>NC_090927.1:1188677462-1189302462 GCF_040938575.1 Ambystoma mexicanum
TTTGACAAACTGCTGGTGTTAGCTGTTAAGGGTGCGTGGGTAGGATTGACAGCAAATCAAGGATGCTGTAGAATTTGTGAGGATCCAAATATATTAGAGACAACACCTGTTCTAACTGCATGAACAATGTTATGGAGCATTTATTCTTCAAACCATGTAGAAGATCTTTCTTGTATATTGAATTATGTTTTTTTGCTAAATTGTATGTCGGGACAGAGTGCAGCGTTGACTCTAGCATTATCGAAAGTTTGGAAGGTGGTTGAGAATGAGCTGTCCAAAAGTTGTTAATATAGAAAAGTCAAAGTGTCTAATTTGATATTATGTATTGTAGGTGTCTATGTAATTGATTTTTAAGGTATTTATGAATGACATTTATTTATGGAAAGATATTTGTAATTTATGGATTTTATTTATTGAAATTGTATTATTGAAATTGTAGATTTGTTTTATGTTTGATGTTTAATATGTGAAAAGTTATTTGAACTGAATCACATTAAATTCAAAAATAAAAAAAACAACAGGGGCATGGCAGGGGAGAAAGGCCCTCTTCTCCCTGCCATGCCCCACCAGGATCAATACTAGGAGGCTGGAAACCCCTCAACAAACACCATCTGCTTCCTGCTGCAGCTCTTTCAGACCTAGCCCTGTCTTCTACATGGTACCACTCCCTTGCACCCTCAACTCACTTGAAATGTGCTGCAAAAATGCAACAAAAATAAGATGTTGTGTTTAAAATGTAATTTTGTAAGAAACAAAATCTCCTATTCCTTGCTTCAGTATTCTGGGGCGGGGTCTAGCTTTCACTATAAGATGGAGAGACCACAAGCAGCTCCTCCGGGGCCAGAGGCATTATGCCGTTAAGGAGACCGGGCAATTGGGGGAGGTTTAAATTTATTCTTTCTCCCTCTTCTCAGAATGCAATTTATAGTAGTATGGTCTGTTTGTTTAGTATTACCAGGTACAAGCAGCTTGCGAGCACCCACCTAATGATCCGTGGCACTTGAGCAACTAGTTTTAACAGTGTATTGGCACGACGGCAATGGACGGAAACTTCAATCACTTCATTTCTCAGGCTTCGTTTTGGGCACAACGACAAATGACACAATCACGTAATCGCAGAGGCACCGTTCCATCCCAGAAAGCTGCTCCTCCGAGCCGTCCCGCTTTATGTCCTCTCATTTGGGCATGTGCGATTTTGTAGTTAGCACAGCTTCGACATGACGCAATGATTAAACACTCGCATTGGCATCATATTATTTCATCGCAGAATCGGGGAACACTCCAGCTCATAAGTAATGAGGACAACTTTTGATAACTCAGACATACCACCATGCCAATAATACTGCATTGGTACACAGATCCAAATTAAGGAATGCACGGGCAATGAATCGGACAAGTGCACTACTCAGCACATCTTCGACATGCCCCAAAATATAGATTTTTAAACGCTTGCTATGCAATTGCACATTTTCCACACAGGATCGGGGAACCCTTTGGTGCATTAGAAAAAGATCAAAAATTGACAAATCGTGCGCACTGCCATTTTCAGATACTACTACGATGCGCCATACAAGTGGTTGGAAGGTTAGCTTCACACTTCACTTGAATATTAGAGGATTCACTTTCACGAATGTACCACCAAACCGCGTCACCAGCATAACAACGGATTGACACCACTTGTACGCACCGCACCATTGAACCCCATCACCAACTGGCTAGACGCCCTTGTACTGCAGGCCCTCCTGCGAGAACTTTCCTGTCTATGGCAATTAATCTGAGAGCATCCGATATTGTTATCAATCCATGGCAACATTTTCATTTTTCTAATGGTGCAGCATGCAGTACACTTGCCGCAAGTTAGGCGCCACCGTATTAACCAGTTCGGGTGCAACTGATCTGTCCTAGTGGCATTAATACTATCTGCAACAAGCCACCAGGCTCATAGAATCACACATATGTCTCACCCTCAGTTTTTCTTTTTTCGCAGAAGCACTGCTCAGTGCATTCAACCACCACTGGCAGCACGCCACATCAACTTAATGTCCAGGAAAAATCACATTTGGTAAGCTCACATCAGTACCCTAATGTACTCAAACCAACTGAACAACTTTATTTAAACTCAATTTATACCAACTGCAAATTAACACAATTTCCTCTTCCTTCCTTCCTTGGTGCTAGTGTGTCTCTCTTGCTTGTGATGTGTATTATTTCCACTTTTATTCAATCCATACACCTATTATTTAAATCTATATTGTATATATGATATGATGATAATGGACTGATAAACATGTGCTTACTATGAACAAATGTCGATAACGGACTGTCAACAACCCTGCCCCTCTTTTTTCAATGTATGCACCACATACACTTGTCACTAAATCGCTATGCACTTGCCACACTTGGGTTTGACATGACATTCTATGACTATGTGAACAAACAATGTATGATGGATGATGACCACAGCCTTGATAAAGACCCCTTAGTGGTCGAAACACGTGTCGGCACCCACAGTGATAATAAAGACCTAATGGCACGAATCCACAACGAGTGGGCTATACCTCACAATAAATTGTGATCCAACACAACATAAGAATTTTACTAAAACCTACCAGTTATGTACAAAGCGCCAATATTGTAGGAATCTGACATTTACCCACAACATGAAAGTGTCTTTAAAGCATATGTCTTGTATTGGTATTTTCCTTTTAATGGAATATTTTGATATAGATTTTTGGGTTTAAAAGGGCTTCAAATGTTATACTTTGCCAGCCGTATTATAGGAAAACCTCTTCTATCTGGTTATTTATGATTCATTTTTTGAAAGACAATGCTCCTTTGTGTTGTGAATGTTCTTCTATTAAGGAAGGCTAGTTGAATTAAATTTGTGTATTTCACTTTTAGATATGTTCAGTACCTGTGTGTATGTTAATAAGCCCTGCCCCACTTTTCTTTGTACTAGAGCCCTATTGATAACATTTGAAGACCTGTGGAATTGCTAACTCTGACTGCTTTAATACTTTGCCAGGTAAAATTACGTAATTTATTTGATTCCCGCAATTATTAAAGAAACATTTTGTGACATCATTTTCCACAATTCAAATAAGGGGGCACCACACATATTTTGGCACCCAAGGCCCCACAAATCCTAGGGCCGGCACTGCCCACACCCAATGGAATTTGGGCCCCACTGATCACAAACCTGGCCCACCCAGATAATAATTCCTGGCGCCTGGCCTGTCGTCATACCATGCAAACACTAGGAATGACCCCTGACCCCTGCTATGAAATTTTCCCAGAGTCCTAGGGAGCAAAGGAGGCTAAACTACCACAATTTGTGTTTGATCAGCATCACACATGACAGAGAATAATAACAAGCGGCCGGTTAAAAATGAAAGTGTAAACTAAATGTTTTTATTTCCAAAATACAAAACAGGATTCAAGACAAGTAACTTGTACTATAAATGAAAATGTGGGAAAACTGAGTGGGACGTCTAATGCCAGGGATCTTTCTGGATAAACCTGCAGATAACACAAGTCTGGGCTTAAAAGGGTTCCCAAAAACTTTTTTCCCTTTCTCTGCAAGGGAGACATTTATTTTTTTTTGTATTCACATATTTATTAAAGACAAACAATTATAAACAATTCCATATATATATATATATATTCAGTGAAAAAACATTGTTAAAGGGACGTTATGGTTAAGTTGCGCTAGTAAAAACTTATCCAATTCAGAGAAAAAATGTTGTTAAGGGGACGTTATGGTTCAGTTGTCCTAAGAAAACCCGATCAAACTCAGTGCAAAAACTTTTTTAAAGGGACATTATAGTAACTTCGCACTAATAACCTATCCATGTTATGGTTACAAGTAAAACCGAAAAACCCCAGGAATTTGGCAGTTATGGTAAGCTAAGCAACCATAACTCGTGCCACCACCTTGCACTGCTACGACTAACACCCATCACATCAAACATGACATCATACCCTTAGTTTGTATAGATGTAACATACAACATACTGAACCCCGCCATACTGAACCCCCTGTCCCCATGCTGATGGGTACAGTGTCTGTGGACTGTGCTTTATACAGAAACTGCAAACCAACTGTCAACAGCACACCTGCAAAGCACTAACAGCACAACTGAACAACAAACTGGTAAGTGGACTACATTAATTCCTATAGCAACACACTTTGTTCACTATGGTACACTAAAAAATAATTTCTCTTTTTTTACACAGAAATGGCTAGCACCCTGGAATGGCTTGCAGAAAACTTTCCTCGGGATGAAATGAGTGAAGACAGTGATACTATTGGTACACAGTGCAGTTTCCAAAGTAAGCCAATTAATATACATTGGGCCTCATTACACGGAAGGCGGTGAGCCATGGCGCTATTAGCGCCATGGCCTATGCCGGTAAAATACCGGCACCGCCTTGGCGGAAAGGGGAT
Source organism: Ambystoma mexicanum (assembly GCF_040938575.1). Classification (NCBI taxonomy): domain Eukaryota; kingdom Metazoa; phylum Chordata; class Amphibia; order Caudata; family Ambystomatidae; genus Ambystoma; species Ambystoma mexicanum. The sequence goes on from NC_090927.1 coordinate 1,188,681,909, forward strand.
TTACCGCCCCATTCCAAGGTTGGAGGGGCGGTAAATCCCCCTTCCGCCATTGCCCTTCCCCATTCCCATTTCTGCCCTACAGGGCTCTATGGGAATGGGGAAGGCGCTAATTACGGCACCGCAATTTTGCGGTGCCGTAATTAGCTCCGAGGTCCCTTAGCGGGTTGGTTTTTAACGCCTGCAAAAAGCAGGCGTTAAAGCACCAACCCGCTAAGGGACCTCGTAGTAAGGCGGTAATGGTTAACGGTCACCGTTACCATTAACGGTGGCCGTTAACCATTACCGCCTTCCGTGTAATGAGGCCCATTGTTTCACATGTACCTGACACATTTATTTTTCTTGAACAGTACATACAGAAAATAACGGCAATGCCCCAGAAACAATACATCATGTACAACTCCAAGAGCATATGGAACAACAAAGTGACACTGTGCAAAATCATCTAGTGCACTTGAAAGAAAAAATGGATCAATTAATGAACACTTTTGCTGATTTGAAAGACTTTGTACAAAGACATATCTTGGAGAATATTAAATATCACTGCCCGACCTGCACCTGTACCCCTTCTCCCTGTCCCAGCCAAACATCCCCACAAATTCCCCATCACCAAAAATGTTACGATGAGACCTCGATCCCTTCCTCCCCTAAAACCCTACCCTCTAGAAAACCACAATTCCCCTGTATATGTCTCCATTTCTGCTCCCCCCTCTCTTTCGTAATTTGTATATTTTTGTGTGTAAATAAAACTATATGTATACTTTTGCTGTATGTGTCTGCATTTTATTTTTCAAAAGCCCCGTTTGGAGTCCACGAACAGCGCAACTGTCCGGAATGTCCATAATTAATCAAAATGGAGGTGTCCTACAGACACTTAACCTGTCCAGGCTGTTCGCAATCAAAATGGAGGTGTCCGTAGAACACCAAGCCTGTCAGCATGTCCGCAAAGTTGTGACGCACCTTCATTTAGTTCGGGGTCCATAGCCCTGTCCGGCAGACACCTGGACGCATACGCATCCCACCTTCGGGGTCCTACGAACATTTGCCTGTCTGGAACTGTCCGCTGCATGTGTGTTGCACTTTTAATTAGTCCCGGGAGCCCAACCCTGTCCGTAGAACACCTATGCGCATGCGTACAACGGATCCCGCGCAATAGGTGTCCTACGGACACCCATCCCATTTGCGAATGTCTGCAATGTCACCATGTGACCGCACCCACGCTCAGCGTAGGCCCTTGTCCGCGAGCATTGTCCGGGTCCCTGGACACCAAAAAAGTGTTTTTGTGAGCAATCCAAGATGTTTTACTATGAAACTTTACCCTTGCACAGGTCCCAGACCATGCCCCTGGCGATCTGGACACTTTTTGGAGCTTTTTGAACTCTCTTTGGAGTTTGAAGTGTCCGCTGAGCCTGCGGCTGTCCGTGGAGTGCTCCCCAGCACCCCTATATAAGACCAGACACCAGAGCTGCACCTCATCCTGTTTTTGGATACCAGGACAAAGCATTGCTGCACATTGCTGTTGGCTTACATTGCTTTTCCCGATGGATTGAACTACTTTTGGAGAACTATTCCAGATCAGATGGCAACCATGGCTACACCTGTAGCTGCTACCACCCCCACCCCCTCCACCACCTTTCCAAGGGCCTGGGGAGGAGAACAGGCGTGGAGATGTAGAGAGGGATGAAGAGGAAGATGAGGATGAGGTTGTGGAAGTCCTTACTGCTGCCAGCGTGAGTCTTGGGTGTGGAGCCTCTTTACCACCGTTGGAGGTGTACCCAAGGCACGTGCAGACAAGGTGCACTGCACTGAGTGCAAAATGGTGCTCAGTCATGGCAAACAAGGTCTGTACAGCTATGGGACCACCTCCATGTGGCGACACCTGAGGATGAACCACAAGGCAGCAGTTTGGAGGGTCGTCTGCTTTGAACAAAGTAGTAGGTTGAGTTCCTCTACAACATCCTCTGTATCAGCTCCTGCCACCACAAGAGACACTCCTGTGGGGCTGCGCATCCCTCAACCAGCCTCGCAGGCCCTTACCTTTCGAGGGTGACTATATTGTGCATGTACTGCGCCGCGCTACTCTGCAGGGGGGAGCAATTTCAAAGTGCTTTCGAGGCTTCAGTCCGGGGCATGAGAAAGAGTGCCCCCTACCCAAGTGAGGCAAACCCAACATCTTCCGCTCTCCACTTGCCCTTTCCTATCCCTGTGGTTGGTGCCCCTACCCTACCCTCCCTTCCCTTCCTTTCCTTATGTCTCATGTATAAAACCCCCAAAAAATGCAAAACAAACAAAAACCACACAAAAAAGGCTCTTTTCAGAGCCACCTTTCACCGTTTAAAAATAGAAGTGTGCAACAAGTGTGCTGTTGAGCTGTGTGCCACGGATGCTGGAGTCCGCTGTGCCACCTAGGCGAAAGGCTGTATGCGCAAGGAGAAGTTCTGCTGGCTTTCAAGAGGTGATGCGCATGTGTACTATGGACTTCACTTACCAAAATCCATTGCGTGACTAAACCACGCCCCCTGGCACCCGATACCCGGAAGTGCTGTATTTACCCCTGATGCAGCACATTCAGCGCGCACATTCAAGTGTGCTGTTGAGCCGTGTGCCACGGATTCTGGAGTTCTGCTCTGCCACCTAGACGGAAAGCTGTATGCGCTGGGAGAAGTGCTGCTGTCTTTCAAGAGGAGAAACACCTGTGGACTATGGACTTCACTTACCAAACGAATTGACTTTTTCGTGTGCGTTTATAGAGGCTGAAGAGACGGGTTGGGCTGGGTTTGGAATGGTGATTGTGGGCTGGGCTTTGTTATTCCCATTTCCAATTGCCTCTCACTATTGTTCTTTGTAAATACGTCATGTACGTTATTTACGTTTGACTGTTTCCTTTTCCCAGATCCACCGCGTGACTAAACCACGCCCCCCCGGCACCCGATACCCAGAAGTGCTATAATAACCCCTGATACAGGGCATTCAGCGCACGCATTCAAGTGTGCAACAACGGTGATGTTGAGCTGTTAGGCTGTGAGGGGTGAGTGGGCGCACTATATTTACATTTCTACAGCTAATGTACTGTTCTGATTGAAGCTATGTTTTGCTGACTATAACAGTGCCACTCGTAATTTGCAACAAGCTCTCACCTGTACTATGGCAAGCGGTGTAAGAAATGGCCGGTATGTAGATTCAGTAAACTCTGGCATCACTTGTAATACTATCGATCTAATTATATGTTCGGGGAACACCTCATACACTAGTACAATGCCCCTGGATTCCACCATCTTAAAAGACACCAAAATGCCTGCTATATATCCCTCTAAACAAGCGTCTCCCCATTCCCATTTTGTACCGGAATTCGGGGATGATAGCGCGCTCTCTAAACACACTGCCCAGATTCATATTCCTTCACTGTATAATGACTATAGTCATAATACCTGCATGGCATTAATGGAGACGATGGTCCCGCTACAGGCGGATCGTGACAATGAAGATGGGAAAGCATTAGACGTCAATGAAAAATCGTTTAACACATCAGTATCGACTAGCGATACGTTAAATGACACCTCCAAAACAGGTAATGGCTAATTTGGATAAACAGGTTTGTTTATCTACTGGAATGTTAACCCCACTTTTGGCACGTCCCATGGATAACGAGTCCCATATAAACATGCTGTTAGGTGAGGAACTTCCCCCAAGAGGTTCCCATACAAAGGCTCATACTAATTATAAGAACTTTAATCTCTATAATAATTCTAACAAAGGCTATAAGTGTGACCAATCTTGTTGTTCACCCAAACTAAGTGATAGCATAAAGAACCGTTGCTCACAAGAGGTTGCTTTAGTTTAGTTTGTTTATTTATAAAGCACATCCGAAACCTCAGGTAACTGGGCGCATAATCATGTGTACAGCAGAGTTACATATCGTTACAAGAGCATCAAGGTACAACGGACAGAGCGTACGTTAGTCCAGGCTCTGAATGTTTACATACAAGAGTAGAATATACCGAGAGAAGTATGAACAGAGAATATGCAGGAAAGAAGTTACAGTGGCTAATGCGGACCGGGTTACAGGTTGGTCCTAAATAGGAAGTCGGTAGAGTAAACATAGCTACCGGTGGAGAGCGGCAGCTAGCAGGTCATGTCAGTGAAAGTCTGGATGTTTATGCCAGTAGCCATGATTTTACCATGGCTCTGAATGGCCAGAAAGCGGCTTCTGATCTAGTTGAAGTGGGGAGGCCAATCCCATCCATAATCCGGAGGAAGAAAAACCATACACCTTTCGGGTAATAATACGAATCTTAGATATATTAGATAAAGGGCACGATGTGACACATCTAGAAATCAGAGCAATAAAGGGTACTATGAATCAAATACTTACAGAAATTGACAGAATAGAGGGTTTCATATTAGCTAAAGAGACCTATATGATCCCCACTATAGTGCCCCCCGATGGACCTATTAAGATGGTAGTTTGTGAAAAAAGCACGCAGTTCACATCGGACGCCCATAGGAACTCTGGGGATACCTCAAAACATACCTGAAGGTAACCTCTATCCAAAACCATTTACAATTCCTAGCATCCATTAGGAGATTAATGTTCTGAGAACAGTTCTTGACGAATTAAAGTATAACCTCTCACTTCCCTATAAGAAGGCGAATATTTCATCTCAGTTGCCGGATGGTGAGCACCCAGATAGCCCATGCACTATACTGAAAGTAATGGAGCAAATGAAAAATTGAGATATAATGATACAGTAACTCAGGATGGCGCTGGGTTTATGTCTCAACGTGCAAAATAAATACATTTGCATGCCATTAAAAGGGGCGAAAAAAGACAAAACAAAGCAGTGCTTCTAACAAAAGCTAACAAAAATAAACAGAAAAAAATTAAAAATTATACTCCTGATAAACCTATAGACGATTCAATATCAAATGTAGAGGGATGTTATGGTAGCAATGATGAACACCCTAATGATGTTGATCAGCTTTCTGCTGAAAGCCAAGCTGCATTGTTACCGGATAATGCAGCAAAAAGAAGTGAGTTATCAACGTCAAATTTGGGTGCTGTGCAACTGGCACCTCTAATTCCGAAGTTTTCCCAAGATGTATTATCTGCCATTCCACAAGCCAAAACAACTTTGAGCTCTACGGAGTGTGCGAATGGTGGTCTTGCTACATGTTAGGCAGAATCGCGTGCAGTGCCCTTAGGGACCACTACACACAATTAAGACCACAGGTGGCAATACAAGTTTTACCTTTGGTACACGCCTGTGCTACTAAGTTATAGTGGTAGCAGTAGCAGAGCAGCCAGGCTTATCTCATGAGTATGTGAGCAGTAGCAGAGATTACACAAAGGGACCACAATCACTGTGGCTCAAGTAAACACTGAGGTTTCAGGTAAAAAAAATATAAGTACATTTATTTTTAAACCATCAGTTATGAACACAACACTTCTATTAAACTTTAAACAAAACCACACGTTAAATATACTACAACTTACCAATTCACTTTGTACAGTATGTCTCAAGGTAAGTACCCTGTGTTTGAATGAACCAGTGTTATGAACCAAACACGATACCGCGGATACGGTTGTGATCACTTTTTGACAGTTCGGTCTATTCAATAAACGCGTATCCGTGACATGAAATGCTACCGCGGCAAAAACACACTTAGGACCTGAGATACCCAGAGGGAGTTGGAGGCAAAAATCACAGGCAATATTTAGGTTAGGCAGACAGCATCGAGAAACACTCAGAAACAGGAGTTCAAAAGTCAAAGGGTCGGAGCCAGGGTTAAGTGACACCAGAGACCTGTTGCCGAAGATCACACCGTTAGAGAGTTCACGATTCAGCGTAGCCCAAAAGTACTTTGATATTGTCAATGTTCGGAAGCAAAAGTTATAAGAAGGAGGGAAGACAAGGGCGAGCCTTGAGGATGAAGAAAAGGGATTCGCCCAGTTTCCTCGAGTAGAGCACAGTACCGTATTCCAATGATGTAGCTGGTGCCCTGGCAGTTGTTCCTGTTGGTTTCCCGCAGACCCACGATTCCTGGAGCTTCGTTGTGAAGGAGGACGTCTGAAGGTGGTCTGCACCATACAGGAATGAAGCCGGAAGCAGCGACAACGAATAAAAGGTGCGCTCCTCAAACAAAAACAGGAGAGACTCGGCAGGTGGCTATCCGGACCACTGCAGCAGTGTGCAGCGATTTCGACCACGGCAGAGATCTCTGGCTGAAGAAGATGAGGTGGTTATCCCCACCAGGCTCAAGGGAAGAAGACTCTGGACTGGATCTCCTCTTAGTCATCGAAGGGTAGATAGCTCAGGACTGCAGCAGGGCTTCACCGGGATGGGGTAGTTGCAGCAGCAGTCGTTCTCTCCGCTTCTCTTCGGTTCCTTGTAGTTCCAGAGGTGACTCTGACTTCTAGCCCAAGAGACTTGCCTTTTATGCGCAAAACCCCCATTCACACCGCCTGGCTGTCAATCACGCAGCAGGGGGGTTGTCCAGCCGGGACAACCACCTCAGCCAATCATGGCAAAGTGCGACTTGGGTTTCCTAGGATACCCTATGCAGGGGGTGACTACACCCCTCTCCCACATTCAGCCCACCTAGACACCTCTCTGCAGAAGCCCGCCAAAAGACGGTGAACAAAGAAGGCGAATCTAGTTTGCCGCGCAAAGTAAAACACAAGAAGGACTTTAACAAAAAGAAATGGTGAATAAACCCAACCGGAGCCAAAAGAAAGACAATTTGGTCAAGCGGGTTTATGTTCAAGGCTAATATAATAGCCAAGAACAGTACCACGCTTATCTAATATAATCGCGTTAGAAAAGTTAGGGTAGATACCACTGCCACCAGCCAAGTCTAAACGTTAAAAGAGCAACAATGCTCAGGGAGGTACAGACAGAAAAGGGGTACAGATTAGCCCTTTCCAGTACTCCATGTAAGATGGGGTGTACTGGGTCTGTGGTAAAAATGACTATATAAAGTAAATGGCAACTTTACCTTTCTCTGGTCAGCCCCAGCGAAATGGAGTCAGAGGGAAGTCTTAAAGACAACACTGGGTTACTACACTGAGGGTGCGGTGTAACCCATACAAGAACAGGGGCACCTGGAGTGATGTGCTCCAGTGCCCAAGATCACACAATGAGTAAAAACACATAGGCCAAAACACATGTAAGAGTGGAAAAAGGATGTACACTCTTACCAGGTGGAAAAAATAAACTCCAGAAATTCAGCAAAGCTGCTGGGGGACTCACTAGGTGAGGGAAATTAGCCCTAGAAGGAGAATTCTCCATAACACTCGACCCCCCCAGACTAAGGGACAGGAGGATTTAATTCACTCCTGGATCGATCTCATACCTCTAGTCGGCTACAAACATCCTAGAGAGACCATCAGCATTTTGGTGGTGACTTCCTGCTCTGTGCTCAATCGAAAAATCAAATCCTTGCAGGCAGATTGACCATCTGAGTAATTTTGGGTTTTCCCCTTTCATTTGCATCAGCCATCTCAAGGGTTGGTGGTCAGTCTGAATGATGAAGGTAGATCCATACAAGTATGGTCTAAACCTCTTCAGTGACCACACAAAAGCAAAGCATTCTCTTTCTATTGTTGCCCACCTTGTTTCAGGATCCTTTAACTTCCTGCTGATGAAACAAATGGGGTGTTCCCTACCTTGCTCATCCAGTTGACTAAGGACTGCACCTATACCTACATTAGAAGCATCAGTTTGTAAAATGAAGGGTTGGTGGTAGTCAGGAGCTCTTAGGACTGGAGCTTGACAAAGGGCTTTCGTTAGACCTTCAAAGGCTTGATTACACTTCTCATTCCACCTGACCTTCTTAGGAAATTTGGAAGAGGAGACGACATTCAAGGGAGAAGCTATGGTCCCATAGTTCTCCATGAAGTTCCTATAGTACCCAGTAAGACCTAGGAAGGTTCTTACTTGGGTTTGAGTAGTCATGGTGGTCCAGTTTTTTGCAGCTTGTACTTTGCTAGGCAATGGCCTTATTTCACCTCCTCCTACCTCATGTCCAAGGTAGACCACTGAACTCTGACCAATTTGACATTTGCTTGCCTTTATGGTCAGATGGGCCTGTTCCAGAGCTTGCAATACATAACCTAGGTGTTCAATATGTTCTTTCCATGTAGGGCTGAACACTGCAATGTCATCCAGGTATGCCATGCAGAAGTCCTCCATCCCATTCAGAACTTGATTGACCATCCGCTGAAATGTAGCAGGTGCATTCCTTAATCCAAAAGGCATCACCTTGAATTGGTTGAGGCCAGATGGAGTGGAGAATGCAGTTTTCTCCTTGGCATGGTCTGTCAGGGCTATTTGCCAATAGCCTGACGTTAGGTCAAATGTACTGAGGTACTTGGCTGCACCAAGTTTGTCCACCAGCTCATCTGTCCTAGGCAAAGGATGGGCATCAGTCGTGGTGACTGCATTTAGAGCTCTATAGTCCACGCAGAATCTCAACTCCTTGGATCCTGCCTTTGGTACAAGCACAACTGGGATAGACCATGGGCTAGTAGAGGGCTCTATAACCCTGAGTTCAAGCATCTTGTTGACCTCATTCCTTATGTGGGATCTGATATTGTCTGACATTCTGTACCCCCTGCTTTTGACAGGTACACAGTCACCAGTGTGTATGTCATGCTGGCCCCAAGGGGTCAAGCCTGGTGAAAGTGAGAACAGGGAGGCAAACTGATTTAACAGTAACTTGCACTCATCCTGCTGGTCAGATGTGAGACTGGAAGAGAGATTAACTCCTTCCACTTGCTCATCTAAATGTAAGCCTCTGAGGAGGTCAGGCAGAGGTTCACTCTCCTCCTCCTCCTGAGGTGAAGCTAGAATCAGAGCTCCTATGTCAGGTCTAGAGACATAAGCCTTTAAACGGTTGGTGTGAAAGACTCTGGGAGCCTCCTTGGGGTTGCCTAAATCCACCAGATAGTTCACCTCTCCAAGTTTACCCACAACCTTGAAGGGTCCTATCCATTTGTCCTGCAAGGCCCTCTGCCTTGTGGGGACCATAACAAGAACAAGCTGGTCTTGAGTAAACTCAACCATGTTAGCCTTCTGGCCATGCCAATGCTTGACCAGAGCTTGACCAGCCCTCAAGTTATCACTTCCCTCTGCCATCATGTGTGACATTCTCCTCCGGAGACCTATCGCATAGTCAGTCACTCTGACTGGCTTGGGGGGAGGAGCACTCTCCAACCCCTCCTTAATCAGGGCCAATGGACCTCTGACTGGGTGGCCATAGAGAAGTTTGAAGGGACTAAATCCTACTCCCCCCTGAGGGACTTCTCTATAAGCAAAGAGAAGGCATGGCAGTAGAAGGTCCCACTTTCTCCTAAGGGTTTCTTCTAAAGCACCTAACATGCTCTTCATAGTTCTGTTAAACCTCTCTACCAGCCCATTGGTTTGGGGGTGGAAGGCAGTTGAGAACTTGTAGGTAACTCCACAGGTTTTCCACATGGTTTGCATGTAGTGGGACATAGAATTTGATCCCCTGTCAGATATCACCTCCTTAGGAAAACCTACTCTGGTAAAAATACCAAGTAGGGCCTTAGCCACAGCCGGAGCCGTAACAGTCCTCATAGGTATGGCTTCAGGAAATCTAGTGGTATGGTCCACTACAACCAGGATAAACCTGTTGCCTGAAGATGTGGGAGGGTCAAGAGGACCAACAATGTCAATATCCACCCTCTCAAAAGGAACTCCCACCACTGGAGAGGCACTAAGGGTGACACATTCTTGGACCCACTCTTGCCAGAGGTTTGGCAAGTGTGGTAGCTTCTGCAGAATTTGTCTATTTCTGTACCCATTTTAGGCCAGTAGAAGTACAGAGATAGCCTTTCCTTGGTCTTCTTAAAACTTAAGTGACCAGCCAAAGGTACCTCATGGGCTAACTGCAGAAACTGGAGTCGGTTCACTAGAGGTACTATCAGTCTTTTGTAGTCTGCAGGGGTTGACTCAGTTGGTTCACTGTAGAAGAGGCCATCTTCCCAGTGCAACCTATACTTCCCAGGCTCAGCCCCATTGAGATGAGAAGTGGCCTGTTGGTGAAGACCTTCCAAAGTAGGACACTCTCTTTGTCCCTTGCTGAAATCGTCCCTGTTGGGTCTACCTTCTGCCAGTAACGACTGCAGCTCAGGATGGTCAACAGGGTCAAGATCTCCTACCAAGGTAAAATACTCTTCTAGGTCTGATTCCTCAGTATCTAGTTTGACCATGCAGGGTGAACCTTACACTCAGCCTCAGCTGGTGTGGGAGTCACAGGTGTGACTGTCATGATGCCTACCTCCAAGGAGCCAGGCCGGGCCCAGCAACCCCAGAGGCAGACATCATTTTCCCCAGGGAAGTCTCAGCGGGCCCAAGTCGGGGCCCTTTGGACTCAGTCCTGGCGCCTTAGGCGCCAGGCTCATAGCAGGAAAGCTCAGTTTCCTTTTAAGTCTTACCTGTTGGATTATTCCCACTACATTTCGGGTCCTGCCGCTTCCTGGCATCTCCGGACCCCGGCCCCTATGGGGAAAAAAGACAAAGACATTGAATGAGCGAATGCAAAGACATTACCTGAGCGCTCATCCAGAACTGTTTCACTTCGGGTCGGCGCCATATCTCCGGCACTCCGAACCCCGGCCCCTAAGGGGAAAAAGACATAAGCATTAGCGCTTGCTGCAATTAGACAACGAACATTATTATTAAGCTTGAACTTTTGAACAGAACTTTTACAGCGCCTTACCTGAACAGTCAAGCTTACCTGAACTCCCATCAATCCTCAATCCAGTGAAGTAACTGGGTTTCAACGCGCCCCTGCATCAGAAGCAGGATGGAGAGCTCATCCTTCCAAACCCTAAGGTGAGGCTTCACGGGGAATCGTGGAGGAGGTATCGTGGAGGGTTGGAAGGGAGTGGGAGGCTTGAGCATTGTTCCACAGTTGGTAATACTCCCTTTTCACGCACAGGAGGGTATCCAACGAGCCAGGGAAGCCAGAATAGAGGGGCCCTTCCTGTCCATCTTCAGAGTTCTGCGCCTTCGACGCCGCGCCTCCGTGGGAACCAGGTGAGCGTTACAGTGACTTTGGACAGTCTCAGAGATGCACTCCTGGGCACAGGAGGGCGTGCTGGTTTCTTGCTGGCAGACTTAGGTTTCCCTTTTGTCTTTTCTTGCCCTGCAATGGCAGTTAGTAAGTCCTGTGGACTTGGGGTGATAGCTTCCTCTATCATGTCCCCAGGAGAGCCTCTTAAGGTTCTCCCCCTTGCAGACCTTGTGAGCTCCTGCTTCCTTCTACTGAGGGGCCGGGGGGTACTAGACACAACTCCAAGAGTTTTAAGGTCATTACCCAACAGGACCCTCCCAGGTACATTATTTTGCACACTTACAGGTATCCTGACAGTCATGTCATTACACTGGATGAAAGCAGGTAACTGGGGAACCATTTGCACAGGGCCTCCAGCTAACTTAGTTAGGTGTTTGGGTGCCTTAGCAACATCCTCCACCTTGGAAAAACATTCATCAACCACAGTTATGCTGGCTTCAGTGTCTCTGATGGCAGGGGGGGTCTCCTGACCATTCACAAGAACACTCTTTAGTATTATCTGGGATTGAGTTATAGACATCTAAGTTCTGTTGTTCCCAAAGACCCAAGGACACTAAAGAAACACTAGCTGAGATTCGCATGGGCTCATCAGCTAGTAGCTTAAAGTTTCCACTTGTCATAGGTACTTCATCCACCTGGGAGAAGGCTAAGGAGACAGTGTTGATCCCTGAAGGTTTACCCTTACACTTGGGATCTCCTTTCACATGGCCAGGCAATCCACAAACAAAGCATTTCCCAAATGCTCTCTGGAATGGGGGCTTGCTCTGACCTCCATCTGGTGTGGAACCAGGTGGTACACTAGCCTGATTTGGTTTACCTTGTGGCTTACCCTGGTTATGTTTGGGGCCCTCTTTTGGATTGGAATTATTGGAATTCTCTTTGTTGGACTGCTTTCCCTCTTCCTTCTTCTGAGTTGCCCCTTGTGAGTAGTCCTGTTGGCAACCCACAAGTCAGCAGCCTTAGCTAACTTCTTAGGATCTATCTCCTTTGAATCAGCCAAGTGCTGTCTAAGCTCAGGAGAGCAGGCATCAAAAATAGACTCCAACGTTACAAGATTCCTCAAACCTTCATAAGTGTTCACTTTGTAACCCTTAACCCAACCATCTAAGTTTTTCAAACAGTCACACACCCAGGTAGCCCAAGGGGTACCATCATGCTTTTTGAGGGTTCTAAACCTCTTACAATACTGGGAAGGGGTCTTCCCAAACCTAGCTATTAATGCTAGTTTCACACACTCATAATCCTGCTTATCCTCCTCCCCCAACTCCATTACAACATCACTTGCAAAAGGGGGAAGCCTAGAAAAAAGCCAAGGAATCAACTGATTCCCTGAGATACCTTGAATCCCATGATTGTACTCAAACAGTGCTAACCAATCCAAAACATCAAGTTTAGTCTCATACATACCAATCATTTCCTTTGTCATACAGGGTCTCTTAGGGCTGGAAGACCTAGAAGACTCTGGGAGAGAAGCATTTTCTAGAGACAGTTTTTTCATTTCTAGTTCATGATTCAGCTCCATTTCTCTGAGCATTAACTCTTGATGTTTCATGGCAGTTTGTGCATCAATACGTTTCACTTCTAATTCAAGTCTCATTTTCTCAAGTGCAATAAATTAAGGAGTAAGTGTAGGACCTGTGGGGGTCCCTGTCGACAGAGGTTGTGCATTCTGAGCAGGCAAAGGAGTTGTAGGGTTTCCTAGCAAAGACTCATCTCTACTTCTTCTAAATTAACACTCTCAGAATTAGAAACATCAAAATCCACATTGGCTGGAGTGGTGGGCCCTTCTTGTCATGATCCATCGATCACGCACCTTTTGGTCCTCCTGGTCCCTGGCACGTCGGGGGTTACTCGCTGTAGTACACCGAACATGGCCGTATTCACAGAACGCGGTCTATCGACCTTTACGTCCATGTAGCACGTTCCATAAATTAACCACACCCCTGTGGCTCCGCGCGTCTCAACGCTATCGTTAGCTGAGGCTAGACGTGCATCGCGTTGTGCTCCTGGAACTGAGTTGCTGCTCGAATTCCCGGACCCACTCCTTCTCCTTCCCTTTCCTTGTACCTGTATCCTTCCACGTTCCGCGCACACCACCCCCGTGTGCGGCCTTCTTTCCTGGTCTTCCTGGAGTTTCCTTGATCCTGGACGCAGAAGCTGAACGAATCCTGGAATCCGACGATGGCCGAGCGAGCTTATACAAGACCCGAACAGCACGGAAGAAAACCCCGGCGAAGGATCCCACAAGGCAGCATAAACAGGTGAGAAAACAGGAAACCTGTGACAGATTGAGACGCCACCTGATTGAATTCGACACAGACATGGAAGCGGCCATCCAGGACCTTATGCGTGGCATGAAAGAGCTGACGACCGAAGTGCAAAATTTAAAGGCAGAGAACGCCGCCTTAAAGCAATTGGTGTTGTCCCGTGAATCCGCTATGAAAGAGAGTGTAATACTGGGCGGCGTTGTTGATAAATATGATGGTTCCGCAAAGAGCCTTCGTGGATTCCTTGAGGACATGTTTGGTCCACTTTACTTTCAAGCCTTATTATTTTTCTACGCCCAGGGCTAAGGTGGGCTTTATTATTTCGCATCTTTCCGGCAATGCCTTGACCTGGGCCACCCCACTGGTTAACTCTGGGGATTCTCTCCTGGATGATTACGATGGCTTCATACAGGCCCTTAAGACCATGTTTGACCGCCCAGAGCAGGTCTACAGTGTCCAGGAACGTCTACTCGACTTTCAACAAGGAACCCAGGATATGCTTACGTATGTCACACGCTTCAAACAGCTGACTAAAGAAGCAGATTGGTCCTCTGATGCTTGTTTTACCCTATTTCGAAGAGGGCTAAACAAAGACATCAAGGATGAACTAGCCAGAGTGGCATGCCCAAGTTCTTATCAGGCCCTGATGGATCTTGCCCTGCAGATTGACTTTCACATTCAGGAGAGAAAGGCAGAGAAAAAGAAAAGCAAGTCGCCACTCCAGAAGAACCCCATTGGGATACTCTCGAACCCCGAAAGTATTTCCACTTCAAGTAACGAGCCTGGACCTATGCAGCTAGGGGCATTCTGTGGACCCTTATCCTCCCAAGAAAGAATGTGTAGGATCCATACCGGGTTGTGTATGTATTGTGCATCAGACAAACATTTAGTGAGAGAGTGCCCAATAGCCCCCCCACGGCGCTCGGGAAACGCCAGCTCCCGATCCTAAATGGAGCACAGGTTCAGGAGAGAGATGCCTGCTCCACATCAATTCCATCCTTGAACTCTCCTGGACAAAATTCTTTGGTGATTTTACAGGCCTTCTTATCGCCATCCAAGAAGGAAACGCATCCCATCCTGGCACTGGTGGACTGTGGAGCTATGGGAATTTTCATAGACCAAGAATGGGTTCTTAAACACCATATTCCTTGCGAATCCCAGACTATCATGCAACCTGTAGAAGCTATTTATGGAAGACCCTTTCTTCAGGACCCATAACCCTTCGGACCAAGGACATCGAACTTGCCATAAACCACCATCGAGAAAGGATACAATTTGACATCATCAAGTCAGCCCACTACCCAATGGTTTTGGGAATGCCCTGGCTTCAAAAACACAATCCGTACATCAATTGGGCAGCCGGTTCCTTGTTCCTGGGCTCAGAATTTTGTATGTCCCACTGTTTATTGTCAGACCTTGCTCCAACACCATCAGAAGGACCTCCTACGAATCACCAAGGTACAATCTCTGTCTCAAACATTTTCCGGGTTCCGGAGATATACCAGGAATATTCTGATGTCTTCTCCTCTGCCATTGTCCAGGTGTTACCTCCCCATAGACCAGAAGACTGTGCTATAGAAACGGACCCTTTCGCTGTAATTCCCTTTGGAAGGATGTTCATCTTATCCGAACCTGAAAAGAAAGCCCTTCAAGAATACCTGGATACTAATCTTGCACCATACGACCCTCTAAATCCCCAGCAGGGGCCTCACTGTTTTTTGTTCCCAAGAAAGACACCAAGGAACTCAGACCGTGTCTGGACTATCGAGGTTTAAATCAATGCACCCTTAAGGATCGCTACCAGTTACCCTTGATCTCGGACATTCTGGAGGCAGTAAGGGGCGCAGTTGTTTTCACCAAGTTGGATCTCAGGGGTGCTGTCATGATCACTGCTTCCAAGGAGTCCGGAACAGCCCAACATCCTTGGAAGCAGGCCCCTAACCGTTATCTTAGGCACCAGCCGGTCCCACTGGGACCTTTTGGACCTTGTCCTGGCGCCGGTGGCACCAGGCTCATCAAAGTCATCGGTCCCGGCACTGGAAGCGCCGGGCTCATATTATGTATGAAGATGCTTGGGTGGACTTACCTGCAGCAGACCATGCTGCTTACTTACCAGCCACTTAGAAGTCCTCTGTGAACAGGAACTACTTTCTTACCTGGGTGGGGCAAGCTCCACTCCCTGGATACAGCACTGGAACTCTTCTGGAACTGGAACTCTTTTCTTACCTAGGCGGGGCCGTGGAGGAAGACGCCTCATCACTCCAAGGCTATTTAAACCACACCCGATAGATGAAACGTGCTTCGCGTTATTCTGCATCTGCAGCAGAACGCTCACCGAGTCGGTTCCAGCCTTTCTTCTTTCGATCCTGAACCTGCAAGAATTATACTTGCCATTCCTGTATCCAGTCAACAACAGCACCTGCAAAGACAAGAAACAACAGGTTAGCAAGACAACCTTTACACGCAGTGCTTACTCACCTGATCCATCGGCTGCGGCCATTTCTTCACGCTGCACCTCCCCTCGTGAAGACAAAAGCATTGTTATTACTTACCGGCACTCCGCGAATTCCGGATTTCTTCACGCTGCACCTCCGCCTGTGAAGACAAAAAGCATTGTTATTACTTACCGGCACTCCACGAATTCCGGATTTCTTCACGCTGCATCGCCGCCTGTGAAGACAAAAGAAGAGACATTAGACAGGTATTTACTTACGCCCATCGCGCTCGTCACAATAGAACGCCTGCAAATACTCTGGCGTCTCTTCAGCACGAACTAAGCAGCAAGGGAAAAAGACAGTTTGAGCGCTTGCATTTACTTACTCATTTCCAGGCGCTTCACTCCATCTTCCATCCCCAGAGTCCTGCAAGACAAAAAGGGAAAAGCATTATACAGAGTCCTGTTCAATATTAACGTGCCACGCACCTAAAGACTATAAAGACTAAAAAGGTGTCCGGAAACTCACCGCTCGTGCAGTTAACGACGGTAATGATCCTCTGAGTTCAAGAGGCCTATGTTTCACCAGTGAAGGAACTGGCAACGGCACCCTGCACCAGACGCAGATGGAGAGTCCAGCATTCACCTATCTAAGGTGAGCACGTTGACCTGGGGGCTCTACGGAGAAGCTAGGAAGAGAGGGAGAGAGAGAGGGACATTCAACAACCCAGACCCTTAACCCCCATATTCTTTCACCTGCAGAAACCTCACCCTTCGAGTTCGACACACAGTGAGAAGAGGTTCGACCCCAGAAGCCAATCGAGTCCTGCACATCACTTTTCGAGTCGCAGACACCTTCCTGCCAAGACCAGCGCCTCTGTGGGAATCAGGTGAGCGTTACAGAACGCAAAGCCCACCGCAAAACTCCTACCCAGGCGCAATGGAAACCTCAGACAATGATCAATTAGCCCAGTTGCTCGGGGAATTAAGAGCAGAAGTACATGCAGCTCGTCAGGAAACAAACTCTCTAAGAAGAGAGCTGATAATTTCGAAGGAGCGAACAGAGGACCTCGCTAGGCAATTGCTACAAACGCAGGCAGGCAGACACCTTTGCCCGCTCCAGGAGGAAGTTATCCTTCTGCATCATCTTTAAATCCAGTGCAAATCAATCTACCCGGTAATGTGCCATTGGCTCCGCCCGAACGCTTTTCTGGTGACCCAAAGAAATTTGCAGTGTTCATCAACCAGTGCCGCCTACACTTCTTATGTCGACCAGCTGCATTCCCAACAGATCAGACCAAGGTGGCTTTCGTGCTTTCTTATCTCAGTGGCAGCGCAGCAGATTGGTCGATCCCTTTAGTCACCCAGGATGATCCGGTTTTACATGATTTCCAGGCCTTCCAGTCCAGCATGGAGAAACTGTTCGCAAGACATGCACAAGGGCAGGCTTTGGACAATGAACTTCTTTCATTACGACAGGGTAATCAAGACCTCTTGACTTATATAGCCTCATTCAACAGACTTATAGTGGAAACTCAATGGCCCGAGGATAAGAGAATAACGCTTTTCTACCGAGGCTTGCGTGGAGAGCTCAAGGATGTGTTAGCTCAAGTTGTGAATCCTCCACAAGAATGCTCAGACTATATTGACTTAGTTGTCCAATTGGACCACAGATTACAGAACAGGAAGGCTGATCGTTCCAAATTTGATACCCGAGTGTTTTCTAAACCACAGACCTCTACTAGGGGAGCTGACACTGTGGAACCCATGCAAATAGGGGGCATGAAAGGACCTTTAACCCAAAAGGAGCGGGAAAGAAGAAGACAGCTGCAATTATGCCTCTATTGCGGAAACTCAGGGCACTTTCTTCGAGACTGTCCAGTGAAACCAGCTAAGAAGGCTGTAGGAGCCGCAGATACCTGTACCACAAATTCTGAGCAGGGAAACGACCTAGCCCGACAAGTGTAGAGGTCCTCTTGCCGAGCGTTAAGATCTGTCCCGTGACCTCGCATTTCGTGGTGCCCATGGTCCTCATTAGTCCTGATCGTCCGGATCGTTTGCATGCAATTGAAGCTTACATCGACAGCGGAGCAATCGGTAATTATGTGGACCGTGAACTGGTATCAATGATGAACCTACCCCTTGTCCCTAAGGCAGTAAAAGACGTCATTACTACAGTGGATGGCACGGAGATAGCCTCCGGACCAGTAACGCACGCCACCCAAGAAGTGACGCTAGTGAGCCAAGATGGACACCGGGAGAAAATCGTGTTCGATGTGATCAAGGCCCCTCAGTTCCAGATCATTCTGGGAATCCCTTGGTTAGAGAAGCACAATCCTCAGATCGATTGGCGAGCAAAGACGGTTCAGTTTCCAGAATGTTTTACCGCTTGTTATCCTCGGCCTGATGTTTCACTGGCGGCAATCTCTTCTGAGGTTCTTAAATTACCTCCCGAATACCAGGAATTCCAAGACGTCTTTCGGAAGGATCAAGCTAACACCCTGCCTCCTCATAGGTCTTACGACTGTCAAATAGATCTGATACCCGGAACAACTCCTCCTTGCAGTAGTATTTATGCCCTCACCGAGCCAGAGAATCTTCACCTCAGACAATATCTGGACCAATACCTAGCCAACGGGTTTATCCGTCCTTCAAAATCTCCAGCTTCCTCGGCTTTGTTCTTCGTTCCGAAAAAGGAAAGAGACCTTAGGACTTGTATAGATTACCGCGCTCTGAATCAAATCACAGTTAAAAACAGATACCTGTTACCTTTGATCCCTGAACTCCTGGACCAAGTCAAAGACGCATGTATATATACAAAGTTGGATCTCAGAGGAGCCTACCACTTGGTACGAATAAAAGAGGGCGATGAATGGAAGACGGCCTTCCGCACCAAGTATGGACTGTTTGAATATCAAGTTATGCCCTTTGGACTTTGCAACGCTCCTGCCACCTTCCAGTATTTTATGAATGATGTCCTTAGAGAACTCATAGATGTGTGTGTTGTTGTCTACATTGATGACATCCTCGTCTATTCATCATCTAAAGAAGAACATCGGAAACATGTTAGAGAGGTCCTCAAGAGACTACGTCAACATAACCTTTTTGCTAAACTCGAAAAATGCGTTTTTAACGTAACTGAAGTTGAGTTCCTGGGATTCATATTGTCACCCAACGGAGTCCATATGGATTCAAAGAAAGTCGATGCAATTATCAAGTGGCCTTCACCAACCTCTATAAAGGGAGTCCAAAGCATGTTAGGCTTCGCTAATTTTTACCGCAGATTCATTCCTGAATTCTCTCGAATAGTCCAGCCCATCACTGCTCTGTTGAAGAAAAACAAACGTTTTGAGTGGTCTACTGAGGCGGAACAAGCTTTTCAGGACTTAAAAACTAAATTCATTTCTGCACCTGTTCTAAAACATCCTCGTCCAGAACTCCCCTACATCGTAGAAACAGATGCTTCAAGTCTTGCTATGGGGGCAGTTTTATCACAAAGAGATCCGGTCACACATCAATTACATCCTGTAGCCTTTTGGTCCCGCAAATTCTCGGCTCCCGAGATCAACTATTCAATTACAGACAAGGAACTTTTAGCTATCAGATCGGCCTTTAAAGCCTGGCGGCATTATCTTTTGGGAGCCAGACACACAGTCACCGTAATGACTGATCACCGCAACTTACAGTATCTGAAGACGGCCAAAGCTCAGTCTTCCAGGCAGCTTCGCTGGGCACTGTTTTTGGCTGAATTTGATTTTATAATTACTTATCGACCTGGCAGTAAAAATGGAAAAGCAGATGCCCTTTCCCGGATGGGAATAGATGAACGTTTGACCAATCCAGAACCAATACCCATAATCCCTGAACAAAGGATTTTGGGTTTGGTCAGCGCTCAATCCTTTGAAGACATCAAGACCACAGTCAAATCACTTCTAACTCCGGCCGACTTACAGGACTGGCAATTAAGGGGAAAAGAATTTTCAGTGGATCAAGACCTACCTTTTTTCCGAGGAGGATTGTACTTGCCCAGTGAGAAGATACAAAGACAGGTAATCTCCTGTTATCACGATTCACTAATGGAGGGTCACCCTGGCATAACCAAAACCATGGAAAAGGTCAAAAGACATTTCTGGTGGCCATCATGGAAAAAGGATATTAGAGACTTTGTAATCTCTTGCGGTGTATGCGCCCAAAATAAAAGTCTGAAGGAGAAACCAGCCGGCCTCTTACACCCACTAGACATCCCTCCCTGTCCATGGCATACCCTGCCCATGGATTTCATCACAGACTTACCTCCATGCTCAGGGTATAATACCATTTTAGTAGTCGTGGATCTATTCTCCAAGATGGCTCACTTCATTCCCCTGAAGGGCCTACCTTCAGCTTCAGTATTGGCCCGAGAATTCTTAGAAAACATCGTTCGGTTACACGGTTTTCCCTCGGTTTTGGTTTCCGATAGGGGAAGTCAATTCATCTCCCACTTTTGGCGAAGTTGCTGTCGTTTAGCCCAAATAGATGTGAGACTTTCTACCAGTCACCATCCCCAAACTGACGGACAAACCGAGAGGACAAATCAAACTCTAGAGCAATATCTACGTTGCATGCTCCAACAAACTGAAAACCCTTGGAAGGACAGTCTTTGGATTGCTGAATACGCTTATAACAATTCGACTCATTCTGGAACCGGAAAGACTCCCTTCTTCTTATTATACGGACACCATCCTAGAACCTCTAACCTGGATCCTCCCCAAGAATTCGAGGCACCGGCTGTGGATCACTTGCACTCGGAGATCACTCGTGCTTTTAAGGAAGCCACTGACCATCTGCAAAGAGCTAAAGCTCAATTCAAGAAAGGAGCAGATCAGCACCGTAGAGAGGCCCCTCACTACGCAGTGGGAGATCAGGTCTGGTTATCCACTAAGCACCTACCTCTAAAAGGACCCCGCACTTTTATCCCGAGATACCTTGGACCCTATCTTATCTCTGCCATAATTAATCCAGTGGCTGTTAAATTGGAATTTCCTTCGCATATGAAATACATCCAGTATTCCATGTCTCCTTACTAAAACCAGTACAACCAGGAACCCGATTGACCGAACTCCCAGAACCTGTTTTAGTAGATGGAGAAATTGAGTTCGAAGTAAAGAACATCCTAGACTCCAAAATCTCCAAATCTAAATTATATTACCTGGTTGATTGGAAAGGATACGGCCCCCAGGAAAGGTCTTGGGAACCCTCAGAACATGTCCACGCACCTCGTCTGGTCAAGAAATTCCATCTGACTCACCATGACAAGCCAAAACCCCCGGAGAAGACACGCTTGGGAGGGGCCTTGAGGGGGGGTGCTGTCATGATCACTGCTTCCAAGGAGTCAGGAACAGCCCAACATCCTTGGAAGCAGGCCCCTAACCGTTATCTTAGGCACCAGCCGGTCCCCACTGGGACCTTTTGGACCTTGTCCTGGCGCCGGTGGCACCAGGCTCATCAAAGTCATCGGTCCCGGCACTGGAAGCGCCGGGCTCATATTATGTATGAAGATGCTTGGGTGGACTTACCTGCAGCAGACCATGCTGCTTACTTACCAGCCACTTAGAAGTCCTCTGTGAACAGGAACTACTTTCTTACCTGGGTGGGGCAAGCTCCACTCCCTGGATACAGCACTGGAACTCTTCTGGAACTGGAACTCTTTTCTTACCTAGGCGGGGCCGTGGAGGAAGACGCCTCATCACTCCAAGGCTATTTAAACCACACCCGATAGATGAAACGTGCTTCGCGTTATTCTGCATCTGCAGCAGAACGCTCACCGAGTCTGTTCCAGCCTTTCTTCTTTCGATCCTGAACCTGCAAGAATTATACTTACCATTCCTGTATCCAGTCAACAACAGCACCTGCAAAGACAAGAAACAACAGGTTAGCAAGACAACCTTTACACGCAGTGCTTACTCACCTGATCCATCTGCTGCGGCCATTTCTTCACGCTGCACCTCCGCCTGTGAAGACAAAAGCATTGTTATTACTTGACGGCACTCCGCGAATTCCGGATTTCTTCACGCTGCACCTCCGCCTGTGAAGACAAAAGCATTGTTATTACTTACCGGCACTCCGCGAATTCCGGATTTCTTCACGCTGCATCGCCGCCTGTGAAGACAAAAGAAGAGACATTAGACAGGTATTTACTTACGCCCATCGCGCTCGTCACAATAGAACGCCTGCAAATACTCCGGCATCTCTTCAGCACGAACTAAGCAGCAAGGGAAAAAGACAGTTTGAGCGCTTGCATTTACTTACTCATTTCCAGGCGCTTCACTCCATCTTCCATCTCCAGAGTCCTGCAAGACAAAAAGGGAAAAGCATTATACAGAGTCCTGTTCAATATTAACGTGCCACGCACCTAAAGACTATAAAGACTAAAAAGGTGTCCGGAAACTCACCGCTCGTGCAGTTAACGACGGTAACGATCCTCTGAGTTCAAGAGGCCTATGTTTCACCAGTGAAGGAACTGGCAACGACACCCTGCACCAGACGCAGATGGAGAGTCCAGCATTCACCGATCTAAGGTGAGCACGTTGACCTGGGGGCTCTACGGAGAAGCTAGGAAGAGAGGGAGAGAGAGAGGGACATTCAACAACCCAGACCCTTAACCCCCATATTCTTTCACCTGCAGAAACCTTACCCTTCGAGTTCGACACACAGTGAGAAGAGGTTCGACCCCAGAAGCCAATCGAGTCCTGGACATCACTTTTCGAGTCGCAGACACCTTCCTGCCAAGACCAGCGCCTCCGTGGGAATCAGGTGAGCGTTACAGGTGCCTACCATCTGATTTGCATTAGTGCAGGAGACGAGTGGAAAACGGCCTTTAGAACACCCTTTGGAAATTATGAATACTTGGTCATGCCCTTTGGACTTGCTAATGCCCCGGCGGTCTTCCAACGTTTCATAGATAGGGTGTTCTCAGACATGCTATTCCTTTTCGTGATTGTCTATCTGGACGATATCCTAATATTCTCGAAGGACATTTCCAAGCACGAAGAACATGTAAAGGCAGTGATACAATGACTATGTGAAAACAAGCTCCTGGCAAAGCCCGAGAAATGCATCTGCCATGCTTCTACAGTACACTACTTAGGATTTGTCCTTAGTCTAGAAGGCATTGGAATGGATCAATCCAAGGTTAAGGCTATATTATCCTGGCCAAGCACCACCTCTGTGAAACAAATCCAGTCTTTCCTGGGTTTAGCTAATTTCTACAGGAAATTCATACCTTCCTTTTCCGAGATAGTCCAACCAATCATTGTCCTGTTAAAGAAAGATGTTCCCTTCCTTTGGACCATAGCTCAAGAGGAAGCCTTCCAATGGTTGAAGACTGAGTTTACATAAGCTCCCATCCTGGCTCAACCTGATGTCAACCGACCATTCATAGTGGAGACAGATGCCTCCAGCTACGCTATTGGAGCCGTCCTCAAACAGCTATTTGGGGACAGGATGGAACACTCCATCGCTTACCTTTCTCGGACGTTAACTCCCAGTGAAACCCATTACTCAGTCTTGGAAAAGGAACTGCTGGCCATCCGTCAAGCCTTCACCGAGTGGTGTCATCTACTCCTCGGAGCGAAACATCCTGTCCAGGTCCGCACGGACCATCGAAACCTACAAGTACTGCAGGCCTTGGAATGTAGGAACAGCCATCAAGCTCGATGGGCCTTCTTCTTTGCCCAATACCAGTACCAGATTCACCACGTTCCTGGAACACAAAGTCTAATAGCTGACGCCCTCCCCCGACGTCCAGACCACGAACCTCCGGGAGATCGGGCATATCCCAAGATGTTTCCCCATACAATATTTGTAGCTCAAGCAAACAATCTCCTGGAAGACATTTGTATGCAAACTCAGACTTCGGAACTCTGGAAGGATCTTTCGAAAAGGACTCAATGGGATCTGAGAACCCGGGACGGATACCTGTTTAAAAATAACAACCTGGTCATTCCCACACAGAAACTACAACAAAAGATAATAAACCTCTGCCATGATGCCCTTCACTCCGGTCATCGTGGCATTTCCAACACCCTCCGTCTAATACAAAGACAATTCTGGTGGCCCAGAATGAAGGCTGACGTTCAACTGTACGTTCAATCTTGTTCTGTCTGTAATCAAAACAAACATGACAACCAGAAACCAGCAGGACTCTTATTACAGCCTACACCACCAACAAGACCATGGGAAGTCATCGCTACAGACTTTATTGTAGAATTACCGCCATCTAGAGGGTACACCACTATCATGGTCACCATTGACTTGTTCACTCATATGGCCCATTTTACACCTCTGTATAAGTTACTATCCTCGTCAGAACTTGCTGGAATCTTCCTGGAACACATCTTCCGACTGCATGGACTTCCTTCCAAGATTATATCGGACAGAGGACCACAGTATATCTCTCAATTTTGGAAACACCTCTGCAGGATACTAGGAATCCAACGAGCCTTCTCCTCAGGATATCATCCCCAAACCAATGGAGTCACAGAACGAGTGAATCAAACCCTTGAACAATACCTTCGTTGTTTCTATACTAAAGTCCATGACGATTGGTCGCTTCTGATACCAGTGGCAGAATTCGCCTACAACAATTCGGACCATTCGGTTGTTAAAACCAGCCCCTTTTTTTGCAGCCATGGATTCCACCCTGAGGTATTACCTTCAGTCCTTCCGCACCCTACACCAGTTCCAACAGTCGATTCCTGGATTGAAACACTCATCAATGTACAGAGAGAAGCCAAGGAACATTTAGAAAGAGCACAGATCCAAACTAAGCACTATGCAGATTCGAGGAGAAGACCAGGGCCTTCTTACACCATTGGGGATAAAGTATGGCTATCCTCGAAGCTACTGCCCCGACATCTCAGACCGAATAAGTTGGTTCCTTGATATTATGGGCCTTTTCCTATAAAATAAGTCATTAACCCTGTGGCCTTTCGACTTAAACTACCAGACTCCTGGAAGAAAATCCATCCAGTTTTTCAGAAATCTCTATTGAAGCCTTACATCTAAACCACCCGGACTAATCCTAGTCCCAGTCCTGTGGTTGTCAATGACCAGCTAGAATATGAAGTGTCTCGAATATGTGACTCCAGATATAGACAAGGACAACTTCAATACCTGGTGGAATGGAAAGGCTATCCACCCAGTGAACGTACCTGGGAACCAGGCTCAAACCTCAACTCCCCCAGATTGCTCAGAATGTTCCATCTAATACATCCAGGCAAACCCGGTGGAACGAGTTTTAGAAGGGGGCATGCTGTCATGATCCATCGATCACGCCCATTTTGGTCCTCCTGGTCCCTGGCACGTTAGGGGTTACTCGCTGTAGTACACCCAACATGGCCGTATTCACAGAACGCGGTCTATCGACCTTTCCGTCCATGCAGCACGTTCCATAAATTAACCACTCCCCTGCGGCTCCGCGTGTCTCAACGCTATCGTTAGCTGAGGCTAGACGCGTCGTGCTCCTGGAACTGAGTTGCTGCTCGAATTCCCGGACCCACTCCTTCTCCTTCCCTTTCCTTGTACCTGTATCCTTCCGCGTTCCGTGCACACCGCCCCCGTGTGCGGCCTTCCTTCCTGGTCTTCCTGGAATTTCCTTGATCCCGGACGAAGAAGCTGAACGAATCCTGGAATCCGACAACGGCCGAGCGGGCTTATACAAGACCCAAACAGCACGGAAGAAAACCCCGGTGAAGGATCCCACAAGGCAGCATAAACAGGTGAGAAAACAGGAAACCTGTGACACTTCTGACCCACTCTCCAGACTTTTTCCCATTAACTTTGCAACCAGTTCAGGTTTCTTTCCTTTACCAGAGGGATTCTTATCTCTACACATGGTTCTAAGAACCTCAGCAGTATAGAGTAAAAGACTTTCTGCAGTGTAGTTTTCCATACTTGACATGATTTCTCAGTTAAATAGAATTAGTGGTGTTAGCCCTGTGGTTAGTTGAACCCAAGCAACAGCAGTACTCTAAGTGTAATCACTCTACTTCCAAATCCTCACCACTGTACACCAGTGTTAGGCAGAATCCCGTGCAGTGCCCACTACACACAATTAAGACCACAGGTGGCAATACAAGTTTTACCTTTGGTACAAGCCTGTACTACTAAGTTATAGTGGTAGCAGTAGCAGAGCAGCCAGGCTTATCTCAAGAGTATATGAGCAGTAGCAGAGATTACACAAAGTGACCACAATCACTGTGGCTCAAGCAAACACTGACTCAAGGTTTCAGGTAAAAGAAAATATAAGTACATTTATTTTTAAACTATCAGTTATAAACACAACACTTCTATTAAACTTTAAACAAAACCACACGTTAAATATACTACAACTAACCAATTCACTTTGTAGAGTATGTCTCAAGGTAAGTACCCTGTGTTTGAATGAACCGGTGTTATGAACCAAACACGATACCGCGAATACAGTTGCAATCACTTTTTGACAGTTCGGTCTACTCAATAAACGCATATCCGTGACATGAAATGCTACCAGGGCAAAAACACACTTGGCACCTGAGATACCCAGAGGGAGTTGGAGGCAAAAATCACAGGCAATATTTAGGTTAGGCACCCAGCAGAATAGCCAAATTTGGTGGCTCGACCATACAGAAAAGCCCTAGGTGTGGGTAGGAAGAGGCTGGGCTGCTAGACATGTTCTGGGCTTGCCCAGAGGTGGGGACATTCTGGGCAGAACTGCAAACGAGATTGGCCAGCCGGGGGGTTGTGCTGGACGTGGGGTCTGCTTGGGCATGCATCCTGGGGAGTTTCCCTAGGCCACGTAATTTAAAACATATCAGTAAAATGAAAGACCTGGCCTATATCCTGGCCAAACGCAGAATTGCGATGAGCTGGAAAGCTTCCCACAGTTCTAGAGTGGAGATGTGGTGGGCGGACCTCCTGAAATGGGCTGAAGCAGAAACCACGGTCTGGTATGAAGCAGTCACAAGTGGGGGAGAAGAAGAGGTAGGCCCCCTGATAGCCTAGAGAGAGCTGGTGGCCTCAATAGCAAATCCCCACCAGGTGGATCAGGATGCGGAAAACCGGGAAGTGTTGGCAATAACCGAATCACCTGTAGGTGCCCAAGGAGGTGGCACAGATATGACGGCTCACGTTTGTGGGGTGGGAGGGGGAAGGACAGAGGAGAGCAATAATATGATGTCTGAAAATTGATCATGAACGTCCTAAACAGTTGTAATGTTTGTAGTGTTGTTTGTTGAAATAATAAAAATAAATTAAAAAAATATATATATTTAGGTTAGGCAGACAGCATCGAGAAACACTCAGAAACAGGAGTTCAAAAGTCAAAGGGTCGGAGCCAGGGTTAAGTGACACCGGAGAACTGTTGCCGAAGATCACACCGTTAGACAGTTCACGATTCAGTGTAGCCCAAAAGTACTTTGATATTGTCACTGTTCGGAAGCAAAAGTTATAAGAAGGAGGGAAGACAAGGGCGAGCCTTGAGGATGAAGAAAAGGGATTCACCCAGTTTCCTCAAGTAGAGCACAGTACCTTATTCCAGTGATGCAGCTGGTGCCCTGGCAGTTGTTCCTGTTGGTTTCCGGCAGACCCATGATTCCTGGAGCTTCGTTGTGAAGGAGGACGTATGAAGGGGGTCTGCACCACAAAGGGATGAAGCCGGCAGCAGCGACAACGAATAAAAGGTGCGCTCCTTAAACAAAAACAGGAGAGACTCGGCAGGTGGCTATCCGGACCACTACAGCAGTGTGCAGCGATTTCGACCACGGCGGAGATATCTGGCTGAAGAAGATGAGCTGGTTATCCCCACCAGGCTCAAGGGATGAAGACTCCGGACTGGATCTCCTCTTAGTCGTCGAAGGGTAGATAGCTCAGGACTGCAGCAGGGCTTCACCGGGACGGGGTAGTTGCAGCAGCCGTCGTTCTCTCCGCTTCTCTTCAGTTCCTTGTAGTTCCAGAGGTGACTCTGACTTCTAGCCCAAGAGACCTGCCTTTTATGCGCAAAATCCCCATTCAAACAGCCTGGCTGTCAATCACGCAGCAGGGGGGGTGTCCAGCCGGGACAACCACCTCAGCCAATCATGGCAAAGTGTGACTTGGGTTTCCTAGAATACCCTGTGCAGGGGGTGACTACACCCTTCCCTCACATTCAGCCCTCCTAGACACCCAGGTGCCTTGAGGAGGGCTTCTCTGCAGAAGCCCGCCAAAAGACGGTGAACAAAGATGGCGAACCTAGTTTGCCGTGCAAAGTAAAACACAAGAAGGACTTTAACAAAAATAAATAGCGAATAAACCCAACCGGAGCCAAAAGAAAGATGATTTGGTCAAGCGGGTTTATGTTCGAGGCTAATATAATAGCCAAGAACAGTACCACGTTTATCTAATATTATTGCGTTAGAAAAGTTAGGGTAGATACCACTGCTACCAGCCAAGTCTAAATGTTAAAAGAGCGAAACAATGCTCAGGGAGGTACAGACAGAAAAGGGGTACAGATTAGCCCTTTCCAGTACTCCATGTAAGATGGGGTGTACTGGGTCTGTGGTAAAAATGACTATATAAAGTAAATGGCAACTTTACCTTTCTCTGGGGGACAGTAGTCAGCCCCAGCAAAATGGAGTCAGAGGGAAGTCTTAAAGACAACCCTGGGTTACTACACTGGGGGTGCGGTGTAACCCATACAAGAACAGGGGCACCTGGAGTGGTGTGCTCCAGTGCCCAAGATCACACAATGAGTAAAAACACATAGGCCAAAACACATGTAAGAGTGGAAAAAGGATGTACACCCTTACCAGGTGGAAAAAATAAACTCCAGAAATCCAGCAAAGCTGCTGGGGGACTCACTAGGTGAGTAAAATTAGCCCTAGAAGGTGAATTCTCCCTAACACTACGCCTTTACCAAACAAAAACCTTTAACAAAAAATCTTAAACGCTTACTTTCAAAACCGAAGGAAGAAGATGCACATCTATTGCTCCTTCTTCTCCTATGAAGCTACTGCTTTCAGCGAATGGCAGTGGAAAAATATCTCTAGCTATCCCTAAAGCCCATGATATGCCTGTTAAGCGGAGATCATATCTCGAGGCATGTGGAGCGATACTAAGCGATGGAGCTACTAATCTCTCATCTGACCAAAGAGATTTTATCATAATCAATGGCGCTAGCAAAGCAAGGCAATTGTCGGGGACCATTGTTGCTGCGTGGATGACCAACTTGGTAAATAACGACCAAACTCGAGGCAAGTCATTGGGCCTCATTACGAGATTCACGGTAATGGAAAAACGATGCCGGTAAGGGAATACCGGCACCGTATACCGCTCCGGCCTATTACGAGTCGACAACGCTGGTATCAGCGCCACGGCTGAGACCGTGCACCCCGTACTGGCATGTGCACGTGCACGCGGCCCTTTGAGCCGCCAATACTGGGATGCCACTAACAGGAGGACATCACAAGTTATGTGGACATGCAACTACCGGCATCACAAAGGGGTTAATAAGGGATACCGGGATAGCGGCATCACCGGCATCGCGAATCACCCAATAACAGTAATGTACAGTGTTCCCAGCTGCCACAGGTGCACACAATCAGCACAGGTGGACGCAATGGAGTCTGGCCCAGCACAAAAGGAGCACACCCACACACCACACCCCTTTCCACACCAAAATGATCCCACTTGCAGTTGCAATATTGGGGCTGGAAGACATGCTTGCATTGCTACACCAGCAACAACAACAACAGCCACCACAGAGGAGACGTAGGAGGAGAATGAGGGTGAGACAGGTCCAGCAAGTTCCACCAGTGCAGCCAGTGGTACCATGCAGTCAGCCTCCAATCCCTCGCATCAGAGCCAGTCCATTCAACCTAACCCCTGAGCAGATCCACACCCTGTACCGCCTGGACCCGGACACCATCATAATCATTGTGGACATGATACACAATGACATTGTCAGCCTGATTGAAATACGCACCACCATCCCCCCTCTACTGAAGGTAGTGTCTGTGCTCCACTTCCTGGCCACAGGCACCTACCAGCACACAGTGGGGCAGATGCATGGCATATCACAACCTTTTTTTTCACGCATGCTGAACCAAGTGCTGGATGCCCTCCTGAAGCACTCAAGCGACTACATATCCCTACCACGTACTGCCCAGGAGTTCTTTGACACTAAAATTGCCTTCCATGCACTGGCAGGCGTGCCAAACTGTATCAGTGTCCTTGACTACACCCATGTGCAATTGGTGGTCCCACATGCCATGGAGGTGGTGTACCGCAATCTTAAGCTATACTACTCTATCAATGTGAACATGGTATGTAACTCCAGCAAGTTCATCACACGTTGTTGTGTCCGATATCCCGGTTCAACTCATGACTCAATGGTCCTGCGGAACTCCACGCTACCAAGTTACATGGAGCGACATGCAGGACGACGTGCCTGGCTGCTTGGTCAATTGCATGACAGGCACATGGCAGTGTAATGGGGGGGTAGAGATGCACACACCACCAGGTGTGATTGGGGTGGTGACTGGACAATGTCCATACTGCAAAACACTGTGCCCCAAAGCATCCCATACTGAACATGACACCCAATCCTCATAGTAATGATGGAAGCTGCACACCAATGACAATATGCCTAACTTACAACCAGCCCACATCCCACAACACGTCCACTGCACATCATCAGACCATACCCTCTGTAACACAATGCAGCAACATGGTGTGAGTATGCACAATGTAAATGACTGCAGCAAAACACAACACAGGACATGCATCCATGAGTGCGCACACATCAATCCCACCAAGGAAATACACTGCTTGTCACTGGCCCACCACCAGAGTAGCGCTGCATGTCACCATGGGAAAAATAAGCGCTGAATGAGAAATCATGATAAAACTTGTGCCAATGCTGCTAGTAAAAAAGTCATATGAATCACTACAAATCACATTAATGATAGCAAATACAGCGGTAGGCATCCACTGTGCATGAACACCAGCAAGGAAGTGGACACCCTTCATCATCTGGACAACGCAACCCACACATGTAGACCATGGGACAGCACACATTGTGGGAAGTTAAAATATGTGCATACATCCAGGGACATGTGCATGTGAACAACAAATATCTGCAGGCATGTGAGTGATAAGTACAGGTGTCATTTTAGGAAATGACTTCCACAAACCTTATTTTGCACCCATGCAGGTGATGCTGGCTATCCCTTGAAGCCGTGGTTCCTCACCCCTGTCCGGAACCCGCAGAACAGGCATGAAGAGGACTACAATCGTGCCCATACTCGTACCCGTGTGGTGATCGAGCAGACCTTTGGCCTGTTGAAGGCATGGTTTCGCTGTCTCAGCAGGTCAGGTGGGGCACTCCTGTACGGGCATGAGAAGGTGGTCAAGATCATCATGGCATGTACCATGCTACACAACATGTGCATCCGACGGAACATGCCTCTGCCCCCTGACATTGAAGAGCAACCACCAGGTGAGGATGAAGATGATGAAGAAGATGGGGTTGCACATCATCCGGGTGGTGATGCACAGGAGGAACATGCTGTGCGGCAGTCTGTGATAGGCCAATATTTCTAAGACACATGGATGCAGAGGGTGCCATGGATCTGGGACTCAGGGCACTGGGTATGGGGGTACATGGACACTGTGCACTGTAAACCAATAAAGCACACATACACAATAAGCAATGTCCAGTCATGTGATTTTTTTGGTACACAACGGGTGTACTAAACAGGAAATATGAACAAAGTACTCTGACCCTCCACCTCACACACATCCCCTCCACCATCTCTCTCCCCCTCAACTCCCCCACACACCCCCTCCCCTTTACTCCTTCCCCCACAACTCCCCCACACACCCCCTCCCCCTCCATCTCCCCCCGCAACTCCCCCACACACCCCCTCCCCATTCCCCCACCCCCCACAACTCCCTCACACATGGTGTGCAATGGTATGCTACATGAGTCTGCATAAGTCTGCAAATGCAGGCTGACTCTGCTA
The DNA here is from genome assembly GCF_040938575.1 of Ambystoma mexicanum. Taxonomy (NCBI): domain Eukaryota; kingdom Metazoa; phylum Chordata; class Amphibia; order Caudata; family Ambystomatidae; genus Ambystoma; species Ambystoma mexicanum. The sequence goes on from NC_090927.1 coordinate 1,188,713,726, forward strand.
CTTCTGTCCTCTGTCGGACTCCGGGGGCGGCATGTCGGGCGCCGCATGGTGCCCGCAGACCTGCACAGGGGGCTCGTCTGGGTGGAGCTGGACGATGACCCTGTGGCCACATGCTCCACTGTCGGGGCAGGACGCTGAGCCTCCAAGGCATCGGCAAACCTGACAAGGACCTGCCTCACTACCGAAGCTCCTCACAGATGCATAAGGTGCTAGACTCGATGGCCCCTTTCATGGCCGCAGTGTTCTCACAGGCCTCCTTCCTTGTCAGGTCACCATCTGAAACGTACTGTTTTACAAGCCCTGTCAGATCCTGCTGCCGCCCCTCCATTTGTGCAATTCTCAACTCCCCGTCCCGGTCCCCTGTGGAGGTGGATGGGACATCTGGCAAGGGGCCCGAATCAGGTGGTTCCTCTGTGAGGTTCCAGGCCTCTGGTACTGCCTCTGGTACTGCCTCTCCTCCAGACTGGTCGAGCGTGGTGCCATTGGGGGTGCTCATTGGGGTGTGCTTGGGTGTTTGGTCGGGGTATGTGTCCTCAGGGACACATACCTCGTCTTGGGACAGTTCTTCATCGCCACTATGGGGCGCCGTGGCAGCTGCCTCCCCTACCGAGCTGTTTGCAGCAGACAGGGTCCCATCTGCCACTGGCTCAACTGCAGTGGATTCCACCGGTGTCAGCTCTGGTGGTATGGCGGCTGTCCATTGCTGCCCCTGTGCCTTGCCATCCTGTGTTGCCTTTGCCTTCGGTGGCTGATGTGGCTTGCCTGTGCCCTTAGACGTGGAAGGCCTGTTGCTGTCTTCCCTGCCCCTGGCCCTCTTTGATGGAGTCGTGGCCTTTTCAGCAGAGTCCTGTGCATCGCTGTCGGAATCTGTGCCTGTGGGGGACCGAAAGAGGGATGGCATCAGTGATGGTTGGACATGCATCATGCATACAATGGTATTAGTGCAGTTGTAAACATTTGATGATTGATTGTGTCATGCACCAGCCCTGGAGAATTGCTAGTCGTTGGAGATACTACTAAGATGGCGGCCTGTTCCCTTCTATCGGTCTAGTTTATTCCAACATGGCCGACATATTCTATAACTAGCGGCCCATAGCAACGCTCTGCGCGTTGTATCGTTTCCGTTACGTGCCCAGCAAGTCGCTCTCAGCGTCTAGCTTTTCAAACTTTGCCTTGCGTTCAAGTTCATTACTTACCTACCTATTATTTCCCTACACTGGAGGTTTTTTTCAGGTTTTCAGGTAAGGTGATTAGGGTCTTATCTTCTGTCCTTTCTTACACAACGCGCTCTACCCCGCGTTTTCCATGTAAGTATTTTTCCTGTCTTTTTCACTCAGCCGGCGTTTCAGCGTTAGTATTTTCGCTGTGAGCATTTTCGACTGGTCTTACTTTCCTGTCCTTTTCCTTACCTCTTTCTTTCCTCCTTCCTTTCCGTCGTAACGCCTCTTCGGTGTTCCGACGGACCAATACCTCCCTCTAATCACAACTCAGCCGATACGACAGTTGAGCAAGGTGTGGACATTCATACTACGTGTCCGGAGCTTTGCGACTACAGGAATCAAGATCTCCATGTAATAGCCGGACATCAGTATTCCACGGATACCTGAATACTGATCGGGGTTTTTTGGCAGGAGGCTTTTTCCCCATTCTTTAGGGCGTGCTCCTCGGGTATTCCCTTGGTCTGTTATCAGCCAGATCACGGAGGCTACCGAGGCAGCGCGTCCATACCTTCGACAAAAGAAGAAGGAGAAGAAACCTGCCGAAGGAGATAAAGAGAAGAAGAAGAAGGCTGTAACAAAGACGGAAGAAGTACAGGAGAAGACAGGTGAGGAGGAGTTGGGGAAGGCTGAGACGATTCGTGACAGATTGTCTTACAGTTGTGGCATACAGGTTGCTTGCTATATGGTGGGGTTATTCAGGCATACGTCTGGTTCACACATGTGTAAGGTGGTGGGTGGTGTATGCTGTGTGACATGCCTTTGTGTTGTGGACTGCAGTGTGGCACATGCCGTTCCCCTGTTTGTGGGGTGTGTCTCAGGTATGGCATTGGCATGCTGCATGCATGTGAATGTGACAGTCCTGGGGACAGCATCTAGGCAGGGATGTGTCCATGTGTGTGTGATGGCCCATGCATTGGCTCATGTCACTGTCACATTGGTGGCCCATCATCATAATTTGCATTCGATTGGTTTGTTTGGACACTCACCTCCATCTGCCGATGACGGCGCTCCACGTTCCATATCTCCCACTCCCTCTATGGACTCCATTCCAATGGTGCTGGCACAGGTTTCTTCCCATCGGGTACGTTTTATGGGGGAGTTTGACCCGCCGCCAGTAGCCAGACTCTGGCTCTGATTAGCTGATAAGATACTGCGCACATGGAGGCGCAGGTCAACCCACCTTTTTTGACATCCTTTACGGTGCGGGGGTGGTGCCAACAGCACTGACCTTCTGGCCCACTAGCTCCCATACTTCTTTATTTTTCAGCTGTGCAGTTCTCTTGAGGTCTGATGCAAAGACCACGTCTCCATTCTCTGCCAGTGTGTCGGCCAGCATGTTTTATTCGTCCTCAGAGAATCTTTCCTTTCGCTGGCGGGATGCTCCTTTTTTAATGGCCTTTGGCATTGTGCTGGAGTGCTGGAGGTGTAGGTGCAGATGTAGCTGGTGGTGTGAGGCTACAGGTCCTGTATCTCGAGGATTGCAATGGATTGTGTTTTGTAAGATGGCCGCTGTGCCATTTCCGATTCCGGCACGATGACGTTACTTCCGGTTCCGGTATTGCCGGGCCCGGCATTGCCGGACCCGTTATTGCCGGTGCCCGTTATTTAGGGGTGGACGAAAGTGGAGGGGGTGTCAGTGCTTTCCATGATGCCGCTAACGGGGGTTTTGGGGTCATTTACGGCGTGCCGCTACAGACGATACCAGCATGCTGCTACACGTGTGCACACATTCTCGTAATCGGCCGCTGTTAGCGGCGTCAGTATTACCCGGACGCGGTATTGCCTTCATGCCGGTATGGTTTGGTTTTTACCGCAAATATCGTAATGAGGCCCAATGACTCTCTCTGACACTGCTCCACTCAATGTTAAGAACTTTGCGTAAGGCCCTGGATGAGGGGCTGGTTACTTCAGAAGCCTTAATAAAAGAAATTGCTCCGAATTCAGTTGAAGTAGCCCCTCTGTCTCACTGCAATATCGCGGACCCTGTTCCTCTTACATCTACAGGGACCTTGAATGTCCCAACTCCTTCCGTGGGCCCAAGTCTAGGTCCTGTAACAAAGACCTCTCAAACCTCGACCGAGGAGTTCATCATTGGCCTGGAAGGTAATGCTGAACGGCTTGGCAAGACTCGTATTAATCACCTTTACTTTCTTCATTTAATGACTTGTATCCCTCAGCCAAAAAGCGTAACCAACTGAGATCTTACAAGGATCTCTTTAGCCAGACAGAATAACTATTGAATGCTCTGCTATCTTCCGTTTGCATCTATCTTGAAGTTTATTTGGTCATGTAGATCTGAACTTAAAGACTTGGGGTTTGTACTAGTGATTCAGTAATGAAAGAGATGCACAGGGATTTCTTTATCAACCTTTGCCTGGACAAGAAACTAATGAGGGCGGACCTTTGAGTGAAATATCTAATATTAACAATGAGAACCAATGTATAGCCCACCTGCTAGCATTAGCAGGAAAAAATAAGGAAATGGTATGGGTTGAGCCTCTCTTAAAAATTATGTTAAATACGAAAATGGCGATTCCATCTGCTTAGCCATCCGAAAAAAAAGAGTTTTCTATTATTTCCTGGAACCTCTGTGTGTTTCTTAACCTCCAAAAGTGGTTTGCTGCACTTGCACCGCCTCAACTCCCTGGTGCGATGCTGATTCAGGAAACCATGAAAATGAAGGCATTGATACTACCAGGGCTTAGAACCTTTTTCTCTAATGCGAGTAGGGGAAATCATGGCCATCTTCTGGAGGACTGGCAATTGCGATTAATAACAATATTGTATGTCACTCGCAACTTGTGTGGCAATCTGGTAACATCCTGGCTGTAGTGTTGAACTTCCAACCTATTTTTAGTGTAAGTTTAAATTGGAATCCAGCTGTCATCTCAATTGACTTTATGTTTAATGAAATTGATAAATGCCTGAAACTTATATTTATAAAAGAAGGAGATTTTGAAATTATAATTGGCGCTGATGTTATCTCCTTATGTAAACCAAGAAGGAACTCTTCAGATTCCCAGATAAGTAGTGGGGATAGGATAGCCTGTACGCGAGGCAGAAGATGGATAGCATACTTTAATGACTGGGACATGGATTTTGCCCACTGCAATCATAAAGGGCAGCAGTTTACCTGGAGCCGTGGCTCAAAACGTTCCACGATAGATACTTTTGCATATCTCATAGCATCCACTTAGTGGGTCCAGTGATCATCTATCTCTAGGTGTTTATATTGATTACTCACAATTAGATGTCTCCCAGGCATTGGCCTTGCCAGAGATACATCGCAAAAGCATATCGCTCCATTTGAACTCTAGGCTGTGCAAACAATTTTCTCAATACGTCTCTACTAATATCGAGAAGTGCCGGAATTTCCTTATGGAGGAGTCCTGTTCTCTTACCAAGAGAGATTCTAGTGTTGCCTCTATAATCACCAAAGCAGCTAACAAAGCCCACTCTCATCACTTTGATCCTATGTGCAAAGGTCTGAAAAGGGAAAAAAAGAGTTAAGAATGTTACAACGTAATCAAGATGCTATCCCTAATTATCATTATGTCTGCAATCAGATACTGCAGAAATACAAAAATAAAGTTAGGGACTCTTGTTTATTAAATCATAACAAAGTAAACTGTGCATTGATGAAATCGATCTGCAGACATGACGCAAGGTCGATCTGGCAAATGATCAAACAATCAACACACGATGTTAAGGCACTGTCGCATGAACATTATTGCAGCTGGGACCTGGTCTAAACATATAACTGCCAAGTTTGATCTCCCTGATAGATTTAAAATAATTATTTATCAGTCAGTACCCTATGGCGGCTTCCCACAACCAAAATGGTCGCTGCAAGACATAAAATGGGCGATTGGCAGACTTACATCCTCAAAAGCCGCTGGCCCGGAAGGGATTCCACTGTGCATGTCAGGATGCTCAGGTCCAAGGCGCAGGAGCGAAGCAGTACCAACCACCCCCTCAATGGTCTCAGTGTCTGCAAGTCAAGGCTTACACAGACCTCTGTAACCAGAGCGGGGAAGGAGGGTTAGGAGCTCGATGAGTGGATAGGTAGCGGGATTTTTAGGTTAACCGGATTGAGGGGTAGGAAGAGGTTATGGATGGGACCGGGGATTGTAGGGTAAATGATGACTGCACACTTTTCCTGAACTGGTTGCTGCAAGTGTGTTTAACACCTTTACATGTAAAGGTGTTTCCCTTCACACCACATTGCCCTTCAACATATCATGTTCATTCTCCTCTGAACACGAAGTTAAAACAAACATGGATTAATAAACAAGGTGGGAGTCCTGTTACATTTTCATGAACAAAAGTCTCATGCACAAGCACACTTAGCTTATACTTCTGTCCTTAAGTCCTGTCCTGCAAAGGCTGTCGAGTCCTGTGCCACGTCCTTGCGGTCAGGTGATCAGATGCACACTAAAAGGAAAAAACAAAGGACAAGCATTAGCGTGTGCCTTCAGATTCTGTCAGTCTCTCACTCTCCCAAACACACTCTACACGCATTCAGCATTCCGTGCATTCAAACATTTCCAGGTTCCTTTGGGGTGCGCTGCCGCACGTGGCCTTCAACCCCCCAGGATCTATATTTTGCCAGTATTCGGTCTTCCTTCAGACCGACTCCCTTTTGCGCTGTAATGCGCTCCCGCCTCGTGCGCCTTTCCGGCTTATGTTCCACGAGACAAAACACGTGAAAACATCCACAAAAATAGTATCGTCTTTCGCCTGCAGGGGGCTCTGGAGGGGTTGGGATATGCCCCCCTGCGCTTCCCCCGTAGGTCCCAGACACTCCGTGGGCTGAGCGGTACTTATCTTTATGAAGCGAGGGGCCGGATGGTTCCTCCGGAGGCTCTGGGCCCCTCGCGTGTGAATTCCGAAGAGCTGCTGGGCACACGTCCACTCTCCTCGATGTCTCGAGCACAAGCCCCGTGCCTTGGGGCTTGCGCATGCGCACTCGCGCGCCACACCCAGCGCGGCTTCCCATTGGCTCGCGAGCCCGCAGAGCATGCTGGGAAATGTAGTCCTGGCGTGCCAAATGCTGGGATTTGTAGTTTTGGGCGGCAATTCGTCTACAGAAAGGGCATAACAGCCTTTTTAAGTAAAGTAGCTTTCTGGGTCTAGGTTTCTTCATGGTCCCTGGCCCTACAGTTCCAACAGTACATGATCTATGGCTAGTCCTGCCCCTGACAGCACTCCCCCCCCCACGGAAGGCAGGGCCCCCGGGTTTATCAGGGTAGTTTCTATGAAAAGTGCGCAGTAATCGTGGTGCATGCATATGATGTGAGGGTTCCCAGGAGCGGTCTTCGGGCCCGTACCCCACCCAATCAATCAAATAATACAGTTGTCCATTCTTTAATATCTTGGAGTTCAAAATGGCTCGTACTTCGTACTCAGGTTCCCCCTGTACGAGTACAGGAGGTGGTTTTTGGGTACGTGTGCCACGGGAAGCTGGTTTTAACAGCGATGTATGGAAGACAGGATGGATTTTCATCTGGGATGGCAGAGTCAATCGAACCGCTACTGGGTTAATTACCTTTTCTATGCTAAACGGGCCCAAATAACGGGGTTGTAACTTTTTGGGCCCCTCTAGTCGTAAATTGCGGGTGGACAACCACACTAGGTCGTTCTTATGATACATTGGGCTGACACGTCGATGTTTATCGGCATAGATTTTATATGTCTTTTTAGCTCTTATGAGATTAGCCTGCACCTCCTTCCAAACCTGCTCTATTCCGATCCGTTGTCCTGCCAATGTAGGCAGTACTGCTTCTGCTGTTGGTACGGATAAAGGTAAGATCCGTGGATGTCTTCCATACAGGCAGAAGAACGGGGACCGTTTTGTGGAGGAGTGAACAGCATTGTTATATGCCAATTCTGCTAGCCAAGTGTGTTGAACCCATGTTGTCTCTCGTCCTGCGGCCAAGCAGCGTAGGAACTGTTCAAGCCCCTGGTTCACGCGTTCGGTTTGGCCATCTGTCTCAGGATGATAACCCGAGGACAGTCGGACTTCCATACCGATGATGTTACAAAACTCGCGCCAGAACCTGGAAGTAAACTGCGGACCCCTATCCGTTATCACACGGCATGGGAGGCCATGAAGGCGGACCACATTCTGTAGGAATAATTCAGCAATTTCCTTGGCTGTCGGGACCCCTTTACAAGGGATGAAATGAGCCATTTTTGAAAAGGCATCCACCACCACCAGTATCGATGTGTAGCCCTGCACTTGTGGGGATTCGACTATGAGGTCCATAGTGACTGTGTGCCATGGTACAGTAGGAGTCGGCAAGGGACGAAGAAGACCTGCGGGTTTCTGATGATCGGCCTTGTTTTGGGCGCAAATTGTACATTGTCGCACGTATTGTTGAACATCAAGTCGCCACTTTGGCCACCAGAAATGCCTTGCTACCAATTCTAATGTTTTTGTCTTACCAGGGTGACCAGCTAGGGATGAATCATGGCACCAGGACATAGCCTTTTCTTGTAGATGGGTTGTGGGCAAGTACAAGGATTGTCCATGATACGGAAGCCCATCTTTAATGGTATGCTGGGAGTCTTGTTTGCACCATTGATGCAGATCGTGCATGGAGAGTTCTTGTCGGATACTCTCGAAAAGGTTAGTGGTTAAGCCCACTATTCGCTCCGGAGAAACTATTGGCCGGGACACTATTTCTATTTCCTTAAGGACTTTTTCCGGATAGCGAGACAAGATGTCAGCTTTCCGATTGTTAGTTCCGGGTCTGTAAGTGATAATAAAATCAAACTCAGCAAAATATTGGGCCCAGCGCAGCTGACGCGGACTCAAGGTCTTGGCAGTCCTAATAAATTGGAGATTGCGGTGGTCGGTAATAACCGTCACGGTGTGACGTGCCCCCATTAAATAATGCCGCCACTCGCTAAACGCTGCCTTTATGGCCAATAGCTCCCTATCTGCTATGATGTAGTTAACCTCTGCGGGGAGCAGTTTCCTCGAGTAATAGGCCACAGGATGTAATAGGCCCGTCTGAGGATCTCGTTGGGACAATACAGCCCCCAGTGCATAGCTGGAGGCGTCTGTTTCCACCACAAATGGCTGGGACAAGTCTGGATGTTTCAGTACCGGAGCATCAGTAAAGGCCTTCTTGAGTCGTTGAAATCCTTGTTCAGCCAAGGCGTCCCAAACAAACGGGCAGCCTTTACGTAGAAGTCTCGTGATTGGGGTAACCAGCTCAGAGAAATTCTTGACAAACCTTCTATAGAAGTTTGCAAATCCTAAGAAGGATTGCACGTCTTTTACATTGGCTGGTGGGGCCCAATCTAGAACGGCCTGTACCTTTTTGCGATCCATTTGCACGCCTGTCGGAGTTAGGTAATAACCCAAGAATTCCACTGTGGTCTGGTGAAATTCACATTTCTCTAATTTGGCATAGAGTTGGTGTTCCCTCAACTTTTGTAGGACAGCGCGTACATGCTGGATATGTTCTTGGAGACTATGGGAATAGATGAGGATGTCATCAATGTACACAACGGCACATACATCCAGATATTCCCTAAGAACCTCATCTAGGAAGTGTTGGAAAGCAGCGGGTGCGTTACATAGACCGAACGGCATAACCTGATATTCGTATAATCCAAATTTTGTTCGAAAGGCGGTTTTCCATTCGTCACCTTCGCGCACCCGCACTAGATGGTATGCGCCACGAAGATCCAGCTTAGTATAGATGACTGCGTCCCTAACCTGATCTAGAAGGACTGGGATGAGTGGAAGTGGGTAACGGTTTTTGATGATTATCCGATTCACCCCGCGGTAATCTATGCAAGTCCGAAGTTCCCCGGACTTCTTCGGTACGAAGAACAAAGGGGAGGATACCGGTGAGTTAGAGTGTCTAATAAAGCCGTTTTGCAAATTGGTTGTTATATACTCTCGGAGGTGCTCGTTTTCAGCCTCGGTCAAGGCATATATACGACTGCATGGCAACGTAGCCCCTGGTTCTAGGTCTATGCGGCAGTCGAATACCCGATGTGGGGGTAAGGTTTCAGCGGCCTTCTTGTTAAAGACGTCTATGTAATCGGAGTATTCTGCGGGCAGTTCCTCCGGGCGCACCTCGGGTTGACCACCCGTAATGCTTACAACTTGAGGGGTCGAGGATATCGGCCGCTTACAATGCTCCTGACAATAGGAAGAACTAAGTTCTACCAATCCGGCGGTCCATCGAATCTGAGGGTCATGTTTTCTCAGCCAAGGTAACCCTAAAATAAGGCCGAATTGCGGGGCAGCAATTAAGTCGAAGGCAATATGTTCCCAATGCCCATCTCCGCTACTTAGGGTCACTGAAATAGTGTTATGTGTAATAGGTCCGGAACAAAGAGGCGTACCATCAACAGCGCGCACGGGTTCAGGCTTTGCTTTTTGCCGCGTAGGGATACCCAGCTTGACTGCAAACTGGGTGTCTATGAAATTGCCTGTTGCACCCGAGTCAATCAACATGGTGACCTCTTTTAATAGTCCCTGAAACCCTAGACACCCCCTTAACAAGACATGTGGGGCGAAATTGGGACAACCTGTAATTGGGGCCCTGCTATTGGTCAGGCTCGGCCGGGTAACCCCCACTACCGGCGAGCCGAAGCGTTTCCCTGAGTTTTGGGCTTGGTGGGGCATTCGCGAACGAAATGTCCCGACTTCCCACAGTACATACAAACACCATCCTTTCTCCTCCGTTCTTTTTCTTCTTTGGATAGGGGACCTCGAACTGACCCAATTTGCATTGGCTCATCTCCGTCAGACTTGTCCATTGTCCCTCGTGTCCCTTTAGACTGATCAAACCTAGTTACTGAACGTGACTCCCCTTTTTTCCTATCCCCCCGTCGTTCCGCCTGACGGTGATCCAACCGCATGGCCAAATCGATCATATCTGAGCATTCTCGAGGTTGGGGGTCAACTTGGGCGATAAGGTCTTTAATGTCATCCTTTAGCCCCTGATAAAATAGGGACATACATTTGTCGCGCGGCCACTCGGCTTCGGCTACTAATCGATTAAACTGGGTGACATACGTCACCAGCTCCTTATTCCCCTGCCTCAAAGTCAGCAATTCCCGATCCTTACACAATGTGGAAGCCCTTCGGTTAAATATTTTCTCGAAGTCACTAAGAAACTCATCCCAATCATACAGGATTGTGTTATCTTTTTGTACCAAGGGATTTGCCCATGCTGCAGCATCTCCTGTAAGGTAGGAGATAACAAACGCAGTCCTAGATTGATTTGATCGGAATGCTGCCGGTTTCGTAAGGAAATGGAGGCGGCACTGCGTGATAAAAGTGGAAAATGTCTGGGGATCTCCACCATATCGCTCAGGTGGTGCTAGGGGAACTACAGGTTCCGGGGTGACTTGCACCTGTACTGGTGCATGACCTGGTAAGGGTGCGGTTTGGGCTGCCAAACTACGCACCTGCGCGGACAAGGTGGCATAGTCCTGTCTGGACGCAGCCAACTCACTCTGCAAATCTTGCAAGACCTTGGCAATCTCCTCCATGACGGTAACGGGGGTTGGCTACCCCGCTCGGGCGCCTGAATATTACGTGGGCTTGTGCTTCTGTCAGGATGCTCAGGTCCAAGGCGCAGGAGCGAAGCAGTACCAACCACCCCCTCAATGGTCTCAGTGTCTGCAAGTCAAGGCTTACACAGACCTCTGTAACCAGAGCGGGGAAGGAGGGTTAGGAGCTCGATGAGTGGATAGGTAGCAGGATTTTTAGGTTAACCGGATTGAGGGGTAGGAAGAGGTTATGGATGGGACCGGGGATTGTAGGGTAAACGATGACTGCACACTTTTCCTGAACTGGTTGCTGCAAGTGTGTTTAACACCTTTACATGTAAAGGTGTTTCCCTTCACACCACATTGCCCTTCAACATATCATGTTCATTCTCCTCTGAACACGAAGTTAAAACAAACATGGATTAATAAACAAGGTGGGAGTCCTGTTACATTTTCATGAACAAAAGTCTCATGCACAAGCACACTTAGCTTATACTTCTGTCCTTAAGTCCTGTCCTGCAAAGGCTGTCGAGTCCTGTGCCACGTCCTTGCGGTCAGGTGATCAGATGCACACTAAAAGGAAAAAACAAAGGACAAGCATTAGCGTGTGCCTTCAGATTCTGTCAGTCTCTCACTCTCCCAAACACACTCTACACGCATTCAGCATTCCGTGCATTCAAACATTTCCAGGTTCCTTTGGGGTGCGCTGCCGCACGTGGCCTTCAACCCCCCAGGATCTATATTTTGCCAGTATTCGGTCTTCCTTCAGACCGACTCCCTTTTGCGCTGTAATGCACTCCCGCCTCGTGCGCCTTTCCGGCTTATGTTCCACGAGACAAAACACGTGAAAACATCCACAAAAATAGTATTGTCTTTCGCCTGCACACAATCATAGAGCAGAACTCTTTCCCCCGAAGCCCGCCCACTTAGCTCCTAAGTGCCGGCGCAGGGGGCTCTGGAGGGGTTGGGATATGCCCCCCTGCGCTTCCCCCGTAGGTCCCAGACACTCCGTGGGCTGAGCGGTACTTATCTTTATGAAGCGAGGGGCCGGATGGTTCCTCCGGAGGCTCTGGGCCCCTCGCGTGTGAATTCCGAGGAGCTGCTGGGCACACGTCCACTCTCCTCGATGTCTCGAGCACAAGCCCCGTGCCTTGGGGCTTGCGCATGCGCACTCGCGCGCCACACCCAGCGCGGCTTCCCATTGGCTCGCGAGCCCGCAGAGCATGCTGGGAAATGTAGTCCTGGCGTGCCAAATGCTGGGATTTGTAGTTTTGGGCGGCAATTCGTCTACAGAAAGGGCATAACAGCCTTTTTAAGTAAAGTAGCTTTCTGGGTCTAGGTTTCTTCATGGTCCCTGGCCCTACAGTTCCAACAGTACATGATCTATGGCTAGTCCTGCCCCTGACAGTGCATTTAAAAGGTCAACTCTGTTCTGTGGGGGAGTATACTCAAAATGAGGTTTGATGCAATTACTCACACAGGTAATATTCCTCAATCCTGGGTAATATCCACTGTCATTCCTATATTTAAAAAAGGGAACCCCTCTAGACCAGCAAACTATCGTCCCATTTCTTTAATTGACACTGAAACAAAAAACAAAAAAAGATTACTATACGATCTTGATAAACATTTTGCGCAGTATAAACTTTATTCGAAATTTCAGACCAGTTTCAGGAAAGGAATGAGTACTACTCTCAATGACACAGTCTTGGCCGGAATAAAAAACAAGGGCGCCTATCCTGTATTTATGGCACTAATCGACATATCTACGGCCTGTGATATGGTCATTAGAAATATTCTATGGAGAAAGTTGGAGAAGCTGGGTATTCCTCCTAGAATAATTTATTGGATAGTCCAACTCCACCCGGATACTTCCTATAGGATTGCTCGTGAAGGAGAGACAACAGAGCAAATTAAAACATATCCTGGCCTAAAACAGGGGTGTAACCTAGCAGCCACCCTCTTCAACCTCTATATGGCAGACTTGGACCACGCATGGAAAGTGGAAAATCTGTTCGCAATTAAACTTGGCGCCTTGCGTCTGCAGTGGTTAGCTTTTGCTGATGATATCATCATTTTTGATCCAACTCCCGCAGGCTTTCAAAGGAAAATATTTCTCTTCGAAGAATTTGCAAGAGCGCACAACCTCAGTCCCAATCCCACCAAAACTGCTATTCTGGCATTTGATACCCAAAAAAAAGGTAAACAACAACGTTGGGAGATAGTTAATACAGTGATACCACATCACTCTGATACCATATATCTGGGATACTATATCTCGAATAAGAATTCGAAAAAATGATGGACGGAGCAACTACATTTAAAAGCTAGACCATTACTCTCACAATTTAAAGTAATATTTATGAAATATTGCAAATACTCCCTGATACCATTAATCAACTTTTTTACTCTAAAGGTTGAAAAAGTTCTACTACATACCTTAGACATATGTCTACTGGACATGAACAAATGTTTGGATTCTCTACAAGGGCGGCTTCTTAAAACTGCTCTCCATCTATCTTTAGCAGTCCCTAATAGTATAATAAGACACCAATAGGGTTTCATCTCGCTCTCTTGCAGAAATAAAATGGTGACAGTTAGCAAACTATGCCAAAACGATCGCTCCCCCTAACAATTCATTATATCAAGATTTGCAATCGATGTTATCGATCAGTAATATCCGCTCTGTTAAATCATATCACCAGGAAATGTTATGTATCCTAGGTGATTTGAACTTAACAGGCGATGCCCTGTGTCTAAGACCGGGATATGTAAAAAAGAAACTTTTTGAGCAGGACTGGTCCTGCACTATTGATCAAATAAAAAAATATCATTCTTATTCCGAGTATGCCAAGTTTATAAGAAAAAGAGTTCACCGCAGTAGTTACCTTGAAATCTTTCCATGCAACTGCATTCGAGGTTACTACAGATGCTTTAAACTCAATCAATATCACACAAGAGAGGCATTGGAACAAAGCAAATGGAGAACAAGTTATATTGAATTGCCGTTTTCTACCATGTAAGGAAACCACTGAAACCTTGAAACATCTGGTGTTGACATGCTCCCATTTTAAAATTGAACGAACTAACTTGATAATGAAATTTGTTAATATTGAGTTTGAGGATTGTTTGAAAGCATTATGGACCAGGATGATGAATGGCAACCATCAACCTTTAATAGTTTCCCTTTTCTGGTTATTAAAACATATAGAAAATGATTTGGAAAAAAACCACATTGTATAGATGTATTATGTAACAATGTTCGGGGGATCTTATAGTTCATTGTAAGATTGGGAATTGTATCTAGCATGTCCTTACTCAATGTCATACCATGATTACATTCACACAGGCAATATTAACCAAATATGTGCATAATCTAGAAGCTATCAGTGAACTGTCTTTTTGGCAATACTGGATGAACTGTGGGAACATGAGCCTATTAGTGGCTTTGTACAATATATGGACAAGGATTGAATCCAGCCTGCACCCTCTATTATAAAGTGTGACAAAAGTACCCATAAAAAAATATCTATAGATTGAGATTGAAGATAACTTGAATTTGATTTGAACATCAATATAACTCTCGAAGGCCGCATTTATTTGTTTTTAATCCTCTTGTTATTAATAGGAAGGCTACATGTCAGTTTAATTTTGCTTTTATGGGAAAAATGTATATATTTTGAAATGGTTGCTTATGTGGTTGATTTTTATTTTTGTTGATTTTTATTCTATGTACTGTGTTAGTTTGTTTATGATATGTGTAAAGTTTAAGATACTTAGACTAAATCACATTAAATAAATAGTAATAAGTATCTAGCATGTAAAATATCTATGTATGTTTTATTTACATGTGTATAGTGATAGACAATATTTTAATATGAGTCATATTTTAGTTTTTTTGTAAAGGTTCTAATGAACCAAAAAAAAATAGAAGTGCCAATGAAATGGTACAGGGCCCTGGGCATTCTGAGAGGTCCACAGACTTCAAAAAAATCAAGGGGTGGCACTTTCAAAAACATTGCAGTCTTTTCCAGGGGAAAGTGGTGGCTCTGAAAACAGCCTTTTGTGGTGTTTGTTTGTTTTTGGAAGGGTGGAAGAAGCTAACACCTACTGGAAAAATGCTTTCTATACTTGCAAAAAGGGTTGCAATGCATTTTGAATATTTCACAGAAAAAGCTGATTAGCAGCATCAGTAAGATGGACTCCATCTCTGCGTAAAATGTTTGTGCTACAAAATTTAATATTTTCATTGTGAAAGGACCACATGCCAACATCTTTCAAAAATGAGCAAACAGCCCTGTTGAAATTGCGCCTCGCTTTCTCCATTTGCGGACCAAATGAAGAAGAGCGCAGCTAGGTCTGTCTCTGCGCAATGCGAGAAAAAATTGCTCGGGAGTTTGGAAACATGTGCATGACTTTCCCAAGAGCCTCCTTCATCGCAAACTGCAGTGAGATGCTGGTAACATGCCCTAAACTGTTCCCTCCACAATGAATAATAATAATGTCTGGATGATGATGTGTCACTAAAGTGGCACAAAGAGGAACTAAATCCAGCCACTCCATTCCACACACTCCATACCAGTGCACATCCACATGATGGAATCCAAAATGTGCAGCCACTCCACAATACTTTGCATACACTTGCAACCAATGTATGCAAGAGTCTCCCAAAATCCAGACACTCTGCCTCCTGAAAGACACAGACATAGCCATAGCCATCTGCACTCCACTTAGCAAACAGACCTTCTGCCACAGTCTCTCCTTGCACACCACACCCAGGAAAATGTATTGACCGATCTCCTGGCCTTGACAGTTCCATTTCCATGCCTGCTAGCCTCAAAAGCCCCAAATGTGGCATGTGTGCTACGCGGAGCAATTTGTGAGGGTGGAGACAGAAATTGCAACCAGGCAACCAGGGTAGCACATTTCCTCTTTGGTAGTGGCTCTGAGAAGAGCCTTTTTTGTTTGTTTTTTAAGGTGCTTGATAAACAAACACCTTTTGTTTTGTATTTTTGGGGGGAGGGGTTCTCTTCTTCTCCTCCAAACAATCTTACATGAACCTCTTCAAAGCATCCCTTTGATTGTAGCACAAAATGGCATTTCCAATGGCGGAAAAAGAAATGCCTTCTGAAGTGAAAAGGTTCAAATTAAGAGAATTAATGTTCTCATTGTCACAGGAGAACATCTCAGCACTGCACACAAATGCAGACATGCCTCTGTTTACAAGACACCTTCTGACATCTTGCTGGGGATAGAGTACATTGGGGTTGTTCCATACTGCTCTAGGTGGTATTTATGAGAAAACCACTTTGGCACTGGGAAAAGGCAGCATCAGCGCCTTCACCAACTCCTTATGTGCACTCAGCAAACTGGGAGGACTGATATATCCCAAATGCAGTGCACCACAATGCAGCACTACTATATCAGGAGTGGTGAAAGTGGCCATATCTTTTCAAACTGCAAGCACTGCTTGCAAATTGCGACCAGGCGCACTGCATCAGAAAACCTCCACTCTTTCAAAACCAAAATTGGCAGCAACATCTTTTGACTTGGCATACCTCTCCAAAACATTCAAAAATAAATCACCAACCACCAACACCCTAACTCTCGCACTTCTGCCATCTTCACTGCACACAACAATGAAAAAAACGATTACCCTCTCTCCCTATGAATCACAATCTCAACGCCTGATTGGCTAATCCATCCAGTTCCATTTCCATGCCAGGCAGGCTGAGAAGCCCTGGATATGGCACACCCTGTCCGCGGACTACCTCGGTATCCACGGACCCCGTAGCACAGGGGCAGCCCTTCATACCTTTCCACATCACTCTCTGCACCACTCCCTCATTGGCTACACATAAGCAGTCACACAACCATCCACCAATCACATCCAAGACCTCTACATCTACCTCTGTGATGACACTTCAGCACTTTAGATCTACTGTTGAACACTCTGGCTACAAGTCTGATGTGATTGCTAAGCCCCTCCAGAACAAAGTACTGTATAACTCTCCAACATATCTGCTTCCAGATTTATCCACATCTGCATCCATCAACACAAACTACAGGTATGCATATATTTTGCAGAGTACATTTCTGTAAAGTCAGGGTATATTCCTTGACAAAGTAACCAGAATCCCGACTTCAAGTTTTGAACTTGTCGTGTAGTGGACACGTTCTTTTTGTCAATGTACCCGACAGAGAGGTAGAAAAACTCTCTGAACGGTCAATTGACCTAAAGATGAGGGATTGTCACAGGAACCGGTCAACCTGCAAAGGAACCGTACATTAGTGACAGAAGACAACCTGAATAGCATTGAACAGATAACCAAACTCTAGTACCTGAGAATTGACTGTAGTTGACTGAATGGCAATTCCAGAATAGTAAGATTGGTGTCAGGATTCTAAGATAACAAAAATAACCAGTAATTTACCGGAACCAAAAACTAGGACAAAAACATGAATTAGAAATATAGGAACAGTCTTACCAGTTGAGAGTTTCCAAGGAAGTACAATATCCAGAAGATGAAATGAAGAGCAGAAGCGATCCGCTAAAGCAGGAGCGTTGATCCACCGACCCACCGCCGGCACGAAGACGCCTAAACCAACAATCCGATAAGCAAACAATGTCTACCTGAAAACCGACGGCACGCGGACGCCTAGTACACAAGAGAGTCTCAAGTTCCAATGGGACAATGAGGAAGTCTGTATCCACAGGTCTGTAGAAAGTTCCAGTTGCAGCAGAGTGGAGATGAAGAAAACCTGAGTAAGAGCCGAACCCAAGGCTTACCAAGTACGTAAATAGCAGCGCAAGCCGAATGGGAAAGACAAGAGGAAATCCGTGAATAGCTCCAAGAATCGAAAACCAAGCGGGCGAAATCAAGCAGACATCCGTGATCCGTAACAAATCCAATGAGGGGTTCCGTAGGTCGAGGCAATCCAACAAGAGGTACAAAACAATGGAAAAACCAGCAGGAGTCCAATAAACGATCCGGGTCAAACACTAATCCAACAGAAGCAAAGCAAGGTCCGTAGCGGCAAGAGAAATAACAATTTCAGAAGCAGCGAGTAGCGGGGAAGGGCGGGACATAAGAACGAAAACCAAAAAGTCATGTGAGTGTCTAACAACGTGCAAAGACACGTGACCTCAGGTATGCAGAGTGACTGCATTTCCATGGTAAAGCCCAGCGCTGCTTTAATGACACAGAACGAACTGGCTGAAAAAAAAACTTCTGGGTCCTGAACCAGCGGCTCTGTGACAAAAGCGGAGGAAAATCAGGCGACGAAGGTAAGCCGCCAGGAACGGAATGACTGCCAGTATGCTTCCCTGAATTACAAATCCTGACAGCATCCTTCCCCAATGAAGCATTACCCCCACGAGAGGCCAAGAATCGTGACATGAGATCCGTTGCATGGATATTGGAAGCCGGTTCCCAGGTCCTGTCTTCCGGACCATAACCTTTCCAGTCCACTAAAAACAACTGCTTACTCCTGACCGTTTTAACATCCAGAATGGCCTGTACCTCATATTCCTCAGTACCCTGGACCATAACAGGTGGTGGACGAGGAGCGGAACCAATCGGTGAGAGGCAAGGTTTGAGTAATGAGACATGAAAAACTGGATGTATTTTCCAGGACGAAGGGAGATCCAATTTTACAGCAACCGGATTAACCAGAGAAAGCACTGGAAAGGGACCCACAAAACGAGGCAAAAGACACCTGTGACCTGGTATATGGAGATTCTTGGTGGACAACCACACTTTGTTCCCTGGCGTATACTGAGGGGCTGGTTCCCTATGACGGTCAGCATATTGTTTGGCATGATCCTTTGCTAATTTTAATTGGCGAAGCACAGCTTCATGAACGGCTGTAACATCTCGTAGACAACCCTGTACTGCCGGATTAGCAATGTCTATGGCCAAATCCAGTGGAAGGGTTCGGGGTGTTGGGCATACATAGCAAAAAATGGTGTGGTGCCGGTGGAAGTATGAATTGAGTTGTTATATGCGAACTCAGCATGGATCAGTACCGAAAACCATGATTCCTGGAACTGCAATGTCAGACAGCGCAAATATTGCTCAAGGGTGGCGTTGAGTCTTTCGGTCTGACCGTCAGTTTGTGGGTGGTAAGCACTAGAAAAGCGGTCGTCGATGCCCAATGAATTAGTAAGATGCCTCCAGAACCTGGAGGTGAATTGAGACCCCCTGTCGGATATAATAATATCCAGGAGACCAAAATCGCGAAAAACATGACGCAAAAATAGATCTGCAAGAACAGGAGCAGTAGGCAGACCTTGACAGGGAACAAAACGAGCAAGTTTGGTGAAATAGTCCACAATAACCCAAACCGTATCAAAACCCTGCACCGTTGGGAGCTCAAAAATAAAATCCATGGATATCATCAACCATTGACGATCAGGGACCGGTAAGGGTTGCATAAGTCCCATAGGTTTAGTGGTGGATCCCTTGCACTGGGCACAAACAGAACAAGAGGAGACATAAACAGAAACGTCTCGCTGTAAAGACGGCCACCAACACCACCGACGTAACAATTCTTGTGTCTTGCGTCTCCCTGGGTGGGCCGCCAGCAAGGAACCATTGCATTGCCGTGCGCCGCATAGCCAGATCAGGTAAATATAGACGACCTTGTACATATGGCAAAGAGTTGACAATGTCCATATTAAATTCTTTTAACTCACTTGGTTCTGAGACCACCCAGTCCCGGATGGACAAGACTAGTGAGGGTTATAAGGTACAGGCGCAAACTACCTGGTGACCCTGAAGAATAGTACCCCCCCAAGAACGCGGTGCGTTTCCATGCAATCTTGACAAAGCATCAGTCTTGGAGTTCAAGGGTCCAGGACGATATGTGAGAGTAAAGTTATACATGGAGAAGAACTCGTGCCACCTAGAATGACGGGCCGTAGTACATTGTAAGGATTGTAAGGCCAGAAGATTTCTATGATCGGTGTACACTTGCACAGGCAAGACTGCCCCCAGTAAGTGATGTCTCCAAACAATGATGGCATCCCTTACGGCCAAGAGCTCCGATTCCGAAACAGTATAGTTCTGTTCATAAGGGGTGAGCTTACGTGAATGATAAGCCACCGGGTGCAGCAAACCAGTGTCTTTACACATTTGTGACAAAACTGCACCGACTGCGACTTCAGACGCGTCTGCTTCCACAAAAAATGGTTGGGTCGAATCCGGATGCTGAAGCACCGGTGCAGTAGTAAAGGCTTGTTAAAAAGCATGAAATGCCTGTTGTGCCTCAGTATTCCAAACAAATGGCTGTTTACTACTGGTCAATGCTGTGAGTGGAGCTACTGTGTCAGAGAATGAACGAATGAAGCGACGATATAAATTAGCAAAGCCAAGGAAAGACTGTAATGCTTTGATAGTAGAAGGAGTCGGCCAGTCCAGCACTGCTTGAACCTTGACATTGCTCATCTTTATGCCTGTGTTTGTTATATCATAACCAAGGAACTCTACCTCCGTAACATGAAACAAACACTTTTCCAATTTGGCATATAAGCGGTTTTCCCGAAGACGTTGCAAAACTGCAGATACATGTTTGACATGTTCTTCATAGGACGAGGAGTAAACCAATATGTCATCAAGATAGACAACAACGTGACGGTCCAACATGTCACTGAACACATCATTGATAAACCTTTGGAAAGTTGCCGGGGCGTTGCAAAGACCAAAGGGCATAACCAAATATTCAAATAACCCATATTTGGTTTTGAACGCTGTCTTCCACTCATCTCCTTTCCTCATTCTGACCAAATTGTAGGCTCCGCGTAAATCAAGTTTAGTGAACAACTCTGAAGAACCCAGCTGGTCTAAGAGAACAGAAATCAACGGAATGGGGTATTGGTTTCTGATGGTAACAGCATTCAATTTGCGATAGTCTATGCATGGCCTTAGATCTCCCTCTTTCTTTGGCACAAAAAAGAGAGGAGATGCGGCAGGGGAACGAGAAGGACGGATAAAACCATTGGCTAAGGCTTTATCCAAATACTCCTTCAAAACGACATTTTCTTTTTGAGTAAGGGAATATATGCGTCCTGAAGGTATTTAAGCGCCTTCCAGTAGGTCTATGGGGCAATCGTAGGGACGATGAGGCGGAAGGGTATCAGCCCCTATCTTGTCAAAAACATCCTTGAATTCCTCATATACCTTTGGCAAGGCTGAAGAAACGCCAGCAATCACAGTGGCCGTATCCAACAAGGAGATACACGGGCCACAAGACTTCGTAGGTACCGACAGACAGTGTTTCTTACAATGGTCCGAAGAGAACGTAATACAACCAGACTGCCAATTGACCAACGGGTTGTGGCGCACTAACCATGGTAACCCCAAGATGACCTTATATTGAGGTGCGGAAATGACATCAAAAGTTAGTGATTCCGTATGGCCAGATTCTAATGTCATAGATAGCTTAATGGTACGCTCCGTGACTAGACCGGACAATAGGGAGGTGCCGTCAACAGCGTTGACCACCTCTGGAAATTCCTTTGGTTCAACAGGGATCTTGCATTCCTGTAAATACTGTCCGTCTATGTAATTTCCCGTAGAACCTGAATCCAAGACAGCATGGACAGTCCATGGATTAACAGATTGAAAGACTAAAGTAGCTGGAACAAAAAAAAGGACGGAGTGTCTGGAGTCCTGACCTAGTTTGCTCGGCAATGGGACTTCATCTATTGCCGGGCCCTGGAGTTTCCCTGTTTCTTTGGTTTTTTAGGGCATTGTCTCAAAAGATGTTCGGCTGAACCGCAATAAAAGCACAAATTACTTTTCTTGCGATGTTCCCTCTCCTCTGTGGTTAAGGGACCCCGTACTGCTCCTATCTGCATAGGTTCCGCGCTGCCTGGCACAGGGGCATTTATGGAAGCGGGAGCAGGAACGGGGCCTCGCTTTTCACCCTTCCGTTCTGCCCGACGGGCGTCTATCTGAATGACTAGATCCAACAGTTCTGGAAACGTGGAGGGTACTACCGGGACTGTGGCCAATATATCTTTCAGGGATTCGGAGAGGCCCTTGTAAAAAAGGGCTGCCTTTTTCTCATCAGGCCAACTGGCTTCTGCTACCAACTCGTTAAACCTAGCCAGATAATTCAATAACGTAGAGTCACCTTGTTGTAAAGAAAGAAGTTCCAGATCGGTGGCCTGGGTTTTATACCTGGTATCAAAAACCTGTGACAGGGCCTTAATTAATGCGTCACAATCATAGAGTAGGTGGCTACCCTGCTCCAACAGGGGATTCGCCCAAACTTCCGCTGTGCCACCTAGATAAGACAGTACGAACGCTGCCTTGGTAGTGGAATCAGGAAATGAAGTAGGGCGGCACAAAAAATGCAACCGACACTGATTAATAAAGGTCCGAAATGTCTTTGGATCCCCATGAAACCGCTCCGGCGGAGCCAGAGGGAATTGGGCAGCAAGAACCACGGGAGCGCTCTCTGGTCTAATTGGAGTAGACCCCGAACTGGCACCAGAACCAGAGGAGAAACCAGACGTGCCAGCCCCAACAGATTGAATGCCCAGTCGCAACTCATGGATGTTGCGTTGTGTGCCCTCATGGGCTGCTGTCATGGCAGCCCGTAAATCAGCCACGAGTTGTGCCAATGCGGTTAACGGGTCACCTGTGACGTCCATAATAGGCTTCTGAATATGTTAAGTCAGGGTATATTCCTTGACAAAGTAACCAGAATCCCGACTTCAAGTTTTGAACTCGTCGTGTAGTGGACGAGTTCTTTTTGTCAATGTACCCGACAGAGAGGTAGAAAAACTCTCTGAACGGTCAATTGACCTAAAGATGAGGGGACGTCACAGGAACCGGTCAACCTGCAAAGGAACCGTACATTAGTGACAGAAGACAACCTGAATAGCAATGAACAGATAACCAAACTCTAGTACCTGAGAATTGACTGTAGTTGACTGAATGGCAATTCCAGAATAGTAAGATTGGTGTCAGGATTCTAAGATAACGAAAATAACCAGTAATTCACCACAACCAAAAACAAGGACAAAAACTTGAATTAGAAATATAGGAACAGTCTTACCAGTTGAGAGTTTCCAAGGAAGTACAATATCCAGAAGATGAAATGAAGAGCAGGAGCGATCCGCTAAAGCAGGAGCATTGATCCACCTACCCATCGCCGGCACGAGGACACCTAAACCAAGAATCCGATAAGCAAACAATGTCCACCTGAAAACCGACGGCACGCGGACGCCTAGTACACAAGAGAGTCTCAAGTTCCAATGGGACAATGAGGAAGTCTGTATCCACAGGTCTGTAGAAAGTTCCAGTTGCAGCAGAGTGGAGATGAAGAAAACCTGAGTAAGAGCAGAACCCAAGGCTTACCAAGTACGTAAATAGCAGCGCAAGCCGAATGGGAAAGACAAGAGGAAATCCGTGAATAGTTCCAAGAATCGAAAACCAAGCGGGCGAAATCAAGCAGACATTCGTGATCCGTAACAAATCCAATGAGGGGTTCCGTAGGTCGAGGCAATCCAACAAGAGGCACAAAACATTGGAAAAACCAGCAGGAGTCCAGTAAACGATCCGGGTCAAACACTAATCCAACAGAAGCAAAGCAAGGTCCGTAGCGGCAAAAGAAATAACAATTTCAGAAGCAGCGAGTAGCGGGGAGGCGGGGCATAAGAACGAAAACCAAAAAGTCCCGTGAGTGTCTAACAACGTGCAAAGACACGTGACCTCAGGTACGCAGAGTGACTGCGTTTCCATGGTAAAGCCCAGCGCTGCTTTAATGACACAGAACGAACTGGCTGAGCAAACTTCCGTGTCTTGAACCAGCATCTCCGTGACAAAAGCGGAGGAAAACCAGGCGAGGAAGGTAAGCGAGCAGGAACGGAAAGACTGCCAGTATGCTTCCCTGAATTACGAATCCTGACAATTTCCAACTATTTTAGAAATGCATATGGACAGGGTATCTGCCACTAACCCTGCTTAACCTACTAAATAGGCATACAGTAATTTGTCCCATCTTCTACCATCAAGTGGCACTTACAATGCTGTGTACTTTCAACATTTTATTTTACCCATATCAGCCATTGTAATGTGCAAACTGTTATTCTCATCATTCCTTCTGCCATTTTTACAACCACTTCCCCCATTACCACACCTGCTATAATATCCAAACAATGCACACAGAAAAGGAAAACTGCATGTATCTTACCAAAGCAAAGCAAGTACATAGATTGCAGGCATTAGAGCAGGGTACCTGCCACTTACCTTGCATAACCTACTAAAGAATAATACTGTCATTTGTCCCATCTCCTAACATCAAGTGGCACTTACTTACAATGCTGTGCGCTTACACAATTTTCTTTTAATGTCCACTTGCATAACTGTTTCACACTTCATATTTCCTTTTTATCACCACTCTCTTTGATGTATTTGTAAATGAAAAAAAGAAAACCACACTGGAAACACTTTTACAGCTAGTTGAAAAGGCAGGTCCTATGTGAAATGCCCAGAATGCACACAGGAAAAGGGAAACTGCATGTATGTTCACAAAGCATGGCAAGTACATGCTTTGCACAATTGACAGAACACAACTTTGCTTCAAAAGCAAAAAAATACATGTGTACATTGCGAACAGTGCCATTTGTAAATGTGGATAAAATAAATCAAACAACAGAAAGGATTTCGGCAATTCATGTAGCAAGTATCTATGTATGGGAAAGTTAATGGAATTCCACACACAGAAACCTAATCCTTTCCAATCTGTACATGTTTCTGGGCCTTTTTCTCACCCTACTACAACTTGCACTAATCCATTTCCAAAGTAAATAGTGCAACAGCAACGCACACACTTGAAAAAGTGCACCTCAGAGGACACACTTATAAATACACCAATGTGCCCCCATAGCAACAATGCTGATGCTCTCAAGTCCCCATTCATATACAAAGCTGTGCAATTTTACACACACACTAACTGTTCTTGCCAAGAAATCCTTCTATAACTTTAAATAATGTGTTCTCCAAGTGCAATTACTGTGCCGTTAACACACATATGTACTAACTACCTTCTTTCGCAATTACAGTGAAGATCACTCTCCTGAAAGCCAGTGGCATCTCAAGTGGAAAATAGAACCCAGAAGAAACCTACTGTTCACATCCAGCAAAGTAAGTGTCAAGAAGCGTAGTTGCAGCGAAGATATGGAATACCTCCATCCCCAAGTACCAGCCAGAGAGAGATAAAATCACTCACTGGCCAGTCATTGAGGCACAGGTTAACTGGAATAGCAGCGGCGAGACCCAAGGTGGCTAAAAGCCAAGAGCGGGCTCTGGGAGCAACCCAAGACACCAGGCTCCAAGAGTTGTACAATCAGAGGGGCATATAGTATCAAGAGTCCAAAAAACAATCCAAATTCGTCAGCTGAGAAAGGTCCGTAGAGCTGAAACAGTGTAATGATCCAAGGGGTAATCCAGATAAGCAGAGCCAATGGTCGAGTGAAACAAGGTATCCAGCAAGAGTCCAAAGTACCAAAACAGTAGGGTAATCCAAAGAGATTCTGGAGCCTAAAAAGGCCAGAGGGCAGGTAAACAAAGTATTCTGTGGGACAGGCGAAGACAAGGTAGAGCGCTGCACAGGCTGAAAACAAACAGATGAGAAGCGGCGCGCTCTGTCTCTGGACGGCTTTTACGGCGGTTGCCGTGGTAACGCATCACATGACTTCGGACGTCGACAGCGAGCGGCTACAGGCACAGTCCTAGCATCCTGTAGTCACCAGGTCAACCGCCAACGAGGAAGCAGCCGGTGTTGCAGGGGCCGCGGCCTCCTGGGCCAGCACCCGATCTCCCCAACATGAACCGCACGGTTGGGAGTCGTGGGGGAACGACCATGAAAGTTGCGGCCACAAGCTGGTTGGCGAAGGGTGACTACCACCCGTGGTCTGCCTTGCTGAGACGTAACAGTAAATGCAATACTGTCGTAGTGTTCTGCCTATTACTCAGACAGTGCAGTGTTCTTGTATTCTAGGCTACGCAATTGTATCAACCCAACAACATTTGTTTCACTCTTACTTATTGCACTTCAGCAGGTGCACACTTTGTATTGTCATCTGAACACCAGTATAGAAACACACAAATACCCAACCTTAAGTAACAGCCATTCCATAATCACAAACCCCTATATGTTTGCCTACCCTCATATTCAGACATTCATGCACAGTGCACACATATACATTGCACAACCTTCCAACCCACACTTTTCTTTCTTCTCCAACAGACACTAAAGAATGCCTACCAAAAAGCAACTTTGTAGAAAGCAACGCAGAAACAGAGCAGATCAAACTAAAAGCGTACTATATAGCCATCCAACTCTAGCAGAATTTCTACAAAAAGTTCAAACAAAACAGCTAATACAGTCACTAAGCAAAACTGAAGCAGCTTGCAGGAAAGGAACTGTGACTCCTCTTTCAAAATGTAAAAATAAAAAGAAATGTGTTAAGAAAATTTCAACTACCACTACTTCTAACACTGTACCTACCAATGTTGATGTAGCCAGAAGTAAGCATTCCAAAAAATTAATTTTACAAATAAAATTTCCACCACAGAGTCCTTCAGAACCTTATAAAAACAGGGCACAAATCACGCTCATCCCTCAAAATCTACCACAGAAAACTCATCCTGGACGCTCTCATCGACAGTGCAATCCTTCTCAAAAGGACATTATTTATATTCGTTTTAAACAGAATGAAACCACTAACAAAACGAATTACTAAACGACAACAAGTACTTCGCAACAGACGGAATATCAACATAGATACCTTTGCAAACGTCTGTGCAGGTGAGTGGAGTCACACCATCAGCATAGAGCCATATTTCGATGAAGACGCATACAAACAAAAGCAAGCAAACCCAATTGCCAAATATAGCAGTGGACAAGGGTATGAAAAGGTTGACAATACCATTATGGAAAAAGAAACGCTGCTCACAAGAATATCCCCAGCAAACTTACAATCAACTCTCCATTCCACCGAACCAATACTTTCAGTCTACAAATGGCTGTGCACATCAATGTGTAACTTGCAAAAAACATCTTTCACATCTTTACGCCAGTTCCTCAATCAGTATGTGAAAGGCAAAGACAAATTAAAAATTAAAATATTACAAACTATAGACTCCTGTCCAGTGCGCAAATACACAGGACTACGAGGACATTCATTGGCCTGCATTTCTGGACCTACTTGCAAAAGCACCTTCCACCATATCAAAATGTTAGCAACACACCATTCCACTATATGAAATCTCGTTCACAAACTCTACTATGCAAAAAGTCCTGCTTTAGCACTGGACCATTTAAATGACATGATCCTGCATGGTACAGCCAAAGAACTGCTCAAAGAAATTGATCACATCCAAAGCAAATATTTTGGAACTGAAGAACACCTAGAAAATCCAGCACCTTTAGAAAAGAGTAGCAACAACCTTGCAGATGTCAACCGCTATTACACACATACAAAAAAGAAATAAACTTAAGTTTAAAAGCACATCTGCTGAAGTACCAAACCAAGTATGTGTGTGTTGCAGCAGACCTATTTATTAAAAGAGCACCAAAACTGAATACATAATGTACAAAATAGAAGACAACAGGGGTGTTGCTAGGTCTGAAAAAGACCCAGGGCTAGGCTAATGCCAGAACTGTCAGGACTGGGGGCTAGCTGGCCTTTTGGTTGTAGCCCCTGAGATTCTATCCGGGGCTACAACCAAAAGACCAGGGGCTATAGCCCCCTTAGCCCCCCCTAGCAACGCCTCTGGAAGACAATGAGGAATCCCAGTGGTTCCAATTAGCTCTCTATTTTATGGCAGAAAAAGAATACGAAATTACTAACCCCTCAATACTTTTAAAAATTTGACAACAACCAAATACCTTCACGGGCTATAACTAATAACTTGGAAATATTCCCACTGCCAAAACCACTGCAACAACTTAACTTGTATGAAAGCATTATAATCCAAACAGTGCACCCATTTCAAGCAATAATACACCTTCAACCAAAAACAGCAAAACTGCCTCCCTCTGAATTACTGAAAGGCATTTGTGGAAAGGTAAAAAGTAGTTTATTTGCCATTAGATCTCAAAGGAAATGTAGACACTCTAGGAGTGCAAAGGCCAATAGATCAATCTTTGATTATCCTAGTGAATGGCGTACCTACAAAAGACAAAACAAATTGGCAGTAACTAGTGGATTTAGATAAAGTTAGGGAAGCCCTGCAATACCTAAAAGACAACAATGAATACTACAAAGAAATAAATATTGAAGAAAACCTGAGGTAAACCACCAAAATAATTAAGGACTCCTCAGGAACTGGCCAATTTGAACTTCTAGATCCTACTACAGCCTCCAATATTTTAGACCAATATACAATTCACGCACTGCACTCCAAAAACACAATAGATGATGTACTGGAAACATATCAAATGCGGCAAGCCAAAGGATCTCCAATCAGCATATGGGAAAAAGTGTAGAAACACAAGCCTTTCCTCTACTTTTTCCTACTGGAAAAGGTGGAAGGTACAATGAAAGAGGCACACAAATAACAGCATCAGAATACCGCTCTTTACAAATGTATTGTGAAGACCCCAGATTCAGACAAAACGTTGAATACATATTCCACCTCCTCTTTGAAAGTGAACTAGCAACTCTATGTTACGGAGTTGCACACACATTGGAAACAGGTTCCAATTTTCAAAACATGTTTGCTACGCAGCTACTTCAAAAGGTGCAAGAGAAGGATGAAGTTTTACGGTCAAGTATTATAAATCTCTTAGCAGAAATGCGAAGTTCGAAAGAATACTGGTTCCGACATCACGCAGATGTACGCTGTATGATACGCAACCTTGGACCGCCCACATGGTTTGTGACTTTAAGTTGTGCAGAGTATGCATGGGAAGACTGGCACAATTTCCTACACATAGCAAACAAAAACAAAGCAGATATAGACATAAAAACATCAGGAAAACTCTGCTCCCTTGATCCTGTAAATTTATCAAGGTACTTCCATCATCGATTTATTGCCATGCTGCACTTCATTTGTAATAAAACACTTCCTCCCCTCGGAGAAGTGGAACACTTCTTTTGGAGAAAAGAATATCAAGCCAGAGGAGCACCACACATCCACATGCTTTTGTGGATTAAACATGCTCCTAAATTTGTTCAGGACAGTGATGCAACTGTTTTGCAATTCTTTCACAAATATGTCACTTGGGAAATCCCTTCAGAAACTACACACAACGAAACACACCAAATGCTGCTTTGGTTTCCCTAGACCAGTGTCAATGATACACAATAATGGGGAAGAGAGTTCGACACTCTCCCCCGAACCACAGAAGCTGAATGAATTCGATCCTCCCACCGTGGTTGGCACAGGTACCTGATAGATATAACACAGGTCACCAAGTGGCAGCCAATTGGGGGAAGAGGAGTTAGGGAGAGGTTGTGGATAGGGTAGGGGGTTTTAGGAACACCATATAAAGGGCAAGGGAACACTTAGTTTGGATAGGACAGGGGAGGTAAAACCCTAGCCTCCATAAGCTAAACTTAGTACTTCCTACTCATAACCATACACCATGCAATCCCTACTTAGTCACACACATGATGAGCACACCTTAATACGTGTACTGTCTTTTCCTTAACACATAAACAACATATGTAGCAAGCAGTATGGACACATACAATTGGGAAGGTTCCCACAATGATGAACGATACACATGGCCCTCAGGGCAAGCAGAAGCAAAGAATATCAACACATAACATGATTGTGACATTAAACATAAACATATGCTGCCATGCACATTCTTGTCCTGCAAATTATCCCAAACACCAGTTACAGCACTGATTTAGAGGTAAATAGCGGCCCATCCAATTTGATTGATCAAATAAGCAACATGCTTGCATTTCTCTCCTGATGCTTTTTCGACTTTTAAAAAGCCGCGCTGAGTTTGTGTGCTTACAGAGACAGATATGACTCATCACCCTGCCCAGTCTCATGTTTGTCAGTTCAAATGAGCGAGAAGCGCTCACGAGCATACACAGTTCACCCCAAAAGCCCCTCCCGCACTTATCTGAGGTCCGGGAGCCCCACGAGCCGACCCGGACAAAGTATTGTATGCCAAAGACCGCCTGAAACGTTCTCTCCACCCGCCGCCACTGCAAACAAATCCTGCCACTTCAGAAACGCTGGAAGGAGTTATTGTAAAGCTTACCTGACCCTGCGGGAGCACCACTTAAACTCCTTCCCAAGAATTCGTCTTAGCTAGTGATGTGTCCTTTCTCACAGGCTTCCTTCTACTGCTGTGATGTTCCTATAGTGATACACAGAGATTCTTCATTAAAATGATTCCAAGCCTTGTCTGAATTATTACTAGATTGTCTAAAGTTTTTGGATTTTAATTGCACTCTTTCTCTGTCTTTACCTCCTGTTCTTTTATGATGGGCTCTCCATCCTGCTTCTGCGCAGCGGCACTAGTCCTGAAAATCTTAAATGGATGGAACTCTGAATTGGTAAGTACAGATGATTATCTTAGCTATGTGCTTCTTATTTTAATAGCTAGGTGAATTTACAAGAACATGACCTACAGGAGATATTTTACTGCACAGGAAGAAGGAGTCTAACTGGAAGCTGGCATGCTCTATGCAGTGAAAGGAGTGAATTTATCAGATGAAGTAACCTGTATGCCTTTTGTGAATGCTGCTGCCACTAGAGGTAGATATGAACCTTTGCTAAAAAAAGACCCTTTTCAAGATTCTGCAACTAACTTTTTTTTTTAATTTTTATTTTTTATTTTATTGTTTTAGCTTAAAAAAAGAAACAAATCCTTTTACAGCCTTTCAACAATTTACATATCAAGAACAATTTGCATATCAACACAAGATAAAACATCATATGACTATTCATTTATCAAATAAGAATAAAACAAATTTGTCATTAAAGGTATAAGATTGTAAGAATGTAAATCATCATTCAGCCATTTCAATAGCACCTGCACCAAGTTGTTCATAGTCTTGTAACTTTAGCAAATTCAAGAAGTTGATAGTTGCATAATTAAGTGATTTTCTATTTGTATAAAATAGAGTATGCCATAGTTGATCATGGGTAACATTCACATAACCCTCAAAAAAGGGTTTAAAATAATTGCATCTTAACGATAACAATTCAGCAGAGTCCACCAATTGATGCCTTAGAGTCTCTTTTGCTGTATGGCAAAAACGGCAAAGAATTCCGATCTTGGGTAATAAGTTGCGTCTAAACAAGACTTCAGCTGTCAAATAATTGTGAAGTCTGAAGCGCAGAAATGCCAACCGGTATAGCGGACTTGGAGACACTAATAGATAGTGCGCTTTCTTTCCATGTGTCTTTAACTCAAATGGATTTTCCTGAAACTTTTTATACCGTAAACACTGAAGGCGCGTCAAGTTCCAATCATGGTCCCACATTTTTTGCTTGGCCTTCTCAGGATTCTCAACTAACAGGTTTTAGTGATATTTCAGCATCCTGTAGCAACTTCTGTGCTCCCACTCTCCATGATTTAATAAAATTATCGTTTGAATTCTGACACATGTGTAAGGACAATAAGTGTAACAGGCCATTCTTGTTTTCACCAATCATCAATTTTCGATAGAGTGCACACCATTTCCACTTGTACATCCCATGCATAGAGAAAAGCCCCAATTTGTAACGAATCATGGGCAAGGGCTCTGATGTAGGTAATTGTAGCATTTTCCTCCAATAAGCACTTTCTATCTTGGACCAATATGTATATGGGCGCCACCTTTTAGTCTCAGTACCATACAATAAAATTGGCATCAATTTTTGCCTGTAGAATATTATCAAGGGTTGGATTGAGAATTTACAGAATCTGGCTTTGATAGTCCTAGCTTGACTGATGAGCATATGTTGTTTAGTTTGTTTGTTCTCTTCAAAAGGAACATCCATAGGGTGATTGCTTATTATCACACCCAAATAGACATAGCTTGTGACCACGCTCAGTTTACTGTTCTGTAAAATCCAAGAGTGTGTACGGCATCTTTGTTTTGGGAGGCCGAACTGCATAATCTGTGTCTTGTTCACATTAATTGAAATGCAGTTTTTACCCGCATCTTCATCTAGGGCCTTTAGCATGATTTTGAGACCTTGAGGTGTTTTTGATAGGAGGACCATGTCATTTGCATACAATAGCCACTTGATAGGAACACCCATGATTCTTGGCGCATCCGTAATTCAACCCTTGAAGCCACATCCAAAATCCGAAATGAAAAAATTAAAGACGGCTGAGGCAAGCAGACAGACTTGTTTTAAACCATGCTCTGTTTTATGTCAGTTGATAATAACCCATCTCTTCCTAATCGGATCTCGATAGTGGTATTTGAATGAAACTGTATTACCCATTTTAGAATTGGCCAGGGGCAACCTTGCTTCAAAAGTTTCAGATATAATAACTCACGGGGCACAGCATCAAATGCTGTGCGAAAGTCCACAAAGGCCATATAGATTACTTGTTTTCTTTGCTCGCTTGAATAACAGCGTTAATGGTGAGCAAATTAATTGCAGTGCCTATGCCCGGAATGAATCCTGTCTGGAATTCATCCCTTAAGTTTTTTTCCGATAGCCAGGTGTTAAAGGCCATTAATATTAACCTTGCAAAAATGTTACCTGGGCAGTCTAATAAGGCAATGGACCTATAAAATTTAGGGTCAGTCCTATCTCCCTTTTTATAAATCGGGCCTAGTATCGATTTTGTCCAGGATTTAGGAATCTCACACGTTGTCATGATCCGCTCACTTCGCTCCCGTTACCACCACTTGGGGGCATGATTTGGGGTTTATTCCTTACTGGACATTCCTTCCGAACCTTATGCTACAATGCTGTGATGAATTGTGTTCCTGGAGCCTTTGCGATTTCCTTTTCTTTTGGGGAGTTAGCTTTTTTTTTGGAGTTCAGGGCCAAGAGAAAACTCTTTTTCCAGTTGATTGGTCCTCACTCACTTTCTCAGGTTCTTGCATTGGCAACCGTGGACTAGTTAGGTCCACTGTAACCTCACCTTGGCCACTTTCCTCGTCCATTGGTAAATCTTCCTTTACCACATTTTTCGTTCTCTAGTTAATCTTCAGCTGGTGAGCTGTAAGTTGACATGTTCAGTAGTTCCTCAGTGTCAGTCTCATCATCTTCTATCACCAGGGGAGCCATTTTATTCCTTGACATATTGCTCATTTCGATTGTGAATCTTTAGCCTCGGATTGAGTTTCCACAATCTCCTTTTCAGCCTCCCCCTCATCTTCTTTAATTTTTCTTTTGCTTTTTGTTGTTGTTTGTTCTGCATTATTTACTGTGATGTTCAGTGCTTTAATATTTCTAAAGAAATTTTCTGAACTTCGAGGATTTTTATTCTTTTGAGCTTGCTGATTTTTCAACTTTTTTTTACATTTACTCGGTTTCTGTTCAACCGTTTTACCTTTGTTGAGTTTCACACCGCCCAATTGAGATTTCGCATTTTCGAATATATCAAACCACTCGCATCATTCTTTTTTGTTGGTGGTGATTTAGAACTATTCTCCGAAATCTCTGAGCTGGCCACATTGCTTTTTTCTCTATGAGTCAGATCAATTGTCAGAGAATTAACTCCTTTTCCTTCCTCTTTTTCAATTTGAGGGGTATCAGGTAGGTCCACTTTTGCTGTTGTCGTCGAACTAGTGGTAGATCTGCATGCACATGTGTCCTTAGAGCTACCTTTTTCTTTGAGCCCTTTCACAGGGCTATCACTGCCCTCAGTGCTAATTATGAGATCTTTCTCATAACACCAATTCTGAGTCGAAATCGCCTTCTTGTACTTTGTAGTTCTCTCATGATGTTGTTTGTCTCTGGTTAAGTTCTCACTATTATCAACTATACCCAAATCTATCGCTATATCTGCTAGCGGATGGCTTTTGGAGAGCTGACATTTGGCGACCAAGTCATCCTTGCCTTCACGTTCTTTTTGTAACAACGTCAAGGCCTGTCTCGTGACATCAGCCAAGAGTCTCTTATCTTCCGCTGAGTGTTTTAAAGACTCTTTTAGAGCTGTTAGAGAAATTTCGTTGCCTCTTCTCGTCAACACGACCTGTGATGTCATTTCTGCCAGGTCGACCTCCAGTTTTATAATTTTCGAGTTGAGTAGTGCTATTAGCGTGGTTTGGTCTCGGAAGGTCTCATTTAGATTCTCATAAAGCTTCATTAGAGGTGCCACAGCTATCCTCGTTGCTGACATCAGAATTGGACTTAGTCTTGAGACAACCGACTCTAGTAAGGCAGAGTTGTCTTGGAGGTTTTTCAGATCACAAGAGTTTGAAGATTCCACCGGCTGTTGACTCACTTTTTGTGTAGACGATGTCTTATCATCACTCTCTGACTCAGAAGTTGGAGGACTCACTGTATACTCTCTAGATCTCTTGGGCCGTGGAGTTTCTTCCTCTCCCTTTCTCCCTTTAAACCGTTTATTCGAGCCTTCTTTTTCCGTATCAGAGCTTACATTTCTTCTACTCCTCTTTTGTGAGACTACGATTCCATCATTTCTCGTCTCAAAGGGCGGGGTGTTAGCTTCAAGTCTCAATACTTCATAGATGTTCCTGTCGTTAGTCGGTAGCCACTCTACTTGTGGCATTGTTCTCCCGCACCCACTTGTTGTGAGACCCTTCGTGGTTGCGATATTTTGAAGTTCATCTCTGCAAGATCTTTCAGCAGTTGATCAGCGATCCCCAAGGAGTCTCTTCGACGTATTGTATTGGACGAATTTTGATCATCAATTCTTTCTTTCCACACCTCTGGGCTCGCCCAGTCCTCATTTGAATCTTTCGTTGTGACGACAGGTTTAGTGTTCTCCAGCATTATTATCTGGGAGGTGCTTAAAACCCCTGTCTGCCTCACGTTTGATGTTGGAGCAGCCGCCCTCAGGATTGTGCTCGATGTTTCTAGGATTTTGACTTTCTGACTTGTGCATTGCCGCTACTCTTGACCATGCCAGTAATTTTAAAGAGGGACTCGATTTGGTTAACTTCACCATGTTCGGTGCAAGCGGTGGAGGTGGAGATCCATTATTGCAGTTCTCCTTCCTTAAAAGTGTCTCCTGCACCGTTTGTAACATTCCCGGAGATACTTGCTCTTCTGCAGACTTTTCCGGGCCGTTCATCACTGACCATTCTTGGGTGTTTCCTCTTGCATCTCTAACTGGGTTGTCTGTGTCTGGAAATACTTCCCCTTTGCTGTCTTTACTGGCTTTAGGCATTTTCTCAGTTAGATTCTCACTGTCGGCATGGTTCTTTTGGGAGCCTATCAGGGCGTGTAGTTTGTCTAATCCCAAATTGAGGCGTTCGCCCTCCCTCACTAGTTCCATTGGGGTTCTGGGGCTACGTTCGAACTGAGAGGGGGGTTTTGGTGAGGGGGGGAGCTCACTGCTGGTGTATGATGTATCATTACAGTACATACTTCCTTCTCAGTACCGGCATCAAGTGTACCGGCATCAGAGCCTGCGGCCTCACATGGTGTCTCCCCCACCATCAAAACCTCAACATCCATTGGGTGCGAGCATATTTGTGGTTGTGTTTCGTGCGAGGAAGACTCTTTCCCCTCTTTCTCCCCCCCTCTTGTGCCTCTTAATGGCCTCTTCAACCTCCTCATCCTCAACCCCCTCCTCATCCTCCTCTTCATCACTCTCACAGTCACCATTGATCATGCTGTCACAGTCCTCACTTTTTTCGCGCTCATCGTTCATCGTTCGCTTTGATGCCACACCCGCTCTTTTCGCCTTTCTGACGTTCCATACTCCCATGAGAGGCAAAGTCACGGGGAAGGGGAGGGGCGTGGTGAAACAAGCGGGGCTGCACATCTAGTTTCCACTTGCATGTTTCTTCCTAGAATGGCATGCATGGTAGGAACAGCATTAGCGTTTACAGTGCGCTTTACTTGCGCGCGGGTATTTGCCATTGCTCCAGACCTCATCATACGGGCTCACTCGATTTTAAGAGTCACTGTGCATACAGTCCGCGCTTACCGGTTTCTCTCCACAGGACGAGCCTCTGTGTGTAGAATGCCACTCGCGGGAGCTCCACTCAGCTCCTTATGGTCCACGTCCCACCAGCCAGGTACCACCAGGGAACACAGGAAACACTTGCAACACTGCTACGCTCCGCTCCGCGTAGTAGTGGGTTTTTATGTCAAAGCTCCTCCTTTTCCTTTTCCTCAGGCAATGGCAATGGCTAACAGACTTGCCAGGAACAGGAAACACTCGCAACACTCCGCTCTGCCACTTTCAGAAACCAAGACAGATGAATGGACAATTGAAGAAATCCTGATTAACAGAGACTTTACTATGGTGATCCCTCTGGTTGATTTTGACTTCTACAAAGAAAGAGACTCTGTGTCATCCACTAAGGAAAGGGACTGCAAGGGTACAGCTCGGTCTTTGGTTACTGGTGCCAAGGAGTCTACTGCCCTAAAGGTGCCTTCCATTCCTGAGCCACACATGTGTCTGTCGACTTGTGAGACTTCAGTCTGTCCTCCTACAACCAGTGACTCTTCTATGATTCAGTTCACAGCTCTGCAGTCATCTGAGGCACATGTGTCTTCAATCAATGAACCTCTGCCATGTCTGCCATTTACTCAAGAGCCTCCACCATGCACGTGGTCAGTCCCAAAGACCTTGACATGTTTTTCTTCAGCTACAGCGACCCATCCAGCATATCACTCTTCAGCCATAGAGCCTCTGGCAGTCCATCCTAAGTGCATGTCTTCAGTCCCAGAGTCTACCGCTTGTCTGCCTTCAGTTCATGAGACAACTGTATCCTGCATAGCCTCGCTGCCAATATCAGCGGTATACCAGTCTACACCGTCAGATCCTGCAGCAGTTTCTTCAGCTCCACAGATTCCTCCTGAATCCCAACCATTTACTGCTGATGAACGTCCAGCCTGCCCTTCTTATGCTTCAGGGGGATCACCAGAGTGCCTGCCTTTTACACCAGAAACTTCTCCCAACTGCTTGACTTTAACATCAGAGCCTCCCGAAAATGCAGAATCAGAATCTGAGACTTTTGCCAGCATGCCTGCAATTTCCTCACCTCCCGCATGTCTGCTTTCGACAGAAAGAATAACAGAGCACCTACCATTGTCTAATGCATGTTGCACTAGCCTGCCTTCCTCCTCAAGGATTTATAAGTGCCCGCTCTCAGTGACTGAGTTTCCTGGGCCTTCCAACTCTGCTTCAGATCCTGCAAATCCTTCATGCATTTCTTCGACCCATGAGTATCATCCTCACCAGAAGCCTGCCTATGACTCTTCTAGTCTGCAACCTGATTCTATGCATTCCAGTCCATCTGCCTTTGCCCACAGGCCACCATTTCCATCAGTGCCGCCTCCAAAGAAAAAGCACTCCTATCATGGAAAGAAGATGCCTCGTGTGGGTGGCGGGCACCAGAAGACGGCCATAGGAGGGGGTATACTGTCACGATCCTCTTCCTTCACTCCCGTTGCCATCACTTGGGGGCATGATTTGGGGTTTATTCCTTACTGGACATTCCTTCCGAACCTTATGCTACAATGCTGTGATGAATTGGGAGCGCTAAATCCTTATTTGCCAAACTACTTCCCTTCCGGATCCATTCCAGGTTTTTGCCAGCCAGTATGCTGCTTTAATCAAATGACTATGCTTCCCAGAATGCCTGGCCCACTGCTTCATCTCCACCCTTGCAGGACAAGGCTGGGTGGAGGATAGGCAACACCTGTGGCTGCAGGTGCAGCAAGCTGCACACCTGCAGCGTGTGCTCGTTAAGCAGGTTTAAAAGCCTCAGTTTGCTTCAGTCCAGGGCTGGTCATTGATGCAGTGTTCCTGTTTCTGACTGGTCCCTTGTTCCTGATTCTTAGCCTTGTGCCTAGTTCCAAATTTACATTGCTTGTTCCTTATCTTTGGATTTTGAATTTATGTGCTTCATTGATTTCTGCTTCCCAGATTTCCCTTCTGTTTTCCCGTTTGCAGGCAGCATTTCTCAGTGCTTTTCTCTTTGGTGCAGCCCAGTTTGCCTATGTTCTATATTTCTCTGACTTGTCCTTTGCTGCTGTATACCTTGATGCTTTAGTCTTTCCTCTTTTTAGATTAGCCTTCTGCCCTTTTCCTTGGTTGAGTGGGGAAAGTTTGCCCTTGTAATTTCGTTTCCCTGCTCCTGTTCCTTTACTTTTCTTGGAATCCATTCCATGTTTTCCCTTGCACCTCTGCATATACTGTCCATTGATCATTAGGTGTGGTGTGCGGTTGTTAGCTAGCTCCTGTGTGAATGCCTATGTTTTCCTCACTATTCAGTAATCACTATTCCTACTTGCCCCTCGTCTTGAGTCTTATGTATTTAGTTATCCTCCCATTGCTGTTACAGCCTTTCGAGGTCCCTGTTTGATCAAGAGGGTTTGTGGGCTTGCTGACATTCAAGTGGTATTTCTCGTCCTCGTGAGTATTGTTTTTAAGTTTCCTTATTTAATACCATCAAGAGTGTTAGATCACAGATCTGTCGTTGCTTGCCCTCTACGTGGGTTTCGCGCTGTCAGAACCTGTAATAGCAATTGTGGGTAGGAGCTTGCTGAGTTTCCTTGCAGTCATAAGGAGTATCTAAGTGCTTACCCCACATCCCTTTTCATATATTTGTATTGTTGTCACACTTTGTTTGCACTCCTGGGTTTTAGTATACCTGAGTCTTGGTTCCTGTATGTATGTTGTTGACTCAAGCTATTCACTGTGTGATATTGTGCATATATCCCTTGCCATATTCACTGCCTTTGTCCTTACCTGACAGATTCCTGACACCCGTCTGCATTGAGTGATTGAAGATTTTAAGAAGAATAGCTGCCCAAGCTGACAGATTCTCTTTGAGCGTGAAATTACAAAGACCATCCGGACCACACACCCTAGATCGACTGAATTTCGATATGCAATACTCTATATCCTCTTTATCAAAGGAAATGTCATGATTAATTTTCAACATTGACCAATCGAGTTCTATTCCTGGAAAGGGGGATGAGTAAACACCACATAATAATCAATCCACTTTTCTTGTGAAACTGGGTTAGTTTGTAAGCCTATTTGACTCGATGAGTTATTTTCATTTAGTAAAGACCAGGTGCCACCTGATGATTTTGCTATCAGTTGATTCATCATTCTTTCTCCATCGAGTTGGTATTATATGGATTTGTGACCTCTTAGCCAATTCTTGTAAATCATTTTCAGATGTTTTATTAATGCAATGTTGTTAGAACTTGGATTTTGGCTAGGTAGTGGATGTCTTTCCTCAATTGTACTTTTCTAAGTTTTAAATCCAAATCAAATGCGTGGGTGTGTTTGATTTTATGTTGGTGATTACTTCTCCCGCTCGCTTTAAAAATTTGCATTGATTGAACATAGCATACCCCCTCCTTGAGGCTAGATCCACCCAAATAAAAATCCAGTACATGTTGAAAACGCATTAGCTTTTGCTTGCTCCATCTAATGCGATTGCCTGCTTGGTTTATTTCAATATGGGCCAATTCTTTCTGCATAGGTAAAACCTTGGAATTACTCGGCCATTTTCATAGCAAGCATAATTGCTCATGGCCACTCATGGTCGTTTCTTTCACCACCAATGAGACAATCATATTTAAGAGCAACCTATCAACATAGATATAGTCTAAGCAAGCAGATAAAATATCTCGGTGCCAGGTTGTTCTCGGCGGAATGTCGCCTTCAACGGAACCGTTTAGCATAACAAAATTCCTCTCTCTCATCAGCTCAGACCACCAGAGTTCATCAGGTGAGAATTCAAAGGTCTTACGCAGTAGCATGTGCAGATTTAGAGCACCCATAACAAGGGTGTGATCAACTGTTTTATTCAGAACCAAAGAATTAAGGACCTTATTCATTTGTGAGAAGAAGTTTTCAGACGTTAGCTGCTGTTTAGCCCAGTATATATTAATAATTGCAATCGAAAAGGAAGCTCTGGAGATTTTCACTATTTGAATGTATGGTGAAGGAGAGAAGATCGGAGTTATCTTACAGCTCATAGATTTTCTGACTGCTATGAGTAGACCTGCCATTGGCCGACCAAACAAGTTCTTGATTGCTGGAACTGTTAGGATGTAATGAGAGTCCCAAATCGGTTCATTTATGAGCCACGTTTCCTGGAGCACTATTATGTCATAGGCAAATAACCCATCATTTGGTGCATTTATGAAGTGCCTATAACCTTGAGTATTCCATGAAAGAAGCCTCACATTATCCTCGCTCTCGAGTTGTTATGAGTTATTCGATTTTGGCTGCCAGTTCGATTGTAGATCTTTAGATGACTGAGTATCATATTGGGCCTCTTTCATGTTTTGATAGATTCGAACTGGTTCTGTGGCGGGGCAGGGTTTTTACTCAATGTTAAGTCTTGGGTGATTAGAAAACCCAAATCAAAAAATTCTGACCTTGCCTGCCAAAGAGCATTCAGAGTGATGCCCGATCTCATGAACAATCTTACTCGAGATAGATCAGTATGATCTAGAAATTCAACCAGATCAATATCAGAGCTAGATAGATCTTGTAGGGTTGAAATTTCTCCACATATGTTCAAGATGCTCATACGATTCAGATCATATTTTGGAAAAGGATGCTCACGGCACGTCATTAGTAGGCGATGGCATTGTCTGAATTCTCCATCAGTACAAGCTTGTCCCTCAGAACCCAAAATATCTTTAGGGCTTATTATGTTAGTCACCTAAGGGATCAAAGATGATTGAGGATGACCATTGGAGACTCCCATTGGGCCCTTCAATAATAGGGATATGTTTGGGATTGACATGGGGAGGGCCTGAAACATCCCAGCACCTTTGCTTTGGTCTTGGAACTGACCCATGTATTGCGCGATAGACTCCCTGATCTCATCACAAATTTCCTGCACAGTCGGGCATAATTGATTCGCCATCTGGAGTTGCTCGTTCATTACCAATGGCAACTGAGGTGATTGATGTTTTCACCATGGCGAAGCCTTGGGCAATGGAGCCCCTGATTTCATTTCGTATTTCACTTATGATAGGATGTGTTGATTTCTCATGTTGAATTTGGTCAGATGTTAATTGT
Source organism: Ambystoma mexicanum (assembly GCF_040938575.1). NCBI lineage: Eukaryota > Metazoa > Chordata > Amphibia > Caudata > Ambystomatidae > Ambystoma > Ambystoma mexicanum. The sequence continues at coordinate 1,188,754,612 of NC_090927.1, forward strand.
TTGGACTGCAACCCTTTTTCTGGCACCTCTGTAGAGGTATTCGGTGGTGAGATCATAGCTATCAAATTATTCAGGGGTTCATGTTCCTGTGGGGGGGAGATTTCCAGCACCTGAATTTTGTTTACTTGTTTCAATTGGGCTTTTTCCTTTTCTTGCTTCCTCCCCCTAGATGCAAGAGAGTTAGAAGTTGTTATTTTTCTAACAGCTACTTTTTTTGTCTGTGGTATTTTCACATTCTTCAGCTTTGGGGATCCAATCTGCTTATTGCTGGAAAGTGATCGGTCTGTTGTCACCTTCCCCATGAATGAGAAAGGATTTGTCTTGGAGAATTGAAAGGATAGAGTAGGCCTGGCACCTTTATTAGTTCCAGCAAATTGACTCACCACATTTTTTGTTGCTGGGACAATTTTAGAAGCTATTTCTGCATTGGCCCCGTTGACAACAACATCATTGGCCTTCTTTTCAACAATGTTTGTGCGGGCCTTATTAGGAGTTGGTGGGTGTGTTAAATCTGCATTGACCCCACACTCAACTACAAGAAAGGCTTCATTTTTGCTAGTAGTAGAGATGAGGGGAGAGTCCAGCTCTAGCGCCATCTCAACAACAGCCACTTGAGCAGATGTTGAAGATGACATGGCCTGTTTATCTGAATGTTGGCTATTTTTTATCAGTTGTATCAACATTTCAGATTGAGCATTCATCTTGCATTCAAGCACTTCATATAATTTGGCTATTGACATTAGTGCGGTGTTCATGGCACTCAAGGTATTGTTTAGAGCCGGGGCTTCAGGGAAGGATGGTCGACCGGACCGTTGGCCATTTATGAAAAAATTGTGCTCTTGAGCCAATCCCCCAAAGCGACTGCCCCTTGTAGTAGGGGCTATGAAGGAGACAGAATTGTTCAATAAATGCTCCTGGGATTTGTCAAACAGTATGGGGGATTTGGACAGATCATGGCTAGCAGAATTCACCTCATTATTTGCAGTTTGATGACTAGGTTGAATTGTTTTTTCCATTGGAGAAGTCACACTTTCACACATTGATTGATTTAAGTCCCCAGTATTTGAACATATGTACATCACATCTCCAATATCGGTTCCCGTATTATTACTTAAATTCATAAAACTGATCATATCTTGATCAATTTCCCCTGTGACCACTAGAAGATCATGAGCAGCTCTAAGTTTCTGTTGGGCCAGAACTGAACAAAGGGGTGGTGGAACCTCTAATGAGGGGGACACTCGGCTTCTAGATGATTCAACCATAATTGGAGCCGATTGCGTTCCCTGTAATTCGTCACTATTAAATGCACCTAGGATTGTCAAATCTGAAGCTTCTGGCACCCGGATCATAGCGGCATTCGCTTCGGAATGCATTTCACCACCCGGCCTCAGACCAACTACCGCCGCACTTGGCGAGACCTTTCTCAGCGATGACTCCAAGTGACTACCGGATAAATCCACCTGAGTTTGCTCCACATCAGACGGCATCTCCTTTGATGACTCTGTCTGTTTGGTGGACAAAGCCTCGTTATTGACCAAGGTCACGGGGCTTTGAATCACCTGCGGGGCCCATTCAGATGCATTTCCTTTTGTTATAGGTGGTTTGCCCTCTACCCCTCCTGCCAAGGCATGTACCACAATGACTTCCTCACATGGCTCTACCACGTTCGCATCACTGGTACAAAATTGGCGTATGTCAGAAGCCAATGACACTGAACGTTGCATTTTTTTTTTCAGGAGGGAGGACCCATTCTTACTAGTTTTTGGAGTTGCTGGTTTCTTCGTTAAATTAGGGGCCATACGATTAGACTCCACTGAGGCTAAATTACCTGGCATGCCTGTTTTCAATTTGTAAATGGACATGAGCAAAAATAGGCAAAAAAAAAGAAAAAGAAATGAAACGTTTAGCTCACCGCCGCCCGCTGCCTGCTACACAGCTAGACAGCAAAACAGCCCACTCAGCGACCACTCTCTCGATGCAGCACCCAGGTGGTACCTGTCCGAATGCACCGTATGAATGGTGTGTACCCGCTTAATATGTGAGGCTAAAAAAGCGACTGGGATCAAAGGGACTAGCCCCGCAGTCTCCCGTCGCTCGTTATTTGTAAGCACAACAGGGTCCCCAGTAAAAATGTTATAAATTGCAAAGGTGCTCAGTTTATGTTCTGGTTCACAGTTACTGTCTTTGCAAATGCGAATGATGATGCTATTATGCCAAATCAGGGGCTCTCTGCACTCAGTACTTACAGGGATCACTTCGCCTCCCGTGTCCTACCAGCTTTAGTGTGTGCTCCTCCAGCGCCAAACAGCCGCACAACAGTCAGCGCCCTTTACCCCTGTCGGGTTTAACGCTGCAAGGGTGGTTGGGGCTGCTCTTTAAAGATGAGTAGAGTCACGTGACTGCACACGTGACGGCCGATGGGCTCCGCCTCCTCCAGGAAGCGAGCGGGGATCGACAAGAGTCCTAAGAGACTCGCAGTGCCGATGGAAAATGCTGCACACAAACAAACGTTCTGTAAGTGATGGCGATAACTCCTTAGTGCATCAAAGTGCAACTAACATGAATGAGAATACCTAACAATAACACACTACGTATTGACAATGAGTAAACAACTGTGAATGCATTTGTTGAACTGCTGAGAGAGAGAGAGTTGTTTTTAGTGAGCGGTAACCTTAAGAATATACCAGGAAGACTGCGTATCGTTCGTAATGCGGAGCAGCTATTGTGCGCTGACCGCAATGTGAACGATCCTCAGAACGACGTAATGTACACCGTTCGTAATGCAGAGCAGCTTTGAAGCGCTGACCAAGCTGTGAACGGTACTCAGAGAAACGTAATATACACCGTTGTAATGCAGAGCAGCAATGGAGTGCTGACCACGCTTTGAATGTTACTCAGACAACGTAATATTTCTACCAACAGAAATACTATATCAAATGCTATGGAAAAGGCACCCAAGGCGACTACAGAAAATAACAAATGGTACTTGCGGTAACAGCTGCTGACAGGAATTCGGCTCGAATGTGGAAACCGTCTGAGGAGATGTTAGTGCTGTTCAAAGGCTGAAGTGAAAGTGGACTTAGTTGCTGTGAAGGAATTCTAACACTGGGAAAAACTAACGCTATGGGAATCGAAAAATGGAATAATATTCATGAAGGGAAAATGTAACCACCGGAGCCGTGGTAAGCGTTAACTGCCTAGCAGAATGACGCGAAGCGCAGAGCTCACGAGGGGAGGGGCTTAAATAGGGCATGAGGATGAAACCCTAGACCATACTGTAGCTGTCAATAGAACAATTAAGCGGCCATGTTCGATTGTCAGGAAGTGGCCACCTCATTGTCTTCCTCAATACTGTAATGTCTGCGCACTACCCAGGAATGGTAAGGAGTGGACCAGAAGGTTTTCTACTGGGAACTTTTCCTATGATAATGACAGTTATGCGGCGGCATCTCTTGGTTTTCCTTCACCGCCCGCTCCGTGCTGCAACCAAAATAAGCCACACCTGCCGCGCGCCGTTGGCCCGTAATAAGCTGTTCTTAATCACTAACAGCTGGCCACATGCACGTGTGGCTTCACAACTACATACTTTCCAAGTGCTGCTGGGAATTGTAGTTTTTCCATATATTTCGTGTCTCTAGCCTTTTCAAAGTCTTTTGCACACTCCCCTCTTACACCAACCCTTATTCCTGACATTATCTCCTCTCCTAGGGCCCTTCCCAAGGCCGGGCTTAGATGGGTGTCGCAAATAAAATTGTGTAATCAACCTGGGAGCGTGCACAGCTCCTGCCGCTCCCAAGAACAATCCTCAGGACCATAACCTTTCCATTGAATCAAATACTATAACTTCTGGTTTCTTTTCTTGACGTCCAAGATGCGTTCAACTTCATATTCCAATTGACCTTCTTTCATGATCGCTGGAGGCCGTTTAGTAGTCATTCCGGGAGCTGCGGGTTTAAGTAAAGATACATGGAAACCGGGGTGCATAGATAAAGTCTTAGGCAAATGTAATCTCATAGCAGTTGTAAAACAAAATTGAGGTGTGCCGGTGTGGTGAGGCGCTGGGTTAGAACTAAATTTGAGAAGACAAACTAAAGTCAATGAGACCCTTACAAACCAAATAAGATTGGGTTGCTGCACGAAAGAGGGACCAGCAGTCACCTCATAAACTGCTAATAGATGCAAACACTTGAAATTGTCACCTCTAAATGATTGCGCAGCCCTGAGCAAATGGTAAATGTCCTATTCAAATTGAGTGTGTAACTGGACAACACTGATTTCGTGAAGCGTTTGGACTTTGGCCACAGTGGGGAACCAGCCCCTGAACTCACAGTTGCAACGTTTGAACAAACTCCCATGTTCTGGGAATGTACCACACTGTATCAGTAACAGAGACTGCTTCAGTTATTTGCCGCTTATTTTCTTGAGGAGAATCAACTACTTTAGAATTGGCCCATATATCTGCCCCCCCCAGGAGGGCTTTGGGTTTTCCAACGCAGTTTGAATAACATACGTCTTGCCTTGAAAAGGACCCGTTGTTCTGGGTCGAAACACGTGTCGGCAGTCTTGTTTTTGCATCATTTCATAAAATCTGTTTCAACAGCGTATTTTGACTGAAGAATCTACTTTCTTTGGACTCTTTGTTTCACTGTATCTGTTGTCCAGTTACACACTCAATTTGAATAGGACATTTACCATTTGCTCAGGGCTGCGCAATCATTTAGAGGTGACAATTTCAAGTGTTCATAGCAGTTGTAGACACACATTTATTAATGTCATATGGCCCAGAATCGAGGTATACATTTTCGTGATCCTACCAAGGATAAATTCCAGGTAGACAGCCACACCCTGTCCCCCACTTGATATTTAGGACTTTCCTGTCTGTGCTTATCAGCTTGTGTCTTGTATTGTCTTTTGGCTTGCTCCAAATTTGCTTGTGCTTTCTGACTGACTTCCAGAAGCGACTGTTTACGCTCTTGTAACAATGGCAGGCTTTCCACCTCAGGCAGCTGTTCCAGTGTCATATTCTGCTCATGTCCATACATACGTTCATTGGGTGCCATTCCCAAAGAAGTGTGAAATGTATTATTGTATGTAAATTCTGCCAACCATAAGGCTTGCCCCCAAGAGTCTCTGCCATCTCCCAAATAACCTTGCAAATATTGCTCCAGTGTTTGATTCACTCTTTCCATCTGACCGTCTGTTTGGGGATGATTGCTTGTGGATAGAGCACAGTAGATTCCCAACAGCCGACTGAAAGAATGCCAAAACCTGGTGGTAAACTGTGAACCTCTGTCTGATACAATACTCTTCGGCAACCCATGTAATCTCACTACATGTTGTAAAAATAACTCTGCCAACTTGCCCGCCCCCGATATTCACACACAAGGAATGAAGTGGGCTTGTTTAGACAAGAAATCCACTACTACCAAGATGGTATCAAATTGCTGGTCAGGGGACAGATCTGTGATGAAATCCATTGAAATATGAGTTCATGGTTTCCCAGGTGTGGGTAATGGTTGTAACAGCCCTCTCTTCTTAACATGATCTGCTTTGTTACGTACACAATTCTCACATCGTACTAAAAAATTTACCATATCATGCCTTAGTGTAGGCGACCAGAAATACTTTTCCAACATCATTTGCATCTTTTTCTGACCTGCATTTCGCACCAAAGGCGACTTATGACACCAGTATAAAGCCTTATCCTGCAACTCTTTAGTTGGTAAATACAACCGACCCTGGTGATAAGGCAGCCCTTCCCGTACCGTTCGTGTCGGATGACTATTCCGCCACTTCTGCAATTGCCTGGATGGTAAGGCTTTCTTGACCTGCTCAATGAATTGCGTAGTAATAGCCCCAATAATTCTCTCTGGAGGAATGATTGCTTTAACTTCACCAACTACATTATCCAGATTTTGTTGTCGGGATAAAGCATCCGCCTTTCCATTCTTACTCTCCGGCCTAAATGTCACCACAAAATCAAATTCATTAAAGTACTGGGACCATTGTAGTTGTCTAGGACTAAGGGTTTGGACAGTTTTGAAGTACTGCAAATTCTTGTGGTCAGTTACCACCACCACCTGATGCCTTGCTCCCAATAAGTAATGCCTCCACTCAAGAAATGCTAACCGAATGGCCAACAATTCCTTATCAGTTATAGAGTAATTTTGCTCACAACCAAACAGTTTCCTAGAATAGAATGCTACGGGATGCCATGCTCCCTTCTCATCTTTCTGCAATAAAATAGCTCCTACTGCCACATTACTAGCATCATCTCCACCTGAAATGCCCTCCCTGTGTCGGGATGTCTCAACACTGGTGCTGTAGTGAAAGCTATCTTTAATTCCTGAAAAGCTTTCTCTGCCTTGGAACTCCAAGTAAATTGTGCCACCTTTTTTAGTAGCTGCATGATTGGAGTGACAATTTTAGAGAAATTGCTGATGAAACGCCTATAAAAGTTAGCAAACCCTAGAAAAGACTGGATATCTTTTATGCACTGTGGGGATGGCCAATCCATAACTGCCTGCACCTTTTTAGGATCTATCACAATCCCTGTTGCAGTCAAGATAAATCCCAAAAACTCCACTTGCGACACATGGAATGCACATTTCTCCAATTTCACACACAATTGATATCCCTGTAATCGCTGTAACACAGCCCTCACATGTTTTACATGCTGCTCTGGGGAATCTGAATAAATCAAGATGTCGTCAATGTATACAATGACAAAAACATCAATGAACTTGTGCAATACCTCTTGCATAAATAACTGAAAAACCGCGGGGCATTTCATGAACCAAAAGGCATGACTGGTTACTCAAACAACTCAAACTTCAACCTGAATGCAGTCTTCCACTCATCTCCCTCTTTTACTCATATCGAGTGATAAGCACCCCTCAAATCCAGTAGACCTTAGCTGCCCTCACCTCTAGTAGAACTGAAATTAAAGGCAATAGGAATCGGTTCTTTATTGTTACCTTATTTAATGCACGATAATCAATGGATGGTCGTAACGTCCCTTCTTTCTTGGGAACGAAAAAAAAAGGTGAGGAGACTGGGGAAGTAGAGTGTGTAATAAACCCCTTAGCTAACATCTCATCTAAATATTCCCGTAGATAATTAGTTTCCTTTTCTGTAAGAGCATAAATTCTACTGCAAGGCAACTTTGCTCCTTCTTCCAATTCAATAACACAATCATATGGTCGATGAGGAGGTAATTGCTCCGCTCCTCTTTTGTCAAAGACTTTAGCAGACTCCACATACTGCGGTGGAATTCCTCCTCCCACTGCTCCCACAATCTGATCTTCTAGCCCCTTTTCCACTAGCAATGCTACTGGTCCATCTTCTGGCATTATATGTTCCTGATACCTCTGCTCCTCAAACCACACTCTCTGCCTTACCCAATCAATTCTGGGGTTATGAAGTACCAACCAAGGCATTCCCAAAATCAACCCAAACTGAGGTGTTGCTATTAAATCAAACGTGATTTCCTCCCTATGGCCAGATGCGCAGATCATTTCCAATTCTTTTGTCTGTTTCCGTATTAGCCCTGATACTAATGGTGAACCATCTACAGATTGCACTCCTTCCACCTTCTGTTTATCCCGCAATGGTAAACCTAACTGTTCCGCAAGAGTAATAACCACAAAGTTGCCTGTAGCCCCTGAATCCACCATTGCCATAACCTTTTGTTTAGTTACAGCAAAACATAACGTCACCAGGATGTATAAATGAGAAGTCTTACTCCTAACCGTATTTGCCACCCATCTGGGGAATCTTGAATCATTCGGGCCAGTCACCTGTGTTCCCCCTAAGGCCGGCCCATCTCTTTTCCCACTTCCCTTGTACTCCTCTCTCCTGCCACACTTTTCTGAGGTGTATTGGGGTATGTACGTATAAAATGTCCAGCCTGCCCACAATAGAGACACAATTTATTAATCTTCAGTGGTTCCTTTTCTGCCACTGACAATGGTCCTCTTACGCTGCCAATCTGCATAGGTTCCGCTTCACTAGTCCTTCCTCCCCTACTCCTGTCCAATCTTACAAATGGGACTGCTTCCGGTCTTTTCTTGTCCCCTTTCCGCTCATTCATTCGATTATCCAACCTTAATGCTAAATCTATCATTGCAGTACAAGTCTGTGGTTGCGGCTCTACTTGAGCAATAGCATCCTTGAGTTCCTCACGTAAACCCTGTAAAATAATACTGTTTGCTTGGCCACTGGCCATTTAGTTTTGATCACCAATCTGTTAAACTGAGTTACATATGTGACTAAATCCCTGGCCCCCTGTTTCAATCCCAACAACTCCTTATCCTGGGCTAAAGACACCTCCCATCGGTCAAATATCCTGCCAAATTCAGCTAGAAACCCATTCCAATTGTATAACAGAGGGTCATCCTTTTGCACCAACGGCATGGCCCATGCATGCCGCTGCATCCCCTGTTAGATATGAAATTACAAAAGCCATTCTAGCCTGGATTGTCTCGAACGCTGTGGGTTTACACAAGAAATGAAGCCTACATTGGGTAAAGAACATCATATATTTCCAAGGGTCCCCTGAAAAGCGTTCAGGAGCTGCTAAAGGTACACTACTGGGAGGTTGAACAATCACTGTGGGGTTTTGACTTGTAGTAGCTCCCATTGCACTGGCACCCTCCAAAGGGGTATGCTGTGCTACCAAACTCTGTACTTGTGTCTTTAAGTGATCCAATTCTTGCCGAGTATGTGCTAATTCCACTTGAATATCTTGAAGAGCCTTTAGCACATCGGCCAAAGGCGGAGGAGTCGCTTCCATTTGGCTTGGGTTGTCGTAAGTATCCCAATATGGGGGTGGCTTATTATGTCAATGATACACAATAATGGGGAAGAGAGTTCAACACTCTCCCCTGAACCACAGAAGCCGAATAAATTCGACCCTCCCACCATCATATGATATGATATGATATGGCATTTATAACGCGCCTATACACAAGAGTTTCAAGGCGCAACGAGGCCAGGGAGGGGCAACAGGAGAAGAAAGATAACGATTCTACTAGGCTAGGTGTCATTCAGATCGCGCAAGTGCATGGGAAGGGGGAAAGGGAAAAGTGCGAGGGTACAGGTAGAGGGGAAAGTGCAATACATGGGATAGAAGGATAAGAAAAAAAAACGGCCAGCTAGTTGCAAGTGCAAGGTAAGTGCATGCATAAGTGCAGGTAGGGGGACTGTAGGGATACAGAAACAGTCTCCAAGTGCAGGGTTGCCAGGGAGGCAGTGCAGGTGAGCAACTGGCAGGGCCGGGCCTGTGAGCAGAGAGGGAGGCCATGTAACCAGTGCAGTTTCAGCCAGGAATCAGCAGGGGAGAGGAAGAGCGAAAGCAGACGCAAAGAGGAATGTTTTGAGGTGCTTCCGGAACCGGAGATGGTTCTCCTCAAGTTTCAGGGAGGCAGGAAGGCTGTTCCAGAGGGAGGCCCCTGCCCAAGAGAGAGACCTACCACCAACTGGTCACTTGGAGAAGCGACTGACCCTCAGGGAGTTGGAGGCGGATGAGCGAAGAGCTCAGGAAGGAAGATATTTAGGTAGAGAGAGTTGAAGGTATTTCAGCCCCACGCCCCAGAAGGCCTTGTGGACAATGCAAAGGGTTTTGAATTTAATCATCGCAGCCACTGGGAGCCAGTGCAGAGATTTTGGTCCTGGAGAGATGCGATCCCTGGGCTTGAGGCCAAGGACAAGTCTTGCAGTCCTGTTCTGGATAAGTTGCAGAGGGCGGAGAGTAGAGGCAGGCAGATTAAGATAGAGGCTGTTACAGTAGTCAAACATAGAGAGAACCAGGGCTCTGGAGACAGTGAGCTTCTGGGGGAGGGTGAGGAAAGGAAGAATACCTCTGATGAGGTGCAGGTGGTATTGGGACTTCTTAGAGACATCAGAGATGTGAGGACAGGACAGTGTGGAGTCGAAGATGGCCCAGAGGTTTTTTACCTTACAGGTGGGAGCAGGAAGAGGGCCAAGAGAGGCAGGCCAGAGAGCTGCAGGGAAGGAGGGAGTGGGTGTGCCGATGAGTGGAATCTCAGTCTTACTGGCATTAAGGCAGAGTTCATTGGCTGCACACCACGCCTGGATAGCAGTCAGACAGTCACAGATGAGGGAAGGAGAGGAGGAGGCCGAGGGTAGCCTGAAAATGAGCTGGGTATCATCCGCATAGCACTGGAAATTGGGGCAGAGAGTGGCGATGCGGTGGGCAAGGAGTGCCAGGTATTGGTTGAACAGCCAGGGAGAGAGGTTAAATCCGTGGGGTACACCACAGGTAGAGAAAAAGATATCAGAGAGGAAAGACCCAAGTTGGACCTGGGAGGGTCGATCGGAGAGGAAGGAAGTCAGCCAAGCCAGAGTCTGACCAGTGATACCCAGGTTATCACGGAGGCGGTTGAGCAGGATGGCATGGTTGACAGTCTCAAAGGCAGAAGAGAGATCAAGCAAGATGAGGACGCAGGGGGTGTTGGAGTCAAGTTTGGAGAGCAGGTCTTCACTGATGTTCAGGAGAGCAGTTTCCGTGCTTCTGGCGGCTTTGAAGCCAGACTGATGGTCATGGAGACAACCAACAGATTCAGTGTGGAGATTAAGCTGGGAGATGGCCAGTTTCTCCAGGAGCTTGCCCAGGAAGGGAGTGATGGAGATTGGGCGATAGTTAGCTGGGAAAGAGGGGTCGGCAGAGGGCTTCTTAAGAAGAGGGTGCACAAGGGAGTGCTTCAGAGGGGATGGGAAGACACCCGTGGCGAAGGAGTGATTGCAGACATCAGCCAGGGCAGGAGCCATAGTCCTTGATGGCTTTGGGCGAACAGGGGTGAACCTGTTTCGACAAGACTATCATAGATCGGACTTGTCTAGAAACATCTTCTGAGGAGAAAAGGGGAATGGAAGAGATGGAGGGAGTGGGTTGGCTGCAGAAGGGCCAGAGGAGGAGCAGACGATAGGGGGAGGGAGGCGATAGGAGGAGAGTGTGGAAAGGATGTCCTGAGTTTTAGAAATGAAGTGAGAAGCCAGAGCCGTGCAGAGGGCCTGGGAGGGGACAGGAGAGGTAGAGACTGCAGCGGGATTGGCCAGATACTTGCAGATTTTAAAGAGTTCAGCCGAGTTGTTAGATGCCGCAGAGATGCGGGCTTGGATATGAGCTCTCTTCTTGGTGAGGACGGAGAGCCGGTATTGCCTTTGTAGCAGGCGGCAGGCCAGTTTGTCAGAGGATGAACATGAAGCACGCCATTTCCTCTCGGCGACCCTGCACTTGCATTTTAGGGTGACGAGGTCTGAGTCATACCAGGAGTTACACTTGGCTTTGGGCTTTGGGCTTCAGGCGGATTTTCATGACAGGGGCAAGGATATCAAGAGTATTAGATATAGAAGAGTGGAGCGTGGAGAGGGCTGTGTCAGGTTGAGAGTCAGCCAAAGGGGGATCAGGGGGTGAGAAGGTGGAAGTGAAAGCCTCAACTGACACGCGCTTCATGGGTCGGATGATCGAGAAGGTGGGTGGCAGTGATGGAGGTGGCTTGGCCTGAGGGGTGGGGAGGGTGAGGTGGGAGGATAGGAGAAAGTGATCACTCCAGGAGAGAGGAGTGGAGAGGGGGCCAGAGAGGGGAAGGTCTAAGGAGATCAGAGCATCAAGAGTGTGCCCTGCAGAATGAGTCGGGCCTGAGGGGAGAATGGTGAGTGAGAGAGAGTCGCAGAGGTCGTGAAAGAGTGCAGATGGGGGGACAGGAGGCATCCAGGTGGATGTTGAAATCTCCAAGAAGGAGGAGTTGAGTGGTTGAGGCCAGGAGTGAGGAGACAAGGTCCGCCCACTCAGAGAGGAAGGAAGAAATCTGACCAGGTGGCCGATAGATAGTAGCCACAGTAAGGGAATGAATGGCTAGGGGAGAGAGAGCCTGCAGACGAGGCATTCAAAAGAGGAGTAGGTCTGGTAGGAATGACAGAGGCAGGGAACCACTCGGGGAAGATAAAGGCAACACCCCCAACAGAGTGGAAAGGGCTGGGAGCGGAGAGGATCTTGTAACCATCAGGTAGGAGTGTGTCAAACCTGGTGACAGAGCTAGCCGTGAACCATGTCTCAGTGAGACCGAGGACATCAATGTCAAGTTCTTCAAGGAGGTGGCAGATATCAGAGGAATGCTTGACAGCAGACGAGAGTTTAGAGTGGCAGTGTGGAGAAGGTTGCCATCCTTGAAGGACTTCCGGGGAGGGGTACAGATAAGAGGTACGCCCTGCGGAGGTATAGGGGGAGCAAGAGAGGGGGCAGAGAGGGAGGTCGCACAGGTGTCTGATAGATAAAACACAGGTCACCATGTGGCAGCCAATGGGGGAAAGAGGAGTTAGGGAGATGTTGTGGATAGGGTAGGGGGTTTTAGGAACACCAGATAGAGGGTAAGGGAACACCTAGTTTGGATAGGACAGGGGAGGTAACAGGGTAAAACCCTAGCCTCCCTAAGCTATACTTAGTACTTCCTACTCATAACCATACACCATGCAATCCCTACTTAGTCACACACATGATGAGCACACCTTAATAGGTGTACTGTCTTTACCTTAACACATAAACAAGATATGTAGCAAGCAGTATGGACACATACAAATGGGAAGGTTCCCACAATGATGAACGATACACATGGCCCTCAGGGCAAGCAGAAGCAAAGAATATCAACACATAATATGATTGTGACATTAAACATAAACATATGCTGCCATGCACGTTCCTGTCCTGCAAATTATCCCAAAAACCAGTTACAGCACTGATTTAGAGGTAAATAGCAGCCCAACCGCTTTGAGCTCCGGTGATTGATCAAATAAACAACATGCTTGCATTTCTCTCCCAATGCTTTTTTGTCTTTTAAAAAGCTGCGCTGAGTTTGTGCGCTTACAGAGACAGATATGACTCATCACCCTGCCCCCGTCTCATGTTTGTCAGTTCAAAAGAGCGAGAAGTGCTCACAAGCATACACAGTTCACCCCAAAAGCCCCTCCCACACTTATCTGAGGTCCGGAGGCCCACAAGCCGACCCGGACGAAGTATTGTACGCCAAAGACCGCCTGAAAAGTTCTCTCCGCCCGCCGCCACTGCAAACAAATCCGGCCGCTTCAGAAACGCTGGAAGGAGTTATGCGGCGGCATCTCTCTGTCTTCCTTCACTGCCTGCTCTGTGCTGCAACCAAAATAAGCCAATCCTGCCGCACGCCCTTGGCCCGTCCCGTAATAAGCTGTTCTTAATCACTAACAGCTGGCCACATGCGTGTGCGGCTTCAGAACTACATATTTCCCAAGTCCTGCTGGGAATTGTAGTTTTTCCATATATTTCGTGTCTCTAGCCTTTTCAGGGTCTTTTGCATACTCTATTACACCAACCCTTATTCCTGACAACCAGTTTAAGCAACAGGACAAATTAACAGCTTCATGTCTTCAGTTAGACACAGTGTGAAAGGCAAATCACCTAAGAACACATACTGCATAAAAAGAACCGAAGCATCAAAGTACATCAATGATTACAATGCAATCATTGCCCTCCTATGGAATGCAAACATGGATGTGCAGTACATTGCAGACAATTCCACTGCCGTTGCACTATATGTCACTGCCTACTTAACCAAAGCAGAGAAAACAGAGCTCAAAGACCTCTGGGATGACATATCATCTGACAAAACACTTTCACAAAAATTATACAGCTTTGGCATAAAAATGCTCTCCTATAGAGAATGTGGCTGCTACGAAGCCGTAGACCATTTAACAAGCACCACCTTGTAAGGGAAATCTGAAAACATTGTCTGGCTAAGCCTTGGTCCTGATGCATCCAGAAAAAGAGTTCTCAAATCATACCAAGACATAGAAACAATAGCCAAAACCGACCCCAGCAACCAGGACATTTTGAAAAACAACATATTGGACACATACCACCCAAAGAGGAGTACTGCTTTAGAAACCATGTGCCTCTACCACATAGCCCAAAATTTCCCATGCAAAAATAATATTAAACCACATGAGAAAAAAAGATAAATACATAGTCAAAGATTGTGAGGGCAGCTTGTTTAAACTTATAAACCGCAGCCTGGTTAATCATATGAAGCTATCATTAAAAACTCCTCAACATAGAGAACTGTACTACATGTCCCTTACACCAACTTTTTAAACCATGGAGACAAGAAGAAGATCTATTGGACACCCATGCCTCCTATGAAGATACTTAAAACGCAAATAAAAACACTATAACAGATACAAACTTTAAACAGTACAAAAACATGTTGGACAATGAACGCCAACAAGAAGAAGAACTTCAAACACAACTAAACATAGACAGTCCTGACAGCAGTCAACCTTCTCTTACAGGAAGCTAAGAACCACTTGGACAGCCACTCATACCAAATGAGGCAAAATTAGCCATGACTGAAGTAGAAAACACCATGGGCCTCATTACGCGTATGGAGGTAATGAATAAAGAAAGGCGGAATGGCATTACCGGCATCGGTAATGGGTCCGGGCCATTACGAGCCGACAGCCCGCCAATACCGCCACCGCCCATACTGTGCCCCTTCTTACCAGCATGCACATGTACACACACCCCTTCACAGCGCCAATACCGGGATGCCGCTAACAGGAGGACATCACAAGTTATGCGGGCATGCACTTACCGGCATCCCGATGGTGGTAATTAGGGCCTGCACGACAGCGCCAACTGCCACAGGTGCACACAATCACCACAGGTGTAGTCAATGGAGCCTGTCCCAGTACAAAAGGAGTACACCCCCACACCACACCCCTTCCTACACCAAAATGATCCCACTAGCACTTGCAATCATGGGGCTGGAGGACATGCCTGTACTGCTACAACAACAGCAACAACAACAACAACTACAGCTACAACAGGCAGCACAGAGGAGACGCAGGAGGAGAAGGAGGGTGAGACAGGCCCAGAAAGTTCCACCAGTGCAGCCATTGGTACCACATAGGCAGCCACCAATCCCTAGCATCAGACCCAGTCGATTCAATCTAACCCCAGAGCAGATCCACACCCTGTACCGGTTGGACCGGGACACCATCACCACCATAGTGGACATGATACACGACGACATTGTCAGCCTGATAGAAATACACACTGCCATCCCCCTCTACCAAAGGTGGTGTCTGTGATCCACTTCCTGGCCACAGGCACCTACCAGCACACAGTGGGCCAGCTGCATGGCATATCACAACCACTCTTCTCCCGCATGCTGACCAAAGTGCTCGATGCCCTCCTGAAGCATACAAGCATCCTCATTTCCCTACCACGGACTGACCAGGAGCTCGCCGACACCAAAGTAGGCTTCCATGCACTGGCAGGCATGCCCAACTGCTTCGGTGCCCTCGACTGCACTCATGTAGAATTGGTGGCCCCTCATGCCAATGAGGTGGTGTACCGCAATCGCAAGCAATACCACTCCATCAATGTGCAGATGGTATGTGACTCCAGCAAGATCATCACACATTGTTGCGCCCGATATCCCGGATCCACACATGATCCCATGGTGCTGCGTAACTCCACGCTACCCCGCCACATGGAGCGACATGCTGGATGACGTGCCTGGCTGCTTGGTGAGTTGCCTGACTGGCCCATGGCAGTGCATCAGGGTTGTGAGGTGGGGGATGCATACTCCACCTGGGTGGGAATGGGCAGGGTGGCATACTCCACCTTGGTGGGAATGGGTGGGGGGATGCACACTCCACATGGGTGGGAATGGGCGGTGAGTGGACAATGCACTCAGAGCTAAACACTTCTGAGCTGACCATCCCAACCCGAACATTACACATCAATGCCATACATAAGACTGATGCCGTACATCAATAACAAAATGCAAGACGCACAAGCAGGCCACCATGGGTATGTCAAGCGATGCATGTCTAAACATGATTACAACTGTGGCAATGTTGCTAGTGTGAATAGGTACAGAGTAGCATACACTGCAATTATGGGCGGCAAGACATCGTTCCGCATCCACAGCACATCCGGGATCAGCATGCAAGTGAACACACTGTATCATCTGTACAACACTATCCACACTAGCAGACCATACTGCAGTACACAATGCATCAAATAAATCTGTGTGCATACATACAGGGACATGTGCATGTCAACACCAAATAGCTGCGGCCCTGGCCGTGATTCCTAAAGGTGTCAGCTCAGATTGACTCACACATACCTCTTTGCGCTCCCATGCAGGTGATGGAGGCTATCCCTTGAAGCCGTGGCTACTTACCCCTGTGCGGAACCCGCTGAACAGGCATGAAGAGGAGTACAATCGGGTTCATACCCGTACCCGTGTTGTGATTGAGCAGATCTTTGGCCTGTTGTAGGCACGATTCCGCTGCCTAAGGAGGTCTGGTTGAGCACTCCTTTATGGCCCTGAGAAGGTGGCAAAGATCACTATGGCCAGTGTCATGCTGCACAACATGTGCATCCGGAGGAATGTACCACTGCCACCTGACATTGACATGCATGCACCGGGTGAGGATGATGAGGATGATGATGGAGGAGAAGCAGCACCCCTGCCAGTATGTGATGCACAAGATGGCCCTGCTGTACGCCAATCACTGATTGATGAATACTTCTGAACCACTGGGACGTTGAGGGTAATGTG
This sequence comes from Ambystoma mexicanum, assembly GCF_040938575.1. NCBI lineage: Eukaryota > Metazoa > Chordata > Amphibia > Caudata > Ambystomatidae > Ambystoma > Ambystoma mexicanum. Next base: position 1,188,771,240 of record NC_090927.1, read on the forward strand.
TCAGTGCTACACTGAGCACTGGGTCCGTGTGGACAAGGACACAGGGTGTGTGGGGAGTTGGGCACTGTGCACTGTCATGAATAGAATGAACACACACGAAATGAACACAGTCCAGGCATTAAATAATTTTACACACAACGGGTGTATTAATGAAAATTACAAAGAAGTGCTTGCTCCTTCCACCACTCACACGCCCTCCCCCTCCCCCCAAAACACCCAAACTCCCCATACCCTCCACTAAACTCCCCATACCCCCACTAAACACCCCATACCCCCAATAAACACCCCAGACTCCCCATAAACACCCCGGACCCCCCAATAAACACCCCATACCCCCAATAAACGCCCACTTAATCCCCTATACACCACCAACACCACCTCCCCCCTCACCCATTGTCATCCCACACTATTTGCGGGGTTTTTTGTGTCCGGGGGCAGCATTTCGGTCTGCCTTGCACTCCGCCTTGTCATCTGCACAGGGCTGGAGGGTGCGGAGGATGCAGGTGTGGAGGATGGGGTGGATGCAGTTGGGATTGGCATGGCTGGCGCAGGTTGTGGGCGCTGCATATGTTGTAGCATGCTGCTCAGGACCTGCGTGAAGTCCCCCAAACTGTCACGGATCATTACTGCACAGGCATTAATGGCGGCAGTGTTCCCAACAATGGCCTGACGGATCTCTTGCCGTGTCTCCTTGCCGTCAGCTACATATTGGCACACAAGGTCAATCCTGGAGTCATGCCTTGCCTCCACCCTTCACAGCCGTGCCTCCAAGTCAGTGGGAGCAGCAGAGATTGAGAGTGCTGTGGCTGGGTGTGGCATTGCAGGGCTGGCCTCTGGGGTGGTACTGAGGTCAGAACTGTGCAGTGGAACTGCAGAATCCAGCATGGGGCTGGAGAGTGAGCCCTGAGTGGCGTGTTGGTGGGTGCATGGGGGGCTTAGGGTGTGTGGACATTCCACATGGATTGTTCCATCTAGGTCCATGTACTCCTCCGCTCCTACATCAACGTCACTGAGTGGGGCTGTGGCAGCTGCCTCACCCACTGAGCATGTGGCAGCGGACTGGGTGCCATCAGCCTCCCCTTCAGCTGTAGTTGGCAGCTCGGTGGTAGCAGCCACGTTCGCTGCTGTGGTGTCCTCCTGTGCCTGCATGGTCTGTGCACTTGCCCTGGATTGGACTGTGTGCCGCGGTGCTGCCCCGGAGGTGGATTGGCCAGTGCCCGGCGGTCTGGCCCTGGACGTTGATGGCCTTGTGACAGGGTCCTGACTCTCACCTTCTCCATCAGTGCCTGTGGTGGAGGAAGGGATGCAGGGCATCAGTGATGGTGTTACATGCAAGAAGCATGAGATGGTGCTCTACAGTATTTCATTTCTCATGCATTGCAATCTTATAGGTGTATCACACAGGGTAGTTTCAAGGTGGGGGGGCATAATGGCATTAGCCGTGGAATCTCCATTCGGCACTGATGCGTACCAGGTGGTATGCCATTGTATTGGGCTTTGTGTGATGTTTTACATGCAAATGGTCCCTGTCTGTTGGGTGTCTGTTAGTTATGGGATTGGCACACAGAATGCATTTCAGTGTGGCAGGGTTTGGGCCTCCATCTGGACATGGAAATGTGTGTTTGATGGGCCATGCATTGCCTTGGCTCAGCTCACTTTCACATCAGTTGTGCTACGTCATGGTTTGGCCTACTGGGGTTTGCAGGGTCACTCACCTCCTTCTCCAGATGTCGCGGCACCCGTCTCCATTTCCCTGAAGCCCTCTATCGACTCCATCTGGATGGTTGTGCTGCAGGTTTCCTCTCAGCGCATGAGTTTCACCGGTGAGTGCGCTCCCCCCCCTGTGGCCATGGCCTCCCTCCAATTGCTCGCCAGGATGTTCCGGACCCTGAGACGGAGGTCGTCCCATCTTTTTTTGCAGTCTTTGACTGTCCGGGGGTGGTGCCTACTGCAGACACCTTGTGTGCTACCTCCTCCCAAATGTCCTTCTTCCTCAGCTGCACCTCTCTTTTGAGGTTATTCGTGAATACCTCATCGGCATGGGCAGCAAGGGGGTATCTGCCAACATATTCAATTCCTCATCTGAGAAGCGCTTCTTGCGCAGGCGTGGGGTGGTTTTATGGGTTGCCTTGGACATGATGTACACAATGGCCCTGGTCTCTCCTCTGTAGCAGTGGTGGTTTGGGAGGATTGCAATGGATTGTGTTTTTAAAGATGGCCGCCGACGCATTTCCCATTCCGACGCAATGACGTTACTTCCGGGTCCGGTATTACGAGCCCGGTATTAGCATGTTGTTATTACCGGGTCGTTATTAAGGGGTTGCTCCTTGGCTGAGGCGGTATCGGCGGGTCCCGTTATGGCGCTATCGGGGGGTTGGAGGCCCTTTAGTGGCATGGCGGTATGGCCATTACCGGTATGGGGGTTCATGTGTGCTCGCGCACTCGTAATCAGCTGCTATTAGCGCCGTCAAAGGAGCACGGAGCCGCTACTTCCTCCATTCCGGTAATGACCACGTTTTTAGCGGGATTCTCGTAATGAGGCCCCATGTGTCAATATGAGCAATCTGCAGAAGACTTTGCTCTACCTAAATCACAACTAATCTATTAGTAGCATAGCATTTCCCTGAAAGTAACTGAAGAAATTGAACATGCTATGCAGCACGAAACTAAAACTTATACCTGTGAAAACTATAAACATATACTCCTATATGTAAGTGGTCAAGCTGGCTCAGGCAAAACATTCTTAATAAAAAATCATCAGCAAATGACTCCAACAATTGACAAACAACAGGCTTTCAGCTGTTGTAACTGCCCCCACAGGTTTAGCTGCCTACAACATAGGCGGTGTCACTTTACATCGATTGCTACTCCGTCCAGTAGAACACCAAAACAAATTAGACTACTACAAACTTTCAGCAGAAGCTGCTATAGACCTAAGCAGAGTTTTGAAACAAATGAAAATGCTCCTAATAGATGAGGTGAGCATGGTTCCAACCTAAAGTTGACGTTGATTCGCCTCAGATTAGAAGAAGTCCTTAAAACAGACTACGAAGAACTCTTTGGAGGAAAACACATTATTGTTTTCAGAGATCTTCTTCAATTAACACCAGTAAAAGGTGAACCTATTTTTAAAACCTTAGGACACAAACTGTGCCATAAAACTCTTGGCGGTATAGGAAATGTTAATCTCTGGCAACCATTCCAATACAGAGAACTAACTGAAAACATGCGTCAGTATGCAGACCTCACCTACACCAACATTTTGAAAAGCATTCAGGTTGGTGTACTTTCTAGGGGAGCAAAGTCTATCTTAAATAGCAGACGCATCCATGAGCTATACGGGCATAAAACATGTGCTACTGATGTCATGGAACAATTAGCACACAAAAATGTAAACTGTATGTCCTTAATGCCAACTCTAGCAAGCTGTGCACAATTCAATGAAACAATGTTGAAAAAGAAATGCAACCACTACTGCAGGTTTACTCCACAGACAAACTAGACGTGCACGGTATGACAGTACCTATGTGTCAACAAGTCACAACACGACTAAATACCTTAGAAAACTCTATCTCTAACACAGGTGGTTTAGAAAAAAATGTAACACTGTGTTTAAACTGTAGAGTTATGCTGAAGCGTAACTTTGATGTGGAGCAAGGTTTGGTTAATGGAGCACTTGGTACAGTTGTTGGATTCCAGACATATCCACGTGACAGCAGCATTCAGTTTGTCACTATTGACTTTGACAGACTTTCAGAAGTTAAAAGGATAGGACACTCAACAGCCTGATTCCTTCATTTCAAAGACATGTATGTACGCAGAGAACAGTTTTCTGTCTCTAGGATACGCAGTTACAATCCATAAATCACAAGGTCTAACCCTAGATGAAGCATTGATTGATATTGGCAACACAGTCTTTAAAGAAGGCATGAGTTTTGTAGCACTTTCACGGCTATGCCCACTTGAAGGACTATTTCTAGTCAATTTTGATGCAAGTAAAGTCACTGCTGACATTCCTTACATTGTAGAGTACAATAGACCACATGCACTCTACACAGCCCACCCCAAAATGTACCTTGCTCCTCAAAAAGGCAAACTTTGTAAAAGAAAGCTAATGCAAACTCAACTTAAACATGATCTCACAACAATACCACTAAAGAAATGGTAAGCAGCTGGTACTTCATCAATCACCACAACCAAACAAGGATGTACTGAAAACACAAATGCATACCCAACTGCACAAAGACAACTACCTCTTCAAAGAAACTACTTGCACTTCTATCAAATGAGTCAAACACAAAACTGTCTGGTCCATTCAAATTTTCCAATACAAATGATCTAAATTGCTATGTAAATGTAGCCATCAATGTCTATTCCAATTGCCACCAATTGCTAAAAACATTTACTTAAACCGTGCAGAGCAATTTTGTTTGCAGATGTTACTCCTTCGCAGAAATGCAAAAACCTATCCTGACAACACTTATAGTGTTTCTAGAATAAGGCAGAAATTGTACTACTGTGCAGGGATGGTAAGATTCACTATAAAGGCACACGAAGATCCACAAGAATTTCTAATGTACGTACTACAAGTACTGGAAAACAAAAACATACCTATAAATGAAATCTTTCAGATTTCATACACGTGGAAACATGCATGCACTCTCTGCAGCCATGTGGGGCAGGAACAATTCCCTAATGAGCGCTTTGTGTATGCATCTATACCTAACTGTGAATCCATTCTATTTCAACAACTGGTAAAAAAAATACAAACCATGGAATATTATGTAGTACTTGCAATTCAGACAATCGTTCCACCTTACAGATAGTCACATAGCAATATGTAATAGTAATGCTTAAACGATACAATGCAGATGGTACCAAAATCAACTGCAAGCTTACTTGCTTCACACATGGACAAGTATCACTTGGCAAGAAAACCTTCACATCAGTAGGCATAATCTACCACACAGGAGCCACACCCAATGCAGATCACTATACTGCATACATTAAAAAGAAATGTGGATGGTTTGAATGTAATGATACTTCCATTACTCTGAAGCAGAGATTACCAGCAAATCTTGCAAAGGCCTACTTAATATTTTTGAAACCAAAATGTGCTCACTAATCTGAGTATGAGCGTCTACAAACTGTCCTCAATAACCTTTGAAACCACCAACTGGTAGAATAAGGCAACAGCTATCTAACAATGCCCAAACTAATACAACTAATACACACCTACTGTAACTACACCCCTACTGCTACAAAAACACTTCACAAGAGTGAAAATGTACATCCACCAACAAGAATGAACGTGCTTGAAAACATACCCTGCAAAAGTGAAAAACTGTAGACAGTTAGAATACGCCAACTGGTATCTGACTGCAACCATAATACTGCAATATAACTTCCCATTACTACACAATGTGAAATCCCTCAGCAAAAATGAAAGTTTTTCTGAGGAAACAATTCAACACTTATTACGTATAAACATACACAGTGGCGTACTACAAAATGTGGGTGCCCCCCTGCGAGACCTCCCAATGGAGGCCCCTTAAGCTCCGCCCCAAAATGGGTATGCCCCACCCACCAATTTGGACCATGCCCACCACATATGCCCTGCCCATACACATTTGATCCACTCGTATATTTATGCTCCACTCAAAGCCATTCATCCCACTGATACCTTGACGAGCATCAGCACTCAAGTACAACGTTCTCACTTTTATTTCGTAAACATTGCTACCAATTAATGTACAATGTATTGTATCTAACACATGGCACAGTCAGAATATAATGCAATACTTATGTTAACCTGCGACACATACAAACTAAGCAAATATACATAAAGAAGTGATAAAGATAACAAACCACAAATCAGAGTATAGTGATCAAAGTCAAATATTATAAAATATATGCTTCTGCTTGTCAGTAACACAATATAGTCATTATCCCAAATCAAGTATTGGAAATTAGGAATTGCAATAGGGCCGTCATGGAAGCATTGAGAATTAACTTCAGTACCCCATACACATAGCCAGCATTGGTAAAGTTAATAAGCCTTGTTTTGCAAATGTAAAGTATAACCTTTTTTTGTTCTGTGGGACTTTATAAAAAAAGGCCCTCTTCCTTTACACAACCTGGCCAATTCGCTTTGCAAATATCCAGTGTGTATGGCAGTAATACGCTATGTAAATGTGAGCCCCCATTTTTATTTTTCACTATTTGGTGGTGGCAAAGGGACATCTACAATCCAAAACTATTGAATTTTAATACATAGGTAGGAGGTGAGATGTGAGGGACACAAAGCTGGTAGGTGTTTGTTTATTTACCCACCCATTCACTGCACTTGGCCGTGTGTTGGAGGGGAGCTAGCACTTTGGCTAGCGCCTTCCTGCACCCCTCAAGCGCTTTACAATGAGGCAAGATTTCTCTAAGGACTATAGCACTGAGAAAGCTTTTTTTATGCAAATATAATCACATACAGGCATGGCTAGCCACTAAATGAAAACATTATTAAATATAAAGGTACAAATATTTATTTAGCTAAATGTATTAGTAAAACTGTTAAAGGGTAGTTAGCTTTGCTTAAAGCACACAGTGAATGCAGCCTGTTCTAAAAATAGACCATGCATTGCTTTGGGCCAGGCTAGCTCTAGCAGAAAGCATGAGATAACTCAGCAGCTGTTCCTGTCCATCACAAGCCAATGGAGACTAAAAAACTAAAAAAAGATTCAGCACGACATACAGAATACTATGAGGAAAACAGTTTTTTTGTACAAATTACTGGACCAGATAAAATATCATTTAATTGAATGAAGAGTTGAGAGAATGGCGGGAAGATGTGTTTATGTATGAATGTTTATAACACAGCAAATGATGCTAAGTAAGAGCACAATGTCTTCCTGTAGATGCAGCACTATGTCAAAGTAGGTTGGTCTAAATGTAAACCTGGCCATGCAACACTGGAGACTACAGCATCCCTTGTATGGCAAGAAGAACAGTTTTGGATAAGCTCTGCCGGTATCCAGTATTTAACCACCAGGCCCAGCTCCAATTTTCAGGACCTGGGAGCCAGCCACGGATAACAGAATGCTGGTCGGAAATGGCAGAGTCCTCTGCCATTCCCCCTATCCTCATGATCTGTGAAGATTAAAATGTGTTATCTTTTGCAAGAGAGACTCATGGCTTTAATTCGCTAGAGGGGTGCATTTACTCTGGTTTGAGCGTGATGGGGGTACCCCAAAATTTTAAGGGGTGCTCCTGTAAATTGGGGTTCACTTCCAGTGGTGACCCCGACGTGATGCTTAGTTTTTTGCCCCCGTACTTTCCGAAGCCCTAGGCAGGCAGCCACGCCCATCTGTAGTGATCAGACTGCTAAATTAAAAAAACATGTATTCTGAGGGATTTTAGTAGCAGCCATTTTTTTTTAAAAATCCTTTTTGCTCACTGGAGCAGGGCGTGGCTCCAGAATTACAGGTCAGCATGGCACTTCGTAACAGAGGGAAACTCAAATGAAGCACGCCCAGGTGACGATGCTCTTGCAAGTGATAACAAAATGAGAACAGGTATGTATAATATGGTGATGGGAACAAAATATTTGGTGATGTGAATGCTACTATGATGAAGTGGAGGATGTTGTACAAAGTCAATGGAATAGATGTAATAGGACTTGGTGAATGTATTATGGAACAGGACTTTTGGTGATGTAGTATTTGTGATGTAGTATAAAATAGGACTTGGTGATAAGGAAAAAGATTGGAATAGGATAGATTGTATTAAATTTCAGGTGATGTGTAAATTAGTAAGATAAGAGGTGGGTTATGTATTGAAATGGTCATGTATGTCTGTTTTTCTACTTTTTATAATGAAAAGGGAACCTCAGCATATAAAAGACTTGGATGAAAGGGATCCTCAGCATATAAAAGACTGAGATGAAAGGGATCCTCAGCATAAATAAAAGACTGAGATGAAAGGGATCCCCAGCATATAAGGACTGGGAGGTAAGGGATCCTCAACCATAACAGGTTGAGAAGGTAGTACCACACATTCTTCTTCTTCTTATGACAGTAAAAGCAATAAGTGGTATTGCAACAGTATTGGCTCAGTAAAAATGGGCCTGGATGGTAGTCAATTATTTAGTGTATATTTTCTCTTGCTGTCTTTTGTGGTAAAAAAAGAAGGAAGGTGATGAGTCGTGGTGTGTGTGGGTGAAATCAAAGTGAGAAAAAGTAAGGGGGTGGGGGAAAAAGTGGGTTGATCTGTATTTTTGTGTAGAAAAAGCATGCATTGCAATAGGGTTTAAGTGAAGCTTTAGGGACACACGCAACATTATGGAGGAAGAAACTCCAATAAAATGCATGCATATGGTTCTGCCACTGTGTTGTGACAGAATAAGTAAACAATTGATAGTAGAAACAAAGTAAGGGGGGGCGTCCTGCTCCTGGCCAGAGCAGGGCTCGTATAAAAGAAACATGCTAGAAAAATTTCCATCTTTGTAGCAGCAAAATATGACGGGAACAAGTCCAAAAAAAGAGAAGAGATTCTAGATCTCTGTCAATTAGTTGAGGATATGGAAGATCAGGAAGGTGAAAAAGAGATCCAATGTAAGGGGATATACCCCATAACGCCTACACCTGCAGTAGGGTATAAAAACCCAGTCTATAAGCTTCCAGAGGTATAAAGAGTGTCAACAGGATTATCAGAATTAGCAACTAGGGGGGGACTCAAGAGCTTTTGCACCTCCATATAACCCATCCACAAGCTCTAATATGCCCGTAGCATTGGTGTACCCAGAGGGTCCACAAGTAGACATAGACAACGATTTAAGAGCATTGTGGGAAAAGTTGGTCAGGTTACAAGAACCTGACGAAGTATCACCAGAAATAAGGGTACCGGTACAGAAAATAGGGGATTGGAAGTCAGAAGATTTTTTGTTTAGATTCTACACTGAGGCAATAAGAAATGTTTGAGTTGAGAAAAATAATGGGCAGAGGGTATGGTTGGTCCTTGGACAAGAAGTAGAGAAAATAAGGGAAAATGGAGGGGAAGATCAAGGTGGTAGAAATAATGAAGAGGCAGGGCAAGAAGGAGATCAAGGAGAGGAGGCAGCGAGAAACCCGTCCCTGCCACAAGAGGCAGTGGGGAGGGACTGACCAAGAAATAGACCAGATTTAATCATGGTAGTTCATGATCAGAAGAATACTAAAGGGTAAGAAAACAATATAGATATGTAGATGCCTCTAATATATAAAGAAGTAGAGGCATAATGCAGTATGTGTCATGGCCTCCAATGGACATCAAATAATTTGATGAAAGCTCTCCCCCAGTTTATAGAGGGAGCTTGTAAATAGATCTATGAATTTGAAAAACAAATAGCAGGGGTAGCCTTAGCACTAGGAGATTATAAGAGTTTACTGGTCACCATAGTTGGGGACCAGGCTGGGGACATATGGGCAAGGGCTGGGGTAAGTCTTGCAGATAATGAACATGATGGAGCAGACTTTGATGAGGTAAGGGCAAGGGTATGGGCTGCCCCACGAAGGATGTACCCAGATACCCCTGACTTACATTCTTTAATGCAGTGCACAATGGGTGTTGATGAGGACCCAGTTAGGTTTATTCTTAAATTACAGGAAATGTGGAGAGTTGAGACAGTACCATTTTTCTATTTTATTGTAAAGAGGGGACTACCAAAAGAGGAATTGAAGCCAAAGGATGGGCAGAGATACAAAGTATAATAGTTCACAATTGTAAGAGAATCAAGGAGCGGGACAGGGAGACAGCCCAGAAGCGGTAAATTGAGGAAAAAGTAGTAGAAAAGAAACTAAATAAGGTTGACGTTCAAGCACCAGTGAAGGCACCGGCTCAGGGGGAAAGGAGAGGAGACACTCAACAAATTGGGAATGCCACAATTATGGCACTATGAGGTGAAGGAGGACTGGGACAATAGGGTGGAGGGGGGCAGTACCCCAAACAGTAGGATGAGGGAACACAGTTTAACATGATGGCAGGGGGAACAGGTAGATTCGGGTGCATCTAAATCAAGCATCATGGAGGGGAACTTTCCATTATCAGGTAAAACTCTTTGTATGCAGGGATTCTCTGGGGCTATTTCTACAGTCCATACACTGAGGAGCTGGATATAAAGTGGGAGGGGAGGTAGTACAAGCCCCCTTGTTATATTCAGAGTGTTCCCCTGTGAACTTGTTGGGTAGGGTACTGCTCAGTACAATGCCACAATTATGGCACTATGAGGTGAAGGAGGACTGGGACAATAAGGTGGAGGGGGACAGTACCCCAAACCACAGTGGCAGTATGAAGGAGCGCCAAGGGGAAAAGGAGGATTTTGAGGAGCAAGAGGCTTTGGGAGTATAGGACCTCAGGGAGGAGGATAGGGAACATCACAGTGCTGGTATTGCGGGAAATGGGGCATTTCGCAAGAGAGTGCAGGAGCAGGCCTGGGATGAGATTTAATTATGGGCCATCACCTCCAGGGCAGGGATTCCAAGGGCCTCAAGGAAGGAGCCAACAGCAATTTGGCAAGGGGGGTCAAAATCTGTCCCCTTATGGGGCTGACAGGCAAGGGAAACACGGGCAACAACTACAGCAGGATGAGGGAACACAGTTTAACATAATGGCAGGGGGAACAGATAGATTCGGGTGCACCTAAATCAAGCATCATGGAGGGGAACTTTCCATTATCAGGTAAAACTCTTTGCATGCAGGGATTCTCTAGGGCTATTTCTACAGTCCATACACTGAGGAGCTGGATATAAAGTGGGAGGGGAGGTAGTACAAGCCCCCTTGTTATATTCAGAGTGTTCCCCTGTGAACTTGTTGGGTAGGGTACTGCTCAGTACAATAAATATAATTTGATTATTCACAGATCAAGGGTTAGTGTGTTCCACTCCAGGGATGTGTGTAACTCAAGCAATGGTAATAATCAATGCAATAGCAAGGGAGTAAGTAGTACATGGGGTTCCTGTGGACCCAGATATATTTTTTGTTATGGTATTAAGGTATTAGGAAAAGCAATGCCTCAAATTGCGACAAGGTGTTGGCAAGTACCTGCAGATTTCATTTTCCGACCCATGGTGCTACCCGAGATGGTGGCACGGACAATATTGCCATTAGATTTACAAGGACTACTAGTGTCAGAAAAAGAGCAGTCCGAATTGGAACAAACCATGTTGGGTACGAGTGGCGCACAATATTATGTATAGACCCAACAGTGTCATTAAAGAAAATGACTGATGAAGAGTTATTTGAGGACAGAAATTGCTGGCTCACAAAGGGTACAAGGCAGATAAAAAGAAGCTACAATACAGCCAACAGGAGGCACTATACTTGGGACAATTCATTTTTGTAATGGGGAAAAATATTATCAGATAGGGCAGCGGCAGTACGCATCGACCATAGGCCCAGTACCGTGAAAGAAATGTAGCAGTTTTTTGCGCTCATGTAGTTACTGTAGGGCATGGATCCTAGAGTACGCAGTCTACACAAGGCCACCATTACAAAGTCTCAGGGAAGGACAATGGACTTAAAAGTACATTTTAATGGACTGACAAATTGACTAGACAATTTGAGGACTTAAGCTATTTGCACAGCCCCTGTTTTAGTAACTCCAGATTATTCACAGGAGTTTTATTTATTTTCCCACTCTGATGAACGGCTCATGAATTGACGGAAGGAGACACATTATATGGTGATGGGTCATAAATAATTGACATGGGGACGGGACAGAAGCACACAGGGGCGGTAGTGGCGTGCGGTAAAGGGGGGGGAGAAATAGTGACCACCCCTGTAGAAAGCAAGACCATAGTTCCATACACACCATTGTGCATATTATAACTGGACCATTCTTATCTGGGGAACTGATCAGCCCCAGGTTTAAAGGTCCATATGAGGTGGTGTTCTGTACTCCTCTCCATCCGTATGAAGGAGTTAGATATTGGGTGCATCTCTTGGATGTCCTAAGAGCACCTGAGACAAGGCAAAGTTTAGTAAGGGTTATAGCCAAAGAAGATACATTTTTGAGGATGCATGTCAGGGTGGTGTGCAGTGGCACATGCCTGCTTTTTCCTTTTTTCTTGTTTTTTCTTTTGTCCATTTTCATTTGATTTTTCATTTTTTTTTTGTTTTTAGTTTTTCTGGAGGGCCAGGATCCATTCAGACCTGGTGGAAAAAGGGTCTCCTTCTCTATCTCACTCTCCCTCTCTCACTTTCTTTTTTCTTTCTCTCTTTCTCTCTCTTTCTTGATAACCTTTTATCTTCTCTCCAGGAATAAGCAAAGATGGCTGACCAACCTCTCTGTTATGTAGGGATTAGATTAAGACAAAAGTAATTTGTTCTACGAACTATGTATTATATAAAATACTATGTTGGTTTGTATGACTCTGGTTGTGATTGTTGGAGTGGATGAAGGGATGTTTGTTATATGGGGTGGCAACATAAAGGGGGGTGGACAGTTGGAAAATAATATATCTATGAAACAAAACAGAAATACAAAATGTCTCACTTTTTGCCGGCCACCCCTACAAGTTTATTAGACGAATGAAACGGTAAGTATGAATGACTTATGATTTATATAAGGGGTTGGGCTTTGACACCATTTCTGACATCCAGCGTTTAGAAACATTGAATAGTTGGTACTCTGATATGCGCATTACAGGAAGGAATGTAATCAATGAAAGCTCTTACGTGTGTGCACTTATCCCGCACACAACAGGGGCTCCTAAGGTTTTAGTTCCACATCTAGTCCCAATTACAGAGGCACATTGCTTGTTACATCTTGCACTATAAGGGATAAAGGGCACATTCCAGACACACAGTGTGCAGTTGAGGAGCATTGATCTAGACACAGCATTATGCAATGGCAACACGAAATACCACCAGTGTCTACAAGGACCATATTTCTCCTTGGAAGGTTACTCAAATGACAACGACAAATGGCAGGGCACCACAGTGATGTGCCTGGCAGATGGGCTGATCGAGTACAGTGGAGAAGCAATATCCGGGTCCGGGTTCCTGGAATGGGGGAATACCGGGCCATTCCGACCTTGGAGGGCCCAGTATTTCCACATTCAAGGAACCCGGATCCGGTACATCCTCATTCCCATTTGAGCCCACATAGGGCTCTTTGGGAATGGGGAGGATGCTAACAACGGGCCCGCTAATGACGGGCCCATTGTTAGCATCCTGGTCTGCTCGCGGGTGCCGCTAAGGACATCTGCTTTTACCAGACATCCTTAGTGGGTCCCGCGAGCAGACCTCGTAATGAGGCGGTAGAGGGTTAACAGGGCCGGCAGCTCTACTGGCGCTGTTAACACTCTACCACCTTCCTCGTAATGAGGCCCTATGTGTTTGCGCAAATATGGTCCCAACACATCACAAGGCTGACACGGATTGCAACAATGAAGAAGCCAGTGCAAATAGATAGAGCCAAACATTTTGAACTTTATTTTAGCAATGAAGGAACAGTTCCTGGTGGTGCAAACATACAGTGCAACCACACTTTTGTGATCCCTGGTATGACGAAAGGTACAGCAGCAGTGGATTACTACTGGGTTTGTCACCGACAAGCCTACTTGCAACTCCTACCATCTTGGAGGGGCAAGTGTTCACTGGCCACCTTGCACTCAGTGCTAATAGTAATCCTGGGAGAACACCTGAAGGGAGATGAAATGTCTGTCGAGGTGCCAACAACCCCTATAGCACCTAAAGAAGCAGAAAGAAGCTTGCAGATCACACACAAATTTGGTATGCTGCCAGAAAAAGGACAATTTCAATGGCTGGGAAGAAAGAAGAGATCAGACTGTCTCAAAAGACTCTTCCACACTGCTCTGTTTAGCTCAGCAGAGACTTTCTTTTTCATCTTTTTTTGCTCCTGGTGTACAAGCAGCTGCTGCACTTTTATACCCCCGGAGGATGCTGAGAATGGGTCACTATCCCACATCGTCAAGGCGGTGCACAATCTAGGTGTTCAAATGAAGAAAGAAGGTGGAGTTCAGAACACAGATTGGCAATCGCTTGCCTTTGATTGGGTCTCGTCATGGCTGGGGGCAGCAGTAAAACTACGGGTGACTGATCGTGTTCTTCTTGGTTCTCTTCTGCACATGCCAATGGGGTCTCCGATGATGTGTTCCTATAGTCCCTAATAGTGCAAAGATGATGGTATCAATTGGGGGATCTTAAACACCTTACCATATAATAAACAGTGAAACTCAAACTAATATTTCTGGGGTTGTAGATATGTCAGGTGGGGATGAGTTTGTTACTGTAGAAGTAATGAAAGTGGAGAATGTTGGGGAGGAGCTAGCACTTTGGCTAGCGCCTTCCTGCACCCCTCAAGCGCTTTACAATGAGGCAAGATTTCTCTAAGCACTATACCACTGAGAAAGCTTTTTTTATGCAAATATAATCACATACAGGCGTGGCCATCAACTCAATGAAAATAGTATTAAATATAAAGGCACAAATAATTATTTAGCTAAATATATTAGTAAAACTGTTAAAGGGTAGTTAGCTTTGCTTAAAGCACATGGTGAATGTAGCCTATTCTAAAAATAGATTGCGTGGGGTCCGGCTAGCTATTGCAGAAAGCACAAGGTAACTCAGCAGCTGTCCCTGTCCATCACAAGCCAATGGGGACTAAAAAAGATTCAGCACGAGCACGACATACAGAATACTATGGGGAAAACAGGGTTTTTTGTAGAAATTACTGGACCAGTTAATGAAGAGTTGAGAGAATGGAGGTAAGATGTGTTTATGTGTGAATGTGTCACGACCCTCGCCCAAAACCCCCTCTGGCAAACCCATCGGCCAGGTGGAGTCAGGACTCGGGCATCTAGAGCCTGGCATCCTCTTCAAAAGCCCTCATGGGGCCAGTCCTGGCGCCTATGGCGCCAGGCTCATACACCATGAACAACAATGTGCTTGGAAACTACTTTATTGTATTGTCAGCCAACATGGAGGCATCCACATAGCTTGGTTCCTAAGAACCAAGCTATGCAGTCTAGTGTTTTGGGTGTGGCAGGCCTGGAACTACTTTCCCTGGTACTGCTTTACCTGGGCTATATAAACCACACCCTGACTGCAGAACATGCTTCGTGTTACTTTGCAGCTTGCAACGTGACACTCACCGTGTCCAGCTATTCCCTCGAACCTCGGAGAAGCAGAACCTGCAAGGAGACAAAAGGAACATCATTAGCAGCAGCATTTTACCTGCAGTCTTCATCTTTAAACACTCACGGCTACTGAGAACAGCTTCCTCGAATCTGCACGCCTCCCGGACAGAACGACCTGAAAGAGGACGATAGAGGCAACATTAAAGAAAGCTGTAGAGACATTTACAAATTACGAACTGCTCAAAAGGCTTACCTGGCTGGTCGCCTCTCGGCTGGCACCACTCCGGACATTCCACTTGCGCTGAAGAACACCGCGACCTACAAGGAAGGAAAACACAGGTTAGCAAAGGCAAGACTTTGCAGCGCTGCGCATAGCGCTTAATTACCGCATCATAGCGCTCTTAATGCGCCATCATTTACCAGCGGGGCTCAACCAAGCCAGTTCGCCGCGCTGAAGCTCCGCATACCTAAGGGAGAAAAAAGAGACATTTTAAACAAAGAAAGGCATGCAGGATAGCAAAAAAACTAAAGAACAGCAATAAGACCTTCCTGAACAATATCAAACGGGCCGGCGTCAGTGAAGTAACTGGACCGCACTCGCCCATGAAAGACAACGCGTCCCTGCAAAGAAGGCAGGATGGAGAGCATGCCTAGTTCTACCACAGGGCAGAACCTTCCCCGCAGACCACATCAGGGCAAAGCTGAGAAGCATAACAGCGAGTAAGCCTGCTGGGTGGCGTCCCTGTGGATACCAGGTGAGTGTAACAGAATGTTTATAACATAGCAAATGATGTAAGAGCACAATGTATTCCTGCAGATGCAGCACTATGTTAAAGTAGGTTGATCTAAATGTAAACCTGGCCATGCAACACTGGAGACTACAGCATCCCTTGTATGGCAAGAACAGTTTTGGATGAGTCCTGCCGGTATCCAGTAACCAAGTCAAGAGTATTTAAGTCCCAGGCCCAGCACCAATCTTCAGGACCTGGAGCCAGCCACGGACGACAGAATGCTGTTCGGAAATGGCAGAATCCTCTGCCATTCCCCCAATCCTCATGATCTGTAAAGATTAAAATGTGTTATCTTTTGCAAGATAGAGTCATGGCCTTAATTCCCTAGAGGGGTGCATTTACTCTGATTTGAGCGTGATCATGGAGTACCCCAAAATATTTAAGGGGTGCTCCTGTAATTTGGGGTGCACTTTCACATGATCATGACTATGGCCATCCCCACCCACTTCCTGCCTGCCCCCTCCGAACACATCCTCCTAGTGTCTGTGGGAGCTAGCTTTATCAATTAGTAACATTAAACTGTGTGCTCATAGTGCCTGACGGGGTTATTTCAAACAAGTTATCTGAGAGTTAAAGGTTTAATTGGAACTCTGCATGTGCTGCTGGTGTAATATAAAAGTCTTTAACACTTCCTTCTTCTCTGCTCCCACTTTCGTTTCATATCCCCCTACCTCGCTAGATCCCTCGCTGTGATTTGAGACATAAGGGATTTGCACGCAACTGACAACTTTTCAGGCTGCGCCATACCTTAATGGCTCTCATGCTACAGCCAGGCTGTTGCTTTGTAGACAAAGCAACAATGCTGAAAGGCTGTTCCCTTTTTTCTCCCAAGCAAACCATGCTCCCCTGTTAGGCTCTGTGAGTCTAGCCCGAGGCTCCATCCATCACACCGAGGCTGCCAGCCTTAACCTGCCTATTCCCTGCAGCGGGTGATAAGGGAATACTGAATACCACCGAATAGGTAAAGGGCTCCTATATGAGGGATGCGTGCGCAAAATCTCTCCATCTTATTCAGGGCAGTTTTTAGCCAACTTGGTGCCCAAGGCGAAACATCAGAATGCGCCCCCGACTGGCTCACATCATTCCCAAACTACATCTCTGTCATGTGACAAAACACCTCCTCAATATGAATTAATGATTGCAATATACAAAATAAATGAAGCTGGTTTCATTACATTGTAATTCAAGTACTTTACAAAAGAATTGTAATGTAAAAACACAGCGGTTGCTGCCCAAGTAAATGTTTTTTTCTGTCACCTGTTATTAGGGATGACCTTGCCTGAATGGAGTTTCAAATTGTCAGTGACCAGCCTACCGGGGTCTGAGGGCTCACTGTCCACTGGCCCTGTGTTGTAGTTGTTTTAATCGTACCACCCCACTTGGATTTCGCAAGGGGCAATACTAGACTAACCATATGAATTATTTTCTGATAGTAGCTTATCATTCCGAGATGGATAGTCTGGTACACTCTTATTGCACTCTTTCAAAATATCTCTCTGAGAGCGGAAAAGGGGACAAATAGCACAAATGAGGATTCATGTATATTTTGCATTAAATCAGAGCATTTCAGGACTATAACAGCAATCAGAGATCTCTATCTTGGATAACAAAGTCTGTGATAAAAGGATTGTATGTGTAAATCTCTAAATTCATAACCGATGCATGGATTGGTGCTCACATCACGGTTCACAATAAACACCCTAACATTAAAATGTTTGTAACCATGAAACATACATGCTCATTTGGAAGGTTAAGTTTTTGGATGCAATTATTAAATGGCTGCAACATCAGCCACTCAAATGGGGTACAAGAGCTCTTTTGCTTCTTGGTGTGAACATGTCCAATCCCAACAAGGACACATCTTTAGGGAATTATATCTACAGACAGGACTGGATACCGCACAAGAGACCCAGTAAAAAAATGCACAGAAAGGCTACACAGAAAGGTGTGTACCTCTTACAAATTGTAGCCTGACCAGTAATAAGCTGATGAAGCGTTTTAAACAAAACCGGCTTCTAATGCATGGTAAAGGGTCCATAGTTCCTCAGCCACTACCTCTTCACTATTACGCAGGCCTCAGGGGTTATTTTGGCAAAGTAAGAGCAGGCCCATGCTCTTACAGAACTGGCATTAGCATCTCTTATTAGTGCTGGCCTGCAGCTAGTGAAAATCATGGTGTGGCAGTGAAGAAAGGGTGTTTGGCCTAGTGGATGTAAAAGTTGAGGCAACGTGTTTGATTGCTTTATGTGTTTAAGTGTGGGTACAGTATGGCATGCTCGTCAGAGCCACATACACAAAACATTCCATTGTGCTATTGTATGGACATTAGATACATCAGAAAACAACAGTTATATGTGCTGTTACATAAGGCAGCACCACATAGATAGACGCCATCAACCAACAGGGTGGTGGCTTGGGCAGCGCACAAATCATTGCTGCAAACATATCACTGCATTGATTTGCCATGGACTACTGTCTGCATGGTGAACTCTGCGTTCCTAATCAAGGTGCCAAGTGGTATTGAGGTGCCATCTGATGTGCTCGCTAGGCAGTTGTTGGCCTGTTTAGAAAATTAAAAGACCTTTGCTGCAAAGCTGATGCATTTATCATGGGCCTCATCATGAGTTGGGCTGTAGCCCTTAAATGCGGTGCTAACGGTATTACAGCCACATTTAAGGGCTGGCCCTATCACGAGTTGGGCGCTAAATGGGCTGTTTTACCTCCAGCCTTTCTCTGGAGGTGAAAATCCCGTTTTCTGCTGTATTACCGCCGGCTGTATTAGCCCGCATAATTAGCGCTGAAAATAGCCCATTGAATCCAATGGACCCAATGGGGAATGGGGATTTACCGTTAACACCCAACTTGTGATCCGGCGGTAATACAGCCGGACCGGTCGGTGCTAGGGCTATTACAGTCGGCGGTATTACAGCCGGGAATACAGCCCAACTCGTGATGAGGCCCAAATCAGCCACTGGAATACTTAAGCAAGAAAATGACACGTTAGTGGTTGCAATAATGTAGAACATGCATCCTATCATTTAATCAGAGTACATGCACTGCAGCCAAAAGGCAGATTGTGGCAGATAATCATGTCATTTACATTGCGCCTTGAAGTGTAATTCCCAGAGGTGAAATGCCCCGAGATTTCCAGGTGTTCCTTATTCCATAGATTCTTCAGCTCTTAACATCAGAACCTAACAAACTGGAAACCATTTTCGCATTTTTTTGGAAGAACCTTTACATGTTTCATGTAAGGGCATTATCAGTGGCCCCTAGTTAAACGTTCTTTCCTGGGTAAGGCAAAGATGATCATAGCCTAGCCTTAAGTCCTGAACTATGGCTAGTCTTGGTGTCCCACCGAATGGTAAAATCCACCACAGTATTCCTGATGGATCTATGAGTTTTTCCTGAATTTTTATTTGCCGAAACACACTTTTTGGCAATTTATTTTTTTGCCGAATTTGTACTTTATTTTTAACCACAAAATGCAGTTATAGACCACATATGGTGGGCCACTGTGAATGTAACCGACGTCCGCAGGAGCAAAATGGAGCCAGAGCCTATTGTGTTCAGCCATTTCTTAGCACCTGGAATCTGTCGCCCATCGTTTATATGCTGTGGAAAGCCCTGGAAAATGTGTGGGACAGGTCACCTTTGACCTTTTGGTGAGCCCGCTGAGGGAGTGCCTGTGCAATCTGCCCAGTTTGGCAGCTCTGGTTGCTGTGTGACTATATACTCGTTTTGGTATCATGGGGGCCCACTGGCTCAAGCCTTCCCAGGGATGCGTCATATGTAACTAAAAGTGATATACAACAAAAGGTTTTGGTGTGTCAAATAAAGACGCATGAAAATAAAGAAAATAGTTTGCAACATTTCTGTGTGCCACGTTAATTCTCTTTTGCATAGGTTTGATCAGCTAACAGACACTTGTGGCCTGGTGAATAAAAATGCTCTATATAACGTTCAGTTCTTAACACTGAAATGTTGAGCACAACTGCACATAATGTATTGAAACAATGGCTTGTTAAATGAGCCATCGTTTATAAATTGCCCCATTTGAAAGGCTGTCAGCGCAAAGCATGAGGGGCACAGAGCGTGTGACTCCAGAGCATAGTCATCACACGCTGCGTTTGGAATATGTATTCCTTTGTTTGCATATTCCGAATGCATCACAGTTGCAAAGATCAATGATACAGAGGCTGTCATAAAAAACTCACCTGAAGCCGCAACCTCACCTCAGACGTGTTCATGGCCCATACCCCCAGGCCGCACAATCAGCGTGTGCAGAGGCGTAGCCAGTATTGTCCAACAAGTGGGGTCTGAAGCTAATGTAGTTGGGCCCATTAACATCTGTAAATGCCCACACAACGCTGCATAGTGGGCATTTACAGATTTTGTGTGGGCCTTGCCTGCTCATGCCCTACACTGGGCCTCATTACGACCCTGGCGGAGTACCATGGTGCAATTTGCAATTTGGTGCACCGTAAATTACGGTGGCGTAATTAACAACAAGTCCCGTAGCGCCATGGATTTTTCCGCCTGCAAAAAGCAGGCGTAAAAATCACCATGGCGCTACGGGAACTCGTAGTCAGGCGGAAAGGGGCGCCATGGTTTACGCCGGCGTAAACCCCTTTCCGCCAGGGTCGTAATGAGGGCCACTGTCTACGCCTCTGGACGTGTGAAAAAACACAACAATCTGCTCAGTGTCGGCACACAGCAGCAGCCAGTAAAGTATGAAGCATGCTGGCAGTGCCTGGCACTATGCACACACCATCATAGTAAGGCTGCCTGCCTGCACTAGTTAAAATAAAAATGACTTATCTTGAGATGATGAGTCTACGCTCAGTGAAAGATAGGGAAGTCTCGAGTGAGTCCCACGACCTCCCAAACTGAAAGCCTTAGATCCTGTCCGACACAGGTGTGCGACTCCGTCCTTGCTCCTTCTCACTACAACAACAGACCGTCACAGTACGGTCAGCGCGTGGTGTCGGGGTGCGGCTTGTCTCGCTCTCCTCTCTAAAAGCTTGTGGCACGCGGGGAGGCAGGACTTGCCATAGCTGCGCGTGCACTATGCACTCCAGCTCGGCAATGTGCAAAGCATTGGCAACAGTGTGTGTGTGTGCCTGCCTGACCGTCAGTAACTGTTACTTCACGTGACCTCGGCCAGCCCAGGCGGCGCCGCGGCACACAGCACCCGACTGCACTGTGAGACCGAGCTGAGACTGAGGGTCACTGTAGTCTCTGGGTTATACGGTGCCGTTGTTAGAGGCCCTCATATGTGGTTGCTACTATCTACGTTGTAGTGTATAGCATTGTATTGTTGTGGGCAGTTCTCTAGTCTGACTGAGAGCACAGAACAGTGTCAGTGACAATGGCATGGGGCCCCTCCGCACCGCGGGGGCTGCAGGGGCTCCTGTTGCACCACTGAACATAACCTCAACAACTTCGAAACTACGCCAACAGGTAACTAACTGCCCCCAAAATTCTGCAACATTACTGTGGAATACCACAGTACTTACAAAACATCAACAACAACCAAACGCATTAAGAAATACTGCTAGAAGGCAGAAACAAATAAACAGTTAGAATATGCCAACTGGTATCTAACTGCAACCACAGTACTACCACTTTCAAAACGAAAACCATACACCTTTTCAATTTCTCGTACCTCAATAGACCACCTTAAACATTGCTATAATTAGTGCACACGTCACTGAAAAAGACTGTGCCACATAACAACAAATAAAACTAGAAAGGTATTTTTTTAATCCTGCATGGATTTATTTTTCCCACAGACCCAATGATTATGCAAACAACCACAGGAACTGAGCACATTGCACAGTAGACTTGTTTGAAGCATAGTACTTGTGAAGTACTAATTTTGAGGGTCCACAAAGTACACAAATGTCTGCAATGCAATGCAATAACTCATTACAAAGTACCTACCCTAACATGGTATGCTTTCTTTTATCACACAGAATGAAAGAACAATTTCTGCTACATTTCCACATACCATGCAAAGAACTGCATAGAACCTCAACAATGCAAACATTTAGCATACAATGATTGGTGTCATACTTCTTTTTAATGTACACATTTAATTCTTTACACATATTAGTCCAAACCATATACCCGTATCACAACGTTCAGTGCATACCTGTATTATACTGCGATAGTTGTAGCCAGGCCCTACACTCTTGGGTGTAAGGCCTACAGCCTACAGCCATGCACCCAAAAGTCTAGGGCCTGGCCACAACCACCACAACATAATGCAGAGATGCATGCAAATATCTACCCTCTAACCACAACTCACACACATAACACAGCCACCTGAGACCCTATCCAGTTCAGTTAACATACTGTTACAATACTTCCACCCAGTGGACAGACTGTTGGCTCCACGCTCAATCTCCCACTCATCACCAAATCCCAGCCCGAACCCGTGCAAGCTGTAGATGGGAGCTTGTTGGTTTCTGGTCCTGTTAAACAACAGACGGCCCCACTCACATTGGTCATACAGACTACACATAAGGAAACCATCAGTTTTGATTTAATAACCATGCCACAATTTGGTCTCATTCTGGGCATTCCATGGTTGCGCTTACACAACCCTTTGATCAATTGGAAGACGGGTACAGTACTCTTTGAATCAAGATGTCTGTCAGGACTTTTGTCTCTCAGTACCTCCCGGCGAGATCTCACCGGCCCAAGTCCTCAGCACCATCACACATCTCTCTTTGGAGGACTCTTGGATCTCCACGACAGATACACACATCGTGGGTCTGGTGACAGGGGCTATTTCAGAGGTCTACCAGGATTTTCATGATGTATTTGACAAGGGATCCGCGGAGGTCCTTCCTCCCCATTGGTTGTATGATTGCCCCATAGATTTGTTGCCTGGTTCTGTTGTTCCAACAGGTCGTATTTACTCACTATCTCCTACGGAAGAACAGGCATTAAAAACATATATACAGGAATCCCTACGGAAGGGGCATATACGCCCATCTTCGTCCCCAGCTGCCAGTCCCATCTTCTTTGTCCCTAAGAAAGAGGGAGACCTCCGCCCATGTGTGGACTACCGACGCCTTAATTCCATCACCAAGAAGGATCGGTATCCCATACCCCTCATCACACCATTACTGGACCGTCTCACACATGCATCGGTGTATAACAAGCTAGACCTCCGGGGAGCGTACAATCTGGTACGCGTGCGAAAAGGAGACGAGTGGAAAATGGCCTTTTGCACTTGCTACGGACTCTATGAATACTTGCTCATGCCTTTCGGCCTCTGTAATGCGCCGGCCACGTTTCAGCGCTTCATGAATGAGATATTTAGTGACATTCTGGACGTATTCATGGTGGTCTATTTAGACGATATCCTCACATGTTTTGCATGTGAGAGAGGTCTTGACACGATTACGCACATTTTCCCTTTTCGCTAAACCCGAAAAATGCCAGTTTCATGTTGACAACATTGAGTTTCTGGGGTTTCACATCACCCCTGGCGGCTTAGCTATGAATCAAGCCAAGGTCAAAGCAGTATTGGAATGGCCGATCCCTACCTCCCTCAAGGGTTTGCAATCTTTTTTGGGTTTCGCAAATTTCTACAGGCGCTTCATCTCTGCGTTTTCATCCATTGCAGCACCTCTCACCGCCCTGACCAGCCCTCTTGTTCCATACAAATGGTCCGATGAACAACAACGTGCATTCGATGCCCTTAAATCAGCCTTTACCACCGCTCCTGTCCTCCAGCACCCATACCCCGAGTTACCCTTCATAGTCGAGGCTGACACATCCTCATTTGCCCTAGGGGCGGTCCTGTCTCAAGAGTGCCCTACCACCGGTCGTCTGCATCCGTTCGCGTTTCATTCCCGTAAAATCACCCCCACGGAATGTCATTATACGGTGTCCGAAAAAGAGCTTCTGGCTGTAAAAGAGGCATTTCAGGTGTGGCGTCACCATCTCCTAGGGGCCAAACACCATATTACGGTCTTCTCAGATCATCAGAACCTCCGTGACCTAGCGTCACTGAAATGCATCAATAGCAGACAAGCCAGATGGCATCTGTTTTTTGGCGCTTATGATTTCCAGATTAAACACCGTCCAGGTACCATCCATGGAAAGGCTGATGCCTTGTGCTGCTCTCCTGGTGGTGTTTCGTTGCCTGTCTACCCCGAATCCTTACTAGACAAAAGGAAGGTCATCTGTCTCTGTACCCCGTCCCTGCCTCTTTTGGATAATATCCACAAGTGGGTATCTGCCCACCCGTCTCTGCTTCCGGAATGGGATCTGGTTTTACAGGATGGTCTGCCCTTCTTTCAGAACAAGTTGTTCTTGCCCACAACTGACACTCGCAATTTAGCTCTTGAATGGTCTCACATCTCATTAACACCCATCCCGGTCAGAGAAGGACACTCTCGCTTTTGCAATGTTGGTGTTGGTGGCCTTCTATGAGGAGGGACATAGAGTGTTATGTCAACACCTGCTCTGTCTGTGTCCAATGTAAACATCGAAAGGGGCGTCCATTAGGTCTTTTGCAGCCTCTACCCATACCTCCAAGGCCATGGCATACTCTAACAATGGATTTCGTAACGGAGCTCCCCAGGGTACAAGGTTTTGACTCCATCTGGGTAATGGTGGATGCATTTACCAAAATGGCACGCTTTATTCCGTGCTCAGGCATTCCCTCTGCCCCGGTGTTGGTGGGTCTGTTTTTTAGGTCCATTGTCTGTCTTTTTGGGTTGCCTTCGGTGTTGGTGTCCGATAGGGGTTCCCAATTCACCTCCCAATTCTGGCGTGCCTTAACCAAGCTGGTAGGGATCGACTCACGTTATTCCTCGGCCTATCATCCTGAGATGGACGGGCAAACCAAGAGAGTCAATCAGACCATGGAGCAGTACCTATGTTGTTTGACGCTTCAACATCAGCAGTCCTGGTTTCGCAATCTTGCATATGGCTGATTTCGCGTACAACAACGCTGTGCATTCCTCCACTGGTTTCTCTCCGTTCTATGCTTTATATGGGCAGCATCTTAAAATCCTGCCCGTCCCCGATTTCTCACTTTCCGGCAATCCGGCCGCCTCCGCTTGCATCAGGGATGTGTCTGCTGTCCACTCGCAGAACTTGCTTCATCTCAGGGAGGCCCAGGCCTCGATGAAGGCTGCTGCGGATCGGAAGCGTGCCGCTGCCCCCTCTTATGCAGTGGAGGATCGGGTCTGGCTCTCCTCGCGTCACCTCCACTTGCGGGGTTGCCGTTTTGTTGGCCCCTTCGTGATCTCTCGTGTGATCAATCCTGTGGCCTATCGGCTTCGAGTCCCTGTGTCTTGGCAGCTTCACCCTGTCTTTCATGTGTCCCTTCTCAAGCCTTGCCCTGGTCCTACCCATCTTCGTTCCTTGGCTGCTCCGGTGTCCCCTTCTTCCCCGGACGTGTTTGAGGTGTCTGCTATCCTGGGTTCCCGTGTTTTCAGGGGGTGTTTGCAATACTTGGTGGATTGGGAGGGCTATGGTCCCGAGAAGCACTCCTGGGTCCCTGCCAGGGATGTCTATGCCCCCTGTTTGGTTTCCCGCTTTCATAGGGACAATCCTTTGTGCCCACGGGGTCGTGGGCCCTTGGGGGGTGCTCTGTCACACCCGCTTCACTTACCTCTTCACACCATGCACAAGCACCTAGGTCATGCAGCAATCACACTACAGGTACACTACTCACAGCCTCACGCTCTGTCACTCACGGTGGGAGGGTGTCACATGAGCGGGTTCAACCCCGGGGCCGCTGCATTCATATGCAGACACGCAAGTACGGGAGTCCCCTGTTTCTTTCTTTGCGCCTCCCATGGCGTCTGCAGGAT
This sequence comes from Ambystoma mexicanum, assembly GCF_040938575.1. Lineage (NCBI taxonomy): Eukaryota > Metazoa > Chordata > Amphibia > Caudata > Ambystomatidae > Ambystoma > Ambystoma mexicanum. The sequence goes on from NC_090927.1 coordinate 1,188,797,004, forward strand.
GGTGCTCGCAGAAAGCCACTTCCACGATCAGTGAGGTGGAACCCACGATCACGTGCCTCGCTCGCGGGTCACATGACACGCTTGCCCATTTCTCTAGCGAGTCATGTGACACGCAGACGTCCGCTATTTAAACCTTGAACTGCCCGCGAATCCTTGCTTCACAGCTGTTCACTTTGGAGGACGCTGTACGGCACTCAGGACTTACTTGCTTTCACAGAACTACGACTCGGATTTCTTCACGGACTTGCTCTGGTTACGCTCTTTGGCTCTTCGACCTCGATAGATCACCTGACCTCGGATTGTATTGCGGACTGCCTTGTTTTGGCCTTATTGGATTTGGCGTTTCATTCTTTGCTACATCAAGTTTTCAAGTCATAGGCTCCGGTTCTTCTGCACTCACTACAGGCGGCTAGTCTGGGCTTTGCACCGAGACCGTGGTTTCTCGCCCCTCTGTCATCGGGGAACCAGCTCACGTGCCCCTTCCACGGAACCAACACCAGACCCAGGGAATACGTCACATCACCTTTCCTGCTTAGGTAAGCACCCGCTTATTTCAGTCTCTCTGGTTGTACTGTGCTCATTTGGTGCTAATCAAAGCTTTCCTTTGTAGCAGCCTTGGGGTCATCAACGCTTCGCGGTTCCGGCTTTGAGGATCACCCACCTGTGGCCTCAATGATTGCATAGGGAGTATTTTTATATTCTCTCTCTGAAACTTGTGGACGGAGGTTTCATACTCTTCATGACAATCAAGAAACCTGACAGAGAGGTAGAGACACTGGGTACAGGAACCAGAGCAAGAGCCATTGTCAAAAATGCGGCAGGGCATTCTTTCTCAGTATCATTGTGTATCACACATTGAAACTGAGAAAGAATGCCCTGCTGCATCTGTCAAATGCTACAAATGTGGTCACATAGGTCATTTTGCCAAGATGTGCAGAAATATTCACGGTAGAGGGGGCAGATTCAGCAGATACTCCTTCAACAGACCGCCAAGGAACATGGTGAGGGTGGTTGAGGAGAACCCTGAACCTGACAACATGCTAACCATCAGCAGTGAGAACACACAGCATGTACAGATACTCACAGTCACTTCAATGGAACAGAATAAAGGGCCATGGGTAAACATGCAAATAAATGGAGTATCCTTACCCATTGTGGTGACACAGGGTCTCCGTATAACATGGTCAGTGTCAAGACATTTGTTGAGGTATTATCTGGCGACTTGCAGGAGATGTAATGCACTGGAGTAAGAGCAACAGGGTATGGTAAAACTCCTATTGATATCATCGGATGTACCTGGGTGAAGTTGCGTTTCCGTGACAGAGAAACATATTGTAGACTGTACATAGCAAAGAATGGTTTGTCGGTAGTAGGATGGGAAGAACATGCCGCTCTACGCGTCAGAATTCATCCAGGGGAAGAAATTCCTATCCTGAGTGTCCTAAAAGACAATAATGACATTAAAGCTACACTTGCAAAACAGTTTCCCAAAGTGTTCTGTGAGAAAATTGGACTCCTGGAGGGTTTGCAACACAGGATAATTATTAAAAAGGGAGCTATACCCATAGCACATAGGGTAAGAGGTGTTCCAATTGGCACGAAAGAAGCACTAAAAAAAGAACTTTCTCGATTGTGTGAACAGAATATAATCAAACCCATAGAAAGCTCAGAATGGCTTGCCCCTATAGTGTTGGTGAAAAAACCAGATGGGACCATAAGAATGTGCGTAGATCTGAGAGACCTGAACAAAAACATCTGGATAGACAGACATCCCCTTCCGAATATAGGAGAACTGTTGACGACCATGAAACCAGCAACGTTTTTCAGCACACTAGACTTATCCTCGGCTTACCACAAGATAGCTTTGGAAGAGGGGTCCAAAAGCTTAACGTTAATTGTCACTCCGTTGGGTGCATTCATGTATAAGAGGATGCCTTTTTGCTTGCCTCAGCTTCCGCAGTATTTCAAAGACTGTTGTTGTTTTTTTTATTTATTTGTTTTTTTATTTGTTTATGGTTCAAATACAAAATGCAGAACCTTTACAAAACAGAAATAAACACACATCTTAAAACAATAAAATATTTACAATGACAATTTACAATTCATGCTTTACAAATAAAAGAAGGGTAACATCACATGCCTTGAATATCTTCTAATTATTAAAAGCAAGCAGCTCTTTTTCGGTATGCTTACACAGACTGACCAATTCATAAATCAATGGTTTGTGTAAACCTTGCATCATGCGGGCCCATAGAAATTGCAAACAGTCCTTAAAATCAATATTTACAAATTTCATCAGACGGTTAGTACGCATTACTTTGAAATGAGGACATTCGAGAATAAGATGTTTTAATGTTTCAAGGGGCTCAATGCATGCAGGAAAGCGACATCCAAATTGTTTGGGTTCATCTTTGTTACTCCAATTAGCAGTTCTTTCCCTAGTGTAATATAAATTCATTCTATACCATATGTAAGCTTTTCTGGTATGATTACATGGAAAGAAAGTGACATGATCCAATCTAAGAGTGCGTTGCCTAGTGAATGCACCATATTCCTTATAGAATTTGTAAGATGACATGCTTTCTATTGTCAGCCTCCAGTCTTGTTCAAAAAGCTTCCTTTTGGCATACCCTGGACGCTGATGGACATCTTCAATTGATATGCATAAGGTGTTTAATAGGTGTTCCATTTTAGATTGAAAAATAAGCCAAATTAGTGGGACCTAACATTTTTTGCAGATCTTCATAAAGTGAGTTTTTTGGCGGAAAATTTATTTTTTCATAGTGACATAATTATCGCCATTGCCAGCGTCCAGATAATGCCACAAGGCCAAGCTCATGTCGAATCACTGCATTTGGAACCGACATTGGTAAATGCATTGCACTTTTTATCAATGACCCCTGAATACAATCTAAAGCTGCACTCATGTCATACAAACATATATCAAGGGAATATAAAATGACTCTTTCAATTTTAAGTGTTAAAAAATCAATCATTGGAATGAATGAAAATGTACAAACTTTTGAGTAAATCATTTTTAGTTGGGACAGTAGAGGATGAGTCTTATTTTTAATTAGGTCTGTCCAAGCATTGATTGAATTTTGAGGTGAGAGATTATAGCCCAAATAGATCGCACTAGTCGAACTAGGGATCTGTGTTTTCATAATCTCCCAACGATAACCCTTGCTGTTCTGTTTGGTGCCAAATTTCAGAATAGCAGTTTTTGATGGATTAGGGGTCAGGTTATGGGCGACTGCAAATTCCTCAAAAAGTGCAAGCTTCATTTGCAGTCCCACTGGAGTGGGGTCAACAATAATAATGTTGTCTGCAAACGCAATCCATTTCAGACGCATAGAGCCAACTTTAACCGAGAACAAATTTCGATGTTCCCATTCTTTATCAAGGTCTGAGAGATATATGTTAAAGAATATTGCTGCAAGATTACAACCCTGCTTAAGCCCAATGAATGTGCTTATTGGTTCAGTAGTTCTACCATCAGCAGAGATTTTAATTGTATAAGAGGTGTTAGAGTAGAGTGTAATGAACCAGTAAAGCAACACCGAAGGAATACCCATAGTTCTCATTTTGTTCCATAAGAGATTACGGACCACGTTGTCGAATGCTGACGTCATATCTATCATGGCTATGTAGACAGATTGCGAGTTCTTTCCTCTTGTGCCGTCTATCATATAGGCCATGATGGCAGCGTTCAACGACGTACTCATTCCCTTTCTGAATCCAATTTGATATTTCAAATACAAGTCCCTTTCCTCTATGACTTTTTCAAGGTCATAGAGGAGAAGTATGGCGAACAATTTTGCGTCCGTATCAATCAGGGAAATAGGTCTGTAATTCTGCGGTAGGGTGGGATCGCCCTTTTTGAAAATAGGAACAATATTCGCAGTAGTCCATGTCGGCGGTATCAAACCTGTGTTGACAATAGAGTCAAATTTGATTTTCAATATTCCTTTCCAAAACTCAGGATCGGCTTTATAAAGACAGGGAGGGAGGCCGTCAGGGCCTGCAGCTTTAGAGTGAGATAATCTTGATATGGCCCATTCAAGATCTTTCAGAGACCATTCCAATCGGGCAATCCTACTATAGCACAACTGTACATCTGGAACAACCTCAAATTTAGTTGGAATCTGAAATTTAGCTGATATAAATTCCTTCCATACCTGATCAGATATACAGTTATAGGTAGCAAGTGCAGACCTTTTATCACCACTCTTGATTGTACACCAAATTACTTGAGTGTCATGTGACACTATAGCTTTAATAAGGTCACAATTCTCCCTGTTATATTTACGGATGCGGGCAAATCTAAGATTCTGCTTATATTCTTTCAAAATTAGAAGCTGCTTATGTCGGCATTGCAATCCTCCCATGGAAGAAATTTTAAGTTGTCTTAATGCCTTATTTTTTTCTCTTTTTAAGAGCTTACAAGCAGAATCAAATGGATTAGGATGGTTAACCGAAATATACCTTTTACTAAAGAAAATTAGTGCCTTATTAATCAGCTCAGTATAGGAGTCAATCATGAGCATTTCGTTATTCAATTTTGGATAGTCAAATGCGCGAATCCCGTGAGAAAGATGCCTGATAAATTGCAGGCACAGACCACTGTTCCATCTAATGGAGACTTGGGGTCGATCTATCTCTACTAGAGCCAAGGTTGGCTCGAAGGCCAGTAATTCACATTCCAAATTTAACACACAGGAAATCTGTGCGTGATCACTAGCTACTATCTGACTGGTCTGTAAAGTTAGCGTAAACGGTGCAAGGCTACTCGTAGTGTATATGAAATCAATTGTCGAGGTTTTATTTCCTTGTGACCAACTTATTTGTGATTGCATATCCACATCTACAACCATATCCATGTCCCAGTCACCAAATAATTCCCTGAGTTTCACACCCCTTTTACGTGACAAATTAGATGAATTAGGGTTTCTACTCTCACTCAGGGCTCTACAATCACAGTTAAAGTCACCACCAATAATGATTTCTACAGACTGATATTTGCTGGTTATGTTTTCTAAGCATTCATCAAGTTCATCAAGCATTGCATCAAGTTAGACACCAGCAGGGTTCCAATACAATGATATGAATAGGATTAGGGGACGTTTTGTCATATTGGTTTCCACTAACACACCCAATAAGCTTACTGATTCCCATATCCATTTTGACTGTAAGTTAACAGTATTATCAATTGCAATTGCGAGGCCCCCACTCGGATGTCCTTGTAGAGACCTCTTGGCGAGCATACAATATGTGGTAAACCCAGGAATGACAAAGGCACTCATTTTCATTGTTTCCCGTAAAATCATTATCGTGGGTTGATTCTGAGGCAGTGTTGATGCATGCCAACCCATTAAGTTAACATACCCACATGAGTTCCATGAGAGGATGTTTAAGTAAGTTTTTTCAGGCTGCTATGAGGAAGAGGGCTGGATTTTCGTCCCTACAATAGCAGTAATCAATGGTTCCAGCCAGGGGATGCCTGATGTCGTGACAACCTGGGTTAATAACGCATGCAAAGCACATTCATCCTTTCGATTAGGTATTGTTTGGAGGTCTTGAAGGCGTACACTGCTTCCAAGATGACATCTTGATATCTGCTATTACGGAAGAAGAACATGATGCAAAACTGATGGGGGTCTTGCAAGTAATCCAAAAGAGTGGGCTGACTTTGAAGCTTGAAAAGTGTAAGATTAAATTTGATAGAGTGTCGTATCTAGGTCATTCTATTGATGCCAAGGGTATCAGTTCCAAAAAGGAATTGATGAACACCATATTGGGTATCTCGGAACCAGAAAACAAGGACCAACTAAGACGTTTTTTGGGCATGACAGAGTACTACTCTAAATTTGTGGATGATTACACCAGTTGAACCAGGAACATGAGAGAACTTATGAAAAAGTCCATAAAGTATGTATGGTCAGATGAGTGCAAAGGCGATTTGAGTGGATAAAAGCTGCCATCAATGAGGCACCAACACTGGGGATGAGTGTCACCACCTCCACCTCACTTACCTGTCGGAGGGGGCGCGGTTATGGATTCCGACGCGCCCCATCCTGGCGCTGTTATCCCCGATACCGGTTGGGGGGTCCGCGGTTGTCCGCGACACCCGGCGCTTCCGGGGTTTCTGTGTCCCGGGGCCTGCGCATGCGCGGAAGACCGCGTCTTGGTCTTCGCGCATGCGCAGTCCTCGAGACGCTTGGGAAGCCACAAGCTTGCTTCCCAAGCCTCGTTTCGGACGCGGCAGCACTCGGGGATAACACGGCTTGCGTCCCAAGCCTCCCGAGTGCTGCCGGTCTTATTTAAGGTGCATGATCCTGAAACTCACCGCGTCTCAATGCGGTTTGTTTCACGGATCGTGTCTTCGCTCCTGAAGCCTCGCTGCTTCAGCTCCAGTCCTTGCCAGCTCCAGCCTACTCTCCTGTCCTCGCCTGCTCCAGCCTGCCCTCAAGTCCTTGCCAGCTCCAGCCTGCCTTCCATTCCTCACCGCTCCAGCTTGCTCTCCTGTCCTCGCCTGCTCCAGCCTGCCCTTCAGTCCTCACCTGCTACAGCCTGCCCTTCAGTCCTTGCCTGCTCCAGCCTGCCCTTCAGTCCTCACCTGCTCCAGCCTGCCCTCCATTCCTTGCCTGCTCCAGCCTGCTCCAGCCTTGTTCTACTGTTGTGCCCGCTACAGTATAGCTCTACTGCCTCGCCTTCCAAGACTTGCCTGCCTCCTCCAGTTATTTGCATCCTCTGGAAACACCACGGCATTCCGTCCGCAATTCTATCTTGCTACACTGCTCCAACACTGCAAGAACCAGGAAGGTGCACTTTAGTGGCGTTGGGAGCTGGTCCACCTCTAACCCTGTTGACTCTAGGGGAAGGGGTGTGCTGGTTTCTCGCGTCTCATATTCTTCAATCACCTGTCGGACAGCCTGGCGACCTCACCAAGAACAACTACCGGAAGCCTAGGTACTCAGCGCCCAAGAGACGCAATCTTTAACAATGTTTGACGGCAACGCAAAAATCACAATTTCAGTGGATGCCAGTAAGATTGGCTTAGAGGGTGTGTTGGAACAGCTTTAAGACAAAGGTCTGGTCAATATTGCATTTGCGTCAAAGATCTTGAGAGGAGCGGAACTGAACTACTCCATGATAGAGAGGGAAGCCTTGGGGATAAAGTGGATCTTGGAACATTTTAGGAATTTAGTGTGGGACTACCCATTCTCCTCAAGACTGATCATAAGCCATTAGTAGTTGTTCTACAATCTATGACACCACATCTGATATCACCAAGGATTAGGTGTTTGGATTGTGGACATAATGCAGTACAATATCTGTGTATGCTATACTCCAGGCAAACTAAATCAGGTGGCTGATTGTTTCTCCAGGTTGCCATGGGATTATGGAGAGGCGAACCATAAAACAAAGAAGGAGCCCGTGTGTGATGACATTCTCGCTACCATAAACCCTGGCATTGCGAAGCAAGAGTGGAAGGACATGGCTAGTATGGACCTGGAACAAGTGAAGCTCAGAGAAGCCATTGCCAGTGATTGGAATGACTATGACCAAAGTTTGGGAGATTTTGTTCAAGTCAAAGAGGAGTTATCGATCGATCAGAACACATTTATAGAGGTGACCGAGTCATCCCTCCAGTGAAAGTAAGAAATAAAATATTTACTCTGGCCCATCAAGGTCACTTAGGAAGAAGCCTGACCAAGAGAAGAGTAAGGAGTATATACTGGTGGCCGGTTATGTGGAGGGAAGTAGAAGAGAGTGTCAGGAATTGTACTGCATGTGCCACAAGTGATAAAGTAAAAAACTTAAGGAAAACACCTCAGCAACCAGTGGAAATTCCCAATAGCGTGTGGTCCAAGTTAGCAATTGATATCATGGGACCGTATGAAAATCTTAATGCTGTCAGAATATACATTGTAGTCCTTGTAGATTATACCTCGAAGTGGGTCGAGTGGGGAGTTGTGGAAGGGAGTGTCACCACTGAAACAATTTTGAACTTTTTGAATGAGATTTTCAACAGAGAAGGCGACCCCAAGGATGTTTAAAGGATAGAGCGATTGAACATATATCCACATCTCTTTACCATCCCATAGCAAATGGACTTGTCAAGAGAATGAACACATTTGTGGAGAGTGTGATTCAATTGGCTGTAGCAAACTCTCTCCCATGGAGAGAGGCCCTCAAGGAGGCTCTTTGTGATTATAGAAGAACTCCACATTCCACCACAGGTGTAGAACCATTTACCATGATACGTGGCAGATTGGCATCCAAGTGGTTGAGACCTGCCTGGATGTTCATGGATACAGGTGAAGCACAGTAAGACATTAAACAAGTTATAAGAAGAGTAAGAGAGAAACAAAGAAAACTATGATCGCAAGAATGGAGTGAAAGAGAAGATCATTAAGGAAGGAGATTGGGTTTGTATCAGGGAACCAAAAAGAATTGAAGTGTGAATCCAGATTCAGATCCCCACAGAGAGTAAGAAGCAGTTCCGGCAAATCAGTTGTGTTGGAAGATGGGATCTTGGGTTGATATTGTGAGAGTGGAAAAAGATTTCAATAGACCAGGCACCAGTAGGGGTAACACCCAAGTGGCAACAGACTACATGAACAATGGGACAAAGGACAGGAGACATGACAAAAGAGACGAAGTTTCAAGTGGCATGTTATCCAAGAGAAACCGCAAAATGATTCAGAATTCCAACAACGACTACATCTACTCTTAGTGATGTCAACTACCTGTGGAACTCACACATATCCTTTTGCTCATTCTACGCCATGTTTTTTCCTTTCTTTTTCTCTTTATTCTTTTCCCCTCTTTGTCTCATTCCCCTATTTATATTGTTCCTCGCCCAAACATTTTTGTTCTCAATATAAGGGAGGGGGATGTTAGGATGGAATGCACACATGCAAACGTAGTATGGTTCTGGAATGTAGCCCTTCCAGAACCAGTGCTTTTAAGGTGAATATCGCCCGGCGGCGTTAGGCTCCGGGGGCTTAAATAAAGAACCACTTTACATATGCCTGAGTTCCAGCTTAATTTGTAACACCCTATTAAGTGCTTATTGTTGGCCTTGTTCAGTGAACTGAATCAATGAACTGAACAGGCGTAACAATACGTGCTTAATAGGGGCAATAAGAGGCCAAAACCCGCAACAAGCATAATCACTTCACTGCCTCGCCCCTTCTTGCTTTAGAAATTAAACTTAGCAGCAGGCGTCGGCCCTGGAGCAGCGGTAAACAAAGAGATGCAACAAAAATCCAGGGAGAAGTTAACTCCTAATTCAATCATGTTCCATTTTGAACATGACTGAAATAGGAGTTAATGTCCCCGTTTTAGGAATACTCACATTTTCGTCATCCTCTACCTGGCGGTAAGATTTTGTTCTTCATTAGCAGAGGATTTAGAAGATGGTCTTTTTTGCAAATAAATCTGTGAAATGATTTCCAAATGCCTGGACATTCCTTCTCTTGTCGCGGCACTGCCAAAAAAAAGACTGGGCCTTTCCATGCCGTTCATTAGTGAAACCTAGTCTGCCTGCAGCACTCCATGTTTAGAATAGCTCGATGTTTTTTAAAACAATTTTTTAGTTCAAATATGATTTCCTTTACTACATTCACCATTTGTAATTTAGCATTTGTTTAGTTTTACCCACGCCAGTCTTTTTAAAACGTACTTGCCTGGGGTTGATTTGCAGTGCGCAGGAATGCCAACTGTACGAAGTTATAATAGTAGCAAATGCCATTTTTCAACACCTACACCGTGCTAAAACGACAAAATGTAGGACTGGTATACTTACAACACTGACCGTGTTTGGTTTCTCTCCAGGGTCAGTCCTCGGATTTCCAATTCCCTGGGCAGCAAAATATATGGCCCCCTAATTTGCAGAAATGCAGTGGAATTAATCTGATCCAGCAGGCAGAAGCACCTGTATAACATTGTATACAGGTGCTTCTGTCTGCTGGGTCAGAATCATTCGACTGCATTTTTGTCAACAGTTAAACAACTGTATTTATTTATTTATTTATATTGCTATTTATGAAGCCCGTTTTCTAAAGCGTTTACTTTTTCACATGAATTATTGGTTTATGAATAAGGTTGGTGGCGAAGAAGACTGACCAAGAGATAATAATAATGAAATACTAATGCCTGGATTCTTATTATTCCTCGTCACAGTCCTTGAATCACTGATGAGTAAGACTGAACGAGAAGCAAGGAGCCAGCCATTTACAAGAAGAAAGGCAGGGGCTTGAATTATGTCCTACCGTGTTTTTGTAAGCCAAATATGCTTGAATCTTGACAGTGGTACAGTATATTTCATTTTCAACCATACAAGAAATGGAAGCAAGAGATACTAAAGGTCAGAAAAATGTGATTATAGTGACATATTTTTGTTCTAACAAAATATGTCTGCCTACTTGCCAACATTCTGTGACCAAAAAGATGCTGAGTCCTTGAGTGTACTTTGGTGGTGTCTGCGTCTGCAAAACTTGTCTGCTGTTCCTTTAGCCGAGGTGTTCCGTAATGCTTTGGAAGGCAGACCAGGCAGCTTCAGGTAGTGTGCGTTACTTTGCCAAGCGGGCCTGGGGGTGGGGGTGGGGGGGTCGACCTAAGCCTGCTCCCTAAGCTGTCGGGCGTGCCCCGCCCTTGTCAGGTCTCACTTTGTCCTTCTGGTTCCATGCCGGCAATTTAGCCTGTGACTTTTCTGGCTTTTGTGGCTCTACGGCAGTGGGGAGAGTGGGACCTGCTCCGAGCTGCTCTGTTTTGTTCTGCCTGAACCTTCAACTTTTACCTGAACTTTTGGAGGCCCACTTACTTTGTATTTACCTTGTCGTGCAGAGGAACACCTTTTATCCAGGCAGAGTGTAATATCAAGCACATCTGATCTTTGCTGTTAGGGGAGTGGGGGGTGCTAGTAGGGGTGCTAGTGGGGGCTGCGAGGATTGGGTTGGCCTCCTCGCCCCTACTTTGGAAACCCCGACAAACATCTTGCTGTCCATTTACTGGTCCCTTGCTGGCTCCTTTTCATGAGCACTTTATTGGTTTCTTCTTTGTTTTTAGAACATATGTATTGTTGCATTTATGTCCTTTCAAACATTGGTGCTAATATACTGTTTTATCTGTTTTTAGAATCAAAATGAATTTAAAAATAGTTTTTTTAAACAACTTTATTGGTTTTTATAACAAACATACAACATTTCAACAGATTCACCAAATCTTATCTGTGTACATTAGCATCATTTTCACGTCATTTAGTTATCTGCTGCATATCCCTTACCCTCCCCCCAAACCAAGCTTACTCTATTTCGCGCTCTATTGTCCTCTCCTTTGGGGAACCTCCTCCTCTGCATTTTCAGACGTGTCTTGATCACTTAAACCCTCTTGAATGGACCCAAACAGTGTGGCCAAAAAACGTTTCCAGGCCGTCAGGGTGCTTGTTTCCTCCTCGCCTCCCCTGTTCACTGTCTCGTTTCATACAGCTGTTTCAGCCTCAGTCCATCTCTGTAAATCATTCCATTCACCTCCACCCTTGGTCTATTGCATGCTTTCTACCCCATGGCTATCCTGCGCTTGGCGAGTATGTATGCCAAGTCCTTAAGTTTGTTCACATGTTTCAATTGACGCGGTCTAGGGAGCCCCCCTATTAAACACGCCCACACCGATTCTACGTTTAGTTTGATCCCTTTCTCATACAGTCGGTGGACTATTTCCCCCCAAAACTTCTGGATTTCAGGACGGCTGTGTGTGGGGAACGGCTGTGTGTGGGGAACGGCTGTGTGTGGGGAAGGGCTGAGTGTGGGGAATTGGCTGAATGGCCGAATATGTGGGGAATGGCCGAATGTGTGGGGAATGGCCGAGTATGTGGAATGGCTGAATGTGGGGAATAGGTGAATGTGGGGAATGGGTGAATGTGGGGAATGGCCGAGTGTGGGGAATGGCTGAGTGTGGGGAACGTACGTAATATGCATTGATATGCGGGAACATTCGAAGGAACATATATCATACCACACCTCACTCCTACTCTCCTCTTTACACCATCACTCAAATAGAACACAGGGATACTATGACACCATTCGGTATAACTGTTCTCATATCAACATCTCCCGCTCACTCCCCATCACTCTAAGTAACCACCGCTGGTTTAACACCCCCAGCCATGCGTTTCTCCTCAGGCCTAACGCAGCCACTCTCGAGCTGGATTAATTCTGCCGGAGCGTACACATTCTCCTGACCTCTCAACCACCACACCTACCACTAAGAAGCAGCTACCACATTAACCACGCACCAGCTGCACACATACTTTGTGCGCACACGCACCTTTTGTCTCTCTTCACCCTCTCTACTGACTCGAACCTCGGTTCCCAAGGGCGTTCAACCTACCAGCGCCTTCAGACCATACCAATGGTATATAAGGCGCTATATAAATGCAAAATAACAATAACAATAACATGCCCAAAACATGTGTATCATCCCCGCGTCTTCTTCCTCGCATTTGGGGCATTTCTGTCTTCCAGCGTTCTTAAACCAAGCTATTATCTGGGGAGTCATGTATGCCCTGTGGGTTATATATAGTTGTATTTGCTGTAACCTTGCATTTTTGGACACTTTTTTATGATACCCCTGGACCCGCTCTCATATCCCATCACTCATGAGTTCGCCTGCTTCCCCCTCCCAGTCTTGTCTTAATTGGGTCACTTCTTTCACCACTCTGGACAGCAACAGTTTATAGATCCGAGACACCTCATGCCCCCCGTCTGCTATGTCATACATCGTTTCTATGGCCTCGCTAGGTAGGTCTGCCAGCGTGATTTCGGACCATGTCTTCCCCATCCTCCTTATCAGTCTAGCATGAGTGATATACTGCCCTACGTGTAGCCCTGTTTCCGCCACCAGCTCCCCAAATTCCTTTGCTTCTCCCTCTTGCCATATGTCTCCCACCGTTGCAACCCCAACAGGCTCCCAGTATTTGCGAATTGTATTCCTTTATTGCACACTCCCACCGGTCAGTGCCACTAACGGTACTTGCGGCGAACATGGGGTTAGGTTCCCCATGACTTGGCAGGCTTTGCGCCACAATTTCCATCCCAGTTCCAGCATCCCTGGGCATTCTTCGAGTTCAGGTTTAGGCAGCCAGATCCATTCTCACTGAAAATACGGGGCGCATTCTAATCTCATTAGCCTAGAGTCCGACGTTGGGTCTTCCGTCAACCATTTGGCCACATATTGCAATTGGCTAGCCTGATACTATATCTCAAAGTTAGGTAGATTAATACCCCCTTTATCATAGGCGTTTTGTAATTTCCACAGGGCAATCCTATTCCTAGTTCCATGCCAAATGAAGCCCCTGCATATGCTCTGTAATTTAACAAAGAAGCGTTTTGGTATCATATATGGTATGTTCCCAAAAAGCAGCCTGGGCAATACAACCATTTTTAGCAATGCCCCTCTCCCCATCATGGCTAGCGGGAGCTTGGTCCAGAACTTCATACTATTTTCAATGTTCCCTATTGCTTTTACGGTATTGTTTTTATATTCTATCTCAACCGTGTGGTATATATCTATGCCCAGGTATCTGAAGGTGCGTGTCTCCCAAGGTATCTGTAGAGCCGGCATTTGTTCCTGCTGTACCCCCACATACCTCCCCAAGGGGAAAACGCACAATTTCTTAGGGTTGACTGCAATGCCAGATAGTGAAGCCTATTGCTCCATTGCTTCCAGGATGTATTGGAGATTTTCTTCAGGGTACTTCAAGTATAGTAGCATGTCATCTGCGTTTAATTAAATTAGGTGTGGTCCCCCTTTTGTGCGTATCCCCTCTTCCTCATAATGTTGTCTCAAGTATAGTGCCAGGGGTTCTAAGGCTAGGATATACAACATCGCGGACCAAGGGAAAACCTGCCTAGTGCCCCTGCTAAGCTGCCATCTTTCCGAGATAATCGCACCTGTCTTGGCTCTAGCTAGTGATGCGGTGTACAGCAATTTTGCCCATTTAAGGTACCCAGGTCCCATTCCGTATTCCCTAAGGGCTGCCATTAGCCAGGGCCATTTGACAGAGTCGAAGGCCTTCACTGCATCTAGTGATATAATCGCTATCTCACTTGTGTCTCCTTCTGTGTGCTCTATGACCTGGTGGAGTCGCCTCAGATTGTCAGATATGCTTCTACATGGGACGTATCCTGTCTGGTCAGGGTGTATTAAATTGTTTATAACCCGTCTCATTCTATTTGCCAATATGGCGGTCAGTATCTTGCTGTCCTGGTTCAGCATTGACAATGGTCTATACGACCCACAGTCCATCCTTGGCTTATTGCGTTTGGGGAGCAGGATAATGATCGCCTCTCTGAGGGATTCTGCCAACATACACGTCTCAAAGGCTTCATTTAGCCATGAAAGCAATGGGGGGAGCACTTCTTTCTTATACATTTTATAGAATTCACTGGGGAGCCTGTCTGATCCTGGGGTCTTACAGGTGGGCAGCTGCTCAACCACCGTTTCTATTTCTTCCAGAGTAATTGGGGAATCTAGGTCCTCTCGCTCCTCCGCGTTTAGCTTTCGGCAGGCCTATATTCTCTAATGTTTCCTTAATCTCACTTCCCTCGCACCCACTTTTGTCTCCGTATAGACGCTTATAGAATTCAAGGAACTCCCCGTTCACACCCTCCTGAGTATCCAGTATCTGTCCCTCGTCCCCCACTCACTGCTCTAATCACTGGCTTAGGGTTTTCATTTTTATATAGCCACGCTAGCAATCTTCCAGGTTTGTCTCCCCCAGCGTGTTGTCTCTCTATGTATTTCTTATAGTTTAGATTACACAATCTCTCCCAGTGCCCTGCACACTCCTGCTGTAGTTGGCTTATAGTATCAATATCCTCCCGCAAGTTACTTCCCCCCCCAGTACCTCTTCTAGCTTTGCCTCTGCCCTCTGCAGTTCCTGTAGTATGCTACCTTGGAACCCTTTGGATTTAGCTATAGCCGCTCCTCTCATCACCACCTTACACGCCTCCCATAGAGTACCAGCCGATGTCACACTCCCAGTATTATTTTCGAAGTATTCTATAATCTCATCTCTCAGATCCTCTCTGAACATTATGTCTTTCAGTGCTTCACCTCTAAGTCGCCATGTGGGGATCCTGGCCCTTGGAGGTGCGTATTGCCATACTAAAGCTATTGGCGAGTGGTCTGAAAGGACTCTCGCTTTGTACTCTGATTGTGTTATTTCCCTTGTTAGCTCCTGTGAGGTAAACATGTAATATAAGCGCGTGTGCAGGTTTTGTGGTGCTGAATAATGTGAGTACTGTCTATCGCTTGGGTGATGCGCCCTCCAGGCATCTACGAACTGGAAGTCTCTCAGCAAAGCCCTTAGGGTCTTGGCGGCAGGGGTTGGCTTGTCCCTTTTCCCATCTGATCTATCCAACCCTAGTTCCAGTGTACAATTGAAGTCTCCTCCCCATATAACCGCACACCCCAGATACGGGCTCATTTTCCTGTATAGCATTCTAAAATAGGCCACTGTGGACCTCATTACACGGATTGCGGTAAGATACTGCCCTTTCCCAGCATGGCGCTATTAACGTGTCCACCTTGGCAAGAGTACGCTAATTGCGTGCCATTACGAGTACGCAGACACGAGCATAGCGCCATGCCGGTAATGACCCTACCGCCATGCCGCTAAAGTCCCCGTAAAGACCCTTAGTGGCACCGATGAATGCGCTGATAGTGCTTGCGACCTCCAGCATCACGCAAATAGCGGTGACCACTATTAGCGGTGACCGCTATTAGCACCGTAAAATTGCGGAAACGGAAATAGCGTCATCGCACAGGAACAGGAAAGAGCACGGCGACCATCTTTAAAAACACAATCCATTGCCATCCTCTGCCCCCAGGACCTGCATCCATACCAGTGCCATACCAAACCATCCAGGATCCCCTGACAATGCCCAAGGCAATTAAAAAAGGAGCGGATCGGCAGCGGAAGGAGAAATTCACTAATGAGGAGCTCATCATGCTCATGGAGACGCTTGCTGCAAACGCAAATGTTGTCTTCATGAATGACATGCGGCGTGAGACCCTGATAAAAAAAAGGCCATCTGGGCAGAGGTGGCCCAGAAAGTCAGTGCGGTGGGCACACCCCCCACGCCGTGAAAGACTGCAGGAAGCGGTGGGACGATCTCCTCCTCCGTGTCCGCAGCATACTGGCTGCCAATTGTAACCTGGCCATGGCCACAGGAGGTGGTGGAGATTCACCTATCAAACCTAGGGAGTGGGAGGAGACCTGCGCGAGCACTATTGGTGTTGAATCCATAGAGGGAATCCGCAACATGGAGTGTGGTGCGTCCACAACATCAGATGCAGGTGAGTGTCCACATAAAACAATGCACTGTGAAAGGTGAGGTACCCCCCAAATCTGAGCCATGAATTAGCTCATGGATGCGGCCACAAACATACATGCACACAACCCTGCCCATGTGAGTGACACACCCCAACACACACACATGCACGCATCACCACAGACACGTGCCACCCAGACCCATGCATGAATGACCCACCCGACAGTCTCATGACCTGAATGCCCACTGATGAAGTCACAATGCATAGAACAGCATGATGAACAACATCTGCATGAAGCACGTTGACCCATCACCAATGCAATCCCCCTCTTTCTCCCCCACAGGCTCACAGACCGACAGCGATGAGCAGGACACTGCAACACAGGCTCCCCCTGCCAAGAAACAAGCCAGAGCAAAGGAGCCAGGGAACACCGCCAGCACATCAAGGGGCACAGGGAGGAGTGCGCTCCTGCAGAGGGGCAAACACAGCAAGCCACCCACGTCACCAAGACGTGAAGCTACGGCAGCAACAATCACTGCACCCACTGCAGTGATCCCCCCAACACAGGAACCACCCACGGAGGGCACACTGTCTGCTGCCAACAGTTCAATTGGCGAGGCAGCAGCCACCGCACCACTGTCCGATTTGGAGGACACCTGTGACTTGGGCATGCAAGAGCACACCCCCAGCCCCCCCCAATCCAGAGAAGCAAGCCCACGGCCACCATCACTATCCAGCAGCCATCCCCAGTCTGGCGATGAAACCATGGCAGGGTGCTGGAGCCCACAGGTGCGATCACCGGATGGCCTACCCATAGATCAAGGTGCGGCACCCACCCCATGAGCAGGACACAGTGGCCATGACCTGGCCACCAACAGACAGCGGCAGGAGGAGATCACAGCGTTTGTTGGCCAGCATGTCGATGAGGCAGCCCGTCTGAGGGAGGAGTACAGGGAGAATGCAAGGGAGACGAGACAGGGCATGGACTGCACCAACAGGCTCTGTGAGGAGATGGCACAACTGAGGCAGGTCCTCACCCGCGTAGTGGACGCTATGGATAGACAGTACCCCCCACCACAAGAACAACCAGGCACATCCTCCTCTGCCAGCTCAAGGCATACAAGCCGCCTGTGTCGCTCGTTGCGCACCATGAGGCACACACCCTCCCAACCCCCTAATGGTGGTGGTGGGGATGGGAAGTAGGGCCAGCCCGATGTAACTGGCACATGTACAACAAGACAACAATGTTGTACCAGCCACACATGGGGGTGTAGTGGGGGGAGGGGGGAAAGGGTGTTTTGTGAGTGTTTTAGGGGAGGGGGCAAAGGGTGTTTTGGGAGTGTTGTGGGTTGTGGGGGATAGGGTATTTTGGGAGTGTTGTGGGGGTGGGGGGAAAGGGTGTTTTGGGAGTGTTGTGGGGGGTGGAGGGAAAGGGTGTTTTGGGAGTGTTGTTGGGGGAGGGGGGAAAGGGTGTTTTGGGAGTGTTGTGGGGGGAGGGGGGAAAGGGTGGTTGCATAGTTGGGGCCGTGCACTTCTTCTTCTCAAAACATATTAAACACACTAGTGACAAGTTAAAACATAGGCTTGGACTCCATCATTGTGTATGTGAGCTTTATTGGGGGCCAGGGCCCATTGTGCGCTTCACCCCAAAACCCAGTGCACAAATACCCACACCTATCCTACAGAGTTGAACCATGTAATTCAGAATATTTGGTTGATCAGATGCTGACGCACATCGCGTCCCTCCTGGGCATCGCCTCTTGCATGACCTGCAGCCCCGTCTCCTCCCTCCTCATCCCCATCATCATCCTCATCAGGTGGTAGCATTTCAACGTCAGGGGGCATTGGCACATTCCGTCTGATACACATATTGTGCAGCATGACACATGCCCTGGTGATCTTGGCCACCTTCTCATGGCCCTACAGGAGAGCTCCACCCGACCTGCTGAGGCACCGGAACCATGTCTTCAAAAGGCAATTGGCTGCTCAATTACGACGCGGGTACGGGTATATGCACGATTGTATTCCTCTTCGTGCCTGTTCTGTAGGTTCCGTACAGGGATAAGGAGCCACCTCTTTAGGGGATAGCCGGCATCACCTGCATGGGTGGAACAATGGGGACTTGTTACTGGTCACATCAAGTGAAACCTGTACATATCACACAAATCAACTTTGCATTGTGATTGGCATCCACGGATCCCACATGCATGGAGATGATCTGTGTAACTGCAATGTGCGAGGGTGAGCTAGCCCCTGCAAGTGGACATGCACCATGCATGCCTCCGGCAGTTATTGCCATGTCCTTGGTGAGGACAGGTCTTAGGTGTTCCTGGGCCCAGGCAAATTTGGTACCACAGTGCTATTGTACTGCCATTCTGAAATTGATGTCGCCATGCTGTGAAGCCTCACTTCAGTAGTGGTCTACGGGTGTGGTTCAGTACAATGGCTACAGGTGATCCCTTTGCATGCACTCAAGGGCGCATAGCTGTAGTGATGTTGGTCAGCGCACATTTTCATTTGGCATATTGGCGCCATGTTGCTGATTTGTGTCATATGGGGTATGGTATGATGTGCAATGTGCATGTGGATAGATTGGTCATGTTTGCCATCTCAGATTGTTTTCAATGTTGTGCAGCTTCAAAATTGCATGTGGTTTTGTTTCTGGTCCATTGTGGCCTGCCTTGGTGAACATTGGTGTACATCTGTATGCCCATTTGTTCTACGGACGACAGTCCACACCAAGTTGGAGTATGCATCTCCCCCCCCAATCACACCCTACATCACACTGCCATGTGCTTGCCCTGCTACTCACCAAGTAGCCACGAATGTTGTCCGGCATGTCGCTCCATGTAGCGTGGTATTGTTGAGTTCCGCAGAACCATTGAATCATGGGTTGATCCGGGGTATCGGGCACAACAATGTGTGATTATCTTGTTTGAGTCACATACCATTTGGACATTGATGGAGTGGAATTGCTTTCTGTTTCGGTAGACTGCTTCATTGTGATGTGGGACCACCAATTCCACATGGGTACAGTCGATGGCCCCGATGCAACTTGGGATACCTGCCAGTGAATAGAAGCCAACTTTGGTGTTAGAGATCTCCTGGGCAGTCCGTGGCAGGGATATGTGTTCACTTGTGTGCTTCAGGAGGGCATCGAGCACCTGGGTCAGCGTGCGTGAGAATACTGGTTGTGAGATGCCATGCATCTGCCCTACTTATGCTGGTAGGTACCTGTGGCTAGGAAGTGGAGCACAGTTACCACCTTCAGTAGAGGGCGGATGGCAGTACGGATGTCTATGAGCCTCACAATGTCATGTATCATGTCCAAAATGCTGGTGATGGTAGCCCGGTCCAGAGGTATAGGGTGTGTATCTGCTCAGGGGTTAGGTTGAATGGAGTGGCTCGAATCCTGGGGATTGGTGGCTGCCTCTGTGGTATTACTAGGTGCCCTGGTGGGGCTTGCTGTTCCTGTCTCGCCCTCCTTCTCCTCCTGCGTCTCCTCTGTGCTGCCTGTTGTTGTTGGTGCTGCAATGCAATCATGTCATCCAGGCCATGTAATTCTGCTAGTATTGGAACCATCTTGGTGTGGGAAGGGGTGTGGGAAGGGGTGTGGGAAGGGGTGTGGTGTGCTCCTTTTGTTCTGCCCCAGTCTCCATTGCCTCCACCTGTGCTGATTGTGTCCACCCGTGGCAGGTGGGAACAGTGCTCATTTCTCTTAATGGGTGGTTTGCGATGCCGGTATTTGCGCCATGCCGGTATGGGCTTTTTGGGGCTATTCCATGCCGCTATTGGCATGTCCGCATGGCTTGTGATGGTGTGCTATTACCGCCATGCCGCTATTTACAGGTTGAAGGGTCACGCGCCCGTGGACTAGCTGCTATTAGTGGCACCGTTCTTAGCGGTGCCGCTAATAGCGGTTATCCGGGTCGTAATTTGCATGGGTATTTAACGATACCGGTATTCCCTTACCGGTATCATTAATCCCTTACCGCAATCCGTGTAATGAGGCCCTGTGTCTTGATTCGGGGCGTATGTATTTATAATGCATACCTCCCTATTTTCTATCAACCCGCGTATTGCCACCATCCTCCCATCTGTGTCCACCGTGGTCTGTAGGAGCTGGACCAGGACATGAGGTGCCACCCAAGTGATCACCCCTCTAGCGTAGGCTGAGTAGGTTGCGCCTATGGTTGTCCTCTTCCATTTCCTCTGCAATACTTCTGGTTTTTTCTCGTGAGATGTGTTTCTTGTATCAAAGCAACATCTATCTTTTGCTTTCTTAGGTACATCATCATTTTTTTTCTTTTCAGATAGCTATTGAGCCCCTAACATTCCAGGTCAATATCCTAAGGTCCCCCATTCTTCAGCCGTACCTGACCCCTCCCTTTGTCCCATGCGCTCATATCCATAAGCTCGACCTTTACCAAATAACACAACAAACCCCTCAACTCCCCCCTCCCTTCCCGTAATCTCGCCCTTTACCAAATAACACAACAATCCCCTCAACTCCCCACCTCCCTCCTCCCTTCCCGTCCCCAGCTGTTGCCCAGCTCCATCCCTGGATCTCAGGCGCTCCCGCATATAGCCTGTCTCGGCTTGCCGGTACTAAGGACTCAGCGAGGTGATTACCACACTACCAGTAACCTCTCTACACTAAACTATTGGGGTATGTAAGCGGTTTCACTGTATTCCTGCAATTTTATCTTATATATTTTGCACTCTAATCTGCTAATTGTTTAGACCCAGATCATTCCTACTCTCATGTGGACTATCTTATAATCAAGTCCCATTATCTCAGATCATACGCCACCTCTCCATCCAGGGCGTTACTTCACTTCTCTGTTCCATCTTCCTTCTGTATATCTGCTCCTTCCAGGCAACTCTGACCATCCAGCCATTCTGTCGCCTCTTCTGGGGTGCCGAAGAAGAGAGCCCTATTCTTGTGGAGCACTTTCAGCCTTGCCGGGTACATCAGCAGGTACCTGTAGCCCGCTTCTCACAATCTCTTCTTCACAGTCCCATAGTTCAGTCATTTCCTCTGCACCTGGAGCGTATAGTCTGGGTACGCCACGATGGATGCGGCTACCCTTTGTATTGTTCCACTCTTTCGGAAGAATTCCAGTATCTTCGGTCTTTTTTTTGCAATCATCGGTCTTGGAGGGGCTTCAGGTGATGGTTTCCTCATGAGTGCCCTATGCGCTCTCTCGACCGCAAAACCTTGGGTGAGCGCCCACCCTCTATTTCTTGCAGCAGCATGGTCTCTATATAGTCTGAGGGATTTGGGCCTTCTGCGCCTTCCAGTAGTCCAATAATGCGCATATTATTCCTTCGGGCCCGCCATTCAGCTTCCTCAGCTCTGCTTTCCAGGTTGTCTACTTGCTGTTGCAGTATATGGATCTCCGAGGCATGCGATGTACAGGCTGCTGTGTTTGAGTTTGACGCCTTTTCCAGTTCACCTGTGTGTTCCGCCATTTTCCTCACGTCCTGTCTCATTATGTTCACATCTTCCTGCACTGCTCCAATTTTAAGGTCCAATTATATTTTTAGTTCAGCCATGAACCAAACTGCTTCGAGTTTGGTTTCCCACGCCGATTTCAGGTCCACGATTACGTCTAGAATTTGCTGGTCATTAAGCTCTGGTGTGTTGTCTGGTGGTGGGTTCTTGTTCTTTTTCCTGGCCCCCTCCGTTGACTGTGGTGGTTTGGTGAATGCTTGTCTGCCTTTGGATTTGTGCAATTTGGAGGCCATTCTAGGCTTCCTGGTCTATTAGGTCGCTGCAGTTGTAGTCTGTTTCTCTGGTTATTCACCCAGGATCCCTGTATTGCCTTTCACCTTCCTGTACACTCTGCAACCCATGGTGCTCTGACCCCTCAGTTCCTTGGCTGCTGTTTCCTATTTGCTCTGGTTTCACATACTCAGTTTGGGCTGTTGTTTCTGTTATTGCTTCAGTCCACCGGACTGTGTCCCCTCTCCTATGGCCTCGCTTATGTCTGCGAGCCACCCTTGTCGTGCTTGTGCCTGCCTCCGCTGTCTTGCGGGTTATTGAGGCTCCCGTCACCTGGCACTCAGTCCGTGGGCTCCGGTTATTCGCATGCTATCTCTGGGGTCATTCTGCATTATATGTCTCCAGCATAAATTTGTGCCGCCCACTCGAGGCCACCTACTATTATTCCTTGGTGAGCCCGTGGAGGGGTTATTGGGCACACTCTGCAGGTTCCATGCATGGATCCTGTTACAGCCCTTTCACCAGGCTGTTTGGTGTTCCCCAGCGGCGCGTGTTATTAACTTCTTGACCATGGCCAGGACATCTTATTTATTTGGTCATAACCCTAAGTTATGGCTTTTCTTTTGCATGCATTGACCTCGTTGTTCATTTGGGTGCCCTTTTGTTGCATTCAGCGTTCCTGATTGAAGCAGCACACATCCGTCATGTCTATTTCACGCGATGGGTATGGATCTCCCTCAGCGCCCGGCGGGGACTCGCGTTCACTTCATCCGGCTTCCCTGTTCACATCGGACGGTTCTCACTTCTGTGGCGGGGTGACCATCGTTATGTGCCCACCTTTGTCCCCCTTTGACCGCGCGTTGCTGCATTCCTTCTCCTCATCTGTCCCATCCGCGCCACAACCCGCTTCAATAGGCGCTGAGGGTGTGTGTCTACTTTACTCGCGGGGGCGCTCAGCATTATGGCAGCACGTCGCAGGGGCACAGAAGACGATCCGCACCAATGCACCCCATCCGCCAGAGCGGTACTTGTCCTCGTGTGTTCTTGGCTATGCACCTCCGTGTTGGGGATGTTTCCAATCCCGCAAAGCGCGTCTCCCGGGTGCGGGTCTCATCCTCTTTGTTCTCGCGTGATAGCCATTTTGTCAGGGCATCCGCAAGTCTCCTCCGCTGTTCATCTCCGACCAACTTTTTCCCCCTTGGGTTTCAACATCAGAGTCGTGTGCCGTGTGCTCCAGGTATTCCCACGCCTGTGGGTCCGTTCATAATCTATCCACTTTTATTTTCTGTGTGCGCTTCTTAGGATTATCGTAGGATCAGCAGGAGTTCCAGTGAAGTCCAGCCTATCCCATGTCTGGTTAGCCACTCGCCCATGAATTTCAAAATAGTTGGCATGTTTTTTTTGGGCACAACCTTGTACCTTGGCTGTTTGGCCGTGGTATCTTAAATTGTGCAGATTCTGTCTTTGGCATTCCCTGGAATCACCCCTCTCATTTTATTTTTTCTCCCCTGTTCATTTTTTTATTAGTTGTCTTCCTTGGCCCTTGTCCTCTGTTCCCTGCCTACCTCACACTGTGGTCTTAGTGTGGCCGAAATGTGGTCATAGGTCCCTGTGTGGGCTGGGCTGGCTGACTGGGCTCAAGGATGGTAAAGCGAAAACTAAGAGAGGAGGGCTCCATGGCCACAAGCGCCAAAAAAACCTAAGCACATAAGAGCCCCAAAGACAATTAGTAAGCCCGAAGTCAGGGCCCCCAAGTCCAGGCAAAATGTGGGCCAACTTTCATTGGACTCCTACCTGAAAACCATGGTGGGGAACCTGGCTGATAGGAGACAAGTCTGTCTGCATCTACAACAGCTACCTGAGGAGAGGGCAGGAGCCCCTCCTCCCCCACGCATCAGAAGCCGGAGCTGGATCGAGCCATGCGGACTCACGGCTCTCAGATGCACCATATCCCTCATCAGAGTCCTCTGCCTTGGTAAGGCACCTTTTGCCCTCATCCACCTCAGCCCACACAAAGGCACCTGATCCTGCACTCCCCACAGAGCAGGCATCGTCGAAATCGTCCCGCCTGACCTTCTTTGGCTGACCCCGTGATGTAGGGCACGGCGCGGCACCATAACGAGGCTGGTGACTCGTTGCTAAGTTACTAGCGGCATTTAGCAGTGGCCATATCCGCCAGCACTTGGAAACGCCGGCGGCCGCTCACGAAGCACAATACAAAGGCCCCTGTTTGCCCCCAGTGAGCCCCAGTCTGCATCTACAACAGCTACCTGAGGAGAGGGCAGGAGCCCCTCCTCCCCCACGCATCAGAAGCCGGAGCGTGGATCGAGCCATGCGGACGCACGGCTCTCAGCTGCACCATATCCCTCATCAGAGTCCTCTGCCTTGGTAAGGCACCTTTTGCCCTCATCCACCTCGGCCCACACAAAGGCACCTGATCCTGCACTCCCCACAGAGCAGGCATCGTCGAAATCATCCCGCCTGACCTTCTTTGCCTGACCCCGTGATGTCGGGCGTGGCGCGGCACCATAACGAGGCTGGTGCCTCGTTGCTAAGTTACTAGCGGCATTTAGCAGTGGCCATATGCACCGGCAGGCGGAAACGAGGTGGCCGCTCACGAAGGCCCGTACAAAGGCCCCTGTTTGCCCCCTGTTCGCACCATGGAGCAGATCTGTTACGGGTGCCTCTGCCTTCCTGCCTACGAGCCTGTTAGTGCCACGCTCCACTACCAATAAGGTAACTTTGATCACTAACGCCACTCCACACCCCTGGCGACCATTATTGTCTATGAACACTAAGACCCTGCCTAAGCACGCTTTGAACCTTTGTATATTATTTACTCAGCCTATCTCACATGTTTCACATGCTCTCTAGACTAAGGCTTGCCTGCTGGGTTGTATCTAATCCTGACTACTACTCTGCATTAGAGGCGCACTATGCTCCCTAGCCGTCTTGTCTTGCCACATTTAAACGAATTGTCGCACTATGCATTTAGCCTTTCTGGCTTTTTCAAATTCTAGATGCATTTAGCCCTGTTTAACCCTGCTGCCTTGTATCAAATTTAGATGCATTTAGCCTTGCTGCCTTGTTTCAAATTTGATGCACTTGGCCTGCTGCCTTGTATCAAATTTAGATGCGTGTAGCCTTGCTGTCTTGTTTCAAATTTAGTTGCATTTAGCCTTGCTGCCTTGTTTCAAATTTAGATGCATTTAGCCTTGCTGCCTTGTTTCAAATTTAGATGCATTTAGTCTTGCTGTCTTGTTTGAAATTTAGTTGCATTTAGCCTTGCTGCCTTGTTTCAAATTTAGATGCATTTGGCCTGCTGCCTTGTATCAAATTTAGATGCATTTAGCCTTGCTGTCTTGTTTGAAATTTAGTTGCATATAGCCTTGCTGCCTTGTTTCAAATTTAGATGCATTTAGCCTGGCTGCCTTGTTTCAAATTTAGATGCATTTGGCCTGCTGCCTTGTTTAAATTGAGATAGCAACCCAGTGCTTCTATTCACATTGTGGAACCTCCTTCCCAGGCCCAAAGTATAAGTACACACTGGCCCAACTGGCGCCAGTTTAGCTGAGACTTATACCTACCTATACTTTCACCTCCCCTTAGAATGTGTCTACCTACTACCAGTGTATTTGCCTTTGTCCTCATCTTCCTGAACACTGCTGTTCAGTTTAAGATGGAACCACATTTACCCAACATGCCTCCTCCTACCATGCTTAACAACCAGGCACCTTCCTACCCAGACAAGTCAACCTACAGTTATTACCCAGTCTTCCTCATACCACCTCAGATAGGAACCTAGGACTCAGAGCTAGACTAGCTAAAATCTACGAGCCTCTCGCCCGCTCATTGCCCACTCCACAGAAGTCCATAGAGTTGTCGTCTCAACTAAGCCCTAACACTAAAACCTCTAATCTACCCTACAACATCACCTCTATACCCTTGCACAACCGCCCCAGTCAGAGCATTCTTATCTAACTCAAGATAAACATCACACAACCACCTCCACTAAAAACACAACTACCATCAAAAACACAGCTAGCCCTAAAATCAAGGGAGCCCTGATCAACGCCAGATCCTTAGTAGCGCATGCCATAGAAATTGCAGACTTGATCCTCAAAGACGATCTTGACTTCCTCGCAATTACCAAGACTTGGCTACACCCTGCAGCAGGCCCCATGCTCATGCTAGCAGTCCCAGACAACTACTCTATCCTGAGGCAAGATTGCCCCAACTCCAGAGGAGGGGGTGTCGCCATTATACACAAATGTAGTCTATCCATGAGATTAGTAACTCCCGCCAACGTCCGATCCTGCAAAATTCTGTCAGCCAAAGTCCCACTCACCAATACCCAAACCCTTACTATCCACCTGATCTATCGGCCGCCAGGCCCCATCGGCACCTTCGATGAAGACCTTAACGCCATTCTAGCCAGCAATCTCAAAAGCTTGTCTCAAATCCTCACCTTGGGGGACTTTAACATAGGATATAACGACCCTACAAACCCAACAGCTAGTACCATTGTCACCACTCTTGCCAAACTAGGCTTTGCGCAAAGAAGCATGGTACCCACCCACTCAAAGGGCAGAATACTTGATTGGGTGGCCGGCCACAATTGCCTAGCGAACATCACCAATATCTCACCTCTAATCTGGACTGACCATCACCTAGTTTAGTTCTGGTTATCCATCGACAGAGCACACCTCAGCCCATCTTAATGGCCCCCCCTACTCTTACCAGAAACAAGAAGAACATTACACTAGAAAGACTCATCCCGAATTTACTCCCCAAACTCGACACACTCTCAGACAACCTGGATCCAGAGATCCTAGTTGAAGAATATAACAAGGCTATGGCCACAGCATTGGACCTCATCGCCCCACTCAAACTCAGACCGAGTAAACCGAAAACGCACCTCAACAAATGGTACACACCATCCTCAAAAACTTAAGGCAACAAAAGAGAAACTGCGAAGCTACCTGGAAAAAAATCTCCCTCAGCTGAAAATAAACTCAAACTATCCAAAATAGCCGCACTCTATAAAAAAGAAATCTACATGGCCAAATGAACCTCCTTTGACTCCCGCATATCCTTAGCTAAATCCAACATGAAAGAACTCTTCTCTATTCTTAAAGAAGCCGAAACACCTATACTTCCCCCCTGATACCTGCACTAAAGATAAAAATTGCTGTTCAGAAATTCAAAACGCCCTGGCCAATAAGATCAAGACCCTTCAAAATACAATTTCCAGTAAAAAAGCGGCCCTAAAAGACATGCTCCCATAAAAAAGTCCAGATAAGAACACAACCATAGATCCCTCCCGCTTCAAGTTCTCTAAAGTCAACACTCTTGAAGTGGAAAAAATCATCCTGTCTCTGAAACATTCCAACTGCCAGGGAGCTCTGTGCCCAGCTCAACTTATCAAAGATGCTGCCCGTGATCTGTCACCTTTCATCACTAAACTAATCAATGCTTCCTTTACCACCGGCTCCATCCCCACAAATCTAAAACAATCCTGGATACTGCCTTTATTAAAAAAACCTACCCTTGATCCAGCCACACCTACAAATTACCAACCTATAACGACTGTTCCTTTCTTACTAAAAATCCTAGACAAGGTCGCTTATGTACAAATACAGAAGCACTTGGAAGAACACCACCTTTTAGGATCTAGACAATCAGGGTTCCGCCCGCAACACGGGACTGAAACTGCACTTATTGATTTGAAAGCTCAAATAGACACACTCGGGGACAAAGGGCAAGTTGCCCTACTCCTCCTCCTCGACCTATCTGCAGCTTTCGACCTAGTTGACCACTCTGTCCTATGCTCACACCTTCATACAGCAGCACACTTCTCTTCCGAGGCCATCACATGGATTACCTCGTTTCTTAACAGAAGAACTATGAGGGTCTTCTCTCCCACTGCAGCAACAGACCCGATACCCATTACCTGCGGTGTCCCACAGGGCTCTTGTGTCTCCCCGACACTTTACAACATATTTACCAAGTCCCTTTTCGATGATTTGGATCATCTCGGTATCACCTACACAAACTACGCAGATGATACCCAGATCCTCCTTCCGCTTTCAGGAGATTATGAAAAGGATTTGGCCTTGCTAAATAGGGTGTACACCATCATCCAGGCATGGATGGCCACTCATAGACTATGCCTGAATGATGGAAAACGGATCTTATCATCTTGGGTACCACGTCTAGCCTAAAGAAACTTAGCCCAGCCTACATCTCCTTCATGATAGATGGGAACAATATCAAAGTTGGACAGGAGGTCAAAACTCTGGGATTCTACTTAGATTCCAACCATTCCCTCAAAAGACAACTGAGTTTCCTGGCATCATCATCGGCATACACATGCAAATTGATCCGTTCAGCTAAACCATTCCTTTCAGACACTAGCTGCGTCATACTCGCCAGAGCCCTTATACTCTCCGCCTTGACTACTAACGCCCTTTACCTGGGTACCTCCAAGGCTACTACCAACAAGTTACCAACCCTTCAAAACAATGCCCTGAGAGCAGCCCTAGGCATCCCTAGAAGAGAACACATTTCAGGACTCAGCTAACAGAACAACTGGCTATCAAATAGAGCCAAAATACTCCTAAAAACGGCATCACTTACCTATAAATCTCTCAACAATGCTGCCTCGATCTACCTGATCAACAGATTCTACAAACAAGCCTCCTCGAGACACCTCAGAACTACGTACAAAGGCTGCCTTTCCATCCCACATTTCAAACTTGCCACTATAGGTAGCAACAGCTTCATGATAAAAGCAGCGAAACTATGGAACTCCCTGCCTCCTAACCTGAGAATAGACATGCCTTATTTGCACTTCCGCGCTAAGGTAACATCATGGTTGAAACTGAATGTCCACTCAGATATCTAATGCTATGGCTTCTTTCATGCCTTCCGCACACCGTGTAACATGTGTGCCCACCCTTGTAAATATGTTGTTACTGCTTACATTGTTTGCCCTCCCTACCACTTTGTATATACTCCTTACTGTCAATGTGTACCGCTATACCTGTAACTAAGCTTCGCATATTCTTGTAACTGCTGCGCCCTGATACCCATGGGTATAATTGCGCATTATAGATAATAAAACAAACAAACAAACAACAAACAAGTGACGGAAAAAGCCATCTGGGAAGCCGCCTCCTCAATAGGGGTCACCAATGTAATGGAGGGTGAGGGACGGAGAGAAGGGATTTCTGTTCGCAGCACCCTGTGTATCACGAGCCTCCAAAGAATTGTTATGGGGGGCCTCCGGGGTATTGCCTGTGATCCAGGACACTGAAACATCTGGTATTACGGTGGAAAGAGGGAGGCCTTAGGGCAGTAGTCTTCAAACTTTTTTGGCCTGGGCCCCCCCTGAGCAAAAATTTTGGGCAGGCTGGTCCCCCCAAAAATGCCAAATGGACAGTGTGTACAAATGGCTATGAACGATTGCACGCCGTCATCTCACCCTACTCCCAGTATAGTCCCTGGGCTCCCCCACCTGCTCCCATCATAGTCGCTGGGCTTCCTCATCCCACTCCTACCCAGTCCCTGGGCTCTCCCCACTCCATCACAGACCCTGTGCTCTCCCTACCCTGCTCCCACCACTATCCTAGTGCTTCTGCCTATTCTGCTCCGCCGACCACAGTCCCTCGGCGCTGCCCACCCCATTCCCAACACAGTGCGAGGGCCAGTGGGAGCTGGTGAATTTTTTAAGTGGAGGTGCATAAATATTTCCCACAAAAATGGCATAGCGACCGAGCGCAGCGAGGGAACCCGAACCAATCAAGGGGGGTTCGGGTGGTTTACCCCCGTGAATTATTTTTAAATAATGGGTTAAAATGTTGCATTTTAGATCATACTTTAAAAAAACAATGGGTAAAAAGCCAAACAGTTTGCAATTGGCGCTGGGGCCCAAGGGGAAAGCATGGTATTTTGTACTGGACATCTATGAGAGATATCCAGTAAAACAATACCATCCTTGTCCCCCGGGCTCCACAGCGTCTCAGAAGGAGAGCTGATTTTGGCAGGTGGGTAGGGGGATTGTGCAACAAAGGCATTTTTAAAATGCCTTTGTTGCACAACCCTCCTTTCCCCCTCTACCCCGCACTCGCCAAAATCAGCTCAATGGACCAAAACAAACACACCCACACACACATTCACACAGCAATCACTCTATCATTCATACAAGCACCCATAACCATACACTCACTCATAACACAAGCATACACGCATCCATACACATATTTAAATAAAAAATAAATGAACATAAAAGTACCTTCTGCAGGGGCCTGCGCGTGGGTGCTGAAATGTCCCACCCCAGGTTGCTCTTTCCATATGTGCGAGGAGGCACATGAGCTCCCCCTCGCACATACAGACATGCAGTGCCCCAGCCAGTATTTACAATGAGTTATGCAAAGCTGGCGAAGCAAAATGCCCACAGCGTTACATGGCTCAGTGAGCATGTGCGGCTGGGGAACTGAACTGTCAAAGGGAAACATTCTTTCCCTTTGACAGATCAGACAGCCCAAAAGCACTCCCTCAGCTGGAAAAAGCAACGGAGGGAGTGCTCAGTGTTTCACTGGGCTGGCTCCTCCATAATAGGTGAGGGGGCCACTGGACGCCTATTATGGATGAGCCGCCAAAATGCTTGTGTAGGCCAGTCGAAATGGACCACTTTTTTGGCCAATGTGGGCCAGTTTCATAAGTTACTTCACTATGCAGCTAGTATTTTTGACCATTGTTACTGAATAAATATTCTTTAAATATCACAATTTGCTTACATTGTAATAAAAAACACCCCCTTGGGTACTATTCAAAGAGTCTGTGACTAAAGGAATTAATATCCATTTGCAACTGCGGGCCACTTTTTATTGGTGCCTGAGACCGGTTTATGGTCCAGTCCGACCATGCAAGCTGCCCCTGCCCATTTCCCCCAATCTAAAAAGAATTATAAAAAAATATATATTTTTATTTTTTATTTTTACATTTCATGCTGGGCTCTCGCCCCTCCCCCCCCAGAGGCATGCCCCACAGTTTGAAGACCTCTGCCTTAGGGGATCCAGTACCCACTCCACTATCTGGGGTATCTGGGGATGACTCCATAGCATCTTCTACAAAAGATGACGCTAAAACATGGTTGGAGGCGCTACTTTATAACAAATTGAAACCTCTATTTCTACTATTGGATGCAAACAGGGGGCATTTAACGGGGGGTACCCCCGCCCCTGGATGTCCAGTGGCAAATCAAATTAGAGGCCCCCTACGCCCTGCTGCAATCATTCAAAAAGGGGTTATGGACACTCTGACGATGATGGATGACTCAATTAGAGATTTAAAAATGAAAGTGAACGTCATCACCCAGAACAGTGCCGGGAGTGGATTGCCTCCACTGGGGCAGGTAGCCAGACTGGGCAGGGGGTAAGGGAGGGTGTAGCCACAAGCATTATTCCCCCGTGGCCTATATCCACTGCTGCACCAACAAGCCGTACTGGTATAGGGTTGCCTACGGAGGGGATAAACCCTCCACCGTGCGTCCAATCTAAAACTATGACCAGTGGGTGCGAAGGTGGGGAAAGTGCAGTACTCAATCTTCTCTCGTTGGCGGCCCCTTTAGTCAGTGTGATAATGGGGGTCCAGAGTTTACCAGCGGGTGACCTAGAAACAACCTCATCCTTGATGAAAAAAGCCACACACTGGATCAATTCCAACTTAATGGGCCCTAGTATAGACCTAAAATCAGTGCTAATGGCTAGAATAGTGGGATGGGTGGATCCCACCAGGAAGTTGGTCAAGGGTGACTTTATTGTTGTGCCTTTCTCCAACCCCACTTTAGTCAGCCACATGACCTCCAACTTGACAAGGGGCTTAAGGGCCAATGGCTCAAAACTAGACAGTAGATTGGTGGGCTTGGATTATTTTTATCCCCAAGGGAGGGGGGAGGCAGTCCCACCTGTGGATTGAGGGGAACGGCTTTCACAGGGGGACATGTGTCGGGGCAGTGGTGTTTTATCTGCCGCCCCCAACGTGGAACATGCGCCCTTATGGGCCACTGTGGGGACAAATAGCTGTGATCGACGGGGCGGGTTGAACCTAACTGGAGCTGTGTAGCCCAGAATCGATTTGAGCTTCTTATGTCGATGGACGACCAGATTGACAGGAGGCAGCGCAGCGCTGACCCATGGGTGTGGATTTGGGGAATACTTCAGGACCTGAACAAACTGTGGTGGACAAGGAAGTTAAATTTGCATCCTGGAATATAGCCGGCTCCAGGAGCAAATTGCAGTTGTATGAGAACGTGGAATTTTTGAAGTGCCCCAAGATCATACTACTGCAAGAAACATGGGACCTGGAGTTACTTTGTTTGGATGGTTATGCTATGTTATTCCCGCCAAAAAGAACAAGTGAGGGCGGAGTTTTGGTGTTCTGTTAGTAATGGTCAAGGCCTCCTTACCTTGTAGCGTGGAGGTGGTCGAGACCAGGCTGGAATTCCTACAACTTTTGAGGTTCAGGGGCGTGGCTTGGACGGCCATGTAAGAGGTCGCACTCTGGAGGAGCTCCGCTGATCCTGTTTTGATCCTGATGGAGGGGTACGTCCACGGGGGCCGGCCGACGCTGGAATTCGATGTCCATGTGTGTGAATGCCACCACTACACCCGGTGAAAGTTTGGGACGTCTGGAAGACCTAGAAACCGAAATAAATGTGATTGACAGGGACGAGCCCTGAGCAGACGGACAAGACAAAATGGCTGCGACACGTTGCGAACACCGAGGATCATGAAGTCAGTGTCGCGATCACGAGTGCAGGACCCTTGGGTCCCTTTGCTTGGAGACTAAAAAAACACATGAGCGCCGCCTAGGACGCACGGTGGCCCAGCGAGCGGGAGAGCCGAACGGATGTAGCTGGGACGACAGGACCGTGGGCCTAGTGGTTGGGGTGCTCCGGGCGTGTTGGATGCCCCACTGTGTGGCGGGTCAGGCTTTGGGCATTGTGAGGCGTGACTCCCCCTCGGTGCCTGGCGGGACGGGCCCCCGCCCGACTCATACAACAACATGACCACGAGAGGTGTGAAACCCAAGGCCAAACAGCCCACGCTGGAGGCTTACGCCAAGTCCCACCCAGGGGCGGAAGGAGGCAAGAACAAAGAGACCCCCGTGACGACCGCAGAGTCACCGGGCACGATACAGGAGGTGCTGGCGGCGATTGCGGACTTAAAAGTGTCATGGGAGACCAAGCTGGGCCTCGCCATGAAAGAGCTACAGGAAGGCTTAAACCTCAAGATCGGTGCCGTCCAGGAGGAGGTGAATCTGCTTAGGCTGGATGTGAGGGCGGTCTCGGAGCGCACGGGGACCATCGAGAAGGAGACGGCCACGAACACGGCAGACTGCGCTGCTCATAAAAAGGAACTACACGCCCTTGTGCAACGGGTGGGCAACCTGGAGGACAGAGCGGAGCAGGCGGAGGGACGTGCCAGACGCAACAATATTCGTATCGTGGGCCTACCTGAAGGAACTGAAGGGCCAGACCCCACGGAATTTGTGGAATCCATGTTTTTGCAGGAGATTACCGGCGGGGTACTGACCCAGGGGTTTGCAGTTGAGAGAGCTCATAGGGCCCTGACCAGGAGGCCGCCTCCTGGGGCCCCCCACGGCCGGTGATCGCGAAAATTCTGAACTACCGAGATCGCGAAAAGATTCTTGAATTCTTTCGAAAAGGGGGAACGATTGACAGAGGATCAGCCAAGATCACGGCCTACCCTGACTACACGCTACAAGTACAGCGGAGTCGGATGCACTTCGGGGCGGTGAAAAGGAGACTTCGTGAAGCTGGCCATCGCTACATGCTACTCTACCCTGCCAAATTGAAAGTTTTCTACAGAAGCAGATCCCTGTTCTTTGAAACACCAACTGAAGCGATGGACTGGCTAGACGCGCTGGGCAGTCCTCAAGAATCGGGCATCCAGGCAGAGACTACGGAAGATAAGTAGCTTATGGCTGGGCCGCCTGGGGCAATGGGGCCGAGACATTGGGACTTGAATATAGTCATTTGTACTTTATGTGAGGCATATGATGTGGTGCTGACTGGCTGGCCCATTGGGCGTGCCTACCCGTGGTTACTTGATTGGGAGCTCCAAGAGGCTTCCTTTGTCCCCAGTAGTAACATATCTAGTTAGTTAGGTCGCTGTTAGATCGGCGACGCCCCGCGGGGTCCTATTCCTTGTATACGGGATAAGACCAGACGCGGGTGGGCCTGAGATCCAGGGATGGAGCTGGGCTTTTGTTGGGATGGGAGGGGTTGTTTGCTGTGGTGTGTAGCTGGGAAACAGGGAGGGGGGATGGGGATCAAGGGCGGAAGAGCCGGCGGAGTGTTAGACCAAGGGGGTATTGTGGGGAGGGCGGGGCTGAATACAGACCAAACCGATGGCATCGGATAGTCTTCGCATAGTTACCTGGAATGTCCGAGGCCTCAATAGTTACCTCAAGCGAAACAAAGTAATGCTATACCTGAAGAGGATGCGGATAGACATAGCCCTGCTACAAGAGACCCACCTCACCAGGGAGAAATTGGAGGTGGTCATGAGGAAGTGGAAGGGCAAGGTAGTGGGTGCCACGTACTCGGCGTATGCTAGAGGGGTCATCACCTGGGTGGCGCCGCACGTGCCGTTCCGGGTGCTTGACTCGATAGTGGACCCGGAGGGTAGAATGGTGGCGATAACAGGACTCCTGGAGAACAGGGAAGTACACATCCTCAACCTGTATGCCCTCAATCATGATACTGCAGCCTACTTTAGATCCCTCTATGGCAAACTCGGCCCCTTGGTAGGGGGTGCGATGGTGTGGGGTGTGGACTTCAATTGCGTCTTAGATCCCAAAATCGACCGGTCCGCTGACACCAAAGGGAAAATGTCGCCGGCGGCCAAGGCGCTCGGGACATTGCTAGGAGACTTGGGACTGGTAGATGTGTGGAGGAGACTCCACCCCACGGAGAGGCAGTATTCGCACTATGCCGCGCCATACGATTCATATACGAGATTGGATTATGTGTTTGGAACTGCCGAGATAGCGGGCGAAATAGTGGGGGCGGAATACAAAGCTCGAGTATTGTCGGACCATTCGCCCCTGGTGGTAGAGTGGCGACACCAACCCCCTAGGCCTCGG
Organism: Ambystoma mexicanum; assembly: GCF_040938575.1. Classification (NCBI taxonomy): domain Eukaryota; kingdom Metazoa; phylum Chordata; class Amphibia; order Caudata; family Ambystomatidae; genus Ambystoma; species Ambystoma mexicanum. The sequence continues at coordinate 1,188,832,252 of NC_090927.1, forward strand.
GTCCCCACATGGAGGCTCCGGTCGGAGGCACTGCAGGATGAGGGATTCCGGGAAGACCTGAGGGTTGCCATTGGGGAATATTTTGAGATAAACACGGGTAGCGTGCGTTCTGCGGGAACTCTGTGGGAGGCCTTTAAGGTAGTGGTGCGCGGAGTGGCCATCTCTAAATCCAAGGGACTTCAAGGGGGTATCGGGAGGGAGCTTCAGGACACCGAAAGGGAACTGGAGAGCCTGGCTCGACTCGAGAATGCCACTCAGGTAGACAAGACTAGGATGAGAGACCTTCAGGTGGCGTGCAGCGCTCTTTGGGACCGACTATGTAGACTGAACCATAGGAAATACACCGAGCGGCTGCACGCGGGGGGCGACAAGCCAGGCAGATTGTTGGCCTGGCTGTACAAGAGTGAGTCCCCCCGAGTGGTTATTCATGAGATCCGTGGTGAGGACGGTGGTCTTCGCAACACTCAGGATGGGGTGAACGAGGAATTCCTCAGGTTCTACAAACGTTTGTATGAGGACACTGGGGAGGACAGGAGCCAGGACATCCTGGACACACTGGAAGACATTGGTCTGCCCACCCTAGACGACCTGGAGCGGGAGGAACTGGACGCCCCTATCACTTCTGATGAGCTAGAGGTGGTGATCCGGGGCCTCCCCACGTGTAAGGCACCTGGAGCGGATGGACTGCCTGGTGAGTTTTACAAGGTGTACGTGCAGGAGCTGCTCCAGCCACTGCTGGCCTTGTTTAACGAGGCATACGAACAGGGAGAACTCCCGTTGTCCCTCCGTGAGGCCATGATTGTCCCATTACTGAAACCAGGCAAGCCGGCTGTTGAGTGTGGATCTTATAGACCTCTGTCCATGCTAAACCAGGACAGCAAAATACTCACGGCGGTGCTGGCCAACAGGTTGAAGAAGGTGATTGGCAAGCTGATCCACCCGGATCAAACGGGATATGTCCCAGGCAGGAATATCTGTGATAACCATAGGAGGCTGCACCATGTTATTGACCATACTAAGGATGACACGGGCGAGATGGCGGTAGTGTCGCTGGATGCGGTCAAGGCCTTTGATTCAGTGAGATGGCCTTGGCTGAAAGCGGCCCTGCAGGGATACAGCGTGGGCCCTGGTTATATCAGATGGGTCCAGTTGTTATATAGCAGCCCGGTGGCTAGGGTCAAGACTGGGGCCACAGTCTCGGATGCCTGGCAACTTAGCAGGGGGACCAGGCAGGGATGCCCTTGGTCACCCATGTTATATATACTTGCGCTGGAACCGCTGGCGATATGCCTGCGTCAACAATACGGAGAGGTGGGCATTAACACTGCCAGCGGCAGCCACTTAATATCTCTCTATGCGGACGATATGCTGCTGTACCTACGCTACCCGGAGGAGAACCTGCAGTACATACTGGAAGTACTGGATCACTACGCTGTCCTCTCGGGTATATCAGTGAACCCCAGGAAGTCTAGCCTGTTCCCTTTGGGCGGGTACAGGGACGTCCCGTTGGAGAGGCTGCCTGTGTTGCCAATACCATGGCGGACCGACACGTTTAGGTACCTGGGGGTAAATATTTACCACCGAACTGAGGCGGTGCACAAGCATAACACAGAGAGAGCCATAGAGGGGGTCAGGAACAGCATGACATTCTGGTCCAGATTGCCCCTGTCCATGATGGGGAGGGCGGCTTTGCTGAAAATGGTGGTCCTTCCCAGACTCCTGTATTTCTTCGTGAACGTCCCGCATTTGATCCCTAAGAGCCTATTTGTACGACTTCATAGTATGTGTAGGGGCTTCGTGTGGGGTAACTCCAGGAATAGGGTGGCCCTGTGGAAGCTCCAGAACCCGTACGAGAAGGGGGGTATAGGCTTGCCCAACTTCGAACTATATTATCTGGCGGGACAACTGTTGTATGTGGCCAGGTGGTTGTCTGATGAAGATTCGGCGGAATCTAGGTTGCTGCGTGAGGATGCGGCCCCATACTTCCTGAGAGAGGTGGTGTGGCTACAAAGGAATAAACTGACGGGAAGAGGGCGGCTATTGAGGTTGGGATGGGAGGTCTGGCACAGAACATGGAAATTGATGGGGGAGTCAGAACCACTATCTTGGCAGGTCCCGCTGGTGGCCCTGTGCGAAAACGACACCCAACTGTTTCAGTCTGTCCGTAGGCACTGGGAGCCGGTGGGCCTGGCCAAGCTTGGGGACATATGGAGGGAGGGGGAGGTGCTGGACTTTCATAAGTTGCAGGATGAGACGGGGGTGCACAGAGGCCAGTACATCACCTATGCCAGGCTAGTAAAACGAGTAAGAAAGAGATGGCCGGAGACGGCACTGGCAGATGATCCTGATGCCACCCTTGAAACTATGTATGATGTCTCAGAGGGTGGGCATGAAATATCACGGATATACGAACTCCTCAGAACGAAGGCTGGGAAAGAGTTGCCCCAACTGAGGCATGAATGGGAGGAGGAGATGGGTGGACTCATGACGGAGGGTTAGTGGAAGAGGGTCCTGGGATATCACAAAAAGGTGTCCCGTAATGCACGGCTCCAACAACTCCAGTTCTACATTACTCACAGGGCCTACCTGACTCCCCAGAAGATCGCACGGTTCGGAGGCTCGATCACCCAAAAATGCCCCAGGTGTGGGGAGGTGGACGCTGGGTTGCTACATATGTTTTGGGCCTGCCCGGAAGTGTATAGATTTTGGGAGGAGGTTAAGATGAAGCTCGCAGGTGGGGGAGTGGTGTTGGACGTGGGATCTGCCTGGTCGTGTATGCTTGGGATCTTCCCCAGGCCCAGACACTTTAGGCACCTGAGCAAGCTGAGGGACCTGGCATATGTTCTGGCCAAACGCAGGATTGCCATGAACTGGAAATCGGCTAGCAGGCCGAGAGTGGAACTATGGTGGGCGGACCTTATGAGGTGGGCGGAGGCTGAATCTGTGGTATGGTTTGAAGCGGTCACTAGAGGGGGCGAGGAGGAGATAGGGCCCTTGCTGGCCTGGCGACAATTGGTGGCCTCTATGACCAACCCACAACAGGGCTTGGACGAATCTGAGAATTCGGAAGATGTGCCTACAGACAATGTTTCTCCTGACGGTGCCCCGACTGAGGATACAAGGGAGCCGGCTCTGGCTTGATGGGGGGTGGGGGGAGTTTTTTCTTCTGTTTTTTCCTTTTCTCGTATTTTCTTTTGTGTTTTCTGTAAATAATTAACAGTTGTATTGTGTTGTGTGCTGTTTGTTTTTCTAAAATATAAAATCAATAAAATATTTAAAAAAAAAAACTTTTGAGGTTCAAGACCCTGGGTACTTAAGGGTTCAATGTTCTAAATTCCTACAACAGTCCAAATAAGGTAGAGGGGGAAGTCTGGCTCACACTAAAGGAATTTGTAGACATGTATATGGCTGACCCAATGAACATCAGGAAAAGACTCATTTGGGGTGGGGACTTTAATGTTAAAATGGGTTGCTGTCTCCCAAAAGATCTCTATGAACCCATTAAGGAACAAATGTCTAGGGTTCTTGAACCTGAAATGGAGGACAGGAGGGTCTGCATCAGGGGCCTGCAGTTGAGCACCTGGTCCATTGAGTGGGATTTGCACTCTGTGAACGGGTGCATTAATCCAGATATTCCTGGCAAATACACGTTTAACAATCATCTGTGCTTCTCCACCATAGATTACTTTTGTCTAACGCTGGACATATGGAAACGTATTGTGAGTTATGAAGTTGCATTAGTGGGAAATAGCGATCATTACCCATTGGTCTTAACTATTAAAGACCTAACTGGTGTAGTGGCGCATGCCTTCAGCCCTCCGTGCCAAGTAGATAGCGATGTGGCATCACTTAAAAGAATCAAATGGGGGAAAATTCTGGGTTCCGCCTTGCATTTGCAAATATTAGCTACCCAATGGAATGCCTTAATGGGGATGATGGATAAATCCAACAGCCAATGGGTAGTGGTGGGCCTCTTCATGGGCATCCTGGAGGCCCTTACAGGGGGTTTCTCAGTGGTTCCCAGACAACCAGGGAGTGATAGAAAGCTGGCTGCTTTGATCAAAAATGCAGGTTGGAAAAATCGACCCTTCTTGTTGCTTGAAAACGCCCTGCGATGGACAATCGCAGCATTGCCCAAGCGCGTACTGACTATCACAGGACGATTGACCAAAGGAAATTGGAGCTGGAAGTCACGGCTTGGGAAGAATTTTTAGAGGCCATCAGGGTAAACGATGCAAAGGGCTTTGGGTAATTTGTAACAAGGGGGCCTTCCCACAAGGGAAATCAAGGTTTACAGGGAACTCGTGGGGGCAGCAGACTGGGTCTCCTATTTCAGGACCCTGTATGATGATGGCCGAGTAAAAGAGGAAAAGCAGTGTGTGGGAGAGTCTCTACATTTTTCATTGGAGGAGGTGGTTAAAGCAATTGGGGCACAGTCACGAAACCGAGCACCTGGTCCGGATGCCATACCTGCTGATCTCTTCATGAGTCAAATTGACATATGGGCCCCGTTGCTGACTATGGCCTTTAATGCCTGTCTAAGTTCAGAGCACTATCCACCATCCTGGAAGACGGCAACCATTTTTCCCATTTTCAAAAAGTGGGATATTACCAAACCTTCCTCGTATCGCCCCATTTCTCTTTTGGACACAGTGTTAAAAGATTTTGGCCGGGTACTGTTGGGCCATATAGAGCATTGGCTCATCGAGAAGGACATCTTAATGGATATCCAGTTTGACTTTCACCCTGGTTTGGGCACCATGGAGCACGCCCTCTACTTGTACTATTGGTATCGAACATTGTCTTTTGTAAGGGCGAGGCAGTTTACCTTGCGTTCATGGACTTAAGCATGGCCTTTGACAAAGTTGATTGTGCAAAGCTTTGGGCCATGCATGAGTCCATGGGCTGTCCTGTGGATATCCTGGATGTGTTGCGGGAGATCCACTCGAACACCAAAGCTAATGTTCGGTTTGGAAGAGAGGGGAGGTGTACCGAGTGGTTTGACTTCATATTGGATGAACGCCAGGGGTGTCTATTGGCCCCATACTCTCCACTCTGTACATCAATGGGCTGTTGCAGGCTTTGTTAAATACCGCTGTGGACTTCCTGCGATGGGGGTAGGCCATTCCCGGTTCTCGCCTACGCCAACGACACTTTGCTTATGGCCAGAACTCCCAGGGCCTTACAGGCTCTGGTGGATGCTTACGCCTCCTTCATGACCAGATTAGATCTCAAAATCAATGCTGTAAAATCAGCAGTTATGAGCTGTAGCAGAGGCAAAAAGTCTATCAAGATGCACCCTATAATCTGTAAGGGGGACGTGATCCCAAGGGTGGCAGAGTAGGATTATTTGGGTGTCAGATTCTCAGAGACTCTAACAAGTACGGCACACGTAAAAAAAAAACAGTCCCTGAAAATGTGCCACTACTTGGGGGGCCTCTCGCGTTTTTCAACTAAATGTAAAGGTCAACACTTGGAATCAGCCCTCAAGGTATACACCACGCAAGTCAAGGCAGCCTCCCTATATGGAGCAGCTATATGGGGGTACTGTAAGCCCAGTGATATGCAGGCCAAGGAAAATCGCTACTTCAAGAAGCTCATGGACTCCCTGGCTCTTCTTCTTGCTCCTCGTGCATAGAGAATTGGCGATTACCTTTTTGGAGGACGATTGGGCAGCCTCCACAAGTAAGTTATGGCTAAGAATTTGGGGCAACACTAATACCACGTTGTGCCACTATATAATAAAGGCAACCCTGAGCAGGGATTTGTGTCCTAAAATACCTTGATTAAAATCAGTAAGAATTCATGTGTAAGGCATACATCTTGGCTGTGCCTCCTGCTACCAGCATGTTACAAACCCAGGAAGTAAGATCATTCAAGGAAGCATTAACCAGGGAAATCGCGGTTATACGCTCCAATGTCCTACGGGTGTCACAGGCAGATGGCTATCATCACCAGCATATAAGTTGGACACCTACTCTACAGACGTACCTTGTTTGGGCCAGGGAAAAATATCAAAGCTGGCTCATCACAAGGGCTTGTTTTGATTGCTTACGCTTGAGATGCAATATGGCAAATTAGGCAGGGTTCCCGGACGAGACAAGCTGTCCTGTGTGTGGTGCCCCGCTTGAAAATCTGAGCCACTTCATTTTGTTCTGCCCAGGGAATGGGGTCATCAGAGAACGGACTATATTACATGTCCTGTGAAATCGTCACCAACTCCTGTGTCACGTGGAAAGGGACACGAGGCAACGGGAAGGGGAGGGGCGAGTTGTGTTGAAGCTCAGGCAGTTCCTGAGAAGTGTTCATTTAATAAAGACATGTTTGATCAAGCCTCCCTGCGTCCATCCCTCATTTAAGAGAGATTACTTATTAGCGAGATGGGGCATGTTGTAGGCTCATCCACATCTTCACACTGGCGACGAGGCAGAAGAATCTACGCCACGAAAATTACCATTCCGGCGTTTTCGCGCTCGACTCATCAAGTGTCGGACGAGCGGCAGGCTGCGGCCCTGCCAAGGTGCAACGGTAAAGGTAAGGCGGGTGGGAGTGAGAAGGCTCCCCGCCAGCCACAATCTTCGTCAGGATTCTGGGCGGGGTACTGCGAGTACCCGCCAACGGCAACAAACACTCTGCAGGTGGAGCGCCGCAGCTCCCTGCATTCCGGACGGATCATCCCCGTCAACAGCGTTGGCCCTGGAAAGGCAGCGGTGGGTGGAGCGCATCGGCTCCCCACATACATCAGATCCTCACGTGGAGGTAGGCCGCCACGCCCCTACTCCTGCCAACGACGGAAACGTGTTGGTGAAGAGCATCGGCTCCCCGCAGTTTCCCGCCAAAAGAGCAACGGTCCAAGTGGGTGGAGCGCATCGGCTCCCCACAGTCTTCCCGCCAGAATAGCAACGGCCCAAGTGGGTGGAGCGCCTCGGCTCCCCACGCGCAGAAGGTATTCCGGCTACGGCGGCAAACGTGGGTGGAGCGCATCGGCTCCCCACGCCTCTTTAATATCAACAAATCGCAAGTTCCTACGCAGGCAGCAGCCAAAGGGTGGAGCAAAGCGGCTCCCCACTCTCCTACTGCGACAAATCGCAAGTGCACCCCGGCAAAACATTTGTCATGCCGAATGACTCATCGGAGGAATCGCTAACCGTACAGCTAACACTTGCCCGAGTAGCGCACACAAGCATGACGGACAGCCTCATATCACAGCTGCCCCCCAATTTTGATCTGAGTGACACCAGCACATTGGGGCCCAGGTGGAAGAAATGGTTAAGGGACTTTGAAGTATGTCTCAAAGCAGTAGGCCCCCTGGAGGATGAAAGGAAACACAGCTTACTCACTCACGCCATAGGGTCAAATGTGAGAGACATTCTAGATGAACTTCCCGAAGACAATAAAGACACTTACACCAACCTCAAAACGACCCTCACTGACTATTTCACGCCGCACACCAACGTGGACTATGAACGGCACATCTTCCACACCACAAAACAGTTGAAAGTTGAGACAATGGATGCCTTTGTAATGAGACTGAGGGTAAAAATGAAACACTGTGACTTCAACAAATATTCAAATGAGGAGGCGCTTCGTTCCGAAATCATAGTGTGGTGCGAAAGCGGTGATTTCAGGAGACGACTATTGCAAAAGCCACGAAACCTTGAAGAGATCCTACGCCTGGCCCGATCGGAGGCGGCACTGACAGCACAAGTGGAAGGTCTTGATGGCATCACCATCACCCACAGGAAGCAAGAGAATGTACACAAACTTGAATACACCTCAAAAGGGAACGCTGATCCATTCTGTTATCGGTGTGGGTATGAATACCCACATGAGGGCGCGTGCCCCGCCATGGGTCAAATTTGCTCTCCATGTGGTGGGGAAAACCATTACAAGACTGTATGCTTCATATATCGCAGCAAAATGCGAGGCAGCGGAAGAAACAGACATTCCACACCAGAAAGAGAGTCAAGACGTCCAAGCCCCAGCCGCGACTCACACCACCATAATGACTCGACACGCCGCAGAAACAGGGAAGAACCACCAGACCGAAGACAGCCAAGAGCAACACAGGAATGGAGAAATCACAAGCCCACATCCTCAGGGTGAAGGAGTCGTTCTCTGAGATACGTCAGATGCTTGGTGGAACAGACACAGTCAGACAGTGTCTCCAGTACCTCTTCAGAGGACGACCCCAGGAACGAAACGAAACCAAGAAAAGGAGAACCACGGGTGAAAGGCTACCTGTATGCACTAGGGAACCCCACTGCGAAAGAGAACAGCCCCACGCTTTTCATACAAGTCAACAAAGTGGCTGCTGAATCTCTGGTGGACACCAGAGCCACGGTCAACGTGGTCAGTGAGGAGGTATACAACAACATACCAAATGCACCATGTCTACAGCCAGCCAGAGCGCTCATTTTTCCATACGGCTCCAAGACACCCCTAGCGTGCAAAGGCTTCTTCATGGCATCATGTAGATACAAAGATCACGCAAAAGAAATACCCATGCACGTTCTAGAAGCCACCACCGACAGTGGATGCATTCTTAGCTACAAAGCTGCTATGGACATGGGACTAATCCATGTTTTGTACAGACTCATGATGCACAAACATTTGGATCCCACGGCAAACATTGACCAAGTTTTTCCCGCATTGTTTAAAGGACTAGGAAAATTGAAGGACAGACAAATTGAGCTGCACATAGATAAAAACGTCCCACCCGTAGCACAACCCTAACAGGGAATTCCCATCAACATACAAAAACAGGTAGAAAACAAACTGATCAAACTCGTAGAGGCGGACATCATTGAACCCGCAGAAGGCCCCACTCCATGGGTGTCCCCCTTAGTACCCGTACCAAAGAACGACTCTTCAGACATCTGCATCTGTGTAGACATGCGAAGGCCAAACAAAGCAATTTTGAGAGAACGTCACCAATATCCCCGAATTACAGATATGGTACATCTGCACAACGGAGCCACCGTCTTTTCGAAACTGGATCTCAACAAAGGGTACCACCAATTAGAACTCCACAAAAGATCCAGGTACATCACCACTTTTGCTACTCATCTGGGCCTCTATAGATACAAAAGACTCAGCTTCGGAGTCTCTTCAGCAGCAGAAATTTTCCAATCAGAAATTCATAACATCATCAAACACGTGCCAAATTGTCTGAACTATAGCGATGATATCTTAGTGTTTGGGCAACCTCAAGAGCAGCACGATGATACACTCATGCGGGTGTGCATGGCACTGGAGGAAGCCCACCTCACTCTTAACAAAGACAAATGTGAATTTAGGAAGACAACACTAAAATTCTTCGGGCACATCTTCTCTGAAAGTGGAATGACACCAGATCGCGAGAAGGTCAGTGCCCTCACAAACACTACACCGCGTAAATTCTGTCACCGATCTACGATCATTTCTAGGCCTAGCAAGTTACTGCACCAGGTACTTAAAGGACTTTGCATCGGTCAGTGCACCCCTGAGAGCCCTCACCATAACCAACGCAGAATTCAGGTGGTCAGAGGAGTGCCAACAAGCATTCGAAGTCATCAATAATCGCATTGCGGATGCCAAGAACATGGCATACTTCGATCCACAGCGGCACACTGAACTAGTCGTGGATGTGAGCCCAGTTGGTCTTGGAGCCATTTTAACTAAACTTGATCGTAAGGATGGTCAGGCCATACATGTAGTGTCCTATGCAAGTCGCATCTTATCAAAAACGGAGCAAGCGTACTCGCAAGCTGAAAAGGAAGGCTTGGCTGTGGTTTGGGAATGTGAGCACTTCCACCTTTTTCTCTATGGGAAACCTTTCACAATAGTCACAGACCACCAGGCGCTACTGTTCATTTACAGCAACGCTCAAGCCAAAATGCCCCCTAGGATTGCTCGTTGGGCACTAAGACTGCAGGACTACCACTTTGACATCATTCATCGGCCAGGAAAAGAACAAAATCCAGCAGACTTCCTTTCACGTCACCCCGCTCAGGATTGCAGCCCAGACCCATCCGTAGCGGACCAATACATAATGTATGTGGTCCAAGAAAATGCCCCGCGGGGTTTGGATATGGAACAAATCACCAGAGAGTCCATCACGGACCAAGCAATACAGATCGTCATGAGATGCCTTGAGACGGGCCGCTGGAAACATGCAAAGCAACTCAAGGAGAATGTTGGAATTGAAACCAAACAAGACATCACATGTCTATTGGCTGTAAAAGAGGAACTCGCCAAAACAGAGGAAGGATTGTTACTCAAGGGAACCAAATTAGTAATTCCCCAGACCCTGAGAAAAAAAGTCCTTGAGCTTGCACACGAAGGACACTGAGGGATAATGTCTACAAAAAGGATGTTGCGGCAAAGAGTGTGGTTCCCTCAATTGGATACCAAGGTGGAAGAACTACTGAAGAACTGCCCCAATTGTGCGGTCATTAACCCTCAGACTAGACCAGAACCACTAAGAATGACTGAATTACCTGGAGGGACCTGGGAAGAAATAGCAGTAGATCACTATGGCCTTCTGGAAGGAGGCGACTACATCCTTATAGCCATCGATGAATATTCAAGATTCCCCGACGTGCAAATCGTACCATCCACAGCGACGCATCACACCATCCCTGCGCTGGATCGGATGTTTGCCACATATGGCATTCCAAAAGTACTCAAATCAGACAATGGGCCACCATTTACAGGACAAGACTTCAGAAACTTAGCAGAATATATGGGTTTCCATCACTGTAAAATAACACCGTTGTGGTCCCAAGCAAATGGTACCGTTGAACGATTAATGGGCAACATTAAGCATGCCACGCAGGTAGCTCGCCTGACTGGAGAATCAGTGGAAAAACTACTGTGTCAATTGATGAGGGACTATCGCAATACCCCACACAGTACCACAGGCAAATCGCCATCGGAAGTCATGTTTGGAAGAAATGTAAGAACCAGACTTCCTCACATAGGTCTGGAAGAGGAAAGATACAAAGGCGACGCCGAAATGAGAAAGCAAGATGCGTCACGAAAAATGGACATGAAAGAAACGGCTGACAAGAGAAGAAGGGCCGAAGAGAATGCTTTAGAACCAGGAGACATCATCATCGCAAGACAGCCACAAAACCGCAAGAACATGGCGGCCTTCAACGAAGAACCCCTCACCATAACCCACAGAAAAGGGTCCCTCATCACGGCGGAAGGCAGTACCCGTGTCATGACAAGAAACAGCTCCCACTTCAGAAGACTGCCAGGGATCATACCCTTAATTGAGCCCTGCACACCAAGAGATGCATGCGAAAGAGATGCACCTTACGAAGGAGACATGGAGGTTTCTGGCACAGATGAGCCACGTTGGCTGTCGCAGGAATCGAGCGAGAGAAATGGTGGGAGGCCGCAAAGGACTCGAAAAAAGCCACATCGTCTCATTGAGGAGATGCCATGATCCCGAACTTAATGTTTAGTATGGGGGGGGTGTGAGGGATGTGATGTCGTCACCAACTCCTGTGTCACGTGGAGAGGGACACGAGGCAACGGGAAGGGGAGGGCGAGTTGTGTTGAAGCTCAGGCAGTTCCTGAGAAGTGTTCATTTAATAAAGACATGTTTGATCGAGCCTCCCTGCGTCCATCCCTCATTTAAGAGAGATTACTTATTAGCGGAGACGGGGCATGTGATGATATCCCCCTGGGGCCCCTGCTCGGCGTTGGAGCGCCGGCGGCCAGGCACTCTGTGAAACAGCCGGACTGCTCTGGTCGATGCATAAACCCGGACTGGCTTTGTGTCGCCAGTTCCGGTGATTCCTTTATTTCCTGTGTATCACGTGACCCTCGATTGGCGGGGCACGTGACACCACATTCCTCCCCAAATTGGAGGTGTTTGCACGGTTGTCAATAAGCATACATATTAAACTGGTCTTCTACATAACTTGGCATACATCTTGGATAAACAAAACTTATTGACTGAGCTTAGAGTTCACCTTGGCGAGGCTTTGGCCGGCCTACTCTGTCCACGACATATCCTTTGAGGCGGGACGACGGTTTGGGCCTCTCCCTCAGAAGATACCGGGTGTTCCTTTTCTCTGGTGCGTCTGTCCTTGGAGTCTCGGCTTTACCTCTCTCTATTTGCTGGTGTGGACTGTCTGATGTTCCGGGCGTAGCTGGACTTCCCGGCGCCACTTGGCCGGGGGGTGAGAGTGGCGCCTCCGCTTCTTCCCTAGAAGGCATTGGTTGTTCTTCCCACAGTTCTGGGGGTACCTTCCTGAAGTGAGACACGTTCCTCGTCACTGTCTCCCCCCCTCGGGTGGCTGTGACCATTCTGTGGTTTGTGGTACTAACTGTCCATGGTTGGAGCTCGAAGTTGAGGGACATTTTCTTAGGCGGGGCTCAGTTCTTGACAATGACGGTGTCCCCTGGTGTCAGCTCTCTGTGGCAAGCTCGTCTGGCGATGCTTTCTTGCTCATTTCGCCTCAGCCGCATGGCGTCTATGGCAGGGATGTCTGGTTCTGGAGCTATCCACTGGGGGTGTATGGGTAGTTCCGCCTGTATCGGTACGCCAAGCATGAGGGCCGCTGGGCTGATTCCCGTAGAGGAGTGCGGGGTTTGCCTGTGTGTTCTCACGAACCGGTGCACTGTTTTCAGCCACGGGCGTCCTTGTTCTTTGGCGATCCTGATGACTTTGTTGAGTGACCCCATGAATCTTTCAGCGTCACCGTTCGCTTGGGGCCATCTTGGGGTGATTCGCTGGTGTTTGACATTTACTTCTTTGAAATACTCGTGCAGTTCTTGATAGTGAATGATGGTCCGTTGTCGCTCTTCACTTTCCTCGGTATTCCATGTGTGGCAAATATCTTTTCTAGTGTGAGGATTGTGGTCTCTGCGTTAGTAGATGCTACGTGTTCCACTTCCGGGTATCGGCTAAACTCGTCGATCACTACGAGAAGATACCCTTCGCCGGCAATTGTGCAGTGGTCCATGCTGACAACGTCCCAGCGTTTGCAGCTTCTTGGGGTGCTGCTAATCGGTTCGGGGTTTTCTGGTCTTCTGGATGCTTGGCATGCTGCGCAGGATTCAACTAACTCTACTACCTTTTGTTGTATGTTGGGCATCCACATCCTGGACTTTAGATATGCAGTGGTTTTGACGATGCCCTGATGTCCACTGTGCCCTAGGCAGAGAGCTCTCTCTTCTAGGGACTCGGGCAGTACGATTCTGTGTCCTTTGAGTAGGATACCTTCTGGGGCTATCGAGAGTTCATGTCGGATCCCAAACAGAGCTCTGAGTTTGACTTGGGCTGACGCAGTGCGCTGGGCCATCGACGTGAGATAGTTCTTCCAATTGCCGGATCGGACGGCGGCAGTGGTATGCTGCAGGACGGTGTCTGTTTCTGTTTCACTGGCCACTTCGTGTAGGGTCAGGGCCCGCGGCCTCGCGCAGGCGACTATGTGACAGACGTGCTCGTCGGTTTCCTTCGCTTGGCGCCGTTCTCTGTCAGTGGCAGGCCGCGGGTGGCGGGATAAGTCGTCTGCCGGGTTGTCTGTTCCTGGGCGATACTCAACCTCGATGTTGTATGGTTGTAGCTGCAGCATCCATTTCTCGATGCGTACCTGTGGGTGTGGAGCAGATCCGCGGAAAATTGGGATCAGGGGTTTGTGATCTGTGAGGACTTTTGCTTGTTTGCCTAGCAGGTACACTTTGAAGTGACGGCATCCCCATAAGATGGCTAGGGCTTCTTTCTCTATGTGCGCGTAGTTCTGTTCGGGTTTTGTAAATGCTCGGCTGGCAAACGCGATGGGGACCACGTTTCCCTCGTTGTCAGTTTGGGTTAAGACTGCTCCGAGGCCGACGGGGCTGGCGTCGACCAGGAGTTCAGTCTGCCTATCTGTGTTGAAAAACGCCATGGTGGTGGACGCGGATAGGGTGTCTTTAATTTGTTGAAACGCTTGTTGGTGGGAAGTGGTCCATTCCCACCTTTGGTCTTTCTTCGTTAGTTCCCTGAGTGGGCTTGCCGTGCTGGCGAGATCAGGGATGAAGCGTGCGCAATATATCGCCATTCCCATGAAGCTTCTTACTTCGGAGGCTGATTGGGGTGCTTTGGTGTCCTTTATGTCTCGTACCTTGGACGGGTCGGGGGACACGCCCTTGGCGCTGAAGATATACCTGAAGAAGCATATTTCATCTTTGTTGAACTCGCACTTTTCTGCGTTGTGTTAGGCCTGCTTCTTCTAACCTTGTTAGGACCGCTGCCAGTCGTTTGTGGTGATCCTTCTTGTTTGATGCGTATACGAGAATATCATCGCTGATATTGGTGGTGCCTTCTAACCCTGTGATGACTTTGCGGATTTCGTGCTGGAACACTTCTGCAGCAGATGATATTCCAAAGTTGAGTCGTTTATACCTCATCAGGCCGAGATGAGAGGTGAATGTAGTGATGTATCTCGACTCTCTGGACAGTCTCAGTTGGTGATAGCCTGATCTAAGGTCAAGTTTACTGAAGACTGTTGCTCCTGTGAGGTCTACAATAAGCTTGTCTATCGTAGGTGTTACATGACGTTCTCTCCCAATGGCTGCGATGGGAAGCCTCATGTCAATACATATTCTTACCGCGTCTGGTTATTTGGGTTTTTGAGCAACCACAATGGGCGAGACCGACGAGGTAGGTCCTGACGTTTTTTCTATGATTCCCGCTTCTTCTAGCTTGGCCAGCTCTTTTTCCACTGCTCCTCTTAAGTGGAATGGAATCCGTCAATGTCTTACTGCTTTGGGTTCAATGGTGGGGTCTATGTGGAGCGTGATGGTTCTTCCTTTTAGGCATCCGATGCCTTGGAACAATTTCTTGTGTCGTTTTAGCAGGCTGTTGAGTTCGTCATGTTGAAGGTTGAAAGCGAAGTGGATCAACTCCAGCTTTTCTGCTGCTCTGCAGCTCAATAGTGTCTCGCAGCGGCATCTACTACATAGATGCGTGCTCTGTAGTTGGCGTTCTTGTGGGTGAAATCCGACTTGAAGGATCCTTGTACGCCAATGGTTTCTAGCTTCCGTAGGCATATAGCCGGACTTTCTTCTCATGGAGAGTAGGCTTTGGGCGGAGTTTGCTGTATGCCGTCACCGGCATGAAGTTCACGGTTGCGCCGGTGTCGATGACTACTTTCAGCGGTGCTCCGTGGAAAGAACTGTGCATGACGGTCTCTTTCTCTGTCGTGATCGGTGTGTTTCGACGGCCGAGATTAGGTGTACTCGGTGTGTCCGCCTACTCCCCCTTTTCCGTCTACTTTTGTCTCTCCCTTCTGGGGACGAGCTGTCGTCGCTGTCGTCGCTGCTGCTCGTGTCTGGGGACTTTTGGGAGTCGTCAACGGCTCTAGCTTTTCCTTTTCGCTCTTGTTGGCGGGAGGATTCTCTGGGTGCAAACTTTTTTCTGCGATCTTGTGCAGGCTGCTGTGCTGCGTCATTTCTGTTCGGTGGGTTCAAGCAGACTGCGGCATAGTGGTTAAGGCAGTTGCATTTTCTGCACGTGGATCCCCATGCCGGGCAAGACTCACCCTTATGCCATGGGCCTCCGCACCATTTGCAGTTTCTGTCTCGTCCCTGTGCCGTGTTGGACCTTTGGCCTTGTTTCATGCGATTGCTCTGATGTCTAGAGATGGCTGCGACGTCTTCTGTGGGTTTAGGGCTGTCCAGCGGCAGTCTTTGGATTGCGGCCTCCATGATCGCCACCTGATCTTCTGTTTGTTCGCGGAGGCGCGCCATTTCTAGGATGCGGGAGAGTCGTATATTTCTCTCAGACAGGATGGCTCTTCTTAGTTTTTCTGAGGATATCCCGTTGATGATCTGGAGGCGGATGGCAAACTCTTCACCCGGGAACTCACAGCCTACTGCCATTTCTCGAAGGCGAGCGTGGAATTTGTCTACTGTCTCTTTCTCGCGTTGTCTTGCCATGCAAAAATCGAAGCGTTCGTAGTCCGGGTTGAGATCAGGTTTGAACATATTGGTAAGCGCGGCTTTGGCCGCGTCGTAGTTGTTGTCGTTGCCACGATTTGGGGTAGCGTTGAATAGGCGCAGGGCGGCTGCCCCAATGTTGAGTAAGAGGAAGGTGCACTTCTTTTTCGCTACGGTAATGTCTCTAGCATCTAGATGCATTTCAAATTGTTGTAGCCAGATTTCCCATCTAATAGCGGCTCCGGTGGTAAAAGGGTCAAACGGTGGCATGAAAGTTGTCTGCGCTGGGTCTGGGGGATCCATAGTGAGGCTCCTCCTGGATGTTGAACCTATGCTGGCCCTCGTGGGGCTAGTGCCTGGGCTGGACATGCTCTAAAAAGTTCTCGTTACTGTCTTTTATATATCAATTGCTGCTTGTATGTGTATTCCTTACTTGGTTTGAGGCGTGTTCTGTGGGAGGTTGTGATAACTCCTGAGGTGAGTTGAGGGCTGTGCCCATAGTTATTATACCCTCCCTTCCTCTTGCCTCCGGGTGGTACAGGAGAGGTGTTAGATGAGGAGAAGCTCGCAGCGTGCTAGTCTTGTTATATTCTTTTACTTTTTTTTTCCATGCCTCATGGAACGGTGGGAACTAGTCGTTGGAACTGTTGCTGCCAACTTGTGGCGTGTGGGAGTGGTTGTCCGTGTGATGTATGGCTCAATTACAAGCATGGAAGAGGCACCGGCGTGTTGTGAGGTTGCCGCGTGGTCTCACCGGCTGGAAGTGACAGCGTCCGTTCATCCGCGTCAGCAAGCGGATGGATGTTAGGCGGCTCCGTGTGCGTTGAAGGCGCAGATCTTTTCCGCCTCGTCGCCAGTGTGATGATATCCCCCTGGGGCCCCTGCTCAGCGTTGGAGCGCCGGCAACCAGGCCCTCTGCTGCGCAGCAAGGGGGGGGGAGGGGCGCAGCAAAGAAACAGCCAGACTGCTCTGGTCGATGCATAAACCCGGACTGGCGTTGTGACGCCAGTTCCGGTGATTCCTTTATTTCCTGTGTGTCACGTGACCCTCGATTGGCGGGGCACGTGACACCACAGGGCATGTTGTAGGCTCATCCACATCTTCACAAGTCCTGAGACACACAGAGTCAACACAGGCCAGCATTGTCTTTTTTATTAATAAAGGCGAAAACAAAACTGACAGCTTGGGCCCTGCTGTTGTATCTGAAGGTTGCAACGTCCTATAGAAGGGGGGTTTTAAGAAGGTAAGTTGCTGCATCTTAAAACAATTTAATATGTGTACTTAATTGTAATTCTTTTTCATGATTGTTTTAAAATGTATTGAATATCAATGTATTTAATATGCGCCAATGAAATATGTTTTATTTGTGATATATACATGCATGTGTTTAACGAATATTTTATTATTCGAATAAAGATTTACAATCAATGTTAGTAACATATGTTTGTTCTTAACATGTGTTATATGTATGTTTATGATATTGTTATGTTTCCTACATATGAGACCTATCGACAACCTTGCCTTTTCTACTTATTTGGATGGCAGTCCGCTTGTTTTAGGCTTTTATTGAAAGCGCATTCAGCTTATTTTTTCCTTGTCCCTCTACTGAGAGATGAGTCTGTTTTCTCTTTCCGTTGTGCTCCGTGAGTCCGTATTTCCCGCGGTTGGCTGTCTACCTGTCCTGTCTCTGCCTCCCAGTTGTCAGTGCTCTGCTCAATCGTGTACCCAAGCCAGGAATGCTGCGTTGCAGCTGCTGGCGGCCGTAGCGGGTGTGTAGCGAGGCGTGTGGTCTCGCCTCCTCTGAGCCCCATGTCTAGCTGCCTGTATGAGAGCGGCAGGGACAACATGATTGCAGCGCGGGCTCCGCAGGAGTTCCTCCCCACCGGCCGGGGGCACAGCCGGCAGCACCCCAATGCCCTGACGCTGCAGCCGCGCCGCTTGCAGCCAGCCTCCGAACTCTGCCAGTCCTCGGATGGAGCGGGCACTGCCGCCGGGCTGGTGGGATCCCTGCAGGAGGTGACCATTCACGACAAGCGCAAGGTATTGAGCTTCTCTGTGGTACTCGCCTGCCCAACATCACGCAGAGTATTCAAACTGGCAGCCCAAATCTCAAGGTGGCATTTAGAGTGATGCCACACAGCACTGCATCCCACTTATATTATCAGCAATCTCGGTGGCTAACACATGCCCACTCTCCCACCAAAGAGTTTGGCTAACACATGCCCACTCTCCCACCAAAGAGTTTGGCTAACACATGCCCACTCTCCCACCAAAGTGTTTCCAATAACACCACAAACCTCCATTCAGATACCTTCTGAAGATCACTGTGTAGGCCAATTAGTAACTAACATCTTAGTGTTTCCAGATATACACAATTACCCGAACGATGTTGCCATCCCACGAGAACTCTAGGCACTATACAACCCATGCTTAGTTTTACAAACGACTAGTGTCAGACATGACATTATAATGATGATCTATACACATCCAAAATCAGAGTGGCAGCACACGCAGGGGTGTTAACTTGCACATTTGATTTCCGTATCCGGCCCTTGTATCCTATCTCCTCAAAATGTGGGGTTCGTGGTTTGTATACAGAGTAGACGTGGACTTCTTAAGCCACCCATTCGAATGTTGTGAAACCTAATATTCCGTTCACTTGTTTGATGAGAATTACAAAATAACAAGCCTGACAGTTTGAAAACTGTGTAATGTTTGTGGCTCAAAGATCCATGATGGGAGAGGGCAGTCCAGCTTCTTCATCAGTTACAAGTTCCGTCTTACACCGGACCCCCTTCCCACCCCCCTATTTAGAAACTGTTTTACTGTTGCTTTGCTTTGTTCCTTTACATTGCATGCACCTTTCGCTCCCCTCCCTCTGCCCAAGCCTTTCTGGTTTCCACGTAAGCGTAGATTGTTTTTTTTCTCTTGTTGCGTTTACTCAAAATATGTAGGTTTTAAGTATTCTACTGTGGAAATCTTACCGTTGTGCGTGATGGCAAAACTGTGTCCGTTTTATTAACCGAGTGAGATGGTGTGTGTTTGTAGTAGGGCGGGGTGGGGGGAGGGGTGGGCATTCATTTGTATTTAATAGCAATGGATCAGACTTAATGCTGATTAGAATGAGGATAAATAAAACCTCTCAGTAAGACCTGCTTGAGCACCTCTCAAGTCAGTTGCACAACCACTCACCAACAACATCTTGTACCAGACATCGCCGGGTCTAGGTTGTGCCACCACAATAAGTCCTTTGCTTCAAATCGAGCTGCACAATCTTGACATTTTCTTACGCTTAGCAAGGGTTACTTTCGTTTTAAAAGATGCATCCGCTCTACCACAACCAACATCACCTCCCCCACTATCCACGTGTTTTTATGTACATACTATCTTATCCCGCTCACCCCAATCTTCTTCCTCACTATCTACATACAGACTAAGGTCTTGCAATTCCTAGGTAAATTCACAATATGCCACTTCTCGGACAAGCTTCAGGTGCTGTAAAACCACCGCGATGGGGATGGGCACAGTATAATTATTGTATAACGACTATATTTTAGGTATGGCGGCTTGTAGTACTTGTAGGTGTTGCTAGATTTAGGCACAGCATGGTTCTATGATGGACTGAGATCCCCTCATGCATGCCTATAAAGTGTGGATGCTTGATTTCTGATTAACATTTTGAACTTCCCTTGGCATTCCCCAGGGAAAGAAATGTGGGCCTGCCAGCTGTCAAAAGTGGCATGGCCAAGAGTTGGCCATGACTGAGGTGAATGAGGAAGCACAGAAGGAAAATGGGGGGTGGTGTGGTAGATAAGTTAAGCCCAACCCTTGAGACGTACACACGTGGTATCCCGTTGAGGGCAAGTTCGCTAATGAGAATTGTGTGTGGGGTAGCATGAGGTGCATAGGTGGAGCCGTGGACTTGAGGTGCATAGGTGGAGCCATGGTATTGAGGTAATGAGAACCTATCTGAATTGCGAGGTCTGTGATCTGCATCATGAGCGATTCTGACCAACAATAGATTCTACCCTATGCTGCTTGACTGGAAAACGTGCTCCACCGGTCTATCCGCTCTTGAATAAAATTTGGTGCAGGGGTCGGTTTCGCTTTGTATTGATACCGTATTTAATGTAAAAAGAGTAATTGTGAAATTATTTAAACACATTTTCCCTTTGATAGCGTGGCAAAATGTCTCTGTCTTCATTGGTGTACTGCTCAGGCAACTTCTTAGTATTGGTGAGTTGTCAGTCTGTGAGAAGATTGATAGCACTTTGGCTTCAGTCAACTACAGTACCAGAGTTATGGCTTGTTTTGTTCTTGTACCAGTACTATGTATGCCACAACATCCACACATGTGTAGCTCAGCCAGTCATCCTTTTCTTGTCTGCAGGATTTTTAGAAGAGCGGCAGTGTATAGGGTGTGAAGTAGACCAACCTGGAGGATTTTCTAACTGGCTTTCTACTGCTTCAGTGTGCCTCAGACTTCTTAATAGTAATATGCACAATAGACATGTAAAGGTGGAGGAGATGATTACTGCTGCACTTGAAGTGAACAGAAAAAAGGTGAAGAGAGCACAGAGGGCAAGAGAGGAATGCAGCGCGAGCTGGGCTTTCATTGAAGAGGGCAATTTAAATAGCTAGCTTTGCTACACAAGTGTCCATTTGATTAGCAAACTTACAGAATTGCATAGCAAACTGCTATGCAACACTGCTTATTGTATGCCTTGCGAACATACAATAAAGAGACTGGACTGGATCCTCTGACATAGTGACCCTAAATAAGTGCATCCAGCTCACCAAGTTCCATATGTCCAGTCTTAACAGGCAGAGGGGAGGAGCTGCCTCAAACGGACAAGGATTGTCAGGTCGTTATCCTTGACCCTTGCACAGTGGGGTCACTGACTGCATCAGTGAATGGGGTACCTGTTTGAACAGATGGGTTTTCGGCAACGTATTCAAATATTAGGTGTCTATCTGCAGCTTTGATGAGAATCTGCGATATTTGTTCCAGAATGTGGAGCCGCCTCAACTAATCGCCAAGTTTTTTTCCCCCTCTCCGGAAGTTCATAGAGATGGCTATGGGTGTTTTTTCAATTCAAGTGGAAGAATCTTGCAGGTCTTGTGAAATCCTCTCAAACAATGGTATGGATTATTATAATATATTTTTTGTTTGTTTTGGGGAAGGTTTACCCTGCTACTCGACCCTGTGGGCTGGAGTCTCTTCTGGTATGTTGATTGCTGCCATAGACGGAAATTGAGGGACGCTGAACAGCTTCCGATCGAGTTAATAAATCACCCACTGAGCTGTCTGTTAATGAGCAGGTGCTTTTGTGAACTCATTCCATATAGAAATGACTGTAATAGAAACAACTAGCAGCTTCAGGAAACGAAGTAGAGGCAAAGTGGGGATCCAGCTGGGGCTGTGAAGTGCAGGGGCAGGTGGAATAACAGTAGTGCAGAAGTGCCCACAAGTCTGTTCCTGGACTGCCCTCCATTAGGATATGGGACCCTCGCTGTTTGTTTGAGGAGTGGTGCTACTTTGATAGTGAAGGCCATGTGAAGTAACGAAGACTGGGTCCTGCAGAAGAACCTCAATTTTTCCTTGCTGTCACTGCATCACAACCGAGACCAAGACCATTCCTGAGGCACCACGTGTCCCTGCGTTTAACTGAGTGACTTACAAAATGGGTTGGGCTGCTCTGGAGAAGGCATTCAACTTGTATAAAGATTGCTTGGAATTAGCGAAGCGGGCGACTAAGGTGGTGTGGGTTCTGGGAGGATGGCACTAATCTAGTTTGTGGAGTTATTTTGCGACACGGATTATAGAGCATTTTTTTTTTATATCGGAATGATGTTGTGGTAAGTGTTTCATAAAACTTTACAAACTGTAGTGTTCGTTTGCAGCAAGTACACGATTGAATTCTACAACTATCACAGCCTGTTAGCTGCACAGGTATTGCAGCATATATTGTTTCAGAGGGGCTGAAGTATATGAACTTAATTTGGCAACATCTAGTATTTGAGTTTTGCAGACGTTTATTACCGCTTTTTTCCTTGTGTTCATTTGGATCGATGGAAAGTTTGAAGAAGAATTGGACACATTTAAAGGAACCGGAGCATACATTTTGATTAATCGTGAGTAAAGATAACCTAAAGTGATTAAACACATTTGAAATGTTATGCACGTGCTGTTAATGTTGGTTGCGACTGTGAACTCGGCAAAGGCCCACGCTCAGCCATGCTGTGGTGGGTGGTGTTGCCTGTGACCCTCATTTGGAAGTGTTCAGTGTGCTCTCCGTCTCGGACCAGCTTCACACGCTCCCCATCCAGTAGGAGCATATTTCTTTCTGATGGGAACATTTTGGACACTTCGGTGTGGGTTTTAGGTGTTGGTAATGTTCCTTAATGCGTCGCCATGTTTTGTGAAAAATAGTATTATCCCATCTAGTTCATGAGTGCCTTTCTCCAACTCATTTGCCCTTCCTGCAATTTTGGCAGGATTTGAAAGATTTTTGTAAGGCCTGCGGCTTGGTGTTGAGAAAAGACAGTACATGCTCCTACATGGGTACACTCCGAAGTAAAGTGTTCGACTTCAAAGGTTGGTGGATAACTCATGTCATGGTTAGTACTGCTTATGCATTGAATTCTTACTTCAGGACAGCCCGTTTTTAGGGCTTCTCGTTTTACATCAATGTCCTCAATCACCAGCGCATGCCCAAAGGAACAGATAACGAGGGGCAAATAGGAAGGCTCGTTCCCAGCAATTAATAGACTATAGAACTATAGCACAATCTATATATATATATATATATATATATATATATATATATATATATATATATATATATATATATATATAAAATTTTATTGCAAATTAGTTGTAACTGTGAACTTTTTTTCACAATTCAAAGTCAAAAGCAAGGAAAAGTAATGTCCTTAATCGATCCTTTTGAATAAAACCTAGTTTCGCGCCAGAATATTCATGTGAGAAGTCCAACACAATGTTGCTTGTGTCCTTAATGATGAGACTTCTACTAAACGTGCTGTTCTGCGGCTATTTCCTGTTTTTTTAAGTAGCTTGTCTAAAAAATGTATTCCAGCACATGTGAATCACTTGCATAAAATCTTCCCACCATTCCTCTGTGGTTTTGACTTTGAAAGGTTCTATGTAGCTGTAGAGGCTTTGTTGTCTTTCGTCTGCTACTGCTGTACATTCCAGTAAGAGCTGCCTTGTTGATTCCATCTGATTCTGTCCCTGGCAAAATCTACAGATCCCTTCAATGGTTCCTCTTTTCCCTGTATTGTTTATATTAGTTTGTTGGGTAAATGCTGAGCCGAATTTTCATCAACCTCTCTCGGAAGTGTTTTGAGGGAAATTTCGTCAGGTAGCTGGGGACTGTGTCCCTTTTTCAATGTTCGTTTGACATATTAATATGGGACTTGAGTGATAGTTTTTCTTCCCTTCTTTGTATCCAATCTTGTCTCTTTTTTTTGTTTTTCCTTTACACGGTTTGGGTTGGGTTGGTTATCAGCTCGTCTATTGTTGAATCAAGCTCGTGGAGTTGTTTCATCTACTCCTCTTTCCAAGTTTTCCTCATTTGCTCTTTAATAGAATTTTATAACCAACTGCCTGTTTATGTACATAGATTTCTCTTAAAAGGGCCAATGGTTTCCATTTCATTTTTGAATGGAGGGATTCTAGCCCTAATTCCGCTCTTATCGCAACAATTGGTGTACATCTCGGAAGTTTCAGGATTGATTCCAAAAGAGACTTTCAAGTTTTGCCCAAATTCCCCATGACAGATTCAACACAGCCTCACTCCCATAAGATAATGTAGGGATCACTTTTTGCATATAAAACATAAGTACTGGCAGTAGAGAGAATTTCCCAAATCTTCTGTTCAGAATGGAGCCTTGGGAGCATAGCATCCTCGCTTTGGAACGAAGTTCAGCCTCAAGTTTTTCTTGGCAGTTGAGTTGCTGAATCTAATTCCCAGATATCGTATCTGTTACTTTCTCTAGGATCTCTCCACCGATTTTTCCATCTTTTATCAAGTTTCCTAGATCCACCTGTGGAGATGATTTTTGATTTATTAATGTTCTCCAAGTTTAAAGTCATGTAAGTTTGCAACTTTTTAATAGACATTGGAAACAGATTTGGGTTTCGTCTATGATGACTATATCGTCAGCATAGCAGGTCGAGATCTCTTGCTCGTACATTTTTTTTTGGGGGGGAAATGTCTTGTATCTCTTAGAGCCTCTGGGGGATCCGCAATGTACCACTTTGCAGCAAGTGGACAGCCTTGTTTGACACCTGTTTTGATGGATAGATCGGCTGATAATGTGCCCTTGTTCATTTTTATTGGGGTAGAGGTTTCTTGATGTAAGGCTCTTATAGGCTGCAAAAGTTCTTCCGGACTCTTCCAATTCTTACATTTTTCCCAAAGTTTGTTGCGATTTACTGTGTCAAAAGCTTGGCTTAAGTCTTTGAAGGCTAAATGTAGTCTCCTTTTGCTCCAGATGGTGTTTGGTTTTAGCATTAACCGAATAAAGATGTTCAATTCTGTGCCGGTTCCCTTAGTGAATCCTGTTTGACAGGGATCAATGATGGTTTTTTCCCACCCAGTCTGATAGTCCTTGCTGCGGATCCGAAGCAAATCATTTCCCTATGGTTGCTAATGGGGGAAATGGGGTGAGTCTTTAAGTTTTCTTATTGCATACTCGATTTGTTGTTCGTCCATAATCGTTTTCCAGGGATGGATGGTACTGATCGAGTTAACTTCTTGCATCGCCTCTAATTTTCCAAAAACCTTTGTGTAGTTTTTGTCCAATCAGAGTTTGCTTATGAGACTTTTTTCTTATGGTTTAAAGTTAAGTTGTTTTGTATGTCATATGTTTCTCTTGTGGTTGCATCCGTTAAGGCGTGTAACATCTTTTACCCTTGCTCCTGGTCCCTCAATTGCCTTAATCTGATTAACCAATTCTAGTAATATTGTTTCTTTTTTATTTGTCTTAATTGGGCACACTATTATTAGGGTAACTTTTTGTCAAAGGGCTTATTCGGTACTGCAGCTTGTGTTGTGCTATCATTCACTTAATTTGCAATCTCACAAGCATGGAAGATCGCCAGCCACAGTACACAAAATGCAAAAATTGTACTCTGGTTGGGCCGTGGGGGGGTGGAGGGACCTCTACACTTTGGGTGCGGGCAGGTTGAGGAGGAGGCAGGGCTGAGAGGCGTGGCTCCAGGCCAGGATGCATATCTTCATGGAATCCAAGCCAAACGAATTAACATAAAAGCAGAGAGCGTTTTGGAAGCATTGGAATGCCCACAATTTAAAATGTGAACTATTTCTGTGATGGTGATTCAGTAAGAAACCCTTTGGGGGGAATAATGATAGTTGCACTCTGCTGTTTTCATTGGTCACAACAAAAAATGTCTTTATATTGCACGACATATATACTAATTTGGACCGCCTCGTAAACGTGGGAGGCGTTCCCGGTTTCTGCATCCAGTCTCCCGTGCAGAGTTATCGGCTTGGGAGCTAATATTTCCTGGGCTAGCCCCTGCAGCTCGGGAGAGAGCGGAGTCCCGGCTGCGCTCTGCAAGACAAACTCTCGGAGCTCCGTCTTCCTACAGTGGTTCGCCCCCAAGAACTACTTTAAACCACACATTCTGCAGCAGGTGTATTCACTCTCTTTACTGTAATAGCAAGTTTGTGTGAAGGACACTTATGAAAGGCACTGGCACGCCTTTCTTTAATGAGCACTTGTTTCTTTGGCATGTCTCTGTCGGGCATAGGGGATCCCTGCACGAAGACTGTTTTAATTCCCAATGAGGCTGAATTACTTTTTCTTTGCGTTTTTGTATCGCGACCATGCTGTCAAAGATGTGTCAACAATTACCCTAATTACTAAATGAAAGAAAGTTTAACGTTTTGAAAAAGGTTTATCGTTATTGCTACTGTAACCTCACACATTGGCAGTTTATTTTGTTCAAGTTCTCAAATGCCTGCCACATCATTTTTGCTTTCTTCAAACTACACGAGTGGGCCAAAATTGGAAATGGCAACAGTAGCGCTGAGTTGAAGGAAGCAACATTTGGTGCTTCGCAAAACACTGTAAAATAGTTCTCTGGTAGAGAGCCGTTGTTGCTAAAACAAAAATCACTTCTTATTGGGGGAAAAAAAACATGATTCCTTTTGTGTTTTGGCTTGAAATGCAAACCGTACACAATGACAAATGGATCAATTCCATACATAGAATACAATAGAAAGTGAGTACAAGTAAATACAAAATGAGTACAATTTCGTCGTCCAATGAACCTATAAAAAAGTCATAAAAACAGTTATAGTTCATGGAAAAATGTAATCCCAATACTTAACCTGTCAGTCGTACATATCCTTAGGGCCCATAATTGCATATGTGTAGGAAATATGTGCAATCAAAATCTAATCTGAATGATGGGGGTGTCTGCAGGTCCGCAAGTATCCTCTGCCAGAATTCTGCTGGGGTGATTAATCTCAAATCCTTTACAAATGTACCCAAATCCAGATTTCTGCTCGTTTTAAAGAGCTTTAATTCAACCACCAGATATTCCAGTGTTTCAACTTTGGCAGGAGCGCTACAGAACCTGCACGCATCACTGTTATGTGCAATTCTAAAGCGCACGGCGCTAATCGGAGGCAAGGAGGGTGGTGGTGGTGGTAAAAAAAAAAAAAAGCCTTGAACAGGTACGTTTTCAAGGACCGGCGAAAGACAGAATGGTCATCAATGGCTCGAAGGGCCAGAGGGAGATTGTTCCAGGTCTTCGCAGCCATCACAGAAAAGGCACGTCCCCCCCATACGAGCATGTCTGGTTCGAGGGACAGAGACAGCAAGAGGACGGACTAAGACCGCAGAGTGCGAGATGGAACATATTATGGACTTTTTTCCTGAATATATTCTGCCCCCAATTTATAAAAAACCAGATGAACGATACACATGGACTTGAAATGAATCCTCTTCTCAATGGGAAGCCAATGAAGCTGACCAAGGAGCGGAGACATATGTGCTCGGAAAGGGAGGGTGCAACACAGATCTGACAGCCGCATTTTGAGGCAGCTGAAGCCGATTGGTAAAATAGCGTGGCTGCCTCAGATAAAGTGAGTTGCAGTAGTCAGTCGTACACGGCACAAGAGCGGTCACCAGCAAGGTGTGAAATTTGGCTGGGACATAAGGAAGCACTTTACGCAGCATACGACATTTGAAGTTTCCAGACTTACACACAGCTGCCACTTGCTCCGCCATAGATAAAGAGGCTCCAAGTATTATAAACAGTATCCCCCAATTTGTCATACAAAGTTTTCAAAGCCCCAAATAAAGAACCACCAGGATTTTCCTAAATAAGGACAGTATTTTCCAGTTGATGAAGGCCTGCAATGAAACTAAGCCAAGCTCATAGCGGATAATATATCCAGGTACCTCCTTAGGTAACTGTTTCTTTCTCACCAATACTGTCCTTAAAAGGTAGACTAGCAAATAGTGTTGTAAGCTAGCAAAATATCTGCGCCGTAGGTTAAAATTGGAACACGCTTAGATTTATAAAACTTTAGGGCAGGTCAATACGAAGAGTCCAAATCTGAAGTTGATCCTTTCTGCTTGGGCAACAGTTTTGTCGCAAATGGTTTTCAGGTTCGATTTATTGCCAGCACCGTCGAAGTAAAAGCCTAGATATTGAAATCTATACGTAACTCCATATCCTCCCGCGAACGAGAGACAAAGAGTTTAGAAGTTTGACAGGGTGTTCAAGACTCTCACAACCAGGGAGCAAATGTCCCTCCTGATGGCTAGGGAGGCGCGCTACCTGGGTGACCCATTGTAGCGGCCTCTTACGCCGAAGGTGACCGCCCAGGTCAGAGTCCGGCTGGGGCGATCAAACGTGAGCACCAGCTGGAACCTATAATGGAAGATGGTGACTCTGAGGGAAACTTAATTAGAGATGCGGCGGGAATCGATGTGTTCCAAGACTACTATGAGAGACTTTACACCTCCCAGTCACAGTTTGGGCACGACTCCATTTCACACTACTTGGACAGGGTGGCACTCGGCTGGCTAGATCCCGCCCTAGGGATGGCCCTGAACGACCACCCTACCGACGAAGAGTTCCATAAAGTGATTTTTGTTTTCCTCTCTCTCCCTAATGGCAAAGCCGCAGGTTGGACGGGGGGGGGGATTACTGTTGAACTATATAAAGCATATGCTGACCTGCTGATTTTTCCCCCCAAACCCCTAAATGACATGATTATATATGAGGACTCCAGGTCGCACAGGGTACTCCTCGAATCCACCAGGACCGCCCTCATAACAGTACTATTGAAACCCACAAAAGATCTGTGTAATTGGGCCTCATACAGCCTGCCGTAGCTGATTAACACAGACCATAAGATCCTAGCGAAGATCCTGGCCGATAGGCTCCTGACCCACATGCCGCACTGGTCTGCCCCGATCAGGCCGGCTTCATCCCAGGCTGCTCCACCCAGAATAACCTGCATCAATTATTCTCATTCGTGCACAATGTCGACCCAGAGATACCGATTGTTGTGGCGGTGCTAGATGCCGAGAAGACCTTTGATTCAGCGGAGTGGCCCTTCCTTTTCGAGGTCCTTCAGAGCTTAGGCTCCACCTATCTTCAGTGGATATGTTTGCTGTATACAGCTCCGAAAGCAAAAATGTATATACTATCCGATTGTATCCTCCCGACTCGGGGCACCCGTCAGGGTTGTCCCCCTGTCTCCCATCCTCTTTGCTTTGGCGATTGAGTTCCTGGCCTGTGCCATTTGGGAATATCATGGCCACAGAGGGGTTACAATTTACTCCCACTTCTCTGTACTGTCCCTGTACGCAGACAATATGATGCTGTACGTGAAGCACCCCAAGCATAATCTGCTGCCCTTGGTGGAGGAGATTGCCCATTTCGGAGACCTCTGTGGTTTGAAGATCAACTGGCCCAAATCGGAGGTATTCCCTTTGACATCGAGCGTCGCCCGTTCTGACATTGGCGACGCATTCCACTGGTTTCCTGAAGGCTTATTTGGCCATACTGGTGACAACCTCCCTGTCAGAAATGTATAGAGCTAACTATGTTGAGACCATAGCAAAATTGGAGCACAAGGTTTAGGCATGGGCTCTCTTGGCCCGTATGTCGCTGGTAAAAATGGTTTTCCTTCCCAAACTTGTCTACATCTTTTATAATGTCCCTGATTGGCCCTCAACAGGATTTTGGACCGGCCTCAAGAGTCTTATGGTTCGCCTGGGCGGGAGGTCAGGCCAAGATCTCTTATGACACCCTCACAATGTCATAGGAACAGTGCAGCCTAGAGTACCCTGACCTGTGGACCTACTTCCTTGCAGCGCATATTCAATACTCTGTATGGTGGTGGGCTCTGACACCCGAGCTCCCGCATATCTTATTCGAAAAAGGCAACCACTCGCTCAAAACGACATGAAGGGCTTACTCTGGGGTTTAGCAATCGGGGTGGAGAAATCCGAGATACAACCTGTGGCTCCCTCTTGCAAAGCGTGGACTAGACTACTACAAGTGCCTGGTCAGGGGCTTGGTTCTTCCCCGAGCTAGCTCTTTACCGAATTAATGGAATACACATCACCCATGCGAATATCTTCCGGCAACACTGGGGGTACACACACTGGGCGACCTTCTATAGCAGGGTAACTTCATCACATGGGAAGCCTTGAAGGGTAAAGGGGAATGTACGACAGTTATGATGCTGTTATACTTCTGACTTCGCGAAGTACTTAGGACGAAATGGCTGAATTTTCCAGCGGCTCCCCCTTCCTCACCTAGTCTTCAATATATTACAACCCCCCCTACCAAAAGGAAACTCGTCTCATCCCTATACAAAGGTATTGGATGGAAGAAAATATGTGTAACTTTAAGGTTACATGGGGAAACCGTACTGGGGAGAGCAAACTGAAATACAATGGAGACAAATGGGTACAGAGACACACAAAATATCCATGAACAATCCTCTCTGGCTGATACATTTCAGATTCATTCACCAGATGTACTGTTTCCAAGCTCATCTACATGATTTCTATTCAGACAGATCTCCATTAGATGTCGATTTGATCCGTCCAATTTCTTTCACGTCTCATGGACTTGCACCTTGATACGCCCATTTTGGAATAATATAGAGAGGACCATGATGTGGATACTAGAAACACCACGCAATACACCCCGAACTATGGCTCTTGGCCCTATATCACCTGGAGTGAAACAAAAATTTACATTGATGGCCTCTGTATTGCCTAGATCTTTAATAGCCAAGGTGTTGGGGAAACACAAATCTCCCTGTCTGTAGGCATGGATTAATAGCATGAGCATGTGTGAAAAGAGGGAGTCCCATTACGCTGCCTCTCTCCCAGAGGGCTGTAGGCACCTAGACTATTTGGAGTGATCTAAAGAAGAACAGGCAAATAAACTTCAGGGGTCGCCCAGATGAATCGTCGGTACTAAGACCCACCCGGCCGAACCCTAATTGCTCTTGAGGTATCTCTTTTGGATTTAAAGAATGGTACTGTGTGATGCACTACCACTGTATATGCACATTATATTCTGTAAATGTGATGTGTCTTGGCACTTTAGTGGGGTGGGGAGTATTTCATTATCTTTTCTGTGGGTATTGTTTGTAATTTTTACTCTGCCTGTTGGATAAAAAAAAGTCTAATAGAGAAAGTAAAAAAAAAAGGAAGAGATGTCCTGGGTTGAGCAAAGTCTTGGATAGAAGTGCATTGCCAACTATCTCCATTCAGAAAATGATGCCTGCGTCCTGATTGATGGAAAAAAACACTGTTGCTGTTTGGTGCCTGAATTGATTGTGGGGATCAAGGAGATGTAAATGTTGGTGGAAAGCCACCAGGGTAGATGGAAGATGTGCTTGGATGCCAGCTTTTTACCGTGAACCCGAAGGTCACTTGAGAGTTGCACACAGTCGCAAAATGTGCATAGTTTGCATCACTCCACCTACCTCACTATAAGGGCAAAATGCGCTGCATTGGAATTTGAAAGAAGCATGTTTTAGCTGTGTTTACTTTTTTGCTGTGGTGTTTAATACTGTATATTTGCCTCAGTACATTTGACAGTTGCTTAGTTGACTGTGATTCCTGATGAGTTTGACAGACTAGCATTTTATCTCATTGGCATCACTCAGTGGAAGCTTGCGCTGCATGTATTCAGAAGTGTGGTTTTGCACTGGGATTCCCTGGGATCTAGTCTGAAAATGTATGCTCATTGACTTTCTTGACAAATTGAAACATCAGTAATATAGTAATCGGGCAAACCATTCTCTAAACGTTATGTAATGTAATTTGTCATTTTGTGTAGCACCTTTTCCCATTGGTACAGTCTCAAAGCGGTGTAGTGCAACACCCTCAGTGGACCAAAGTCCAAGGTATGGCAAATTCGTCAGAGGAGTTTAAAATGCGTGTGTGCATTTTGGCCAATACGAAGGTAGGTAGGGGTGGCCAAGTCCCTGCTAGCTACCCATTCGAGCTGGCATGTGGATGGGTGCTGTGAGGTAGTCTGGAGAGTTTGCCAGTGCAAGAGACTCATTTATGTGTCCAGCTAGACCACATTTTTGTCATGGGTTGGGGGGGGTAACTTTATTCTTATGGCTTATGAGATGTTGTGCAATGTCTTAAGTAGTGTATGATGGCGGATGCATGCGGGTGGGTGGCTGTGCCTTCAACTATTTTCCATAAGCATGGCATGTGATACGTACCAGTGTGCTGGCTGGTTTTGTAGCTGTTGCATGGATTCTGTTCTGTGGTCTTCTGGAGTTTATTCTCTCCGGCATTCATTACCTTTAATGGCGGGTTCATTAGTTGTTACGCAAGTTACCACAACACTCACTATTACTTTAAAGTGTTTGCAAACATGAACCATATATACCTATATATGATGGATTGTTGAAATGTGTTTACTTAGCTTAATTTTGGGAAAATAAATTCCACAAAAGCAAAGTTAATTTGGGAAAAGCTGTTTTCTGCCGCCTGACTAGGTAACCGGAAAAATGCATTGATCTCACATAAGGCAGTATTAAGGGCAGCATTTTCAAACTGGCAAAAAGACTGCCTGAAGTAATCTTGCTAGAATTAGAGCGCTTAAAAATACTGCTATGGGGATACCACCAGGGAGCATGGAGGAAGATGCAGCATAAACGTCAGTTCTTGCAACTGCTGGATCCATGAGAAGAGAACGAGCGAATATACACATGTCCCCACTGATATATGGGTCCATCAGTTGAGTAGCGGAAATGCAGTGAACGGGTGGAAAAGACAGAAGGGTGGACGAGTGAGTGGCATTGAAGGGCCTGCTGGTGCAGAGGCCTGGCTAGCTAAGCATCACAGAAGTCCAAGGGATCCCGAGGGAGAGATGGCAGTGGAGAGTGGACTGTAGAGAACCGACGGCAGTGCAACGTGGACAGACATGATGGCGAAGCAAACAGTGATAGATTTATCACACTTTGACACTAAAGATGATGTAGGAGAGGTCCTAGCAGAAATCCTTCAAGGGGACATCGAGACCTCTCTGGCAGACCTGAAGGGCAGGGTGGATGCGATGGAAGGGAAAATGTAGGGCCTAGCAAATAACCAGCTGAATGCCAACATGCTTGAAATGCGCCTAGATGACTTGGAGTTACACAAAGAGGAGGTGCTACAAAAGATGGATGATTTTGAGAACCATGAAAGGAGTAATAACATTAGAATCATTGGACTGAGGGAGAGGGATAGTGAGACACCTGTGCAGACGTACAATGAACACAATTGTAAACACTTGTATAACTGTCGCTTCAGTAGATGATTTATTTTCAGAAATTAGCATTATTGCTCGTCCAGACCCACCAATAACTTGTGTACCTGACTACTCCAGCGGATTGATTATTTTTTTAAATTTTTATTTTTTTGGGACGATGAGGCATCAAGGTGTTGCTTTTATTTTTGTTTTTGTATTCTGTGCTACAAAGTCTACAATCCTTATGTGGTGACATGAGGTTGAAGTTCTGTGACAGTTTGGTAGAGGTAAACCTTAGTAAAGACCATTGTACATTGTATGAAGATTAAAGGTTTGCTTTGTATCTAAAAGGATCATCACTTGGGGGACGTAATGAGCTTGTTTCTCAGCCTGCCTGACCCATTGATGGCCTTGGCTTTTTAAATTTTTTTTTTTTACATTTTTTTTATTTTATCTCTAAATCCACAAGTCTTGGGTCGGTTGAAATATCTGAATTGAATTGGCTCTTGAGGAGACAATAAAACGACTTCCAACCCCGCTGTATCATCCACAAAAGCCCCATCTGAAGCTGGAGCCCCGGGGGTGAACTCTAGGAGCTAGACGAGTCATTCTCCCCTGCAGCCCTGAATTGTTCACACAATTAAAACTAAGATCTAGAACACACGGGCCAGTGAGAGCATAGGAGCTACACCATAGCACAGTCTGAGAACTCAGAGCCAATTGAGGGGAGCACTCAAGACACTCGCTGTATGCCACCCTACCGGGGGACGCTAAAAATGGGGTGGAGGCTCCAGGATCTAACGCGCAGCCCGCTTACCTTCACAGGCGGCTGCACCACAAGCCCATCATACGACAGCAGCACCCCTGGTGCCACCAGGTCTAACGGCCGCCTCAAACCAGTGAACTTAAACTTAAGTGTCAGACACATCTACATTTGACTTTGAACCTTGCATCTACAGTGATTCCCTGGTGTGGTGGACCGCTGGGGGGGGGTAACACAACTACAACTCCTAGTCTACGCAATACCCGGTGCCCATAGGGCACACAGCCCCAGCCGAGTGTCCTACCCCTACTAAACCATCAAAACAAACTGACATCTCCACGCTGCTGGGAAACCCCAACACAGATAAAGCAGGGGGGTACGCACCGAGGCTCAGCTCGCCAAGTGAGATTTAGACCCCAGCGGTGCTTCACCCGTGCAGTGATTAACTAAGATTAACTAAGTCTGACCTCCATGATCTGCTGGCGGCTATGACAAGAGAATACCAGAAGGGGGCGGAGGAAAATAAATTCCACTAAGCGAACCGCCTCCTGGCCTCGAAATTGAAAAAATTACATACGAGAAACAATATCCTAAAACTCAAAGGCCCAGACGGAGTAACCTGATATGTGGAGGGGGAGACAATGGTTAGACATCACAGGGAAATTGTCAGCTCCCCGCCGCCCCCCCCACGGAACCCGAAGCACAAGCTTGCTATCTGCAAATTATCCAAAAAGAGGCCCCCCCTCACCCCATGCATCTTGACGCCCTTAAGCTCCCGCTTATGACTGAGGAGTCCTCTGAGGCAATAAAATCTCTGAATAGCGCAGCCCGGGCCCCGACGGGCTCACAACCCATTTTTATAAGGTGTTCGCCCATATTTTGGCCCCCAGCTCACAGCCCTCTTCAACTTCAACTCATCGAATGCATTTTTTAAAAAAAAATAATTTTGGGGGGGAGGGGGCCCCCTCCCAACCCCCCGTTTAGGACCCTTAAAACCCACCCCAAACATTGAACAAACAAAATTAACCTTTCACCGCCAGAAACGGTTTGGAACTGGTGGTCCTCTCACTTGACACACATGGCATTTGATCTGCTTGACTGGGGGTATATAAACCAAACACTATCCCATTTTTGGATTCGGCCCTAATTTCATAAAATGGACCATGGCCAACTACCAGCATCCCATCCCCTCCCTGAGGATAAATGGCACCAGATTATCCAAGATTTAACGTCTCCAGAGATGCCCGCCAAGGCTGCCCCATCTCCCCATTAATATTCACACGCTCTATGGAACCATCTGCCATCAAAATCCGATAAAATAAGCCTAAATGTTGGTGACCGCTCCTACAAAGCGGCCATGTATGCGTACAACGTTCTATTCACCTTAACTTGGGTAGACAGCTCGATGGATGCCCTCTGGCAAGAATTCAAGGCGTTTGGCAAGGTAACAGGGTTCAGGGTAAACTACTCCAAATCCGCGGCCCTGGCAATTAACATTACTCAAAAGCACAGAGTGGCACTGGCAACTAAATACCCTGTCCCTTGCGCCAAATCTCCCATCAATTACATAGGGGTGCAAATCCCAAATAAAATAGAGCATATATACCGATCTAACTTCCCACAGCTATTCAGGGAAATGCACAAAGACCTAGCGCGCTGGCACCAACAAGAGGTATCCTGTTTAGGGAGAATAACAGCTGTAAAAATGAATTAAGTACCAAGACTAATATTCCACTGCTTAGCCATCATCCTGGAAAGGGATCTCCAAAAGCTGCAGAGGGGTATATTGAAATTTATATTGGGAGGAAAAAACCCTGAATAGCCAAGCAAATTATTCTGAAGCACAAACATGGGCAGGTTTGGGGCTCTGGATGTATCCAGATACTGCCGAGCAGCACAACTCGCACGCCTTCATGTGGCAAACAACCACTAACACCCCCCTGCTGGAAGCAACTAGAGGAAGCCTGGAGTCCGGTCCCGCTAGCAACCCTCCCACATACCACAATACCTCGAAATGCTGCAAACCTAGGGCCACTGACATCTACCAAAAACACGATAGAAAACTGGATGAAAGCAGCACGCAAATGGGGTTGTAAGGGTACCCTGGGCCCCCTTTCCCCGTTGGAACAACCCTGACTTCACGCCTGGCTTACCCGCCCCCCCCATTAGGGGTTCATCGTGTGGAGGGAGCGGGGACTAACTCAGATTGCAGACTTCTTTGTCGGATGGACCCTGCTGACATTCGAGGAGTGCAAAACGAAACGAAATTCTGGGTATCTGAGACTGAAAGATTCCAATATACACAACTCGGGCATTGGATGTCGCATAATGTGAGGGCTAACGGAGGGAGAAACCTAACTGCTCTTAAGTGCACCCTCATTATCAGCCCCCAAGGGCAAAGTCTCAACCCTATACCGACTGCTCGACAAGTTCAATCTCAATAAAAAAGAAAATTATATGTTTAAATGGGAAAGGGATTTGGGACGAGACCTAGAGATAGCAGCATGGGAACGCATATGGATTCGACTGCACAATATCTCTAAATGTGTCACAAATGTGGGGCAGGGTGAAGGGTACATAACTCCAGAATTATTAAACAAAAGTAATCCAGGGATATTACCTCAATGCTGGAGAGAATGCCCGGCCATCGGCTCCCGGTTCCATTTACTATGGTCCTGCCCGAAGTCTAGCCGGTTCTGGCGAGAGGTGCTGGAGCAAATCCGGCTGATCACAGTACTGGCCATACCATGTGATCCGGGGATAGTTATGCTGGGGGTTACAGGGAAAGGAACTTTCCCACTAACTAGGCACATCTCAATCCTATGCACCCACCTGCTCATAGCGGCTAAAATCCCCTGTGGAAGCATCCTGATGGTCTGCGCTCACCATGTGGTTGGTGAAATGTTGGGAGACAGTAGCTGCTGAGAAAATAACTGCCATCCGCACAGAAAACATAAATAAATTCCACAGTATTTGGGCACCCTTCCTGGACTATTCTTAACAATTTCCGGGAATAACTTAGACCCCCCCCCCCCAGTAATCCGATGGCTCAAATAGCACAATTAGGGAGTCACCCCAAAATCTCGACACTCCTAGAACTCAAAAGAACTTGCTGCAGTGCAAGGACTTAAGCAAAGTCCCAGAAGCGGCCTATAAATGTCCTGATATCACATTTATCAGGATCCCTTGCCAAATGGAACATTTGAGCAACCCTCCCTCTCTGCACCGCCCACTGGAACAAATGCTTGCTTTCCCCTATTAGGGCCACTGTTTATGTGTACGTTTAACAGCTTTGCTGATGTAACCAATGTAGAAATACTCAAATGTTTTGTTGAGAAAAAACAGTAATGATAAACTACGAAAACCAGTCAAGAAGGAACATTTGGATGTGAGGAATCTGGAAGGAAGTCGCCAGTGGAAACCTCAAGGGATATGTCTGTCTACCGCCGAACTAGGAATGGGGCACGATGTCCTTATTTTACTTCTCATTGGATGCTGCAACTTTCACTACACCACATTTTTACGTGCTCCGCTGGGAGGAAGATGTGGTTATTGAGTTGGCTGAAAACTCATTATTTTAAAACCTGGAGGAGAGCAGCCAAGTCATCCGTATGTACTTCGATAAAAGATAAAGCATAACAATTGCTGTTTAGACAGTATCTCACTCTACCTCATTAGAATGTATCCAACCACCCTTGCCTATTTCTGGCACTGCTTACTGGCAGAAGGGATCTTGATTCGCATATGGTGGAATTGCAGTATGCTGAAGTCCTATTCTTTGAAATATATTCAGAAGACCACTGGGGCTACTCTCTCATTAGACCTTCAGGTACCTCTGCTTAGGTAGGTGCCTTTGTTCTCTGCTTTCCAGCTTCGCATTGTTTTTGTATTTTCTTTAGAAATTGAGCCAGGCGTTCTGCCCGGTGGATTGCCCTCTCGTTCTCCTTTCCCTTCCGTGTTTGTTTCCCCTCCCCTGATAGGTTTAACCGATCCTCCCACGGCACCCCTCTGTCCGGCTGCCCATGTGGCTAAGGGCTCCAAGGCAAAGGGCGGCTCCTTCAGAAGCGGCTCCCGCTAGTGTCTGCAGGTGTCAGCAGGGGAAGCCAGTGACCAGCCGTCAACCAGCAGCAACTAAGCAAGGTAGGAGTGGCCCGGGTCAGGAATAAAGCCTTCTCCTCTACCCTGACAACCCTGCCACATTGCATACTCTGTCTCAGGCGTGTGTTTCTCCAGTATTTCAAAAATAATTATTGTGATAGTATTTAAAATTGCATTGTGAAACCTAGGCCTTTTTCCACTTTTACAGGATTGTCAGACTTGGGTGTGTTTTCTCCAGTATTTAAACTACATTGTGAAAGCAGTGCGTTTTCTACGGTTCTGAATTCATAGCAAAGCATTAATTCTAGAAAACATTTTACTTTCTGAGCACCTGTCGTCTTGTCCTATTCTCATCTCTCTCTGGCTAATCTGCTTGTGTCCCTCCCTGCGTCCTTCCCTAGTGTTCTCCTCACCCCTAGACCCCCCCTCCTTCCCACCCTTCCTCTTTCCTCCTCCCCCCCCCACCTACTCTATGGTGCTCTCTCTCCTATCTTTTCCAACTGCTTCTCTATCGACTTTCCTGCTCTCCTCACTAAATCTGGTAGGAAGAAGTTTAAAAATGACATCCTGGGCTCCAACCCAGGCCTCCCTATCGCTGACACCTATACCAGTGCCTCCTCTAGGCAAACCCTCACCGACATCCTCTGTCGTTCCCTCACCAGGCCTATGAACACTTCATATGGTCTCTGTGCTTTCTCCTCTCTCTTCTTCTCCCATTAATGATGTCACCCGGTGGGAGGCCCTCCTGCCCTCCTTATAAATGTTTACCTGAATGGTACCGTCTTGGTCCAAGGCCCTCAGGCCAATCTTCTCCTCTTTTGATGGATGCTTCCCGCACCTCATCAACTTCATTCCTTCTCCTGCTGCACCCCCCTCTTCCCTCCACGGCTTCCTTGCCTCCCCCTGCTGTCTCCACCTTGGCTACCTTGCCCGCTACTTCTTCCTCTTCTGCCCCCCTAGGCTTCTTCTACACCTCCGCAGGGCGTACCTCTAATTTGTACCCCTCCCCGGAAGTCTTTCAAGGATGGCAACTATCTCCATATTGCCACTCTTAACTCTCGCTCAGCTGTCAAACACCCCTCTGACATCTGCCGCCTCCTGGAAGAACTTGACCTCGATGGCCTTGGTCTCACTAAGACATGGTTCACGGCCAGCTCTGTCATGAGCTTTGACACTCTCCTCCCTAGCGGCTACAAGATCCCCTCCGCGCCCAGGATGGGGTGTAGCCCTGATCTTCCCCGCGTGGATTCCTGCCACTGTCATTCCTACGCAGGCCTACTCCCCTCTTGCCCTCTTGCCCTCTTGAGGCCTTTGCCAGTGCTTTCTCACCTCCACCTCCTCCTTTGGCTGACTCACACCCTGACAAAGGACACAGCCCTTTCCATGCTCGACTCTGCTATATCTGATACTCTTGATGCTCTTGCCCCTGTCATGAGGATCTGCTTGAATCAAAGTGCAAATTATGGTACGACTCAGACCTAGTCACCCTCAAACGCAAGTGCATGGTGGCTGAGAGGAAATGGCGTGCTTCTGGTACATCCTCTGACAAAGTGGCCTGCCGCCTGCTCCAAAGGCAATACTGGCTCTCTGTCCGCACCAAGAAGAGAGCTCACACGGCTCTGGCTTCTCATTTCATCTCTAAAACCCAGGACACCCTTCTCTCTTTCTCTTTCTCTCCCCACGTCCCTCTACTCCCTGCTCTTGTTCTGGCCTTTCTTCAGCCACCTCTCCTCCCTCCTTCTCTGCCTTTTCCCCTGTTGCCCAGACAAGGTTTCTAGACAAGTCTGATCTACGAAAGTCTCGTCAAAACAGCTTCACCCCTGTTCCTCCAAAACCGTCAAGGTCCACATTGACACCCTGCCTCCTGCTCTGGTTGACTTCTGCAACCACCCCTTGGCCACTGGAGTCTTCCCTTCCCCCGATGCACTCCCTTATGCGCCCTCTTCTTAAGAAACCCTCTGACCACCCGTCCTGCCCGGCTAACCATCTGTCTCCATCACTCCTTTCCTAGGCAAACTCCTGGAAAAGCTAGCCATCTCCAAGCTTAATCTTCACACTGAATCTGTTTTTTGTCTCTGTGACCATCAGTCTGGCTTCAAAGCAGCAATAAGCACGGAAACTGCTCACCTGAACATCCGTGAAGACCTGCTCTCCAACCTTGATTCCAACACCCCGTGTCCTCATCTTACTTGATCTCTCTTCTGCCTTTGATACAGTCAACCATGCCATCCTGCTCAACCGTCTCCGTGATAACCTGGGCATCACCGATCAGGCCCTGGCTTGGCTGACTTCTTTCCTCTGCGATCGACCCTCCCAGGTCCAACTTAGGTATTTCTTCTCCTCTATCTCTACCTGTGGTGTTCCCCAAGGGTCTAACCTCTCTCGCCGGCTGTTCAACCAATACCTGGCACTTCTTAACCACTGCATTGCCACTCTATGCCCCAACATTCAGTGCTATGTGGATGACGCTCAACTCATTTTCAGGCTCCCTTCAGCCACCTCTCCTCCTTCTGACATCACTGACTGTCTGCTATCCAGGATTTGTGAGCCACCAATGATCTCTGCCTTAATGCCAATAAGACTGAGATTCTCCTCATCGGTTCGCCCACTCCCTCCTTTCCTGTCTCTTTATGGCCGGCCTCTTTTGGCCCTCTTCCTGCTCCCACCTGTGAGGCTAAAAACCTCTGGGTCATCTTTAGTTTAGTTTAGTTTATTATTTGATAATGCGCTCCAAAACCCAGGGGTAGCCGGGCGCAGCAGTTACAAGAATACTTAGGCTTAAGGTTGCGTACATACAAAAGGATGCATACAGAATATGCATTATGAGTTATTAACATGTATACAAGACCAATATACAAGAAATACAGGAATGTGAATCCCTCTCATAGGTCTGGTATCGGGGGAGTCAAAGGTGGTTATGCGCAATGATAGGGCCAGGTTCAGTGGGTTAGTTGTCGTTACTCCAGAGGCAACTTTTCACCTTACTCCTGAAACTAGAGTAGGGTAGATTAGCTCTCAATGCCATGGGGAGTGAATTCCAAGCGCAGGCCGCTCTAACAGGGAAGCTACCTCTGCCTGCTTTAGTTAGTCTAAATCTGGGGGTTTCAAGTAGGGAGTGGACAGAGGCTCTGGTATGGTGAGTAGAGGATTTTCTAGTCAGTCTAGCCGAGATGTAGGGGGGCGAAGTGTTGTTCAGTCCTTTATGTGTGAGAGATGGTGTTTTAAGGAGAACTCTGTCATTGATTTTTAGCCAGTGGTTGTCTTTCCTAATATTAGATATATGTGCTCTGCGGGGTATGTCAAGGGCTGCTCTAAGAGCATTATTCTGCAATATTTGCAATTTGTTAGTGACAGTTTTATTGGCGCCCGCATAAAGGGCATTACAGTAATCCAGTTTGGACATTACTAGGGCATTGGCTAGTGTGATACAATTGGTTGTGGACAGGTAAGGTCTGCAGGCCCTGATTAATTTGCAAGTGTAGGCTGTGGAGGAAGCCAAAGCGTTAACTTGTTTTTTGAAAGATAAAGTGGAATCAAGGTAGAAGCCTAGTGTTTTTTACCTCCGTTGCCACTTTGATTATATTACGGTCTATATTGAAGGCACTGTAGTTAGGGCTGAGTTTTAAGGTTGGAGACGGTTAGCTAGGAAGGATTGTACCCATGCTATAGCTTCACTTGAGAAATGGGCGGCAGATGCTAGATGGTTGCATAACACTGCGTGGTCCACTAGGTCGAAGGCCGCCGATAAGTCAAGGAGGAGGAGCATAGCTGTTTTACCTTTATCCTTCAACTCGTCGATTTGTGTCTTAAGGTCGATTAGGGCCGTTTCAGTACCATTTAGTGGTCTGAAGCCAGATTGGCGTGATCCTAGTAGTTGGTTTGTCTCCAGGTAGTTTTGGGTCTGGAGGTAAGCCACTCTGTCAATGATTTTAAGGAGAAATGGGACCGTAGTAATGGGCCTATAATTAGTTGGGATGGCTGGGTCAAGGGTCTGTTTTTTCAGGAGAGGCAGCACCCAGGGTTCTTTAAGGCTGGTGGGTACAGTGCTAGATCTGAAGGAGGAATTTATTAATTTAGAGATGAAAGGCGCTAGGTCTCTGGCTGCATCCTTAATGACTTGTGCTGGGCAGCTGTCACCTTGGCAGTTGGATGGTTTCAAGGATAATATCACCTTTTCGGTTTCCAATATAGATATGTTAGAGAATCTGAATGGTTTGCAGTTGTTTTGAGTGACTATTCTAGGTATATCTGCCATGTGGGAGGTATGGGATCCAGTGTCATTTAGGGATGCTTTCTTCTTAGCAATTATCGTTTGAAGAGTTGTGATTTTATTGGCTATAGCATTTTGGATGCTAGTGCACCATTGTTTGTCCTTGGGGGCATTATCTATGGGTGTGATTGGGTTTTCCATTTCTCGGAGGATGGAGAAGAGTTCTTTGGAGTTAGAGTTAGAGTTAGCTTTGCTCTCATTGAATGTATTCTTTTTGGTTTGGATTATTTCCTTCTTATATTTTTTGGCCAAATTGTCAAGTGAGGTTTTATTCTCAACTGAGGGTGTATGCCTCCAAATAGCTTGGAGTTTAAGTTTTTGGATCCGTAATTCCTTGAGGTAGGGGGTGAAGCAGGTGTTAAGATGAGATTCTCGTTTGCTTTTGCGCAGTTTAATAGGGGCAATAGTATCCAGGGCTTTTGACATAGTGTTGTTGAATGTCTCAACTAGCATGTTAGGGTCAGAATTGATGGCGCTAGCGGAGAGGGCAGGTATGAGGAGAGGAAGTAGTTTATCAGCTGTGATTTCTTTTTTGCTTCTAGTAGGCATGGGCGGAGCTGAAGTAAGCTTGTCTAGTTTGGGAGGCTCTATGGTAGATGAGAAACAAATGAGGTGGTGGTCAGTCCACGTTTGTGGTAAAATGTTGGATATGGTCATGGCGCAGTTTCGGTTAGCTATCCAATCTAATGTCTGACCTTTTGTGTGTGTGTAGGGGCTAAAACTTGTTGGGTAAGGCCATGATCGATTAGGATTGATTGGATGGAGTGGGCCTGTTTGTCTGTGTCGTCATTAAATCCCAGGTTAAAGTCACCTAGTAACAGGAGCTGAGTGGAATCTGTGATGATATTCGAGAGGAGGCCAGATAGGTCTTCCTCAAAGTTACCTAATGGGCCTGGTGGTCTATACACCAGAAGGACAGTTGTACTGTTGTTAGAGACAGGTATTTCAGCAGAAAGAAGTTCACAGGATGTGATGGCTGGGTGTGGGGTGCGCCTTACAGCTAGTTTAGTTTTGGCAATAATGGCCAGGCCACCTCCCCTAGAGTTAGGTCGATCGACTCTTAGTATATCGTAGCCGTCTGGTATGGCAATCATAAGTGCAGGGCCCGCAGCATCATGGAGCCAGGTCTCAGTAATGGCTAGTAGCTCTAAATTGTCCATGGCTAGTATATCGGCAATTTCCATATTGTGGGCTATGAGGGACCTTGCATTGATGAGGGCTCCTGATAGGGTAGGAGTTGTGATTATTTTTTGAGTGGGTCTGGGACTAGGGAGATTGGGTCTCTTCTGGTTGTGGAGGAAGTTAGTGTGTGTTGTTGGGCATCTTTCTGCAGCTAGGGCAGGAGGGTTGGAGTCGGAGGCAGTTGGAGTTAGTCTGGACCCAGGTGGTCTAGTTCTTTTGTTTTTT
Source organism: Ambystoma mexicanum (assembly GCF_040938575.1). Lineage (NCBI taxonomy): Eukaryota > Metazoa > Chordata > Amphibia > Caudata > Ambystomatidae > Ambystoma > Ambystoma mexicanum. The sequence goes on from NC_090927.1 coordinate 1,188,875,503, forward strand.
AGGTTGTACAACCGTGGTAATCTCGCTCTGAGTCGCATATTTCTCTCTTGAGGGTTACAAGGTATGGCGTTAGTGTAGGCCATTGTTATGATGCTGATTAGGATGGTCCACAGTAGGGAAGAGTATGAGTGTACGGTAAGGCTTAGTAGAGCACATGTTAAGGGACAGGTAGCAGTAGCGCCAAGGTACGGCAATCCCAGCAATTACTAAAATGCAATGAACAGGAGGGGCACCTAAGTGCAGTAATCCCAACAACGACTAAAATGCAGTGACTAAAGTGACCCAGCAATGACTAAAAAGCGTAATAAGATTACATTGCGGCAGGGCAGGTGCATGTATAGGCCGGGAAGTAAATGGGCGTCTGGTCAGCAGACCAGGAAAACTAAGTATCATAAGGAGTTTATTGACTTCTTGTTACAACCTTCATCTTGCATATAGATCTTATTGTAAATCCATGTCTTTCCGGTGCTTTGGGTTTCTGATGACCCAGCAATGTAACCTCAGCTGGACTTCATCCTCTCGCAAACTCTTGCAGTCGCTTGCAACTTGAAATTTGACTCCACACTCTCCTTCTCTCCTCACATCTGACGTCTCTAAGAAGTCGCACTACCAGCTGCACCTCCTCAGAGGTATTCTTCCTTTCCTCTCCTTCCCCCAGAAACTCACTGTCTCTAGAGCTCCTGTTCTCTCTATGCTGGACTACTGCAACAGCCTCTTTCTAAATATTCTAAATCTGCCTGCCTCTACTCTCCGCCCTCTGCAACTCCTCCAGAACAGGACTGCGAGATTTGGCCTTGGCCTCAAGCCCAGGGATTGTATCTCTCCAGGACTGAAATCTCTGCACTGGCTGCGAGGATTAAGTTCAAAACCCTCTGCATTGTCCACAAGGCCTTTTGGGGCCTTGGCCTCAATACCTTCAACTCTCTCTTCCTAAATATCTTCCTGTTCAATCTCTTTGCTCATCCTCCTCCAACTCCCTCCGAGTCAGTCACTTTTCCAAGCAATGAGTTGGTGGTAGATCTCTTACATAGGCTGGAGGTCCCTCTATGCTCTCACGTTTGAATATCTGAAAGTTTGGACCCCCTCTTTCGACATTGACTCTGATTTCTTGCCAAGTAAGAAATGGCTTGTGCACGTGGAAAATTGAGGAGGCAGGTGATGTTTTTCGTTTTTTGCGTAGCCGCTTGCAACTTGAAATTTGTCCCCTTCTGAAGTTTCACCTATCACCATAAATCGCAGTGCAGCAGGTCCTTCTGTTGATTTCTGAGTACACAGCAATGGGCATTTTTGCATAAACTGGGCAGTCTAGGGTTGGTAAGTATAAGGATCCATATTTCAGAGGTGGTGAATAGTTAATCTTATTTAAAGGAAGGGTCGCCAAGATTGTTTCTGTTAGTGTACACATTTCTTAAGGCCCGATTAAAACGCTGACATTCAAGTAATTTGTTTTTTAAACAGTTTATCAATGGAAGAATTAATGCTGGTATAACCTGTTTATGGGAGAGCATGAATTTGCTGTCTGCTTATTAATGTATGTTTTCATTTTTTAGAATGAAGAGACCTTTGAAATACGTGATCATACCAAAATGTATTCGGGACAATGAGTAATTGATGTGATATGACCCTTTCTGTACTTTTCAAGAAAAGTACATTTTTGATTGGAAATAAAAGAATCTGGATTCCAATCTTGATCCAGCAGTGCAAGAAGTTGTTCAATGTGTAGAATGTGCTGGCCTTAGGAATAATTGAATTCAAGCTGAAATATTTCCCCTCACGCCAAAGGCTAACTATAACCATGCATACAAAGGGATTAGAGGACGTTTTCTTTGAGTTACAAATAAAACATCCTGTTTGAACATGTCCTTGTGTCCGTATCCTATCTCTACCTTGCCACAGTGGCCATGGCCATGCTAATCACTATGGCCATTCTCACTCCCTTCCTACCCCTTCACCCCCTGCCCAATACACATCCTCGTGGGATCTCTTTGAGATAGATTTATCAAGCATTACGATTAAACTTGGTGCCCGAAGTGCCTGGCAGTGTTTTTTCAAAGCAGTCTTCTGAGAGGGAATAACTTCATTGGCGCTGTAAACACGCTACTGGTGTAATAAAATGCCTTTCACAGAAATCTTGTTAAAAACAATTATTGACCAAGCCAACAGTTTTGGTTTGTGTACAAGTATTTGGCATTTGACAGGCACTGGCCAGTTAATACCATATCTTCCAGTGCCTGTCAAGTGCTTTTCGCATGTCTACACAAAAGCCAAAACTGTTGACATTGCCAATGAATCGGTTTGATAGGGCCGGAGCCTCATGAGAGAGAATCTGTAAACACTCACTCAAAAGGTAGTGCAAGCATGGAACAACATGGTGGGACGATTGGGGGAGGGTTAAGAATGGGGACAGCTCTTAGTAAGCAACATTGAATTTCATGAGTTGCAGAATATGGTAGTCTGGCTGTTTTCGCCATCATTTCATGACTTTCAATTCTTTGCTTCTATGTGAATGAGTCTCTTCCGTGATCTAATTATTGCCTATTTACAGGAGAGCTGGCACTTAAGGAAAGGAGTTGGGGCTCCTGGCGAAGAAGTGGAATACGATGAAGAGCTCTACGTGGCTGGGAACATGGTCATTTGGAGCAAAGGAAGCAAAAGCGAAGCATCTGCAGTTCATAAAGCTTTCACTGTGGACAGCCCAGTTTTACAGGTATTTATAGTTTGCTCAGAGTTCCGTAAAATCAAATGCAGAATCTTTTTAATTTTTGCAGCTACCTGTTTCAGGTGGAGTATTGTTGTTGGTTCAAAATGCCAGAGGGGTTGCAATTTGCAAATCTATGTACAGGCTAAAGTAATTGTGTATCTGAAATCTCCATTAATCTATGTCTTGCATGATGTTACTTTTAATTTTTCGCATCTTGGCACTAGTAAACCATAATGATGTAAATAAACAGAGCCTACTCGATTGATGTTGAGAGGTTCAGTATCGGAGATTGTTTCCTGTCCAAGGACCTTTAAACCATGGGGCACGGCCCAGCGGCAGCTTGCCTCCCCAGTGCCATTGACTCTCATGGATGCCTTTTGGAGGTTCTACGTGATTTCGCCGACCTATTTTTGGTCGTGGTACTTTTCATCGCTGGATTTTAAATCGCCAAAACACCCCCCAAAATAAAAAAACAGGATTTCTGGCGATGTAAAATCCGGCGATGAAAAGTACCACGACCTAAATAGGTCGGTGAAATGCGTGTATACCCTTTTGGAAGCCTGTTTATTAACCCTTTAGGTTTTCCCTGAGAGGACCTATAGAAGGAATTCGGGAAAGGCATTGTTCAGACAGAACAAGAAGTTCAATATCTTCATGGAGGAAGACACCACCTTCCAGTAGAAGGTTTACTTCTTTGAGGTACTCTTCCTTGTGTGGGGCTTTCTACCCCATCCAGATCTTCCACTCCAATGAAACCAGTATTCTTCATCCCTAAGACACTTTTAATGATCCGTTTACTGTAGCCAACCAGCTTAATATTTCAACCACTGTGACCTCAACACATCAGCCATTTTTGGGACTATATATATTTTTGGGACTATAAAGGAGCATTTGTCAACACGAACATAGGTGGAAGTTGAAGGGAAAGCTTTCCCATCCCCAGACTCCATTAATTTAATTTAGACCGGGTGCGGGTCGGAAATCCTACTCTTGACCATCGGACGACTAAAGAGACTAGACCGCGCTGGTAAAATGTGTTGTCTTTTCTCTTCCACCGTTTTGAGAGCCTAAAATGTACTGCCTTTTTGGACCGGTTTGCTGACCACTAAGGGATAGTGTGGCAGGGGGTTGGGTGTTTGATGGTTGGGGGGTGGGCGGGGGGGTTTGCAGGGTGTGATCTTTTTTTTGAAGTCCTGAGAAAAGGGAAGGTTGTCTCCAGCATAGTCAATTGTCCCCTCACAGACTTGCCGCACCTAAAAATGTACTGCTACATAGTTTCCCTCAGACATCGCTCATAGCTAAGGTCAACCCTTTTAATTCAGAGATGTTCACCTTTTTATAAGATCCGCTTTGACAGATGAGAATGCATATAAAATGAAAACTGTGACACTCCCTTAAATTGGTAAGCCTTTCCAAGGTGGAGTTGGGCAGGCAGTACTCCAGAGGGAGCATTGAAGAAATGTTCTATAACAGAATGTAACCCTTGCTCTCCGTGCCAGAAGCCTCCATTCCGTTTGAGGGGAAGGTAGCACAATTGTGTCAGGGGCACCTCTTAGGCATCAGCCTCAGCATGGAAGGCTTATTCTGCACAGAAGTCTGTGACATTCCAGCGTCCATGCTATTGAAGAGTGCCTGATAGTATGTGTTGTCAAGGAGCCTGCTTGTTTGTTTATTTCTAATGCACACCAGACCCGAGGGTATCGGGGCGCAGCAACAAGACAATGCAAAGATTACAGGGTTACAAAGGTGAGGTCAGGGTAAGGAATATACATGCATATCCTCAGTATATGTAGTCAAGCAGTCAGTCCTAAAGTTCAGTGGATTTGAGTAGGTTAATGTAGTTCTGACTAAAGTTTAAGTAAGGTTGATATTCTCTAAGGTGGTGTGGCATGGAATGCCAAAGTTTGGCAGCTTTCACGGGAAAGCTGCTACCACCATCCTTGGTGAGTCTGAATCTTGGTACAGTAAGGCAATTGGCATTGCTGGTTCTCATAGGTCTGATGAATGGTCTTCTGTGTAGTCTCTCTACGAGGTAGCTAGGGGCAGCATTGTTTAAAACTTTGTGGTTAAGGGATGCCGTTTTTAGGAGTATTTTTTTTGTGAGTCGAGAGCCAATTGTTTTGGCGTCTGGTCGCAGAGATGTGTACTCTTCTGTTCGCACCTAGAGCGGCTCTTTATGCGTCATTTTGTAGAATTTGTATCTTCTGGATAATATCTTTGTTAGCGCTGATATAAAGAGCATTACAGTAATCTAGCCTCAAAAGTATTAAAGCTCTGGCCAGGATCAAGCAGCTGTCATACGACAGGAAGGGTTTGCCGGTCCTATTGAGCTTGCACGTGCAGGCAGTGGTGGAGGCCATTGATTTGACTTATTTGTCAAAGGATAGGGTAGAGTCAAGGTGGAAACCGAGGGTTTTCACTTCCTTGGCCACCTTGATGAGGTTCCCATCAATGCAAAATGAATATTGCTGGCCTAATTTCTCATGTTATTTTGGTGGGTATCCAGGATGATGAGCTCAGTCTTGTCATCATTGAGGCATAGACCGTGATTGGCCATCCATGCCTGGATGATGTGATGCTCTATCCACCAGTGCCAAATCCTTGTCGTAATCCCCAGAAAGAGGGAGGATAATCTGAGTATCATCTGCATAGTTGGTGTAGGTGAAACCCAGAAGGTCCAGATCGTCGAACAGGGTGTTGGTGAATATATTGTATAATGTAGGGGAGACACGGGAACCCTGGGGGACACCACATGTGATAGGGCCAGGGACTGGGAGAAGACCCTCATGGTTCTGTCACTCAAGAATGATTCTATCCATCTGATAGCCTCTGTGGAAAAGTGGGCTGCTGAGTCCAGGTGGCCACATAAGACCTTGTGATCCACCAGGTCAAATGTGGCTGAGAGGTCTAACAGTAGGAGGAGGGCTGTTTTACCTTTGTCTCTTACCGCATCGACCTGAGTTTTGAGGTCGAGGAGAGCAGTTTCAGTCCCATGTAGGGGGCGGAAGCCGGATTGTCTTGCTCCCAGAAGCTTATGGTGTTCCAGATATTTTTGGATCTGGGTGTAAGTAACCTTATCGAGTATTTTGAGCAGAAATGATACCGTCGTGATGGGACGTTAGTTAGTTGGAATAGGGGGGTCTAGGGATTGTTTCTTTAACAGAGAGAGTACCCAGGATTGCTTCAGGTTGGTGGGAATGGTGCCAGATGAAAAGGAGGCGTTAATCAGTTTCTCCAGCATGGGGTCTGGCATGGATTCACATGCTCATGAATATTCCCCATCGTCAGGCCGGGAATCCTCGGTATAGAAAAAAAATCAGTATCAGTTTCGTTTCTGATCTGTCTTTCTTAGTAGTAATCAATCACTGGTCTCTGGGTCATAGTGCCCCCAGCCAATGACTGCCCTCTCCCTAAACCCCGCCTCCGGCAGCCATCCTCAGATTGCTATAGCTCTCGAGCTTTTGCTGAGTTTTCGTGCTTTTTCAGGAGATTTTTCTCATTTTTCGGTTAAATAGAGCATCATTTCTACATCCGATCAACAGGGATCCCTTTCGGAGTTTTCTACGCCTCTCAAGGGTGAAGATTTCGTCGAGTTGCGCTTTTGGAGGATTCCAGAAGTTCCGAGGCCTACCCCGGACATGGCCCAGGAGAAAGGAAGCTCGACGCCCGGGAAGCTGTTCAGGACCTGCCCTGGATGCCAGCTTCAGAATGTTTTCAAGGAGGACGAGCTTTCGTTATGCCTCTGTCTCCATGAGGACAAGACGCACAAGGAGAAGGACTGTGCGTTTTGTGGGAACATGTCGGAGCGGACCATGAAGGATCGCCACCTCCGTCTCGCCAACTGGCGGAAGGGAAGAGCCCGTCAGGCGAGAAGAAGAAAAAGAAGTCTGAGCGGTCTTCTAAATCCTGTGAGGGTTCCCCGGCGACAGGGGCCCAACAAAAGGCTAAGCACAGCGAGTCCGCGGGCACCGGGAGCACCGAACGGTTGGGCTCCTTGGCTGCCAGGCAGGGCGCATCCTCCCCGGCGCCATCAACCACGAGCCAACGCTCTGACTCGGGTAAGACGTAGTCCGAGAACCCGTCGAAGCTTCTGGAGAGGCCCCTGTCGATCTCGAAGATTCTGGCAGAGGGGGAGCGAGGCTCGGACCCTTCCCCCCCCCCCCCAGGCGTCCAGAAGGTGACAATGGCCTTAATTCACCCTGCCAAGACCTCGATTGAGGATGTCGCCGCGGCCCTGGCTCAGCCTATGGAGGCTACACCAGTGGAGGCACCCTCAGGACCCAGTCTCCCTGCCACCGCGGAGGGAGTCGTTTTTCAGGCCCATTGAGAAGACCCCCACGAAGTCCTCGTTGGAAAAGGTGGGGGAGGGGCTGGTGGCCATCGTGGATACGGACACGACCTCTGAAGAAGAGCTCATCGAAGAGGCCCAGCCCATCGGGAGGGATCCCGACGAGAGCGACGGTGTCGCCGACAAGGCTCCTCAAGAGCCCTCGCGCCCGTCGTTTCCGGCGCCGCAGGACACCTCGGTGGCCATTTTGTCAGCGATTCAGTCCTTATGCTCGGCGATAAGGACAAGGTTGCCCCTTCTCCCGACGGAGGTACCTGAGCCAGAACCTTCGGAGAGTCCACCGCATAAGAGGAGGACGACGCATCCTACGCCACCTCTCCCATCTCTGCGGCCTGCTCTGCCTTCCCCCCCGGTCTACTGCCCACGGGGATGATACAGGCACAGACACGGCTACGACAGGTGAGGTGGCGACAACGGGACGTGTCCCCCGTCACCCCCTGCTCGGGCGTCTCCGCCCGACGAAATTGTATCCTTTCATGCCATGATTTCCAGGGCAGCCGAGCTTTTCCAGCTCTGCCCAGAAGAAAAGAAGAAAGGAGGGTTCCTTTACCAACGCCGTGAGGCTAAAAGGAAGACGGTCCTCACCGTACCGCTTCTTGATGACATCTGGGATGAGGGGCTCGCCCTCCTCAAGAACCCAGCCACGTCGCCTGCAAAGAGGGACCGGTACGAGAAGAAGTACCAGGTCCCCGACGCTTCCCCCTTGTGCCTTCGGGCACAACCTACCCCAGATTCAGTCATCTCGGCGGCGGCAAGGAAGAAAGCTGGGGGGGGGGCGGCATCGGCCTCGACATCAACTTCCCCGCCGGATGGCGAGGGCAGGAAGTTGGACACGATGGGACGACGGATCATCTCATCCGCAGCAACGACTATCAAGGCGGCCAACGCCCTGGCTATCGTAGCCCGGTACAACAGGGAGTTGTGGTTCAAAATCGCCCCTCTGTTAGACTTCCTTCCGGACGCCAAAAGGGCTGAGGCCTTTTAAATCCTATAGGAGGGGGAGATTGCTTCGGACCACGCCATCACGGTGGCAACGGACATCGCCGACACCGGTTTCCGTCAGTTGGGCAACAGCGTTTGCTTGAGACGACGAGGATGGCTCAAGGCCACGGATTTCCGCCAGGACGTACAAACCAAGGTTTTGGACATGCCCTTCGACGGGAACAACCTGTTTGGGGAAGGCGGTTGATGAGTCCCTTCAGGCCATCAAGACAGACACAGAGACTGCCCGGGCACTGGGAGTGCTCCAACGACGACGGCCGTCCTTTCGGAGCTCCGGAGGCAGACAAGGTGCCTCCAAGGGATCCGGCAGTGGCTCCTCCACTTACCGCCAAGCGGCAATATCTTCGTCCCAGGAAGCCTACAGGGGACGCAGCAAGTCAGGTGGTGCCCGTCGTCGTCAAGGAGGCAAGGCAGCCTCCAAACAAGATTGAACCGACCGTGGGGTCGGTCCCCCTCTGAAGCACCCCGGTGGGAGGCCGGTTGGTGAGGTTCGTCAGTGTGTGGGAGTCCCTCTCCACCGACCGTTGGGTGCTTGATGCCCTGGCCCAAGGGCACGCCCTCGAGTTTCAGAAGAAGTGCCCTCGCGTTCCACCCGTGGCCAGGAAGGAAAATCATGTCCCTCAACTACTGTTGGAAGTAAGGGCGATGCTCAAGAAGGGTGCCATCGAGCTCGCCCCAAAGAGGCTTCGGGCTCTGGAGTTTACTCAAGGTACTTCCTCGTAAAAAAGAAGACGGGAGGATGGCGCCCCATCCTGGACCTGCGACGACTGAACAAGTACATGAAGGCACAGAAGTTCCGTATGGTCACCCTCCAGCATGTGCTGGGTCAGCTGGAGGAGGGCGATTTTCCTGTCGTTGTTGGACTTGGAGGATGCGTACTTCCACATCCCCATTCTAAAGACACCGAAAGTTCTTCAGGTTCGTGTCCAAGGGCGGCACTACCAGTTCAAGGCCCTCCCGTTCGGATTGAAGTCGGCACCCAGGTTGTTCACCAAGTGCTTCGCACCGGTGGCGGCTCGGCTCCACCTACAGGGGATCCATGTCTACCCCTACCTGGACGACTGGCTCATCCGGGCAAGGACCAGGGAGCTCGCCGTGGAGCACACTTCGAAGACTGTCCAGCTGCTCACAGACCTGGGATTCTCCATCAACTTTCCAAAAACCCACCTGGTTCCGTCGCAAGTCGCCCTGTTTCTGGGAGCCAAGCTCGACACAGTGGCGCGGCTGGCCTCGCCGTCGGAGGAAAGGACCAGGACCATTCTGAGCAAGGTGCAGCATCTGCTGGCCGCGGACATGACCAGGGTAAGATCCATCAAGTCCCTCCTCGGGATGATGTCCTCTGCATTTATCTGGTGCGCCTTTGCAGGCTTCGGATGAGACCCTTACAGGAGTTCCTCGACGCCCGCTGGATCCAGTTGACGGGCAGCTTCGAGGACAGGATCCCTCTCAATGAGACGTTCCGTCAGGCGATCCGGTGGTGGAGTACCCGCTCCCATCTGTCGGCGGGCACGGACTTTCAGACCCCAGCTCACCAGGTGACGGTGACGCGGACGCCTCCCTGGAAGGTTGGGGAGCACACTCTGGAGATCTTCACACGAGAGGCCTTTGGCTCCCGGAGGAGAAGTCTCTCCACATCAACATCTTGGATCTCCGCGCGGTGTTCTGGGCCCTCAGATCCTTTCTTCCGTCCCTCAAGGGCAAGGTGGTGAGGATCTTCACCGACCACACCACCACGATGTTCTACATCCGGAAGCAGGGTGGAACCAGGTCCCCAGCCCTATCCAAGGAAGCCCAGGATCTGTGACATTGGGCTGTCACCCAAGGGATGTTTCTGGTGCCTCTTCATCTGGCAGGAATAAAAAGCACAATCACCGACTCACTCAGCAGGGAGCTGCGCTCGTGCCACGAGTGGGAACTACGCCAAAATCAAGTGGATTGACTCTTCCGACGATGGGGCGAACCCCAAATCGATCTCTTCGCGACGGCGACGAAGTCCAAGTGCCGGAGGTTTGCCAGCAGGTTCCCCCAGCCGAGGAACATGGACGATGGTTTCTCGTTACCCTGGGACGGCCTATTTCTTTATGCGTTCCCTCCGCTGCCGTTGCTGCTCCGGCTCATCAACCAGCTCAAGAGGTCCCGGTGCAGGATGATCCTCGTAGCACCGGCATGGCCGAGGCAGATCTGGTTCCTGGACCTTCTGGACTTGTCAACGTCCCCACCAGTCAAGCTGCCGACGGACGCAGACCTTCTCTCCAGAGAAGGAGGCGCCATTCTTCACCACAACCCGGAGTCGCTGAACTTGCAGGCCTGGATCCTGCAGCAGTAGAGTTTGGAGGGTACGACATCCCGGCCAACTGCAGAGAGGTTCTTGCAAAGGCCAGGGCGTCCTCAACTCTCAAGTGCTACAGACATAAATGGAAGAGGTTCTCTGTCTGGTGCGTGCACAGAAGATTAACCCTCTGCGTATTACGGCCCCTCAAGTACTGCCGTACCTACTGTCGCTGGCCAAAGCTGGACTGGCTCACGCCTCCATCAAAATACATCTGGCTGCAATCTCCCGATATACCAGGACAACGGGACGGGCGTCCCTGTGGTCTCATCGCCTGGTGAAAGAATTAATGAAGGGACTATGCCGATCATTCCCGCCGGTGAAGGCTCCTGCCCCGGCGTGGTAGCTTAATGTGGTGCTGACCAAGCTCATGGTGGGGGGGGGCCCAAGCTCATGGGGGGGGGCATTCAAGCCTATGCATTCGGCGCCTTTGAAGTTCCTGTCGTGGAAGACGGCTTTCCTTGTGGCCATCTCCGCACGGCGAGTGGGAGAGATCCAGGCCCTATCTTGCAAGCCTCCATACTTGACTTTTCATGACACGAGGGTGGTGCTGAGGACACATCCATCCTTTATGCCCAAGGTGCCGTCGGACTTCCACCTCAACAAGCCCTTGGTGTTGCCAGTTTTCTTCCCGTCGCCTTCATCGCCGGCTTAGAGGACTTTGCACTTGCTGGATGTAGCTAGAGCGCTGAAGTTCTACGTGGACCGCACAAAGAGTTTTCGGAAGACGTCACAACTGTGTGTGAACTTTGAGACTGTGAAATAAGGGAAGGCTCTCTCGAAGGCTTCCATTTCCAGATGGCTCTCCGGCTGCATCATGCACTGTCACCGGTTGGCAAACCGACAGCTGCCCGGCCGTCCGAGGGCCCATTCGACCAGAGCGATCGCTGCTACCACGGCGTTCCTGTCTGGTGTGCCCCGGCTGGACATCTGCAGGGCTGCGACGTGGAGGTCGACGCACACCTTCACAAGATTCTACTGCGTCGATCGGGACTCCAGGGAGGAGTCCAGGGTCGGCCAAGCAGTGCTGCGCAACCTGGTCGCCTAAGGTGAGCTTGGTGAGGAGGTAAGAGATGCTTAATGTTGACTTGTTGTATTGCTTAATGTTGAGCCTGGTACCACCTCCCGTGGTTGTGCATGTGTGTACTGCTATGTATTCTCTTATTCATGAGCATGTGAATCCATGCCAGACCCCATGCTGGAGAAGGAACAACTTACTTACCTGTAACTGTTGTTCTCCAGCATGGGTCTGGCATGGATTCACATGCGAACCCTCCCGCCAGCTCTTCACTTGGTCATACTGCCACCAAATCTGAGGATGGCTGCCGGAGGCGGGGCTTAGGGAGAGGGCAGTCATTGGCTGGGGGCAGTATGACCCAGAGACCAGTGATTGGTTAATACTAAGAAAGGCAGATCAGAAACGAAACTGATACTGATTTTTTTCTATACCAAGGATGCCCAGCCTGTCGACGGGGAATATTCATGAGCATGTGAATCCATGCCAGACCCATGCTGGAGAACAACAGTTACAGGTAAGTAACTTGTTCCTTAGAGATAAAAGGGGCGAGGTCTTTTGCAGCATCTTTTATAATCTGAGCTGGGCAGAGGTTGCCTTGGCAATTGGAAGGCTTAATTGAAAGGATGACTTTTTCTACCTCGAGTATGGAAGTTTTGGCAAAGTAGAATCTAGCGGGACGGTCAGATGGTGTTTCGCTGCTGGGGAGCTTAAGGTTGTTTAATTGTGGTAGCAATGGTAGCAAGTTAAGGGAAGCGTTTAAATTATTTTTTTTTTAGTTTTTTTAGGGATATTTTGTTCTGGAGGGTAGCTACTTTATTGGCTAGTGCCTGTTTAATATCTGAGCACCATGTTTTGTTTTTAGTACATATATCAGGTGTGGAAATGGGAGACTCCAGCTCTTTTAGTATGGTGAATAGTTCCCTCATACTGGAATTGGCTTTGCAGATACATTTGTTGTATGAGTTTTGTTTCGCTAGGCAAATTTCGTTTTTATATTGTGAGGAGATTTTTGTTAATTTGGTTTTGTTGTCCTCGGAAGGGAATAGTCTATAGTTTCCAAGTGGTTTCACATTTCCTTTTTAGAAGCCGTAGGTCCTTTAACTGAAGGGTGAACCACTTATTTAGATGAGCTTTGGGTTTACTAGGTCTAAGTTTAAGTGGAGTAATTTTTTTCAAGAGCAGTTAGCATAATTTGATTATACTCATGGACCAATGTACCTGGATCTAGGTTGTCAGCTAGTGAATTGAGGGTGGGGAGAATGGCAGGGATCACTTTATCCACTGTAATATTCTTTTTATTCCTTGTTAGGCAAGGTGGGGGCAGTAGGTGAGGCCATCGGGAGTGGTCTAGTAGTGGCTAGTGTGAAAGACACAAGGAAATGGTCTGTCCATAGTTGAAGAGAAATGGAGGTGATGGTGGCAGTGCAGTTATAGTCGACTACTCAGTCTAGGGTTCTCCCTTTTATGTGGGTAGGTGTATTGATTTTTTGGGATAGGCCTAGTTCTAATAGGATATTAGCTATGTGGATGCGTGCTTATCTGCTGGGTCATTGAATCCTAATTTGAAGTTGCCTAGTAATAGTAGTTGGGTGGTAGTTTTAAGGTTTTTGGATAGTAGGGTATGAATGTCCTCCTCAAATGTCCCAAGTGGGCTAGCTGGGCTATAAATTAAATGGCTAGTAAGGGTCTGGGAATTAATTGGAGGGAGTTTAACAGTGAGGACTTCGCGGGATTGTAAGATTTGTGGAGGGGCTGGTCTCCAAGAAAGGTTTCATCTAGATATGAGAGCGATGCTCTCTGTCCTGTCTGAGTATAGTGTAACCGCCTCGGACGGCGAACGAGAGCAGCGTTCCTGACGCGTCATGTAGCCAAGATTCCGTTATGACAAGGAAGACCAAATTATCTGCCAGGATCAGGTAAGAGACGTCCGTTGCGTGGGCAGCCAAGGACCCTAGCATTTATGAGGGCTCCTTTGAGAGGGTGTGCCTCATTATAGCTGTGGAATGGATAGGAGTAGGAGGTACACGGTCGGCTAACTTCGGTTTATGCAACGTCTGCTGCTTAGAGATGGCAAGGAGAGGCGAGAGGGGGACAGGTTTGGTACTGTTGAACTTCGTGTAGGTAGATGGGTTAGTTTTCATGTTAGTTGGAGGTAGTGATCGCGTGAGTGTATCATAAAGTTTGGTTAACCTAGCTCAGAGTCTAAGGTTTCTGTCGATTAAGGTGCAAGGAATGCTTGCGTAGGATCTCAATGTGGTTAGATGGTAGGGTTGGCTGATGATAGGGGACTTAATTACTGCCATTTTAGTCGTGTTAGGTATGGTTTGTGCAGCACCAGGGGGTGGTAGCCAGGCACAGTACACTAAGAGGCTAGTTGTGAAGAGTATACTAGTAGCGCATAGGCTATAAGTAATGGTGTGCATGTTTGGCAGAAGATATGCTGGTTGTTGGATAGGCATAAACGCGCAGTAGGCTAGTTCCAAAGGGCCTAACAACACAGTGGCTAGTTCAAATTGGCATCATTACCCAATAGGCAGGTTCAAATGGCCATCACTACACAATAGGCAGGTTCAAATGGGCCTGCCAATAAACATGTTCATGAAGGACATAGTCGAGCAAGGATATGCAACCAGGTTAAAGCAATGCTTTGTAATATGCAACCACCATTGCCTGAATAACAATTACAGAAGTTGCCTTCACTGTATTTTTAGACACCTTCAAATAGATCTCAGAAGACTCATGTTGCCACAACGCCATGAAGTGTATCCTGGGTTTGTTCTTGGGTTTGTGATCAGAAAATGTCACCCTGTACAGTCCTACATGACATTTTCCAAATGCATGGCAGCATTGGCAGAATCTCTTTTGATGGAAAAAGGTTTTTGTGATGTATCCTTCCCAAGAGGATTAGCTAATTAAAGCACCTATGGCACAATGTGTGCACCTTACCCTCTAGTGCAGTACCTTCTACCACCTTGACCAGAAACATTTTCAAGTGAACTGGGAGAAGGTGTCGTAACAGTTGATTGTGTAGTAACCAGGCGTAATATCAATGCATTCAATGCAAATGTGTCTCCTTAGCAGGGGAGAGGTTTTTATCGATTCTTAAATGTTCAGGGTTGAAGACTATATCCTGTCCCAAAGCCAGAGAAGTATATTTTGTTCTAGGTGTGATGGTGTCCCGCCTTTCCATTGTTCTGCATTCAAGGTTACACATGTCTGCTACAGGAATGTCTGGAAGATTGGGGGGGTTACAGAGTACTGGGCACTGGATAACACGATCTTCCTCTTGAAAAAAGCCTTGTATTCTTTACCCTGTGTGAGCAAGTCGACAAGCCTTATTTTAGTCCTTTAAAGCAACCTTTCATGGGAACAACAATAGTATGGGATGCTTCCCTCATGGTATGGGCTCTTGTTCACTCAAGGGGTCTGGTCAGAAAGGGGAAAATCAGGTTCTGGGTAGGTAATTGATCCTCTTAGGTCTGATTACCTTCAGCCCAACATAAATTGATCCTAGAGCAGACTAATGATACCAATGAATGTATAATGCAACAAACCAGGAACAATGCAGTTTGGAATTTTCTTTAAGGAGGCACAAGAAATCTGCTGTTAGGTCCTGAAAAGGCACATGCTACTCTGGGCAATATATGTATCTGATGAACATAGCGAGAGCAGGCACCTTATGTGTTCCAAGAAGAGCAAGAATGGGCCGCCAACTACTAGCCAGACATCTTTGCAGAATGTGGTCAAGCCAATTGTGGATCTCCTTTGCCGGAGCACAGAAAGCAACATCTCCTTTATGGCGCTGACTGGGGATGCAATCTTTGAAGTGCTGTGGCTTCCATTTCACTAGAATCGTTGATGAGTGCATTTAGGTTGGGGGCTTATTTCAGATAATGCTCACTTTTGTCTCATCTGTACTAGTAAGGTGCATGTCTGAGAGGCTGTATCCAAAGGAAAGGGAAGTATTGCAACATTAACCCTTTGACTAGAAATATTTCTACAGTGAGAAATATTTTAGCTTGTCTTTCTGCATCAGTGGGGCACAGAGAAGATGTGGTTATTACATGTGCATTTCTAAACCCATTTCATACCCAGTTCCAATGATGGCAAATGGAGTTTTGCTTGTGATTTTTTTTTCTGTTTGTTTTTTTGTTTGTTTATATATTTGGAATTCTGAAATGTGTTCATGCAAGGGCCACAGTAAAATGTAAGACAATGTCTGGGCCATATGCATCCTTCAGTGTTCTGCCTTGAACTCTGAACTCTTAAAGCAAGGTCCATCACCATTCCCATTCTGGGCAATCTGGCTGTTGCCTTACAAATCAGCAGTACATAAAGCCATTCTTTTTTTAAAGTTAACCACTTGCTTCTAATGTGCTGTGTTTGTGGTATGAAAAAAGGACCACCTTCTCCCCCTTAACATTTTCAGCCAATTGCTGATTCCCGTGACACTGCTTTTGTTTTTATTTTTTGACCTAGCAGCCTAATTGAGATCAGGGTTATTGCTTTCTCTTTTTTCATGTTTGGGCTAATGGGTGTCGCAATATAAAGCCCAAACTATTACATTCAAATACTTATTCATGTATAGATTGGGAGAAGTGCTTTTTGGAGAGGGGCACAGAGAAATTACATTTGAGGAGGGATAATGTTTGGTTATAAGCCCACCCCATTCCTTGCTCATTTCCTTGCTAATCCCTATGGCTAATCCTACCCCTCGCAGTCTTTACCCTCCTATAAATTCTGCATGGGAACTCTTTGAGGTCTGAGCTCTTCCATGCTGGCGGCCGTATTGGAGATGCGCTTCATTGTTAGCTTGTGAGGAAAATCCTTGATTCACCAAAACTGAATCCTTCATTTATTTTGAAATGTAGGGCTTAAAAATAATGTTCAGTTTTCATAATCTGTTATGAGAACATTTTGCTTTTTCAAAGAGAATCAGTATTCATGAAAACATGTTTCCAGATTGTAAGCTAACGTCTCCAAACATTTTTTGTTCATTATCAACATTTCGTTTTCTTTTGTAACTGACCTGTAGCGGTGAGTCACAAATATTGCTTTAAAGATGATCGCTGCATTCACTGTCTATCCCCATGTAAACATTGTGCTGCACGCTGTAACCGACTCTCCTTGGTGGTTTGCTGAATGAATGAATGAATGAATGAATGAATGGGTGAGTGAGTGAGTTTTATTATTTGTAATGCGCATTAGAACCTGCGGTATCAGGGCACCGCAGTAAAGAATATGCAAGGCTTCAGTTACATGATTACATAGTTACACAATAAAAAGACACCGTATATATTCAAGCATAGAATATGCAATGCTTGAGTTACATGGTTACATAGTTGCACAATAAAAAGACACAATATATATTCAAGCAATGTTAAATATATGGGGAAGGAAGAATTTGTGACAGTGGAAGGATATAAGGAAATGAAGGGTACAAAATAGATACAATGGCAGCACAGAGGACGAAGGAGACATATAGGTGACATGCATTAAGTAGCTGGAGGCTATAACATAGTTGTCAGTACAGTGTCATTAGCTGGGAGATCTCCACTTATGGGACTAAATATCCCTAACTTTTGGCCAATTTATGATATTGAGTCTAAACCTACGGAAGGGTAACTCTGCTCTTGGAAGGTGGTGGGGGTAGAGAGTTCGAGTTGCGCTGCTCTTACTCGGAAGCTGCCGTCCCTGCCTTGGCAACCTCAAATCTCAGTATGATGAGACTATTAGTAGAGATTGCTCTTGATGGTCTAGCTGAAATTCTTCGCTGGATTCTGTCCGTGAGGTAACTAGGGGCTTCATTATTCAAAGCTTTGAGTGAGGGATGCAATTTTGAGATTAATTTTGTTTTGGGTGGGGAGCCAGTTGTTTTGGCTCCTTATGGATATGCGGGCTCTTTTAGTTATGCCAAGGGCCGCTCTCAGGGCGTTGTTTTGCAGGTTTTGAATCCTATGGATGGTAGATTTATAAGCCTAAACATATATATATCTATCATTGGAATAATCAAGCCTGGATAGAATAAGGGCTCTAGCCAGGATGGGACAGTTGCCTTCTGACAGAAAAGGGTCTACCTGTTCTGATGAGTTTACAGGTATAGGATGTAGCAGAAGCCAATGATTCTACCTGTTTGGAGAAGGAGAGGGTTGCATCGAGGTAGAAACCAAGTGTCTTTACCTCCTTAGCCACCTTAATAAGGTTACCATCGATAACAAATGAGGAATAGTCTGGAACTAATTTCTGCACATTAGAAAGAGTGCCCAGGATGATACGTTTGGTTTTAGCATCGTTCAGGCATAGACCGTGGGTTGTCATCCATGCCTGGATAATGAGATACTCTATTTACCAAGGCCAAATCCTTGTTGTAATCCCCAGAAAGTGGGAGGAGAATCTGTGTATCATCTGCATAGTTTGTGTAAGTGATACCCAGAAGGTCCAGATCATCAGAAAGGGGCTTAGTAAATATGTTGCATAGGGTGGGGGAAACACAGGAGCCCTGTGAAATGCCGCAGGTGATGGGGAATCGGGTCGTCGTCTTCTGCTGCTGCTGGGGAGAACACCCTCATCGTCCTATCACTTAGGAAGGAGTCAATCCATATAATAGCTTCTTTGGAGAAGTGGGAGGCTGAGTCTAGATGGCTGCATAAGACCTTGTGGTTAACAAGGTCGAATGCAGCCGAGAGGTCCAGCAGCAGCAGGAGGGCCGATTTTTCCCTTTATCTCGAAGCTCATCGATTTGTGCCTTCAAATCGATCAGGGCAGTCTCAGTCCCTTGTTTAGGTAGGAATCCTGATTGCAGTGCACCGAAGTTTATGGATCTCTAAAAAGAAATTGATTTTGATTGTAAGCAATCTTGTCCAATATCTTTAAAAGAAATGGCATTGTCGTAATGGGCTGGTAATTGGTGGGTATGAGTGAATCTAATGTTTGCTTCTTTAGCAAGGGCAGCACCCAAGATTGTTTAAGGTTAGTCGGGACAGAGCCTGAGGCAAATAAAGCATTGACAAGTTTAGAGATAAAAGGGAGAGCTCTCTTGCCGCATTTTTTATAAGCTGGACTGGGCAGAGATCACCCTGGCAATTAGAAGGCTTGAGTGAGAGGATGACATTCTCTATCTCAAGATTGGAGGTTTTGGTAAATTTATAGCTCGCTATGGTAGCTTGTTCCTTCAAGGGATCATCGGTGGCGTTGTCAAGGGAAAGAGTTAAGTGAAGCTTTTTTTAGGGCGATTTTGTTTTGCAAAGTGGTTACCTTGTTATGGAGTGCCTGTTGAATATCTGAGCACCATTTACTTTGATGCAGATGTCGGGGACAACGATGGGGGGATTCTAGTTCCTTGACGATGGGAAACAATTCCCTCATACTGGAATTGGCGTTGGAAATGCACGTATTATATAAATTAAGGTTGGCCAAGAAGATTTCTTTTTTGTAAAAGGATGACATTTCTAGTAGTTTAGATTTGCTGTCTTCTGTTAGGAGTAACCTCCATGACGTTTCACAGCTCCTTTTCAGAAGTCGAAGATCTTTTAATTGTGGCGTGAACCACTTATTTAGGTGGGCTTTGGGTTTGCTTGGTCTAAGTTACAGTGGGGCAATGTTGTCAAGTGTGGGAGACATGATCTTGTTGTATTCTTCAACAAGTGTTTCTGGGTCTGAGTGGTCAGGCAGTTTAAGGGTGGGAAGGATAGCTGGGATCACTTTTTTTTTTGTTCCGTTCCTTGTTAGACATTCCGGGGCAGTGATGGTGACTTGGGGGACTGGTCTGGTGATGGAGAGTTCAAAGGATAATTAGAAGGCGTCTGTCCATAATTGTGGGGAGATATTTGTAATATTGGCAGTACAATTGTATTCCGCTACCCAGTCAATGGTGTGCCTTTTGATGTGTGGGTCTGGTGATTTATTTTGGGTGAAGCCTAGGTCAGCGAAGACATTGGCGATAGAGGTGGCCAGAGTGTCTGAGTGATCGTTGAAACCCAGGTTGAAATCCCCAAGGAGGAGTAGTTGGGAGGTGATTTTTTGATTATTTGAAAGAAGGGTATTGATGTCTTCCGCAAAGGTTCCTTTGGGTCCATGGGATTTATAGATAATGTGAATGGTGAGGGTCTGGGAGTTGCGTAGCGGGAGTCTAGCTATAAGCACTTCACAAGAGTCAGTAACTAGGGAGGGTATGGTTCTCATTGCTAGGCTGATTTTTGTGATGATGGCAATGCCACCACCTCGCTTCTTGTCTCTGTCCTGTCTTAAAATAGTGTAGCCATCCGGTATAGTTAGCGACAGTAGTGGTCCTGCTGCTTCATGCAGCCAGGAATCTGTTATAGACAGAAAGTCTAGGTTGTCTGATAGTATCAGGTCTGAGATCTCGGTGGCGTGAGCGGTCAGAGATCTAACGTTTAGTAGTGCTCCTTTGAGAGGGAGAGCCGATACAGAGGCTGGAGTATAAGTGGTTTTCCTTTTAGTGGTAGGTTATTGAGCATTTGGTGACTTATGATTACTGATGGTGTTCTTTTGATTATTATTTTTTTTATAAAGTGAGGGTAGAGATCTTGTGAGGGGTACAAATATTGACCAGAGTCTGGCGTTTCTAGAGGCTAGACTGCAGGGATGGCTGCGTGTGTGAAGAGGGCTCAATACATTCTGTACAGGGTCAACCATAGTGAGTAGATTAGTTGGGTGGCTATCAACTGACTTAGGAGCAGTAAGTTCTTGAGCTAATAGGTGACTGACAGGAGTCGATAGGTAGGTGATTGCCAATAAGGTTGTAAGGGCGCAGAGGCAGTATCATATAGTGTGCATGGTGTAGAATAACATTACCTAATCTTTGCACTGATTGGGATCAGCTAGTAGGTTAGAGTAAACTGGTTAATCAGGTTAAACTAATTCCACTTTGTATAGCCTGGGTCTACATTAGTTATTTATCCAAGTAGGCTAGGCTCGGCTGGATCTCCTTTGTCACTGTAGAGCGCACAATGCTCACTAGTTTAAAAGGTGAAGATGGGCTAGTTCCATTTGTGTACAATGGGGCATATGCTAAAACAGTGAAGCACACACTAATTGCTTTGTCAAACAGTGATGTAAAATGGTATTCATTCACATACAGTTGTTGGTGAGGGGGGGGGGCAGAAGGCCAATGTATCTCGCAGCAACAATTATTTCGGAAAACAATGATGACTTCTTTCAGGGCATAAACATTGGTAATTACAAAGCATGCAGGAACGATGTTTATGCGTGCAAATGTTCAGACGATGTCGGGAGTACAACAGTAATGTAGTCAATAGCCGTACTCGCATGAATTGATAGATCAGCAATAAGCGAGGCTGCAAGATGTGTGGCATCAGGGTACTCCTCAAAGTGTTAGTTTGTTCAGTGGGTTGGCCACGATTATAAGAGTCCTTGCAGGGGTGCTCCTGGTGTGAATGGGGGCAAACAGGGCAGCAGGCCTTATCAAGGCCTTGGGGAGGCCGCCGGCTCTTCCGCCTGCTGGCGGATGTTTGTATTTTAAATACAATACAAACACATGTTGCTTAGCAACGTTGAGGCATCTGAGCCTCGTTTTCATCCCGCGACGCGCCTGACATTTTGTTTCTAGCTGATGTCAGCGTGTGCGGTCTGGGCCGCAAATAAATGCAGATGGTGCCCAAATTATCAAAACTAAGGCTACGCTCTGACTACGGATGCCCAGGCAGGACAGCTGCTGAAATCTCAGCCCTTGCTGGCGATGTGTAGGGCCGATCGCTGCTTGCTTTCAGGGATCGCTGTCCTTCGCTGGGCTTCTGTCTGCTGGGGCAGAAGTCGGGGGGGGGGGGGGGATCAGTTATTCAGCCCCTGTCGGTCCCTACTGTACTACACGCTGTGTATTATTTTGCGCAGGATAAGGCACATCCTCATTGTTATATTCTCTTACCTTGGTGAGCCCAGTGCTGCTTCTCACTTCTGCCGGCAGGGTCCCCAAGTTCACCTCCCAATTCTCTTTAAGCTTCCGCATAGGCTTGGACGTGAATCTATGTAACATCTAGTACTGCTCTGTAATTGCCTTCCCCTTGATGTCCCCATTCAGAAGATTTGCCTCTATTGGGTATCTCTGCGGTAGGTCCCATGATGTTCAGTGCAGGTGGGACGTCAGTTTGAAGTGCGGTCTCCCGTTGGGCTGTGTCACAGTTTGAGATGGTCGCATTGATTGTTTCCAATCGTTTAAGACAGCGGTCAAATTGTTTGTGAAACCATGTTTCTCTTGGGTCGAGTCACCGTTCGAGATGGGTGAGTCCTTGGCTTCCAGCAAGTTGAATCCATGTGCAAATTTGTTGCTTCATTGGGATGGCTCAAAAAGCAGGTAAGCGCTGTAGAGTGAGAGAAGCCACACTGCAGGTCCTGTAGTGGCTTGAAGTGCATTTAGCCCAGTTGAGCCGGCTTGCAGACATCTAGAGGTGAGGAAAAAGGGTCCAAGCTGCTTCAGGATTTCTGGTATGCTTGGAGGACCAATCTAGCATGTCTAGGGACAAGGTGGTTCGTCTCGTCTGCACCGCCAGTCCAGGAAGTTGCATGATCCCCTACATGGGTGGGGGTGTCCTTCACCTCCAGTGAGCAGGATCCTGTTTCCGGTGTACAGCCAGCAGATGCCTTGGTCCGGCAGCAGCGTTTCCCCCACCTGTCCCACCACTGTTCCATGGCGATTGTTGGGGAGCAAAGCTGCCTCTGCCTTTGGATGCCGTCTGTCTTCATCCCTATGACAGTGGACTTTGGAATAGACTGTATTGCCAACAAATCCCTCATATGAGGGGTGCCCCTCCTTATTAGAGGCCAAATATCAAATGGGATTGGTCCAAAGTAACCCTGCTGTAAGGTGTACAATCAAGACTGTTGTAACAAGTGTCTTTTGTCTCCTGACACACAAGTGCTTTGTTTGCTGGAAATTTAGAGGGCAGAAAGTTGTAGAGTACCCTACCATGAACCAAAATGGTCTAATCCCTTTCTCTGCCTACCTTTTTCCTCTGGATACCCAGACTCCTCCCCTGTGTGAGGAAGCCATGGTATCAACAGTAAGACGCACAAGTGACCACAGTTCAAGGGTGTTTTTTGAACTTCAAAAAGGGTTTGAAAAAAACACTGATTTAATCCTAAATCTACAGATGGGAGCAAGCTACGACCATCAATTAATAACGCAGTCCTAGTGCTGTCTTGTCAAAATAAAAGGGCCTATACTAATAAACCTATTGCCAATCGTTACCTCTGAATACAAATAGTGTGGGAACAATGTTATGTAAAAGAAAGAAGTGTTCAAGAAATATGTTGGGATGTTCAGGCCGTTGGCCTTCCTTCCCCCACGTTTTCAACACGGGATAAGGCGGTACTCGAGCGTAGCACAGTCTGACTTTTCTAGCACGAGGGTGCAGTTCAAACATTAGCATCATGGCCTTTTGTGCCCAAGTCTCTTTGCTTTCCAAAGTCTCGTCTTGCCGAGGGCCTGATGCGTCAAACAAACAAGTTATTTTCCTCTCGAATTTCACACATACTCAATTTCTCAGGTGATTTCACCATACACCTCGGATCCCTCGCAGCCGGGCTCAGATCCTCCTCAACGCAATGTTCGTAGGATTTTCATGTATCTAATTTCTCGGGTGACTTCACTATTCACCTCGGATCCCCCTCAGACTGGCTCAAATGCGTTTTCACACGATTTTCAATCAGTCTCCATCCGCCGGGCTCGGACCAATTTAATTTACTTTAACACAAACTTGCTTTATCCCAAAAGCTTTCAATTGATGTCCCTTGTTCGGGCTTGGACCAACTTGCTTGGCAATATCAATGTGGAAGACTTTCGATTGTGCACAGGATTTTGGTTGACCCGTCGCAGGACCACTTTGATGCACAGTTCACTGTTTCACCTTTCTCAACTCTCAGCTACCTTACAGAGACCTTCGAATGAGCATGAACGTGGTGCCGGACCACTCTGTCAAGGATATCGTATCTTGGTTCAATCACTCATCTGTTCTATTTTACTTGCGTTGGTGATCACATGCGTTTGAAGCACTGTTCGCTTCAGCGTTCACCATAGAATGTTGCCGCTTGCAAGCTTGGCTTTAACGCAGAACGGTCTGGCATTAGTCTCCTCGACTCACTCGCTGCATTGATTTCACTGGCACTACTTTATTGCAGGAGCCAAGGACAATACCACAGTGGCAAGCGATTCTCCCTGCCTTGATTATCCTGGCAGGAGGGCCCCGGGTACCTCCGACACACAATGCAGGATTCTTCAGCTTGGTTTCCTGGTCTTGCGCTTTCTATTCTCAAGGGTTTGCGAAAGTAACGGTTCCTCGTTCAAAAGGTCAGGGGTACTTCGCTCCTTGTGATCCCCTTCTGTTTTGCTGTCTTTCTTCCTGTGTTAAACTGCCATCCTGGAACAACTGCTTCCTCGTGTGCTTTGCCTTGCTCAGTGTGCTCTCGTACTCAAACCTTTTATCCGTGTGGGGAAGTGTAATGGTCAGAAATTGCCTGACCCTGCCTGACCATTGTATTGGGACATGTCTGGTATACGGTTTGGGTGTTAGTCTGTTTTTTCTCATAGCGAGCTGTCCGTGAGAAAGTGTTTGTGTTGTAAAGGGAGGTTGGGGGCTGGGGGTATGTTAAGTTCCTAAGTGGTAGGATGGGGTGAAGGTGTTACAGGGAAGTGGATACCGCATCTCGCTATCCGGTGTACCACTCCCATAACACCCCTCGCCCAGTTAATCCTTCTGCACCGGCCTATCCCCAGGAACTGGATCCCAAAGCAATGGCCGTGTCCTGGCCACCTGGATGACAGATCCCCGGGGACTAGTGGGTGAGACACCTTCAGGTTTCTCACACCTGTGCATGTCTGCTGACTTCAAAGGGTTTCAGGTCATCCGCACCATGGTTTGTGTGGCTCTGTCAGTGCTACCTTTTTGAAGCACTTCCTCTCGGAGGAACTCCTGGGTAGGTTTCCTGTGCCCTGGGAGGAAGGTGTTTCCCTTTCTCTCAGATAATCAACACTGCAGCTTCTTGGCCATTGCCCCCAGTGGTTGTTGTGAATACATCTGGGCTAGGCGGTTTATGCACATCACCATGTCATAGCTGGGTCCTTGTCACCAACCTGACCCTGGTCTGATATAAGGCGGTATAATTGTGTGACTCTAGTAACCACCATGCCACAACCAGTTCTGCCTTTTTATTTACAGTTGAACTTGCCACCAGGCTGACTAGGTGTCAGAATTCTAATTTGAAGCCGTGGTGCAGACAGATGCAAAAGTCAATTTATGTTCCAGCAGCTGAGATGGTGCTGTGGATGTCGGGACGGGGATGGGGGCGGGGACGGGGGCGGGATGTTAAAGCAAAGGCTCCTGAATAAACTGATTTTTGGAATGCCGGTAGGTAAGGCTGCACGATTATCAGACCTGCCCTTTTAAAAACCGTATTGTTGGCATTATTTTGTTTACTACAAATCAAAAAGCTAAGTCTTTGACAATCTCGCAGATGGAAATTGGTCAATCACAAACAATAAAAATGCCTTCCTTCAAACAACTCTTGCGTCCCTTTCTCGCAGCTTTACCTAGCAAGGTCTGCCAATCTAAGCAGCAAAGGCCCTTCTTTCATGCCAAACTGGAGTGAATGTGGCCATTATTTCTGTCACCCTCATTTGTGGATGTGCAGTGTTCCACCTCCCCCTTATACATTTGAATATGGTTTTGCCAAAAGAGAGGTAGTAGCTCTTTCCTTCTGTGTTGCAATAACTCTGGAGGAATGAGGGCACCATGGTCTCAATGGTCTTACTATGTTAATGATTTGGTTCCAGGTGCTTTGCTCCACTTGATAGTCCCAGACCAAGGCATTCCAATCTAAGCAGCTTACTGGATCCCTTTTGTATACTGAGGCCACATGAGCCCCTTGCATATATTTCAAATGGCGGGAGAGCATGGGGTGCTTGTCTGAGTTACCCAACGCTGCCTCTCTTTTTCAATACTAATTTCTCATCCTTAGTCCTCTAAGGCAATCACTAGTAATCATAGTTGAGAATGCCACATTCCCATAGGAAAACGCTCTGTGAATCGGGCCCTAAATCCTTCTAGGCACATACCACTGAGACATTGTTGGACAAGTTGTTGTTTAGCGGTTGAACCAATGAGGACGAATTCGGTCCTTGCTGGGTTAAGTTTGAGGTAGACCACTGACATCCAGGGCTGGATGAAGGGTAGGTAATCACAGAGACAACTGATGTCCTGTGGGCTTTTTATTCTCATGGGCAGCGAGTATCGTCTGCATGTTGGTGGATGGCTATATTGGTGTCTTTGAAGCATGTACCCAAAGGCTCCACGTAAATATGAAACCGGATCGGGGTGAGGATAGAGCATTGGGGGACTCCACAGGAGTTTGGGAGTCAGAATGCAAAGTGTTCATCTGGGCAGCTTGGTGTCTGCCCGAGAGGTAGGAGGTAAACTAATTCAGGACAGTACCAGAGAATACCATCATGTCTGCGAGGAGGGAGAGGAGGATACAGTGATTGACTGCAGCGGAAGTTCTCGGAGGTGGAGGAGGCACGAGTCTCCCTTTTCTTGGAGGACCTCATCCACCACCTGGATGGTGGCATTCTCGATGATACATTTGGGATGGAACCCAGACTGGTAGTCGTTTAGGAGGTGTAGTAGATTGATTCTGCGAGTAGCTGTGTAGTGACCACTTTTTCAAAGATTTTGCCAATAAACGGTAGGTTCGTAATGGGCAGTTTGTAAATGTTTATTAACCAAAGTTCCAATGATGGCAAATCCTTTTCTGCTGGGTAAAATATCTACTTTCTGCTTCCTCCAAATAGCACCAATGGTATTCCTGACCACCATGCTTTGTTACCTCCTCAAGAACACTTGCCACTGTTCAAAAGAAATGCAATATCCACAACCTGTGGTGCAGTTCTTGGTTAACAGTTAGTTAGTATTCTCTTGATTATAGTTTTAAGCTTCACAATGGTATATTTGTCAGGATGACTTCCTAGTGCTGCTGCTTCCACAACTTCACTTCTACTTAATTTACCGTGAGAACAGTCACCTTGTCTCACAGTACTCCTCTTGGTTTGGACTACTACAATATTGCATCCACTGACATCCCGATATACCACCACAACTTCAGTACTTTGGACTACTACCACAGCTTCAGTGATTTGTATTTCTAGACAGGCTACGACAAGATAGACTTACTTCAACAACTCCAAGTAGGCAATGCACTCTTCCTCTGAACAACTCTCCAAAAAGGAGGAGCCTCTTGGCCTTTCCTGTCTGTTTGCCACAATAACAGCCTGTATAGTATAGCTTACTGAGGAATGGCATGTTTTACTGTAATATCTTTTTTACGTGTCTGGGCTGACCTACATTATGCAGCATTAAATTAATGAAACCATTAATGTTCCTGTGCACTTAGTTTTCAGTGAGTAGAGCTTTCCACAGTTGAGCATGAGTTCGCAGAACCTCTCTCTGTGATAGGCAGACAGAAAAGGAGACTGGCCAAACACGCAAAAAACGTTGACTAGTTGGAAGAGTGAAAATTCGGCTTCCACGCAGGTTACTCCAAGGTCAAATGGAATGGCCAAAAAGGACAGTCCCCGCAGTCCCTCAGAGCAGCGTAACAAGATTGTAGCAGTAAAGCCAGAAACTCTGTTAATACACTTTAAGTGAGAGTGACTGCACAGCAGATCGGTGCTGTGTTGAAAGTATGTGGGTCCTGCGTCCAGCGGCAAACAACGAAAAACAGCAGCACACAAACGCCCTTGACACCACACACGGGCTTCACGAGGAAGATATAAAAACACATTTTGCATTGAAAAGAAGGTAAACCATACCAATAAATACAACATGCACAAAGAAAGTAAAAATAACAAATTGTATTTGACCTTTTTCTAAAACGGCAACTTTGATGCAAATGTACATTTGTATTAAAATTTTGTTTTTGGGGTCTTATTGTTTCGGCATTTCATGAGGACCATGTCGCCCCCAGCTAAAACTTTTAACGCATTATTTACACTTTGATTTTCCTGCCTGGAAGGTACATTTTCTAGATGGGGGGGGGGAGACACACCTTCGTTCCCTGCTCCCCCCAACACTGTTCATATCCCTAGCCTCATCCCCCACATCCTACTCCTCCTCCTCTTCTCTAAACCTTACCTGATCCCAAACCGGATGTAGCTGCTTGTCATCTATTTTTATTGAATATTAAAGTTGGGATATTTTTTTGATCTTCATTTTTACTCTCGTTATTTCCAATAAGTTATTTGTACCTTTTTTAATTTTTTTTTACATTTTCTGTTTTTTCATTTTTGCAGTTTTTTAATGTGAACCTTTTGGTGACATTAAGAGTATGGTATGTAGAAAAGAATGCCAGAAAAAATAAACCTGCAAGTCGTGTTTTATCCCAGGGCATTGGCACGTCGTTTAAATGTGGATAAATGTCGCTTGCCACATGACTGTTATTGCAATGTTTTATTTCCTTTTTCTGATCAACATTTTCCATCATGAGCTCTTTCTGTAAGATACATTTGCATGTTCTGTTCTCTTCAAGCAAGTGTTTGTCATTTTAATCTTGGCAAGATTTGTGTCTAAATTGTCAGGATGAATGTATTATCCAATGAATTAATGCTGTTTATGTTGAAACAATACAGTGATTATTTATTCATGGATTCAATCTGTGGGAGTCCCTCAGCGTGCTCCTTTTAAATATTTAGGTAGGCCATTGAAATATATGATCCGATTTTTCTGTACTCTTTTGAAAAAGTAGACCAGCATTATAAAAATGTGCTATTGGTGGCATCTTGAAAGTTATCAAAAGGACCTGGAAGAAAATATTCACAATGAAAAGGACCTTTTTTTAAATGGAAAAAATATATATGTGAACTGGGACTGGAAGAGCATAGAAGCAGAGAGTAACGTGAAGTGCTGTTTGCTGGAACCTACTGTTCACTGGTCCTAGATTTCACACAAACGGCGTAATGGGGAGTGCTGGCTGGGGCCAAAATTTCGAGAGTGAGATTTATTTAGTTTGTTCTTGGACTTGAAGTGAAATGTTTCAAGAGACTTTGAACTAGTGAAAAAAAAACGCGAATACCTGTATTTTGGGAATTGACGTCCATAGTCCCAAAAGAAATTGTAGGTGAGAAAATGACCGAATGAAGGCTGGAGTCCTAAACCACTTACTCAGTTCTCTGTAACGTCTTTGAAATACACGCTGTGATTAATACTATAATCCTCATATTGATCTCTTTTTCTTCTTTTCTCTACACCTTGTAAAAACCATTTCTTTTTGGTTAAAATCAAGTAAATAAAAAAAAAAAATAAATAATCCTCATCATTAATTTGAGTCTGTCGCAGTAGCGCGGGAAGGTAAATGTACAATGCAAGGGGATGTTAAAGTTCTGTTAAACCTGAAAAACATGTCTGATCAGAACCCAAAATGCCATGTCTGAATTAATAGAAAGAAAACAAAAGTACTATGAGTATTGTACGTATAAAATGATGCTCTGAAAAATGTGAGCTGCTGCTTCTCTCAAAGATGCATCAAGCAATGTGCTTGGAAATAATTTGACTTTGTTTAAAATTATTTTGAAATGCTGAAAGTTCAATGAAGCCCTGACCTTGCCCACATAGTTCCCATCAATATTATTATGGGAGAACATGTTACCAGACTGTAAGGGAGGGGGACATTTCTGAAAATGATCATAGCACCGCATTGACTTAAACATTTGGAGAGCTCCTCTAACAACGCTAACAAAACTGAAAACTTTGCTGTGGGAACAAGGAAAATTATGTAGGGATTTTCACTGGAAACCATAAAATACTGACTTGCTATTTCATAAACCGAATCGCCCCATGCAACATTCCATGTACTAGGTTATGTGCAAAGGTTGTCACGTTGTAGTGTTGGTCATTTTAAAGACTTTGTCAATCCTGTAATGATTTACTCTGTGGAATGACCTAGGTTTGTTCTATTTTTTTTTTAGGCTTTGTGGTGTGATTTTGCTCTCCCAGAAAATAAACCTGAACACCTGAACGGTAAGTGATGTGTACATATTTTAATTGCATCTGCTTAGAATTGTAGAAAAAATTCTGTTTGTTTTAAAAAGAAATGTATTTCAGTTTTAAATACAAAATAACGCAAGAGGCCTCAGTACTGCATGTATACATCTAATAAAGATACTGCATTCTCAGATTCATCCTGGGACATCTTTTAAAGTCCTAATCTGTGGGGGAAGGGCGGTGGAGGGATTGGGAATATTAATGATGTAAATCCAAGCAATGGGGACTTCACATGGCACGTGCCACATACAAAGTAACATGTAGTGAAATAAAATATCAAACCCAAAACAAGTCTCTCATTTTGAATATATGGCAATGTTTGTAATTCTACTAATGCCTGCCTGCATAAGGCTAATTCTTTAATAGCTTGTTTTGCTTGTGTATCTTCACAAGTCTATCATGTTCCACAGCCAAGCAACTTCTGCTCTATATACGTAGGTTTGTTTCTTATGGAAACATCATTTTCTGTACCTGGCAGAAGATTGCTTGGAGTAGGGTTGTGCACCGATTAGTTCTCTATCCTGGACACTTTTCATATTTAAGGTTAAGGTTGAAGGGAGGATGCACAAGGCTGAGCGGTTTTAGAAACCGCAAGAAACCAGATCTAGCAGATTCCATGCCCCTTTTATTTTAATCCCATACCTGCATGGTCCTAAAAGTAAACCAATTAGGCCATCCTTTTATGTTGGAGAAATTATAGTTTGATAACCCAACCTTATACTTTAGGATATAATAGATGGTTTTATTTGTGCCTCAAAGGTTCTGTTGGTGTTTTTATCATGCCTCTAATCCATCGTTATTTGGCGCCCTGTCGGGCAAACCTAAATAGTTGGACTAAGAGTAAAGAGGACTTACCTTGTGACTCAGTTTGAAGTGCTCACTTGAGCTAAAACAGTGTAATTTTGCTCAGTCTTGTGTGTCTGTGTGTTAGGGTGCACTGTTTCAACACAAACACTGTAGTTTCCTAGAGTTTCTTATTTTTAGCCAAGTAATAGTTTAGCCTCTAAGAGTTAGGTTTTTGAAATAGAATGGCGGATAAATTGATAAATATATATTTTTTCTCACAGGTACACAGAAGATGGAAAAATGTGTATGCATTCTCCAGAGTTCATGCATCAACATTCATAGCACAGAAGGGAAGGATTACATAGCCCCCCTACCGTTTCAGGTAAGGAGAAATGCATCTCCTGTGATCTCAAAAACCATTATGGGGGCACTGATTATTATCTGAAAGGTTGCTTGTGCCAGGACCCCATTAAATGTATGGGCAATGGTGAACAATGTAAGCGGAGTAGAATTTGGTTAAAACTGTTTTGAAACCAAAGGCATGTAAGATGTTGAGGTGTATTGTTTGTCAAATTGATTAAGAAATATTGAAATACTGATTTCAATATTGAGTAGAAGGGCATTTGCCTCATTAATGTGATTTTTGAGTACCATAAGGGCCTTTGCCTTCATCTGGGCTTATTTGAAATTCGCCCCACCCCTGTTTTTGTACCTGAAGTAAGTGTTATCAGTGAAATTTCTGCTCGGATACGTCCCGTCTCCACTCTCCTCTGATTTTCTAATTGATTTCTGGAATGAACCCCTCTATTTACTACTGTGCATGGAAATGTTGCAGATGGCTAATCTTGTGGCATTTAACTGTACAGGTTTATTGATGCATTTAAAGTGTTTTCTAGATGCCCCAATAGCAGACTGTTTATTTAATTTGCTTTCATTCAAAAGGATGGGCTTTTTCAGTTTCACCACTGTAGGGGTTGTGCAATGTTTGTTGCCAATGCCTTCATACTGCTCAGCAGGAAGTGTATTGCTGGTTCTGAATGCCCCGTTAGATGAGGATAAAGAGATGGTAAGGGCTTGGTAAAAATTCTCAATTTCCTTTAGGCCTAAAAATAACTCTGTAGATTGTCGCTCTAGAATATGAAAAACTGCTTGGTATACAATGGGAGCCATCCTTTCATATCTGCCTTTTTTATACGCTTCCTGGTTGCACTAGCGCAATGGGAGTCGTTCTGGGACAGTGTGTTAGAAAAGAAAAACAGAGGAACGTAATGTAATAAGGGATCGTGTTCATTTTTCACCATCTAGATACTTCTAGGGAAATCCCAGAGTGCCCATTTCTAGCTTCTATGCAAATATAATCAATATTGGACCTTTGAGTACCCCTTAAGGCTGATATTTGCAGGACGGTCGCCAGAAATGTAACAGGTGCACCGTTTTTAGGTCTTTATAACGACAATGAAAATTGTGACAAACTTTTTCAGTGACTCTAAAATAACTAAAACATTTAGCATTTTTCTCTTTATTTTTTTTTATTTTGACGGTGTCCCTCCCCCCAAAACCCCCTGTGTTCCGTGCTTTACTAACCCCCCTAAACTTTGTAATCCCTTACTCCACCACCACATACACTTTTATTAAAAATTCAACATTTTGTCCTTATTTATGCTTCACTGAAAAAGTTTGTCACTATTTTGATTTTGTTATAAACCCTGTATAACGTCAGTATGGTGCTTAATCCGGTTCCATGGCGTTGTATACACATTAAAAACCAAATGGGGCGATCGTATCTTAACGCACAACATGTCAATTAGATTAGTGGCCACCACTTGGGCTGGAGTGATGTTGGTGTGGCACTTAATGTGCCAATCCGTGTCAACAACCCACCAGTGGGTGATCTTCTTTTTATTGGGTCTGGCATGGGTAAAGAAAGTGTCATAACCCGCTTTGTAAGCACTATCTAATAGCCACGTTTCTTAGAGACACATGATCTATTTACCAACAAGAATGCCAATCTGGATCTATTAATGGTATTCTTTGCTCCTGAGTTGTTCCAAATTAGAATGCCAATGGATGCTTTAGTACTGTTCAGAGCCTGTTCCAAAGGGGTTGTCCTGGGGGAGACAACTGTAAGTCTATTTCTCCCTGTTCCAAGAATTCGGAAGCTTTTACTCTGTTTCCTGTGCACCTATCTGATCTTACAACACTTTCAAAGTATTTGATGGCTACGCTTTAGACATTTTTGATATCGTGATAAATCAGACAGAGGAGGCAGCCATAGAAGCATAGTTGAACACAGCTTTATTAAGTTGATAACCTGTTCTAATCCAAGCTTCTAAGATGATTAGTTCTGTGTGCTACAAAATAACAAAAAGGTGCTTGTCGGGATGTCTCGCAAACTAAAGTCAGTCCTCCATCCAAACCCTAAGCTAACTCAACACTATTCTATTGTATAGGGAAGATGGAAAGAATGATCCTAAGGTAGTGGCTTAGTTAAGGGTTACTTCACCCAAGGAAGTAGCCGTGGCTGGTTTCTGACCTTCAACCCAGAGTACGGTGTTGTCGGGAGGTCTGGCAAACTCAAAAGGTCTTTGAAAGAAAAATATCTTAGTTCCTTGTTATCTTCAACCATAGGGTTTTGTCCCTTCTCCAGGGATATACCGATTTGCGCCGGGAGTTTAGGTACTCCTGCACCCACTCCCCAAGTCCAAGTATGTTGCTTCTTGGGCTCCAAGGCTTGACGTCCTCCGGTGGACATCTGGTTTCCTAGCTGTGTTTTACTGTTTCTTTTCCTTCAAGCGGTTTGCTGCTTTTCTTGGCCCCAGGTGGGATCTGGGGGCTCTGGCCGAGAGGATGTTTGGTTTCGTTTACCCCCTCATGAGGGTATACTCGTGGCCTGTCCCTCAAGGGCTTAGGGGCTTCTCTGGTGCTTTTGCTGATGTGGATTTGCTCACCCTGTCGTGTGGGTAGGCCACTTGCTAGCGATCCTCTTCGCTTCCCCCTCTTTTTGCTCTTTCGTTCGCCTTACCTGGGAAATGATGGGAACTTTGTGGTCTCTTGCCCCTTCATTTGCTCTGCCATTTGCCCCGTCCAAGGCCATGCTCTCATAATGCCCCTAGTGGGCTTCTGTTGCCTTTATTTTTTTCTTTTGTTTGCCCCGTTCTTGGGTAATACTCTCTGTGGGCCCCTAATTAAGAGTTCTTACATATTTCACAATACAGGTTAACTACAGGCCAAAAAAGGGGTTGGCGACTTTGCTTTTTCAGGGTGTTCTCATCACGCCGACACAGAATCCAAACGGGATTCCCTGAAGAAGTTCCTATAATTCTGTTGAACATCTTAATAGGAATGAAACATGTTGGGTGGCGATTAGTCTTACTTGGAAGGCTAAACCCATTGGAATAGATTGTCACTTTAGCATTTTTTTTTGTCTTAGATTAAATGAGCTGTTTTTTAAAATGAGTAATTGCGGTGTGAATAATGTATTTTGCCCATGTATTAATGTGTAAATGAATTGATGATGTTGATGTAGTTAGCAATAGTTTATGAAGGTATTAACCACTAGTTTTATTCTGAAAAAATAATTGTAGTTTTTATTGTGATTAGATGTGTGTGTTTTTGAAGCTTAATAAATAATTGACTTTTGGGAACTAAAGAAAGTACATACAAATGTTTTCCTCTCTGAAATATCCTCTCCTTCTTTGGCATGGTCCCCTGTAGTAATAGTGAACTCTAGCACCCAGTTTTTATCTTGCATGTTGATGACAAATGCAGGTCAGAAGCCGAGCCTTCCACATTACTGTGCTGTCTTCCCATTTAACTAATAAACATGTCAGTCTTAAGGTGAAAATAAGGTGAGGTGGTATTGTTTGGGCTTTCCTTCTCCCTAGGGTGGGGGGGGTCACCCCCTTTGGAATCCTGCTTGCCCTGCCCACTATGGAGGGTGTTGCGTAGCAGGCTCACTTCCCTAGTGTCAAAAGGGGTGGGTCCCTCTTGGGGAGAAGGACAATTTCTTTGGATAAGTCGCCATATACTGTAAGCTTTTGTGCTTAACTAATGCCAAATTATGCTAACACCATTTTAAGTCCTTTCTTAAATCTTACTGTTTCTGGTAAACCTGAAGTTCCCACAGAAATAATGCCATGTTTTTCTTTTTAGCAATTTGTGATTCTTGGAAAGGGAAATTTAATTGTCCATTTTTATGATCTTGTAACTCTAAACCTGTGCACCCAAAACTACCCAAATGATAAAACGCGTAGTTTCAAGTTACACAAATGGAGGTATGTCAGCTAAGCGGATTAGCTCCCATGGTCAACACTAAAGAATACTTTTCCTGTGTTTTTTTTTTAAAACCTTTTTTTATATCCGACTACAAACGTGTAGTCCTGTATCTTCGTAGGCAAAGAAAAAGAACAAGGTTTAAGGCCATCTAGTGGCCATTGCTAAATATTCACTTTTTTCCCTATTCAATTCGTCCACATTGAGATGAACTTTGGGACCTCTTTGAGAAAGAAAAAGGTCTCATTGTAATCATTTAATGTCGACCATATTGATATGACAAGACTGCAGCAATCCTAATAATAATGAAATGCTAAAGTCCATAGTCCATTAATCTTGTCCATACTTTGTCTATTGCTTGTTTTTGCAATATTACTTTGTCATGCGTGCAAAGAATTTTACAATGTATCGGTGAAATAAAAAAATAGACCTATTAAAGTTAAGAGATGTCTAGGTGACCAAAGAATGCTCTCTTTCCACTTAAGGGAATTCTGTAACAAATTAAACCTCTACTGAAATATATCAGATTTTCCTCCCTGTCGATAAACGTCCCTCCCAAAGCCACCATTTCCAGTAGGGTAATAGAATTGCGTATATCAGGGATTTCTTTATTTTATTAATTGAATGTTTTATATAACTGAGTACTTGGCTTTAAAATCATTTAAACACTTTGACAAGAAGGCATTTTACATACATTTCATATTCAATATTATGCAAAACAAGTCGACTTTAGCTGGAACAGGAGAAAAGTAAAAATAATGGCACAAAAAGGAATGTACAATGTACTGATATCAAAAGCCCTGCTATAATTCCTATCGCAAGGGAAGAAAGCCGGGATGGCTTATGATACATTGGTTAAAGGTAAAGTTGGGGGCACAGAACTTCAATATTCGAAACACTATTATGGAGCAGCGCAACTCAAGAGTTCTAGTTGACCACATAAGGGGGGAATGCGGACAAGCAATGGGTAGTCCTGGAGAATGCGTTGTTGGCACCGGTCCCACTGGGGGAATGGCTATAGGTGCTGGGGACTAGGATTCCTAGGAGAGTGCAAGCACACCCGGTTCTGCAGACATTATGAGCAGTTTGGAGAAAACTATGGGACACGAGTTGTGTGACGACCTGACCTTCACCCCTGAGCTGCATCTGGGCACCGTCGATAAGGGATAAGGGATAAGGTACATGAACAGCTAAGATTCCAGCAATGTTATGAAAAGGGGGGCTGGCAAGGGCTGATCAACTATGGAGAGATGGTAAATGTTTTGACTTGGAAAGTCTCCAGACTGCATTAGGAATTGAAGCCATGTCCCTGTTCATGTACTGCCAGATAAAGGGAGTGATGATGGAACTTAGGTGGGGCGGACTGCTGGATAGACTGTTGCCTGTCTTCGAAAAAGTTCTAGACACGCAACTGACACAAGATTTAATATACAAAATGTATGTGGCCCTGATAGCAGTGTGACGTGCAGGGAAGATTCACCAGATGAAACAGTGGGAGAGCGACATGGATAACGAACTTTGAGACGAAAAGTGGAGGTGTAAGTGGGGAGGTGCCTGAAAATCATTGATACAAATTGCATAGCTACAGATTGTTGACTAGGAGGCAATTTGCGCCTCAGAAGGTAGCAAAAGTGTATCCAGAGACCAGATTGTTGGAGCGGATGTGGGGAAAGAGGGACGTATAGGCATATGTGGTGCCCGGAGGTCCAGATGTTTTGGAAGGAAATCTTGGGATGGGTAAAGGGAACGGAGGAAATAGACAGTTCAACCCAATGCTGGTTCTGTTTGAGATGGAAGAGGAGGGTAGTCATTGGAACTCACTTCACACATCTTTTGCTGGCAGGTAGAGCATGCCGAACGATGTACTGGAAGAGGCCTAGAGTACCCAATTTCAGGGAATGGATAGGGAAAGTGAACCTTTTCCAGATGGAATCCATCCTGGCATTATTACAAGAGCAGACGAAAATGTGGGGACAGGACTGGTTAGCATTCCAGGGATGACATTTGTGAGAGATGGAAACTGAAAAGAGGTAGGCTAGAGAGGTATAAAATAAGACCATGTTAAACAAGGGAGGTACTAAGGAACCTGCTTTGATTCTAAGGAGTTGGTGTAAAGTGTGGAAGTTTGTAGGAGTTTGTAGGAGGGTGGGGATGTGGGGGTGGGGAGTTGGATGGGGGGGTTGAGGGCGCTGCATGGTAAGTGGTGTCACCAAGGTTGAGGAGAGGCACTAATGAGCAAAGAAATGGTACCACAGTTGGAGTTGTTGACTGACCAGGTTGTGAGGGGTCATAACAGATACCCAATGTAAACCGTGGTGGCAGATGTATATGCAATATAGTCTGTTAAAATGAAAGTACAATGGAAACCTCTCGGAGGATACTGTCCCAGGTAGAATAAGGGTACCTTGGCAGTAGTTTCCACCTTTTTGGATGTCTTCAAAAGTGAGCCATGTCCCGGGTGAGATCGGAATTGAAGTCGCTGTGTAAAAGTAGTCGGGGCATCATAAGACTATCGGAAATTTGGAGGTGCTCCAAAAAATGAGCCAGAGGGGATGTACTACTTTACAGTTGGGGTCTAGTTTTTGATGTGACTGTTTTTTTTTTAAATAAATTCTGTTTTTCTCTTTTCTAGGTAGGTAGTGTCTGGCCATCCAAGTTTGGCTTGTTGTTCGAGCGCTACAGTTCCTCACACGATGTACCACAGAGTCCGCCGAGGTAGGCAAACATTTCTTAATCTTTCTTACTTTGTGCACTGTTTCTTTTTCAGAGCATAGGTCTCTTTAATCAGATGCAGAATATCTCAAAATCATGGTTCTGTGCTGAATATTTCCCGAGTCTCTTTACATCACCATATTTTATTAAAGGATAGTTCCGGGACTTTTTTTTATTGTCCCTCCGGTTCGGCCATGTGTTTTTAAGCATAACTCGGTAGATCGTAGAAAACTTTCCTATGGACCTTGCCCGACTTTTCGTCCATTAACGCACTCGAAATCAGCCGCCATTTTCTGATAATCCTATCATTTCCCCGCATCGCCCTGGCTCACCTGCTTTTGCGGCACTAAATCAAATCCCCCGCCCCTGAAACAGACTTTATCAAAACATTCATATTCCCCGCCTCTATCCGTGACGTGACTGAGCTGCGTAGGCAAACGCGCCCAGGCGTCTTCTACGCGACTCCACACAGAACCCGGAAATCAACACAGATGAGCTCACACAACACAGCGCGCCACAATTGGGAATATGAAACTGTACTTTTAAATTAAACCGCAAGATTGTAAATTTGGTAAAGTACATTTATTTGACATCAAATGTTTTGAGAATATTCAGCGATTTTCATTTTTATTTGCTCACGTTCCAAAAAGTTCGTTTTGAGGCACGCGATGTTCCTTTGCTGTACACAGGGTCTTAGATCAGCTCACAATACAGCGCCACAATTCGGAATATGAAACTGTGGTTTAAAAGCAAACGGCAAGATTGTACTTTTGGCAAAGTACATTTATTTGACATCAAATGTTTTGAGAATATTCAGCGATTTGCATTTTTCTTTGCTCTCGATCCAAAATAGTTCGTCTTGAGGCAAGCAATGTTCGTGTGCAGTACACAGGGTGTTGGTTTACGATAAAATAAGCTCTTCGGTCGCACTGATAATCGCATGGCTGTTCCAACAACGAGGCACTAGGCCACCACAACGGTCTGTATGTTGCATCTAGCCGTTAGTACCGCGTAAGGGCATACTTGTACTTGGCGATCGTCCCATAAAATGGTCAGGGTGGTAACGTTGTTCACGCGGAGAAGCAACTGGCGGTTATAAAAGCCATCCGCCGGTCTCTGGTACTCGTGACACATACAATAATGAAGGATGTACCTGTTTTAAAAACATAAAAAATTAAATTGGTCTCACCATCAGATCTTAATTAAAATTATTCATTTTATATAATAGGTCGGGAAATTATTTCATAGCTAGGACAGTGCAACTGGGTATTATACGTCAAGGGGGGGCTGTAGGATACTGAGACAGTCCCCCAGTGCAGGGGTTGACAGGGAGGCAGTGCAGGTGGAGAGTGGAAGGGCCCAGGACCGAGGTCGCAGACAGTGGACCAGTTGTAGCAGGGGAGAGGGAGAGAGAAAGCAGAAGCAAAGAGGAAGGTTTTGAGGTGCTTCCGTAAAAGGAGATGAGAAGTGCGCGGTACAAAACAATATGCCACATAGAACGAACAAGTACAACTTAACCCGTCTTTAAAGCTACTGTATAGTAATTAAATTGCGGTATAAACTCATCTAAAGAGTTACTTAAATTATATTTGCATTTTCCATTGTGTCTGTGCGTAGGGCAGCCCCGAAATACCACTCCTTCTATGCCGACGTTATTTCTTCTAATGAACGAACATTAAATGGCTTTCGTTTCTGAAATTATATTCATTATCGTTTCTTACGTTATTGCCCCACTCCCCCAAAAAGAAGTCTTTCGGGATGGTCCCGGCCTGTCTAGGTCAAATAACAATAGAACCTTATACTGAGTCGTGGGCCATTCCGGCACCCGAGCAAAAAATCAAAGCAGCTGACCTTCACTTTGAACGAGCACACATTCCTAGTTAGCTACATTTAGTGTAAGGCCATCTCACAGGACTTGAAATTTACACTCCATCTTTGCATTTTGTCTGCGTGCATTTGCAGCCCCAGAGAACCATAAATACAGAGACATTCTATATTTTTTGAAAAATGATTTATATTACTGTTTGGTTTAATTTAATGCGCAAATGAACAAGGTTAGATAGACACATTGCATGTACATTGAGCAATCACTTTTATTTACACAATACATAGTTACACATATTCAATGGGCCTGCAACATGAGGAGACTCCAGAGCAAAGTCACAGGTGACACCCGGGTGGTTCGCACAACTGCACGGTGAAGGGAGGGGCAACGGTGGAGAGACACATTGCATGTACACTGAGCAATCACTTTTATTTACACATTACATAGATACACATATTCAATGGGCCTGCGACATGAGGAGACTCGAGAGAACAGACAATCAAATTACAATAATTTAAACCGTGATGTGTATTTCTCAATGAGCTCTTCTTTAGGTGGACATGGAACAGAGGCAATGTTGGGTGGCAATGCAGTTGTCCCCTGCACAGGTTCGTTCACAATTCCATGTATGTGCCTATCTAGGACATCAACAATAAGTCTCTCAATAAACTCATATTGCATATCCTCAAACACTGGTTTGATCACCCATTGTTTACTTCTTTTAGTGAAGGCCTTATTGTAGCGAAGCGTCCCTAAAGTTCCGGTCGTCCTACTTTGTTGACGGCCAACATTATGGTTATGTGCCAAGACCGCTAGAAGAGTCCGATTTATCATGCCCACCATGCCAAAATGCAATCGTTTTGGCCTGTACTTTAGGCACATATTGTGGAACACCTCCAAATCTCCTGTGTGGCAGAATTCCGTGAGTCCCCTCAAATCTCTTGTTATAGTTTTATCAAATACAATCTTTTCAATGGCTTTGTGAGTGGGTGATGAAGGAATCAACCACTTCTTCTTCCGTGCCTCCTCTGTGGACAAATGGCCATGTTCACAATTGTGGAAATGTTGGGTTGTGTTCCAGCGGTGAACGTTGCTACAGTGTAGCATTACTGACCGCCATTTTTCCAGTAGAATTTCCAACGACCCTCCACATGTTTTTGAGCTCCACCAAAGATGGTTGCTGATTGACTTGGACCACTGTGAAATACCTTGCATATCTTTTTTTTTACCTGCAGCCGACATTTTTTTGATTGTTTTTGCAAGATGCCAAGCGTCAAATTGGTGATTTATATTTTTGTACTCTTCTCTCATTGTCTTGGCAATTGAAACGTGTCTGTCCGTGGCTATCAGGTCGATCACCATTCCCCGCGATTGTAGTTCTTGCAATGATGCTACAAAGCCAACTTTCTCCATGGCCACTGAGGATGTACTTTGTGACACCTGCACGACCACCCAACTCACAATTTTCTAACTTTCCATGTCCTGAAAGTGGTAGGTGCAGTACTTGGCTGAAAATCCTGGGCTGTCGCACTGTCCATCACCGGCTAGCCTGAACCGTTTGCCCGCGAATGTACTATCAATAGACATTTTTTCCATTCTCCAAGCTTCGCTAATGGCTGGAAATAGATAATCGGTTTGGTATTTGTAGAACTGAGTTTTCGCAATGAAATGGATTCCCTCAAACTGAAAGAAAGACTCTAACTTTTTAAAACTTGAACCACTAAAAAGTGCAGCCGCTGCACAAAGTAGATTGCCTGCTGGCAGTTGCCCCAGCATGGGTTGTGCAGACCATGAGAAAGGATGATATTTTGTACAGGTGGCATGTATTTTAAGGTTAGTGCCTCGAATTGCACGAGTCACATTAATCAATGGCTCCCCACATACTTCCCCACCAACCGAATGCCCACATTTCATCCGAATAATAATATCAATCAAACAACTATCGAATACAATGAATTTGGCCTCTTTCCTTATACTGTCACTCTGCATCCCAGCTGGTTCGGCCTGTAACGTTGAGGACATGTCACTCGCATGAAAGGTAGAATCTCTGATATCGTCTTCCGCTATGTTCAGTGATATTGATGGTGTTTCATTGTCGTCCACTTCATTCTCTTCCATTGCAACATCTGTTCCTTCTCCGGCGATGGGTGAATAAAACAATTTCTTCAACTTTCTCGCGGTCTTAGTTTTTGCGGGTGTGGATTCTGTGAATTGATCTCCGACTGCATCCGAACTACCAGGAGGACATTCACTATCAATGGCTGGATGTGGTATAGCTCCGTTGTCAATCACTTCATATTCTTCCCATTGGCACGATGCATCTCCAGTCTCAAGTCCCTGCCAAAAGGTTTGACAAGCAACATCTCTCGTTCGCTTCACTGTCTGTGTAGATCTAGTTCGTACACCCACTCGCAACTAGAGGACAGATTGGAAAAGGGATGTTCAGTTTAAACACCACTTACAGTATTGAACTATTAACAGTGAAAAACAACATAATATAGTGACCAGGACACTAACCTTCTTTTGCTTTCTTTTCTTTGAAACTTTCTTGCCTCAAACTTCAACATCAGGACGCTGTTGCTCCGACTCATGTGTGCATGTCTCCACTTCCTCTTGCGCTGCAACGACTATATTTTCAAGATAAGCACATCCATCACGCACTGACGCTCCATCGACTCCCTGAAACATAGAACTTTCATTAGTATGTATAATAATATCGAAAACACAAAATGTACTTGGGGACCAATACCCACGTACATCTCAATAGCAAAACACGAATGAACGCTTTGTGTAGAACATTCAAACGACAATTATTCACGCATTGTTGATCTAGTTAGATGGAACT
Source organism: Ambystoma mexicanum (assembly GCF_040938575.1). Classification (NCBI taxonomy): domain Eukaryota; kingdom Metazoa; phylum Chordata; class Amphibia; order Caudata; family Ambystomatidae; genus Ambystoma; species Ambystoma mexicanum. The sequence continues at coordinate 1,188,917,403 of NC_090927.1, forward strand.
GTCAAGATCCATACCTCGGGCTCCTCATAGACTTCCATTGATGATATTATTGAAGATGATGCTTCAGTAACTCCCTGAAACACAGTAATTGCATTAGTATGGTTTTCTATTTTGTTAAAAAGAACATAAACTTTGTGCAGGCGTCAACGGCTCATCTAAATAGACCTGCACAAATGATCAGTTGTCTAAAATAAATAATGGATATGTAAATATGATTCGATTTGCTCGATCGTTGGAAGTGTCACCACCCAGAGATCTGCATCAACTACTAGGGGTGATGTTCTTGTAGAAGAAGCTCCGTCATCTCCCTGAAACATAGTACTTGCGTTAATAAAGAAGGAAGTATAGCGGCTGTAATCACTTCATATGATTTCGCTTGATCGAACTGTCAGTATCCATACCTCGAAATGCATAAGAACATCAAGGGACGATGTAACTGCGGTGCACACTTCTGCAAGCTGTTGCGCCGACCCGTAACTGCATGCTCCCCCTTCTTCTTGGACTAATGCTCCATCGACTCCCTGAAACATAGGACTTTCATTAGTAATGAACACACTATTGAAAAAAGAAGACACATAGGAGGGCGACGACAGAAGGACATATCAATGGCTAAAAACGAAAGAAACATTGTGTGTAACAATCACGCTACAAGAATGCAAGATCTGATGATCTCCATCGATGGAACTGTCCGGAAACGTACCTCGAGCATCTGAGTGACATCAACGGTTGTCGTCAATACGTTGGACTCCTCAGCATCTCCCTGAAAGACAGTACTTGCATTATTTTGGATAACAATAATTATAACTGAAAACAAAGACTAGAGGACGAGTACAAGGGTGTACCATTAGGTAAAATAATAACACGATAAATTAAAACTATTGATTTACATGCCTAAAACAAGTCAGTGGCAGAATAGCTAAGTAAGATTACCCGATAGGCGCTTGAAGTGGCTGATGACTGCAATAACGACACGGATGGAGAATCTTCCGCCTTCATATTGAGTGGATACATAAATGGGGAAATTATTGTTAGCTAATGCTACACACTACCGCAAGGCCGAGAGATAAATACGTAAACTTGACTCACCAGTGGAGGGATGTGGACGAATAGAGTGGGAATAGCGGTTGGGAGCAATTTTCGCCTCGCTCGCGGTGTGTTCTTCTTTATTAGCAATGATGTGGAGTACATGTCTGAGCTAAAGTGCCTGCTGCAGATGCGGTATCGATCACCCCTCTTGTCCGCAAAGACTTCTAGGACTCTACTTTCAAGCTCAGACTGTGGATATCCGCAATATCGGACCCATTCTCTTATCTGATCTATTGTCTTAGGGAAAACATGCATTATAGTATCTTCAGATTTATTGTGGGTCTTCAAAGGGCAACCGCCAATGGAACAGGCAGGCATTGTGGAAAGTTCTGAAAAGTAAAGATCAACAATTCTCTATGAATACCAATGTGTTAAAAAATTAAATGACACATAAAAGGTTCAATGCAAGGTTCGTTTTGGTTCTTGGAACTATACACGTTATTCACATGCGGATAAGTATTTGAATAACTTTAAAAAAATAGAAAAATAATTTGACTAAACTCAGAACATGTGACTAGTTCCTTGCATGTACTGTCTTGAACGAAAAGAAAACGTGGAGGCAATTTGATGACTACTAGCAAATAGATATAAATTAAAAAAATTGGACGCAAAATGATTATGGTACATGGCCTTACCTTGACGAACAAACAGTTAGATGCAGGGATCAGAGTAGTTTCTTGTCGAACAGGGAGCAGTTCACAGGTTGCAAACTGACGAGTTTCCTCGAAGTGGTAACGGAAGTTCAGAGACCAAGAGCGGATAACCAGCACCTTCACGGGTTGACTAGCAAAGCGCAAAGAAGTTCTCATTAGAAATATGAAGTGGGTTATAAAGAATTCGAAACAGGGGTGTGTTTGTGAATGAATGACGTGTATATGTCGTGGCATTATGCGGTTTGCAGGGGGGCGTTCAGCGTGAGGGGGGATGCTTGGCAGGAGACACGGGGTCTGGAGGTAGACATGGGAACAACAACCCATGCTCTATAGACCCTTTGAAGTGTACATGGTCTTTGGCACCTCTTGGCCTTTATCGCTCCCTGACAGCTCCACTTGCCAGCACAAGTACCCCGGTGCGAACTGCCTTTGATGGGGCGGTGGTCGTGCAGACAAGACTCGTTTGCCGCAGGGCCTCACCAAGGAGAGGCCATCTAACTGCATGTAAGAGGCAGGCTGCAGGATCTAGTACATGGAAGGCAGGGGGGTGAGTTTATAAATACCTCACCCTCCCAGGAGAATATATGGGTGCAGTTCACCCTGGAGACCCTGGTTGCCTAGGCAGTTAGTCAGCAGCAGGCTGGCCTGTGGTGGCAAGGCGGCACGGGCCAGAGGGGGTCATCTCTGTACCCGGTGCCCAAAAGGATGATTTATTATGATCAACCATATTGATTATTTACTTATAACCATGTTTTGTATCAATAAAATCCTACGGCCTTTTATTGCCAACGCTTGAACAAAGTGGTGTGGTGATTTCTTTGCTAACCAGCCTCATTTCACCTTTATTGGGCCTGCCCTCCGAGCCCTGTTGCCAACCAGAGCCCCACCTGTGTACCTGCACACATCCTCTGCGACGATCCGCCATTTTGTCTGAATCTTGTGGCCTGACCTCAAAATGGCGGGCGCAACGCGGCCCGAAAACGAGGCTGCCTTTGGTTGCTAAGCAACCTGACTTCTCTTCAGCCAATCCCCTACACCGGTAGGCGGAAGCCGGCATCGGGAGAAGGCCCAAGGGAAAAGGCCCTGTTCCTCCCCTGTTCGCCCCGGGACGCTACGGACCTGCGGCCACATATGTCCGACCAGCTTCCACTAGCCACTACTATTTGCTCGGACACTGACTACTTCCACCCTTAATGCTCTGCACTGGTACGCCAGACCGTTACGCACCGGGGTCAGAGCAGGAGCTCCCCCACAGCAACCCGCACTGCAGGAGCAACTCAGACACCTTGTCCTTTGACCTTTGTCCTATAAGGTAAGCCTGCGGGCTTTATCTACCCCTTGCACTATCCCCAGACATGCATGCTATTTTCATATGTGCCGCCCGAACTCAATGCATATGTACCTTTGCTAGTCATTCCCTGTTCTGCCCAGTCTATGCCACTAAAAAAAATGTATGCCTACCCCATCTCAAACAAATCAGCCCTCATTCCATAGTGTGCCCATACAAATTTGAATCTAGCCATTTTGATGTGATACCCTGCCATTCGATTCTAGCCTACCCTTAGCGGCCTTGATCTACTGTATTAACTGCCTGCCCCTAGCGGCCCTGCTCAATTGTGTTATTGCCTGCCCCTAGCGGCCTTGATCTACTGCGTTAACTGCCCACCCCGACTAACAGTGTTATTGCCCACCTACCTGTACATCTCTTGTCTACAAATGCAGCCTCTTGGCACACACCCCAAAGCGCCTACACACCTCCCTTCCTCTTTATCCATCTTCTTCACATCCCTATCCCTTCTGACCATCTGCAGCATGCCGCTTGCGCACCCAGACCTGCATGCCCACCCATGCCTTACCCCACCATCTGACCTCCTACACACCACAGCGTCGTCTGCACTCCATTCCACACTCAACTACCACACCAATCCGATCGGACATCACCCACTCCACCTCAGGCTCTGTAGACTTAGAACACGCACCAAACACCTCCTAACTCTCCGCAGCACTCCGCACTCCACACTCCTTAGGAACAACAGACTCAGCTCTCGCACCCATCCATCAGCCGCCCAGACTTACCTCTCTGACCACACTCACTACCCTAGCACCCATCACGCTGCATCTATCACGCCCCAGCCTCACACACCCAAATACGTATCGCCCACCCCCACCCCCAACACCACCAACGTCAACACACACACACACTCCACGACCTGACTTAAGATGCGCTCTCATCAATGCGCGCTCTGTCCATGCCCATGCCATTGAAATCAATGACCTTATCACTACCCACAATCTTGACCTACTTGCCATATCCGAAACCTGGCTCCATGAAGCTTCCAGTCCATCCATCCACCTCGCTCTCCCTCAAAACTATACCATTCTCAGACAGGACCGTAAAAACTCCAAAGGTGGTGGCGGCGTCGCCCTCATCTTTAAAGACACCCTCTCCATAAGAATGTGTGATCAACAATGGGACAACAATGCTGATCTCCTCACTGCTAAACTAGCCCTCTCACCTAACTGCACCATAAACTTCATCACCTACAGACCACCAGGATCACCCTTTGACTACCAAAAGCAACTCCTCCAAAACTTAGGCAACAACCTCAAAAGCACCACCAAAAGCATCCTTCTAGGGGACATTAACCTTGGTTTAGCTGACCCAAAGCAGCCGCAAATTTAGCCAAAGAACTATCAAACATGGGGTTCGAACACAAAATTACTGCCCCCACTCATAACAAAGGCAGATCCATCGACTGGCTAGCTGATCACAACTGCTCATCTGCAATTACCTCCATCTCGGCCCTCCCATGGACGGACCATTACCTCATTCAATTCTCCATTCCTACCACGCCCACTCATAAAACCTTAACTCATGCCCCACCCGCTAAAGTAAGAAGCTCCAAAAAACTCACCGCTTCCAACCTCGCCCCTCTCCTCGATATCCCTGAACTCAAGCCTCCGTTCATCCATGACCCTACCTGTCTAGCCAACATCTATTCCAGCACACTCTCTCAAGCCATCGATCTCATTGCCCCTCTGGAAGAAAAAAAGGGAAAAAATCAATGCACTGCAACTCTTGGTTCACTGAAGAACTATCTGACCTTCGCACCAAGAAACGCAAAGCCCTATCCAGATGGCAAGCAGCGCCCAATCAATCCACGCTTAAAGATTTTAAAGAGATCTCCTTGACCTACAAAAAAGCCATATTCCACGCTAAATCCGAATCCTACAATCGGAGAATTACTAATGCCAGCTCCAAATCAAGAGAAATATTCTCCATATTCAAAGAACTCACCACACCTGCCTCCGGCCCAGATGAAATCATCAAGGATGAAGCCTGGTGCACAGGCATCCAGGATGCCCTCCTCAACAAAGTTAAAACTCTCCAAGACAAAATAGCCTCACAACGCAAAGCTCTCAACACCCCCACCTGCTCGCCCACACCTTCCACCAACAACTCTCTCCCACAAACACCCCTTTTTGCTTTTAGAGAAGTCTCAGAGACGGAAGTCAAGGACCTCCTCAAAAAAATCAAACCTTCCACCTGCAAAGGGGATATCTGCCCACCCTCATTAATCAAAGAGTGCTCAGAATCCCTCACCCCCATCATTACAGCTTTCATCAATGCCTCCTTCGCATCTGGAACTGTACCACAATGCCTAAAAGAAGCCTGGGTCCGCCCGCTCCTGAAAAAACCCTCTCTCGATCCTTCCTCCCCTAACAACTATCGCCCCATCACCACCGTCCCCTTTCTCCTCAAAATCCTAGATAATGCCGCACACAATCAAATCCAACACTACCTGGAAACCAACACCATCCTAGGCAAAAGACAATCAGGCTTCCGCAAAGGCCATGGGACTGAAACTGCCCTTCTAGATTTAAAAAATCAAATTACCAAAATAATGGACACAGGCAAACCTGCTCTCCTCCTTCTGCTCGACCTCTCTGCAGCATTCGACCTGGTCGACCACAGCATTCTCACATCTCACCTCTTCAATGCTGCACACTTCTCTCACAAGGCCACCACTTGGATCACATCCTTCCTTGAAGGTAGGGCCATGAAAGTGTACTCTGACCAGGACAGCGCCCCCCCCACCACTATAAATTGTGGAGTCCCACAAGGGTCCTGCACTGCACCGACCCTTTACAACCTATTCACCAAACCCCTCTTTGACTTACTGGACTCCCTCAACATAGCGTACACAAACTACGCAGATGACACGCAAGTTCTCCTCCCCCACTCCGGAGACTACGACCTAGACTCAGAAGCCCTCCTCAAAATCTACTCGACTATCCAAACTTGGATGGCTATCAATGGTCTCTGCCTAAACGGAGACAAAACCGAAATCATCATCCTAGCCCCCAACGAAATACTAACCAAACTCAGCCCCAACTATTCTCACATGATCATCGACAGTATTAGCATACCTGTCTCCTCTGCCGTCAAGACCTTAGGAGTCTACATTGACGCCGCACTCTCAATGACTAGACAAACCAGCGCCATCGCCTCTGCTTCTGCTCTGACCACCAAACTCATTTACGCCATAAAACCCTACATCACCACGCCTAACTGCATCTCCATAGCCAGAGCTACTATAGGAGCCAGATTGGACTACTGCAACGCCCTCCTGGCAGGCACATCGTCAAAAAACCTAAACAGGCTCCAAATAGTGCAAAACAATGCCCTCCGTGCTGCACTACACTTCCCCAAAACTGACCATATTTCACAGGCCAGAAGACTTGTCCACTGGCTCCCAGTCAAGGAAAGAATCAACTTTAAAATCCTCACTCTCACACACAAGTGCATCAATCACACAGCACCCCCCTACCTATCTGAAACTATAACCAAGAACTCTTCCATCCGTCCCAGAAGAAGCCATCACGCCAACCAACTCCGAGTACCCACTGTAAAAAGAGCCAGAGCCGGCGGCATTGGCTTCCCACACATAGCTCCTAAGCTCTGGAATGCCCTCCCTAACTCACTTAGAGCAGAACCTTCTCTGTATTCCTTTCGCAAATCTCTCAAAACCACTCTATTCAACTAACTTCCATCCTTCCCTCACACACACCAGCTCGCATACTTCTGTTACGAAATGTGTCTGATACGAAATGTGCCTTGTAATGAAAACTGCTTTGTAACCATCTTCCTTCCACGGTAACCATATTATGTATGTCCTCATGTAACAGCGCCACGATGCCCCCGGGCTGATGTGCGCTTTAAATAAATCTGAATGAATAAATAATAAATAAAATAAGTATTTTTGGGGGAGGAGGCAAGGCCGGGATGGAGACACACTAGATTCATTTAAAAAATCAAAACAACCATTGCTAAAATATATGTTGGGTTTTATTTTAGATCTTAATTTCAATTGAACATAAATAATAAACATTACACATTGTAAAGTTCCGGTTGCAGCACATCCAGGGAAAATCTGCGGTATTGTCCACTGTCGCTGGGGAAATGTTGTCTAATGGCAAGTACCGCACAGGCAGGTATTACTCTCCGAACGCGGTGTCCGAGCCTCCCGTGAAGCCACCAAGTGAAGCAACGATAGGCCACCAGCCTGTACCACCTGCGAAAAAGAAAGATGCAAACTGTATTAAAACGACAAAACTTTCTTATCAATGTCGATTCAGGTAAAAAATGTAATTCTGCTTTGAAAAAAATTCTATCTAGAAAATTCACAATATGGAACCAATTTACATGCGTTCGAATGATATGTAGATGTAATTTTATATGTGGGAGACGACCATGAAATAGTAGTGGCATCACTGACATCACAACCAGAGTATACTTACTCGTTACTCGGATTACGCGGACGAACAGTGCCGCGAAGTTCGTGCATAAGCACCATCATCATCCTCAACACGGTCCGTGAGAGGCAGGCTTCCCTGAACTCTGGCAGCTCAGTGATGCATTGCGGACTTGGCTCGCCTTCCGAAATGTAGGCCAAGCACCCGGAATTTTCACGGCAGCAGCAGTTCTCCTCCTCAGTTGGCATTAGCTCGCACCGATTGCACGTGCACCAGGTGGAGACGCCGTCCATGCGACATGGTCCAGGCTCTTCATCCGTTGACTGGTCCTCCCAACTGCCGTCCGAATCCCCATCGTTTTCGCGTGCTTGCCTTTCCAGTAGTTCCTCCTCGGTGTACTCGGGCTCGTACATATACGGCATTATTGTAGCCATTGTGTGGTAAAGAAAGTAAAATAATTTACAGAGATGGTACAGGTGTTCACAAGGCCTAGAAGCGGCGAAGGTAGCTGACCAGAGCACAGAAACGAGTCACAGAATACTCAAAGTAACACAGAGGGAGGAATGGAATCGAAAATCTGCTGCTGTGTGTTTTGAAACAGTGTGTTTATACTTATTGAGGAAAGAGGCGTCCTGCCATTTCCATGGCGACACTTCATTAGCTGAGGCGCAGCGATTGTTGACATGAAACGTGCTTTGGCGTTGGGAAATGGGCGGTACGCGTCTGCTGATGTCAGGCTCAGGGGCGGGGGATTTGATTTAGTGCCGCAAAAGCAGGTGAGCCAGGGCGATGGGGGGAAATGATAGGATTATCAGAAAATGGCGGCTGATTTCGAGTGCGTTAATGGACGAAAAGTCGGGTAATGTCCATAGGAAAGTTTTCTACGATCTACCGATTTATGCTTAAAAACACATGGCCGAACCGTAGGGACAATAAAAAAAAAGTCCCGGAACTATCCTTTAATACAATTTAGTGAAATGAATGGCCTGGTGGTCATCCGCCTCTGGTTGCCTTTATTCAGGTGGTTGTGCAATATGTAGTGACATGTGCTAGCCTGAAACATGCCCTGTTTTAAGATGGTAACCATAAGTGCGACTTGGCATTTAGCGATTCGAAGAGAACTAGCAGCAAAACAATTTAGACATTGGGAAATCTTGTGTCAATTCATGACTGCTCTTACATGGAAAATGCAGACTGAGGAGACCAAAGCGATTGTCCGCAAATAGCAGCAGTAAAACATTTCACCAGAGCTCAGCCTCTCCTTGTGCAAGATTCTCCTAAAAACATTAATCTATGGCTGACATTTAAATATATTGAGTCTTGGGTTTCAATTCCTAATAAATCTGTCTTTTCATAGAGCCCTATTGACTTCATAGATGGCGGTTGCTACTAGCTTATCAAAAGGTGGCTAATTGTAAAAAATTAGGAACGCTAATGTTTTTGCATGTTATATGCATGCAAAGTAATGAAGGCATCCAGAAGTGGTCTAGAAGTGTATTGGATTGTTAAGAAAACTAATTATATTTCTTTTAAAGAAAGTCTTTCGGATTGCCATTGTTTTACCTATTTGCGGATTAATTGGCATGGGAAAGGGAGGTTTCATCGCAGGAGATTGGGTCGAAGCCAAATCAATCGGATTTTTGGGCTGAATTTTGCCCCAAATATATGGGTGGTGGGTACGGGTAATTGTGGGCGGGTGGGCTGGTGGAGGCAGGGAGAAATCCCCCCCTTGCATATATTTGCATCATGAAGGCTTAAAAGGAAAAATAACAATGGATTTGGATCCACCAAATCTCCCCGATGAAATCGTGTAAAACCCTTGGCATTTTGGATTCTTGATGACTTACTAGCCATGTTCTTAGAAAATGTTACTATATAGCCCCCATTCATTTTAAATTTTGGTGGTGTTTGATTTGCATCTACAATGCATGGACAAGCCCACCATCAAAGTTCTAATTCAGAGAGGAATCTGTGACAGTATTTGAAAGAGTTGGACTAGATGTAGTATTGAATCTCGGGTCGGAATTTTAGATGCAACCTAGTGATGCATAGTATTGCAATTTTAATGATAGCTACTGCTATTATGATTTTAGTAAGCATTAGTAGTCGATTGTGCACGTTGTTGTATTTTTGTTGCCTTTCTTTACTCTCCAAATCCCCCATTTTATTGATTTCATTGACAAAAGCTAATAGACCTATTTCATAACTAAAAGCCAATTTGTTCCAGGTTTAAAAAGTAGTCTTTTAATTGGAGCTACCAATGGATTTAACATTAAAAAAAGTTCCTTTTGAGATTTTGGAAGAAGGCTTAGTAGGACTCCCCGACCATTGTGCACAATCAAACCATTAATGTTCTTCGCGCAATTATGATTTGTTGCATGAGATGGGGTGGATGGTGAATAGGGGTTTATGGGAAGTTAAAGAATTTGGACTTTGGGTGATATGAAGGGAGATGGGCAGAGACATCCATTGGTTTTAGATATGGGTCTGGGAAGAGTTTTATTTATTTATTTTTCTCCCTTGCATGGGGTGTGGAGAGATGCAATGGGCGTACTTGGATTTATAGCCTCCCACTACTATTTGCAGGGTAATTAACCACTTGGAACACATGTTGAAAGGCTTGATGTATTTGATAACTTTAGGTAGATGTGAAGCAGACACTGGGTGTGGATCCTTGCTCTGAAGCTGCCTTTAAGGCATTAATAAAGTCTGAACATGGAACCCAAATGTGTTTTAAAATGACTTTCTTTGGCGTGGCCAAGATGGCGGAGGGGTAAAATGGGCGCCTTCAACCCTCTCCATCCTCCGACCCACAACAAGTCCCTGGGGGCACTGATTCTACCTGCTAAGGACCCCTGACTCCTTTCTGACATCAGAGGGGAACTGTGGAGAAAGTGGCTTCATGAAACGGCTGCGCAGCAGCCACAGTGAATTGAGATATTCGGAGAGACACAACCTTGCTGGCAGTGGTGACAAGATGGCGGCCGCCAAGCGATGCTTTGAGACCAGGGAATCGGTGTGGCATGGCTACTGCAGCAGGGGACTAGCAATGACCTGTGAGTAGGGGGTGCCAGCAGAGACCCACGGATGAAGCCCTGAGGGGGTGAGCTGCTGTGCAAGTGGAGTAGCAGTAGCCTGTGGGTGGACATGGGGGTCAGCCTGGGCTTAGGAGTGCGGTCGTGCTGACCATAGTCTGTGAGCGGGGGAATCCTGCACTCGCATGCCCACTGGGGTCCTCGACCATGACCCGCAGCGGGGAGGAGAGGTGAGCACGTGTTGGGAAGCCAGGACATCCCCGCTGGGAAGAACAATGCCGCAGATGATTGTTCTCAGGCATCGCTGCTGCTACAAGGGACTCTGGGGGACCTCCCCAAGTGGTGCCATTGCTGGCATGTGAGCAAAGAGGCCCGTCTCTGAGGTGCTCAGAGTGGAAGGCCTAGCACCCCCCCCCCCCCCCCCCCACTGACTGACAACCCGATATTAGGGGAACACAAAAAGCAATGGCAGCAAATGGGAATGAAGGTGAGCTGCTGCATGTGGTGATGGTGCCTCCAGTGCTAGTGAAAGCTTTGTAGGCCTGGCATCTTTTCCTTGGTCCTGGAGAGTGTCGAGGCTGGTGTCAGGCACATGGGAGCGCTAGGAGACGCGGCTACCTCGCTATAAGTCCCTGGCAGAGGGAGAGGGGCGAAAAACAGCACCCATACCGCCTAAACAGTATTTGGAGGCACAGACTCAGAGGATGCCTACCACGGTGAGCGCTGGACAGGTACAGGAAGGAGGCGACTGGGCTGCACACTCTGACCCATCATGCGATTCCTGTCTGGAGTCATTCTTGATAGTGGAACCCTGTCCTGCATTCTGATCTTCCCTGCCACTGCCACGCCTGACCAACTGCTATTAACCCCTCAGCATGTCGCCATTCAATCCCTTGTAACATTTTTGTTACTTGAGATATCTTGGCCAAATTTAGCCCCTTCCTTTCCCACATGTAGGCGGTCATAACGCCACAGAGAAATCCTAGTCTGCTGTATGGGGGTGAGAGAAAATAACCAAAAAATTAGAACATTGTGGGCTTTTTCAGAAAATTACAATAAAATGATAAGCCTGTGGTTTCTTTCCTTGTAAGAGCTAGGAACAAATGGTTTACTAATTCTTCAGGCTTTCAAGAACAGGTTGAGTGAAAACCAAAAAAACATATTTTGATATGGTTACCAGCCGTTTTGTGAGAGGTAGGCGATTTTGTGCTCCCCCCCCCCCCCCTCCAATAGGACATGCGTGGACGGAATGGAAGAGGGTAGGAAAGCTGAATGGGAAGACAGAAAGGCATACATTTCGGAAAAGTAGACAAAATTCCAAGTTTCGAAAGGGATGATTTGCGCAGGTCAGGCAACCACTACCTAGGGAAAAATTCCATAGTTTGGCAAAAATTCGGGAACATGACAGACAAAAAGAGGCATATGGTGATCATGGTTGGCCCGGTACGACAATGGCTTTTGTGAATTTTGAGACTAGCAATGCCCCGCTACATTCCCCCCCGACTCTTACAGTTAGGAAATCACACATTTTTCATAATGGGCTGTCTCCCATGTGGGTTGACCATCCCCAAGTGCAGCGGCAGTCCCAGGGAGCCTCTGCAGGGTCACCGTCTTTTCCCAGAGGGGAGAAGCTGTAACGCAGGCCAGCCAGAATTCTAGGATGGTTGGGGAATCATGTACCTCGCCTTGGGCACCCGTCTCCCATGTGGGTTGACCATCCCCAAGTGCAACTGCAGTCCCAGGGAGCCCGGGCAGAGTCACCATCCCTTGCCAGAGGTAGATTCTGTAATGCATCCCAGCCAGACCTCCAGGATGGTCGGGGGTGATGTCCCTGGCTTTGGGCACCCGTCCCCCATGTGGGTCGACCCTCCCCAAGCCCAGCCTGGAGCTCTGGCTGGGCTGCGTTACAGCCTTTCCCTCCGGGGAAGAATGGGGACTATGCCGGAACTGCCACTGGACTTTGGGACGGTCGTCCCACATGGGAGACAGCCATCCAAGGCCAGGGACATCACCACCGACAAATCCTGGAGCTCTGGCTCGGCTGCATTACAGAATTTCACTCTGAAGTGATGGGCACCCTGCCGGGGGCTCCCTGGGACAGCCGCTGCACTTGGGGATGGTCGCCCCCTATGGGGGACAGCCCACCAAGGCCAGGGATATCGCCCCCGCCCATCCTGGTGCGCTGGCTGGGCTTTGTTACAGAATTGCCCCCTGGGGAGGTAAGGGGACCCTGCAGGGGCTCCCTGGCGCTGCCGCTGTGTTTGGGGATGGTACACCCACATGGGAAACGGATGCTCAGTCGGGGACATCACCGCCTACCATCCTGGAGTTCTTGCTGGCCTGTATTACAGCTTTTCCCCACCAGGGAGTCACAGCAGTGTGCCAATACCTCCCCGAAGGGAAAAGCTGTAACACAGCCCAGCCAGAACTCCAGGGCGGTTGGAGGTGATGTCCCCAGCCTTGGGCATCCGTCTCCCATGTGTGTCTACCGTCCCCAATCACAGCGGTAGTTCCTGTGAGCCCCGGCAGATTCCCAATCTTTTCCCGGAAGGAGAAGCTGTACCGCAGGCCCGCCAGATCTCCAGAATAGTTGGGGGTTATGAACCCGGTCTTGGGCGGCTGTCTCCCATGTTGGTTGACCATCCCCAAGTACAGAAACAGTTCAACGGAGCCTCAGCAAAGTCCCTGTCCTTTCCCAGAGGGAAAATCTGTAACGCATGTCAGCCAGAACTCCAGGATGGTCGGAGGTGATGCCTCCGGCCATGGGCGCCTTGTCTCCCATGTGGGTCGACCGTCCCCAAGTGCAGTCGCAGTTCCGGTGGGCCCCGGCAGGATCCCCATTACTCCCCAGAAGTGACATCTGTAACGCAGCACAGCCAGAGGTGCATCCTGGCCTTGCGGACGGTCAACCCACATGGGAGATGGCCGCTCCCAGGGAAAAAATGTGTGGCCTGACCCTGCAGTTCTGTCCCATCCCACCAAATCTCTCTCTCTAGAGGGCCCACTCCCGCCCACACCAACAATCCAGTCCCACCCATCCCACTGACAATGGGTCCTAACCGTAGAATAATAAAAAAACCGTACTCGCATAACGTTGGAGCTGCTCGCTTAGAAAAAGCTGTAAAGGAAACAAAAAACATTTGTTACCCATCGTCACCCCAGCAAAAAACAATCATAACTGCTACTCTCCGATCATGGCCCCCCATTCAGGCCATCACTGGCGGTCTACTGACCCTCACCCCCCAGTAAAAACACATTTGCCCCTTCCTAGGGGCAGATTGCAAGATTGCACTAGCAATCCTCCCCCCCCCCGGAAGGGTTACATGAGAGCCCCCTCATCCATTTGGGGTGCGGGCGAGAGGGCCACCCCCCTTTTCATTATGTAAGTCGCTGGTGGTTTAGGGTGCCCCCCCACCCAAATCTACTTATTTTTTTTGCCACTTCTTTAGGGGCAGATGGGCAGCCATCTTCCCCCAGGGGTGCCAATACGTACCACCCCATGCTTGCGGGAAAGGGAGGGGCCTGCACCAAGATTTCTGGTGGCCCTCCCCACCACCCCCCAAAAGGATGGAGGGGCATCTCGTGTAGCCCTCCCTGGGGGCAGGTGGGGGCGGGCTACATGAGGTGCCCCCCCCCCATCCACTTAGGGTGGGGGGAGGGCCACCCCCCTTTCATTGTAGCAAAAATCCTGGTGGTCTAGTGGCCCCCACCCCCTCCCAAATGTAACTTTATTTTAATGATTTATTTTGGCCCGTGGGGGGGGGGGCAATATATGCTGCCCCATGCTTTAGGGGTCGGGGGGAGAGGGCTGCTTACATAGTGAGCAGCCCCCTTTCCCTCTCATGTCACAAACAGATCCCTGGTGGTCTAGTGGCATTGCTGGACGCAGATCAAGCGCTCTGCGCCCAGCAATGCTTACAAAAAGGTGTAGTTGGAAAGGGTAGAGTTCCCCCCTTTCCAACGACACCTCCCTCAATCGGAACGGCACAATAGTGCCGCAGATCGAGGGGGAGAAAGGTGAAGACTCACCTTTCATTTTCACTGCGGCAGCCGAAAATGGCTGCCACAGTGAAAATTACTTTGTGTCATCATGTTGGCGTGCATTACGCACGCCGACGTGACACTGAAGGAAATCCAACCCCCAGGCTGTGAGGAGGAACTTCCCCCTCACATAGCCCAGGGGTTGGATTTCAGTTTTTCACAAAACGAAGTGCCAAAAGGGTCGAGCTATCTTGTCCTTGGCAACACAGAGGTAATGTCAAGGACGAGCTAGCTAGCTCGTCCATGGCACTTCAGGGGTTAAAGATCTGAAGACGTGGGGGAAATGCAGAAAGCAGGCAAGATTAACAAACCACAAGACATCCAAACCTATCTGTCGGGGAAAACACAGCAAGATGTCATGGAACGAGACCCAAACGGGTCTGCCCAGTCGGGGTCTGACGCCCGCTGCTTACGGCAGACTTTTTGACCCAAGCGCTGGACACCTTTAAAGAGGGACATCCGAGAATCCCTACATTCCGAGATAGCAGATCTATGCAAAAAAATGGTTGTCTCCGCCTGAGAGCTGCGGAAGAAGATTGGTGTGCTGGGGGACAGAGTGGACCAAGGAGAACGGTCGGCAGCAGACCTGGCATCGGAGATGTGCAGTAGGATCCCAGCCGGCCCATAGAGCTTGGGGGTTTCCCAACAACACTTTAAGATGAGTTGCAGCACCCTTGGGATGGTTGGGGATGCAGATTAATACTCTACCATGAAATCAATAATGACAACTCGATAGTTTGGCAAAGGGAGTCCGTTTAATGACAAGTACAAAAAATGGGGAGTTAATGAATATCCGCAATCACTCGATCTTCCTTCTCGCATTCAACTCCAATTAATTTCAGAAAAAACATTGTATTTATAACAAACTTGTCATCAGTGACGTGCAACACTTATCATTTTAGCATGCAACAGAGGGGGGCGCTGTTGCGCACAACATTGATGGCCGCCTAATTTGTGAGCTTCCGCTCCATCTTGAAATCCTGCGACCAGACATCCTTTTTGGAGCCGCCTGAAGTGCCACGAACCATGGTACAACCTAAGTACCCGACCGCAGCTCTTGAAAATCCTGGAGAGGTGTGTTGGGTGGGGGGCGCCAGAGTTATGCCTATCTGAGCCTGAACCGGCCCATGCTACGGGCGCGATCCGCCTGGAAGCACCGTGAAGAATCAACCTGCGGCCGTGGATTCAGGGGGGTGTGAGGCCACGGATGGGCGGAACCTGAGCCCAAGGACCGCGCCGGGCCCTCGTTCGTGACTGAGACGCGGGACCCGAGCAGACCGAACACGCGAGGAAGCATTAGTGTTCTGGACGCTTCCCTTTGGTCGAGCTTCGGTGCTGCCCTGTATCCTGCGGGGCCCCAACAGGAGGGTCGTGCGGCACCAACACATCACCGCAACGTGCTGGGACCCGACCTGAAGACCGTGAAATCTGTCTCATGATAAGTAAGGAGGGCGGGAGTGCGGCGGTGGGAGGGGGAGGCCATCTGACTAGAACTATATCCTTGAAGCTGATTCTGGCCACACCCCCCCACTGTTTAACGGCCGACTGGATTCGGGCCAATATTCCTGCCGTTCCCGACACGCGATACGGGCCTGACCCACCCGAGGGGGTACGTACTACGATGCAGGCCGCTAGGGCCATCCAAATACAACAATATGAACTGCACATATCCTGACTTCGAACAATACCAAAACTATATATTGTGGCCGTCCGCCCTGGACACTCTGTGGCAACAGCTGGCGCATCGTCATTGGGGACGAGCTGTCATGGACTCTGCCTGAGACACCTGGCCCGGAGATCCTCCGTCGCCGAGCCCCAAGGCTCTCCCCATAGAGTGTGCAGCGGTGCCGCATCGCTGCGTTAAGCGGAGCGGCAGAATACGCCTGTAATTCAATAAGTGGGCCGGGGGTTCGGCCGGAGAGGGGAAGGGACCATCTTGGAACTTGGAACTATCTGCTCGCCGCGGCCTCCTCCCCCTGCCGCTCTGTCCGCCATTGCAGCGTAGTCCAGGCCTACCTGCCCTACTCTACACACGCGGCCTTCGTTTCCCAAATGAACTGATTGGCAAGTAGATTGCAGGCATGCCGTCCCGGGGGTCAAACCTATAAAGGGCCTACATTGGCCATCCAGCGGGGTCTGTGCGCTGGAAGCTCCCTGAAAACTCTTGGAGGATTATAACACCACAAATCTACTTTAAACTCTTATCCTGCCTACATAATACGTGGGAGAACACAGTACATTAGCAGTGGACAGCCCCCAATCCCCTGGAGCCTTCTTCTAGCCCCCTCCACGTGAGTGCAGAGCACCCAACAACTGGTCATAAAGGGGAAAAAAGACTAAATAAAAAATAAAAAAAATAACAAAAAAGAACAGTACGTTACCCGACCGCATCATGAGCGAACCACAAAAAACTGGGAAGGGAGGCAAGACTCCCAGCAATGAGAGAAAAGGCCCAATGGGTGTTTACACAGGTAGCCAAATGCAAACTACCACTGCAGATGTACACACCAACGCTAAAGAGGCCCTGAGTACAGAGAGTGAGGAGCAGGGGGACAGGCTGACAACGATAGTGCAAAACGGGATCCGTGCAATGAACATGAAGTTGGTCGACATAGTGTCCACCATAGGCTCTCTCGAGGCAAGGGTCGAGAAAGAGTGCATGTGTCACGGAAACAGAGAGCAGAATAAGCACTAACAAAGACGCCATTGCACACCATAGCCGAGACATCACCCAGCTCAAGGAGGCCATGTCCAAAATGCAGAATAAATGCGAGGACCTTCAATCGGGAGTGACAGAATCATTCGGTAAGGGCCAAATGAAAAAGCAGCTTGAAGTACTACTTAAATCCGTATTTGGTCCAGAGGCGTTCTCGGAGTAATTCCTG
Source organism: Ambystoma mexicanum (assembly GCF_040938575.1). Classification (NCBI taxonomy): domain Eukaryota; kingdom Metazoa; phylum Chordata; class Amphibia; order Caudata; family Ambystomatidae; genus Ambystoma; species Ambystoma mexicanum. Next base: position 1,188,934,860 of record NC_090927.1, read on the forward strand.
GTTGAGAGAGCACATCGTACACTGGCCCTGGCTCCTAAACCAGGTGCACCGTCACGCATGATAATTGCAAGACTCCTCAATTATAGGGATAGAGACGTAATCCTGCGGATGGCAAGGGAGGCTGGAACGCTCCAATATGAAGGGAACCGAATACATATATACCCGGACTTCTCCGCTGGGGTTCAAGCTAGTAGAAGATCCTATGAACCAGTCAAAGGACTCGAACGCCAAATTCCATACGCCTTGATGTTCCCGGCCAAGATGAGGATCCAACACGCAGGAAGGGCGCACTTTGAGTCCCTGGCCGAGGCCACACAGTACATTGAGACTTCCATACCTCATCCTCTGAGGGGGTAGACCGGCACAAAGTAACAGGCCTAGGCCGGATGATTAGGATACACCCGATGTTCGAACACCTGTTAAGCCACTGTGCCACCAAGAATGCAGTCTTAAGAATTTAATGATCTAGGCGGCTCCATCCAATGTGATTGCTGGAGTCAATTTGGCGGTCATGTGGAGCAACATGGCCACCCCTGGAATGCTCCATGAGTTAATGGGGGTACATCGTCAAGTTGGGGGTGATGATGTTAGAGGGAGCGGAGGTTGGTGGCTTTGTACTGATTCTGTTCAACTACGAGACAACGGAATGGATGGTTTCCACCGGAGGGTATTTTGTTCAGTTGAACGGTTCACGAAGGTTGACTGTTGGTTTAATGCTAAAAACGTGGTTACATGGACTGTCGCTGGCCGAGTCGCATGGACACTATTGCTCTGATAAACGAAATAAAGTCACAATTCCTTTTTACGATTCATGGGTGATGGGCTAAAGATAAAACTGTTGACGTGGAATGTACGGGGATTAAACAACCGGATGAAGGTCAAGAAAATTGGTAACTATGTCACTAGGCATGGCCCCAACATCCTAATGCTACAAGAAGCCCATGCAATGGGAACAAGCAACTTGCATATCCTTCCTAAACGGGGGAACTTAAGGTTCCATACTGAATACTCGTCACAATCCAGAAGGGTTATTACTATCATACATCCGAGTCTGGGATTCAGGTTGGAGGGCCATAAGGTTGATAAAGCGGGTAGATATGTTATGGTATGGGGGAAGGTGGCGGGCCAGCAACTGCTCATGGTTACAACATACGGGCCCAACATAGATGACCCCACTTTATATATGGATATGCATCGGATAATCACCTCACTCGATATTTCCAATGTGATTTTGGGGAGGGTGGGGGGACTTTAATGTTACTCTAGATCCTGTACTTGATGGGTCCTCAAACTATCAGCGCCCTGAGCAAGACAGCCCTAGAGTTGAGTCATATTCTTCCGCGACTTTTATTGGTAGATGCCTGGCGGGAAACGCACCCAGACAGTAGAAAATACACATATTCCTCGTCGGTCCATGACTCTCAGTCCAGAATTGACTATTGGCTGATATCCACGGCCATGACCACAGCAATGAAAACATGTGAGATTCTTCCCCGTACACTGTCCGACCATTCCCCAGTGTCACTGGAGTTGGCGCTCCGGGACGGTCCCAGCCCTTTAAGAAGGTGGAGAATGCCCAGTGAGATCATTGGTGATCCTGGGGTGGCGAAACCTCTACATGTTGAAATAGTGGAATTTTTCACTAACGATATGGGATCGGTGGATAGATGCTCTACAGTGTGGGAATTCTTCAAAGTGTGGGTCAGAGGGGTCCTGATGTCCAAGTCAGTTGGTATGCTGAAAGGTATCCGGGCCAAATTTAAGATATAGAAAGCAAACTAGATACATTGGAAAAAACATACACCTGTATGCAGAACAGTGAAATACTGGCTGGCATGCACACAAATCTTCAGGAATTTGATAAGCTGGCCATCAGAGAAGTACACTATATGGCAACCCCCATGCGGGCGCGCAGATATGGGGAGGGCAACAAGGCGGGGAGAACATTGTCTAATTTACTCAAACACGATAAACAACCCCATCAGATTACCAGTATACAAACTGCACAAGGGGAAGTACTCCTGAAAGACAAAGACATAAATGGGGAATTTGCTGAATTTTATAAAAATCTGTATACAAACCAGGATAAGAAATCACAAACCGAAATTTAATCATATCTTGAGGCTCTCTCCCTCCCAAAACTCCCCGATGAAGAGCGATTGGCAATGGATCAGCCAGTAACGACGGAAGAAATAACAAGCAATCAAAGCTCTCTCATCTGGCAAAGCACCAGGTTCAGATGGGTTGAGGGCCAAATTTTATAAAGAGTTCCATGTGGAACTTGTTCCGATATTAACGCAGGTATGGGAAGAATCCCTTGAAAGCAGCATACTACCCCTCACTTTGAGAGAGGCCGTAATTACGGTTCTTCCTAAGCCGCGTCGACCACCACAGGACGTCTCCTCCTATAGGCCCCTTTCCCTCATAAATACCGACACCAAAACTTTAGCAAAAGTGCTGGCCAATCGTCTCTTACCTGCAGTCCCCACACTAGTAAACACCGATCAGAACAGGTTTATTCCCACAATATCCACAGCCCTAAATCCCGGCAGGCTCTTCGGCATAATGGCACAAATAGACCCATGTAGAAATGCGGTGGCCATATCCTTAGATGCCGAAAAGGCCTTCGACTCGGTGTCATGGGTCTATCTCCTTGCTGTACTGAAGGCATTCGGGGTGGGCCCCAATTTTATTAGATATGTTAAACTATTATATATGGACCCAGGGGCATGGGTGTTGACCAACAGATCCATCTCTGAATTTTTCCTGCTGGGAAGGCGGCACTAGACAGGGCTGCCCATTATTGCCCCTACTATTCGCTTTAACTATAGAACCTATGGCAGCAGTGGTGCGGTTACGACATTCAGACAGGGGGATTAGCATAAAAGGGTTTACTCAGCTGATATCAATATACGCTGATGATATGCTATTATATGTCCGGCACCCGGAAATAAACCTGGAACCCATCATGGCAGAAATACAGGAATTTACAACGTATTCAGGTTACACTGTTAATATGGCTAAATCAGAAACATTCCCACTTGCACCAACTACCAAATGCTCCGACATAACCCAAGGTCTTCAGTGGTCGGAACAACACATTAGAAACCTAGGAGTCCTTGTTTCCAGGGAGAAGAATACGTTATATGCAGATAATCATGAAAACGCTTTGCAAATGATACATACGAAACTACAGATGTGGGGACACCTCCCGATTTCATTTTGTGGCAGAGTGGCCGTCCTTAAGATGGTTATCTTGCCCAAGCTGCTTTACCTTTTTGTTAACATCCCTATATGTTCTGGTAGGGCCCTCTTCGCCAGACTTCGATCCATGGCGGTGACATTCCTTTGGAATGGGAAGACGGCAAGGGTAGGGTGGGAAAAAATGACAGAGCCATACGCTTCAGGTGGATTGGCTGCCCCCGACTTTGAGCTTTACTATTATGTCTCCCAGGCTCAATTTGCAAAGTACTGGTACAATGTCTCATCCAGAACACCCCATACATGGATAGAGGAATACACCACACACCCCACGAACATACAATCAGTTATCTTCGATTCACGATAAAGAGATACCTGTGACTCTAACCCTGTGAGTTGCACTGTCAGGGCATGGGAGGCCACTTATAAGAAACTTAAACTTGAGACACCCTACAACCCGGAAATTCCCCTCTGGAATTTCCCAGGCATTTTGCCCACTCACGACAGCAGTATACAAGAATCCTGGGACCCGAATCACGAGATGAAAGTGGGCTATATGTTTATTAATGGGAGGTTTGCAACCCTCGGGGAGATGGTGAGGGCACTGGGAGGTGGGCCGCTAAAAACACTGCAATACTTCCGCATGAGAGCTGCGTTTCAGAAGAGATGGCCGCTCTTCCCAGATGAACCCCCCCCACCCCAACCCCCCCCTCCCTCCACACCCATGCAGACAGTTGATAACCTGTGAAGGAGGCCTAGGGATCTCCAGGCTGTACGTGGCAGTGCGGGCTCACACCCCCACGGTAAATCATCTTAAAGAAAAATGGGAAAGGGACCTACAGATGCCCATAGAAGACAGGAAATGGGCCAGGTACTGTTCACTTACCAAGAACATTTCGCTCAACGCTGGGCTACGGCTAATCCAATTTCAAATCCTAAATAGGTTACATTACACACCGGCAAAAATAGCAAAATTTGCAGCAGAAAGCTCGGATGCCTGCCCTAAGTGCAATGCACCCCGAGCCAGAGCCCTCCACATGAACTGGGAATGCCCGCTGGTGGTGGCGTTTTGGAGTAGTGTGGCTGCGATGCTGGAAGAGATGGCGCAGGTTCCCCCGGAGTTGACTCCTCAGAAATACTTGTTTGGTGATATTGGCAAGTGCTCAGAGAAGGTTAGAAGACTGTTCAATGTCTCATGTGCGGTGGCCAAAAAGTGCATTTTACTGAAATGGAAAGGCAAGGGTCCACCCAACATGGAACAATTTCTTCGAGAACTAACCCATGTTAACGAAACAGAGGAACAATATGTATTGACCCAACCGGTGGCATGTAGGCCAAAAGACATTTGGGGCCCGTTCAGGGGATATTTGTGCAACATGATTTCGGATGACGAAGAATCTCTCTAATATTTAATGTATGTATAAAACACAATGCATATTGTCGAATTAATGATTTACGTTTTGGAATGGCAACGTAATTCTTTAGGACCACGAATAAATAGAGTATAAAAAAAAACATTTTAGCATGCAACTCTATTGGTTCTAGGTAGGTAACTTTAATATACAGACTATATCTGTATATGGTAATGGTGAGTGGGGATTGGATAAATACTGTCAGGTGGGGCATCTAAGCCCTTCACTCAAAATGGCTACTGTAAACGTCACTAAAGGTATGACCTCTCATTGGTTCTACTAACTATAGGACCCTAGATTACGTGGTCCACTATGATTGGGTTGGCAATAACCCCACTCATACTTTTCCACTTGCTTAGCAGCATGCAGAATAGCCGGCCAGGTGCAGGTAATTCGTCTGCGCCTCCAGCTTCCCTCCAATTATTGCTACAATCACTCATCACTTCAGTGGCCATGTGTCAATTATTTCTTTGTGGATGGCCTTGAGACTGCTTCTTGGTCTGAAAAAGTTAAGACGTCTGTGCATGCTTAGGTGTGAAAGTTTCATCCCTTCTTGCTTGTCTGGTCACGTGATTCCGACACTGTGAAATCGTCTTATTCTTCATGCAATTTGTGTATTTGATTCAATTCTGCCAGCCATCTGCCATCTGTGGCTTATCTTGACCTTTCTGAACAGGATACTCTGTTCTTCTTTTCATAGATTGTATCCACTGTTGGTCTATTTCAGCCGATACGACTTTGGCTCCTTTGCACGAATTGCCTTTGTCTGAGTTTCTCTCAGTCTTTAATTCTCGAATTGTTCGCTGCAAAGCTCTCCTCTTGAGACCTTTTAGTAACCTTTGGTTGATTCTGCTCTTGTGCATAGTCTAAGTATACTTATATAAAGTGCTCCTTTTTCAGGTAGATATGTATAGGTGGTGCTTGCCGCAATCTATTTTACTGCTAAGCATAAGCAAGCCTCACGATTTCTGTGCTTCTTGCGGTTCCTTGCATATGTACACGTTTAAACTAATTGAATATCTTCATTGTGCATGTGGCATAATATCCGACATCTTGACATCAATCATTTCACTTTCGGCTCAGGATGTCACTTGTCCATGGTGTTTCGTCTCTCTTCATCATCCACAGGTCATCATATCGTCTATATGTGAGTCAGTCCGGGTTTTTGTGATGTCACCATTCATCTTCCTTCAGTATCTTTTTAGCTTCTTCATGGATTGCATTCTGACAATCTTCATTCTGTCATTTGTCGATACGGTTTTCTCAATGGGTACCTTACTGTCCAGGTTTTCTTAGGTGTCAGTACTTCAACAGGTGCTGTTCTTCTGGTAGGTACTGGACAGCCCACCTGCGGCTCTCTGTTGGTTTATTTGCTCATCATACCTCACATATTTCGGCGTGAACGTTCCTGGTACTTCAAAATAGGCGGTTGGAGTGTGAATTGAGCTTGGCATCTCCTCTACAGAGAGAAGCAAGGTTCAGGGATTTCTGGCTGCGCTTAAAGAGGACACTTAGATGCTGCACACAAAGGGTGACGACCTGGAAAGTAGAGCAAGGGATTACTTTCATATTACATTTCTCAAGAATGGGGCAGAGGGAGACTATATCGAAGGCTGTCTGGCACCTTTTCAGCAGCATCAACCAGAAGGTGCCCATGCCACGGTTAAGATTGACCATGCCCATAGGATCCAAAACACGCTCCAAAAGAGACAGCGGATGAAACCAATTACTGATGAGCTGAGACGACAGAAATTGTGATATAAGTGGACCTACCCCTTTGGCTTGCAATTCAAGCTGAGGGGCAGGGTGCATAGTCTTCTCGGCCGACGAGGAAACGAAGTTGCTGAACTTGCAAATTTAAGAGCTGGATTGGCCTGGCATGAGGACACAAACAAGACCCCTGTCCCAGGATCCTGGAACACAATTCAGCGTGGGAAGAAGAGCCAACCAGTGATATTGCCATTGAACTCCCTGTTGCCATTGATTAGCATGTTGCTGGGAGGAGCGGGGCGAAGGGGATAGCCCTGCCAGGTCTACCTCACCAGTAGTCACCTTAATAGTTGAGGAAAAAGGCCTCACTGACGGATAGAGCACCTGTTTAATGTGCCGCCGCCAGGGCTGGTAAATAGGTTGTCATCTAGTATATTTGCAAGTGCTGGTGGAAGGAAACTGGGTGGGGGAGTGAAAGATCTATCTTCCACTGCAATCATTAGGCAGCGCGGAAGCTCATGGAAGGAATACGGGGGCACACCGGGGGGACGTTTTGCGGCATTTGTTTCGCAAGAACCGTGGGATGTGTATATGTTAAGACTATTAAAAAAGGGAGGATAGGGCAGAGTTGCAAGGTGGGGTAGATGTGTAGGAGAGGGCATGCATTTGTGAGGAATGAGACACCTGGCACCGTGCCATGGCGATTTACGTGTGCATATTGAATGTTCGGGGCTCTCAATACCCCAACTAAACATACACAGCTGTTCAGAGAACTGCAGCGTCTCTGGGTATATCTGGTTGAACTCCAGGAAACGCACCTCTTGGCCAATGATCAATTTTGGACCTGCAAAAGGCTCTATCAACACCAGTTCCATGCCTCCGCTGACAGTAAGAGGGCGATTCTGGTGCACAGGGATCTGGAATTTGTGCACATTAAAACCAAGAGGAGTACGGACGGGAGGTCAGTGATGGTGGTGGGTGCGCAGCATAGGAAACTGGTAACCATTCTAGCATTCTACGCCCGAACACCTCCCAAGAACCCTTCATGATACAAATATTACACTTTCTGGGGAGGTATAGGCAGGGCGAATGTTTCCTCCTGTGGGACATGAATATGGCCATGAATGCGAGGCAGAATAGGTCCACACAGGAACAGCTTCAAACAATTTATGGGACCGGCTTCAAGAGTTAAATCTCAATCGCAATAGACACCCCTCAGACAGAACTTATACATTCACTTTTCATCTTCTTCAAGAATAGACTACATTTTCTTGTCAGCAGACCTGGCCAGATTGGCCTCATGGTCCGAGATTCAACTGATGTTGAGACCATAGTGCAGGTATGGTGGGTCTTTGGGACTAGACGGCAGGATGTCGGAATTTTCAGTGGAGGATGCCCCCAGGGTTTTTGTGGGATCCAGTGTCCCTGCAGGGGCTGAAGAATGCTGTTAGAAGCTACCTCCAAACCAACTCCCCTGCCGACACCTCGTATAAGAATTACTGGTATCCCCTTAAGGAAGTGGCTAGCGGTGATATTATCTCTAATGCAGCTGCAATTACGTGGTTGAGAGGGCGGGAGGATTGGCACCTCTTGCAAGAGGTGAGGGTTACGGAGAAGAGCTATAGTGATACCCCTAATAGGAGGGCCTTCAGAGCAGAAGCCAAAGTAAAGAATCAGTTGAAACTGCATGGGAGTCGGTAGGCCGAGCGCACCTAACATCGCCTGCAGCACCGCTACTTTGAGCAGGGCAACTTTCCGGGGAGCCTGTTGGCCCAACTCATCAGGCAACAGAACAGCTCCCCATTGATTCCAACTCTGAGAGACGCTCAGGAACAGGGAATTGGGAGGGGGAAGAAGTGAAGAAGAGAAATGTATTCTATGAGTTCATAACGCACCGTATTCCTCCAGCGGGCCTGCCATCCAGGAACAGAGATTATACCTGGACAGAGTGGAGCTGACTCCAATCTCCCCTTCAGATGGGGACAAATTGAAGGCACGGATTGACCCACATGAGGTTATACAAGCTATCCAATCTTGGAAGTTAAATAAGGTCCCCGGGCATGATGGGTTCACTGTCCAATTTTAAAAGGCACTAGCTCAAGTACTGGATAAGCCTTTGGCTGACCTTTGTAATGATATGGGGAGGAGGAACACTTCCGGAATCCATGAATGAGGCCCAGGTGGTACTTGTTACCAAGCCAGGAAAAGACCCCAAACTATGCTTGTCATACAGGCTGATGGTGCTTTTGAATTTAGATTAAAACATTTTAGGAAAATACTTACGGACGGCTGGAGAAGCTCATGCTCGCTTTAATACACCCGGATCAATCGGGGTTTATTTGGAGGAGAAGCACCCCAGATGACATCTGGAGAGTATTCCCATTAGTGGATAAATCAAGAGAAATCGGGCACACTCACTCCTGCTGGTATTAGACACTGAGAGAACATTTCACTGGGTAGAGTAGTGGTTCCTGAGGGAGGTTCTCAATAGGTTCAAGATAGTCCATAAATATAGTCCATAAAATGTGCTGCATATTATCCGTCGGGTCGCCTGTTGGTTAATGGGGGCCTTTACCTCAAAGATTTGCTTAAAGAGCGGAACAAGTTGGGGCTGCCCTTTATAACCTTTTTTTGTTCCCTATGGTTATGGAACCCCTGTCAGCGCGCATAAGGGCTAACATGCAAATGACGGGTATCAAAATCGGGGTGGGGGGCACCAGAAGATCAGTTTGTTTGCAGACACAGTCATACTATCCCTCACCGAGCCTCTTTGCTGCCTGGCCCATGTTGAGAAGGTACTGCGACTCTATGGGTCGGTATCAGGTTTTAGAGTAAACTGCTTAACGTCTGAGATCCTGGAGCTCCATATCCCCCACCCCCTTCCTAAGGGCTGTATTGGAACAACACTTTCCATACGCCTGGGCCAGCAGGTCTTTGCAATATCTATGGCCAATATCCCGGTTAACCTGGCCCACCTTTTATAGGATTCATTGTACTTCTCTGGTGAACTGGGTAAAAAAAGACCTAGATCAATGGCACTCCCAGCGCTTGTCATGGTTTGGGAAAATGTCTGTCATTAAGATGAATGTTCTCCCACGCTTTTTGTACCTCTTCCAATCAGTCCCGAACCCTATGCACACGCTGGGAGATGGGGATGCCCTTTTACTGCAATTCCTGTGGAAGGGGGGGGGGCTCCACCAGGGTAAATAAGCGCACACTATACACTCTTCAGCCCCATGGCAGCTTATCTTTTCTGAAGTTTTTTAGGTATTGCCTGGTGGCGCACGTTTGACCGTTGATTGACTGCGTACTGAGGGACTCGGGGAAGATCTTGATGTCCATGGAACAGGTGGTGGTGGGACAACACCTGTAGGATGGGGGCGCAGGGGTTCTGTTAACCCCATTACTAGGGCCACTCTTGAAGTGTGTGATAGCCTTAGAAAGTCAATGGGGGGCTTGCTCCTTCCCATCACCTTTCACCCCACTCATTCATAACGATGATTTCTCCCTGGGGAAAATTGGACAGGGGGGTTTCTTGGAATGGCTGGATAGGGGGAATTGTAAGTTACATTGTTTTCTTAACATAATAATTCAATAAATCACGTCTATAATCATGAACATTATGGCAGCTTATTAATAGATACAACACATGATGTAGCTGTGAACTAGCCCTGAGGTAGTCCCACGTAGGCAAGTTTGCCCTCATTGGAGGCCAGAAGAGAGGAAAGTAATAGTAAATAAGAGGTACATATACACTACTACAGTGTGGGCTTTTTGTCACCTGTCATAATTTAACATGAGAGAAAAGGGAGGTCCTTCTGCTACTCACCATGGCAGGAGTCCTCAACTTTGGGGGCCTTGCGTGTTCCCAAAGGGATACAAACATGAGTTCTATCCCCAGTGAGCTCTTAATTGAATTCGCTAGGGAAAATAGTCGAACATTCCAAAAATAAGCAGGTATTCTCTAACTTCAAACCTTTTCTCAGGATAAAATGTAAAAGGCTTTGACGGTGGCTCTGGGTAATGATCATTGAACATCATTGTGGAGCAGGAGGGAAGGCAATATCTTGAAATTAGTGCTTACATGGCAGACTGTTCATTTCTTCCTTTGTGTGTGTTGAATGGAGCGTCCAGTGGTTGTCACGCAAGGCCTATTTAATTCCTTGTCGGTGTTGAGGAAGACTATGGATAGCAGGGGGGGCAGGAGGGCCGCTGGGGCTCACTGAATGGGGCACATATCTTCTGACGCATTGGCAAGTGCATCTAGAGATTATCAGTTTCATGTTTTCTCCATCTCTGGCTCTTTGGTACCACGTCATAGGTGAGTGAGAACTCGATTGTGCCATCTTGACAGTTCATGCTGATATTATTTCTGTTGTCTCAACACCCTATTGAAGTTGAGTTTAGACAACATCCGGGACCAACTTTGAGCATGTGTGGGGTTAACCTTTGGTGCAAATGTGTTTTCGTCTAATTTTATTTTTCCAAAAGTAATTCGGAATGTTTTTTCTTTTTATAGGGAACCTCTGCCAGTCATATTTAGCATGCTGCACCCTTTAGATGAAATAACTCCTCTGGTTAGCAAATCTGGAGGTAAGTATCTGACCGTATTTTACTGCAGGAAGTATAAAGTGTGTTCAGCATTGCTGTGGATATATAATCCTTTTGATTTCATCTTGAATTGAGTTTGTTTTTTCAAGTTTAAAATATGTTACCTGATGAATAGAAATCAGTGAATGCAATCTTGTATAATTTATACCATAGATTCTAAGCACAATGCTGGGGCAGCTGTCGAACATTTAAAACTTCTTCAACAAAAGAAACCATTGTGAGAACCTGAGCCATCAGATTTAATTTGGTTTTCCTGAAGAGTTAATTTCTTAATGGGTGATGGCTGGGCAGTTCCCAAAAACATAACTTGCTTACAAGGTTTGAAAAAGTCCCATCTCTTTGCCCAGGACCTGGGGGTTAGAGAGGGACCCCTATGGATTTGTATTTATTTGTAGCGTGCAGCCTTGCCCTGAGGCATCTGGGCACGTAGTTGGAAGAAGGTGGTTACATGCAGGCATAATACGTTACGACAATGGCGTAGTCTTAGACAAGATAATACAGTAAGGCTTTAGGCATGGATAAAAAAAACATTGAGGTACAGGATACACATAATTACTCTGAGAGCGCACTCTGAGGCTAATGTAGGAAGGAAAGAGCTAATGTAATTACAGTTCAGTGCTTATGATGTAGATGTAATAGGCTCATCAAGCTTGTGAAGCTAACGTTTGGTGTTCGTTTTGAAGGAGAGGAACGTGGGTCCTGCTCTGAGTGTTGAAGGGGTGGTGTTCCAAAGTTTAGCTGCAAGAACTGTGAAGCTTGAACCCCCAGCCGACTGTGGCTTAAATCTGGGTATGGTGAGAGTTTTGACATAGGCTGATCTCAGCGGTCTGTTTGAGACATGCTGCGAAAAACTACTAGTAATGTATGCTGGCGCCAGGTTGTTATGAGCCTTGTAAGTTAAGGCTAATGTTTTGTACGATATTCGCTGCACAACGGGGAGCCAGTGAAGGCTGCGTCTGATGTTGGATATGTGAGATCTTCTAGGGATGTTGAGGGCCGCCCTTATGGGATTGTTTTGTGAACTTGTAGCTTGTCAATGTTTTTTTGACTGGTCCCTAGGTAGAGAGCGTTGCAGTAGTCTATTTTTGCCATGATTAAAGTTCTGGCTAGGATGATGCAATTCTCACTGTTCAGGAAGGGTCTACAGGCTGTGATGAGTTTGCAGGTATAGGCCGAGGCAGACGCTACCGCGTTGGTTTGTCTTGTTAGGGAAAGAGCTGCGTCAAGATAGATGCCAAGGGTTTTTGCTGAGTTGGACACTTTAATGATTTTGCGATCTATGGTAAATGATTTGTACGCTGGATCAGGTTTGGCCAATTTGGGGTGCGAACCGAGGATGAGTAGCTCTGTTTTCTCATCATTGAGGCAAAGCCCATGATGAGCCGTCCAAGCCTGGATGACTGAGAAGACATCATTAAGGGCTTTCGCATCAAGAGCGAAGTTGCCAGTGATGGGGATGAGCATCTGAGTGTCGTCGGCATAGTTGGTGTATGAGACACCCAGATAGTCAACTATGTCAAAGAGTGGCTTGGTGAACACATTGTAAAGTGTTGGAGAAACACAAGTTCCTTGGGGGACTCCGCAAGGGAGAGGGGCAGTATGTGCAGAAGCTAGAGGAGAGAAGACCCTCATAGTTCTATTTGCTAAGAAGGAGCTAATCCAAGACGACGCTGAGTCCGAAAAGTGTGCAGCAATTTTAAGATGGTGGCAGAGAATTTTCTGATCCACCAAGTCGAATGCTGCTGAAAGATCGAGCAGGAGTGCCAGTTTACCCTTGTCTTTTAGGTCATCAATTTGGGTTTTTAAATATATCGGGGCAGTTTCCGTGCCATGTCTAGGACGGAAGCCAGATTGACGGAGACAGAGTAGTTGGTTTGTTTCAAGATATGCCTGAATTTGCAGGTATGCAGCGTGGTCCAAGATTTTTAGGAGGTATGGTGCCTTCGTAATAGGCCTGTAATTGGTGGGGTTGCTCGGGTCAAGGGAGGGTTTTTTGATTAAAGGGATAACCCACACATCCTTTAGGTTATCTGGGACAATGCCCGATCTAAAGGAGGCATTTATGAAAGTAGTGATGAAAGGCGCAAGGTCATGTGCAGCTTCCTTGATGGTAGGAGCAGGGCAGGAATCACCTTGACAATTTGAAGGTTTAAGCTTTGTTATAATAATTTCCACTTCCTCAATGGATAGTGGGGAGAAGCTGAACGGTTTTAGAGGGCAAGAAGGTGCTGGAAGGTTGAACGATGGTGTGTGTGTGTAAGGTGAAATCAGACAGGGCATTTATTTTCGCTTGCAGTAAGGCAATTTTCTCCAGAAGTGCCTTTTGAATATTCGTACACCAAGCAGCAACTGGAGAGCAAGTCACCAGAGGGGCTACAGGGGACTCTAATTCCTTGAGGATCTTGAAGAGTTCCTTTGTGTTCGATTGAGCCTGGGTGATACGTTTGTTGTAGACATCTTTTTTGGATGCAAAGATAGCAGCTTTATAAGTGGAGGAGGCCAGGGTTAGGTTGTTTTTGTTGACCAAGGAAGGTATGTTTTTCCATAGGGATTTAGCCTTTCTTTTTTCTTTACATACATCTCTGAGATGGGGGGGTGAACCAAGAGTTCAGATGAGAACGAGGTTTCTGTTTACACAATTTTAGTGGTGCAATATTATCGAGGGCTTTGAGCATAGCCTGGATATAAATATCCACTGAGACTGTGGGTTCTGAGCTGGTTGTCGGATGAGTATTAAGTAGGGGGAGGAGGATGGGAAGAAGTTTCTCGGTCGAGATGTCCTTCTTATTGCGGGTTTGAGTGGCAGGGGCAAGATTAGGTTTGCAGATTTGTGGGCTGGAATTAATAGCAAAAGTTATTTTGTAGTGATCTGACCACAGGCATGGGAACACAAAGATCGCGTTGAGCTTGCAATTTAAGTCGGCAACCCAATTAAGAGTGCAGCCTTTTGATACGAGTGGGCACTTGGATGTGTTGAAGAGGCTGAAGTCAGTTAGGGTGTTTAGGAGGTCGGTGGCTTTGGGATCGTTCACATCTTGGTGACCTAAATTAAAGTCGCCAAGTAGGAGGATTTGCGCGAGTTGGGCTTGGTACTGGAGGCAAGGATGGAAGATATATCATCAATAAATGAGGTAGTGAGGCCAGGAGGCCTCTACAGGAGATGCGCTGTGATGGTCTGGTTAGGGGAGATGGGTAGCTTGAAGGATAGGAGTTCAGCATTTGGCATCTGAATATTAGGCATCATCCTAAATTCAAGTGAGCTTTTGAAGATGACTGCTATTCCTCCACCTTTAGATTGAGTGGTGTCTCTATCTTGTCTAATGATAGAATAGTTATCTGGATGCCACCTGCTCCATGATGTTGCCAACCTCTACAGGACGGCCATTGGTATTACCCGAGACAGAGGTTGTCCTAGAGATTTTCCCTGCTTTCGCAAGTCACTGGTCCTATTCAAGATTGCAGAGGAACAGAGAAGGACACCCATGTCCATGCTTTCAGATAATCTGGCTGTGGGAATGAGCTTACCTCTCAAACCATTGCATCTAGAGGGGCCATGCAGACTTGCAAACAAGCTGGAAGAAACCGATCCACATTCCCACGAGGAAAAGCTGTGAGCGGGCCGCCTGATTCCAAATTAGTGGCTACACCATTCAGAGACTCTGTCTAATCAGACATGTGCAGGTGATGCCATTGAAATCCTCATTGTCGTAACTAAAGATATCAGTCGGATATAAAAGGGAGGTGAGTCTTTGAGGAGTCTTTCAGGAGATGAGGGGTTTGGTGGAAGGGTAAGCAGTACAGCGATGGCATGAAAAGCGCAGAAACAAAGTGTGAAACTGTTGGAGGCTGGAAAGGACAGTCGACAGACGAGTGGGGGAGGGGTGAAGGACAGCACTGGAGATGGGAAAGATCAGTAAAGAGTAGGAAGGAGGAATGGTAATGGAGAGGAAGGCATTCGAGGAGGGGCATGGGAAAGGAAATAAAGCAGGAGGAGATTAAAGGTTATTGGGTCAGGTGGGTGGATTTTAGAGACATCGACAGGTAGGCTGATTAACCTGAATTCTGTGATGAATCCGGGGAAATGGTCACTTGTCTCCAAGGGGAAACCCCCCTCTGGAACATGTGGTGGTGGGACAACACCTGTGGCTGCCAAGGATGGGGGCACAGGGGTTCTGTTAACCCCATTACTAGGGCCACTCTTGAAGTGTGGGATAGCCGTAGAAAGTCAATGGGGAGCTTGTCTCCAAGGGGAAACCACCCTCTGGAACAGGTGGTGGTGGACTAGGGAGATGATCCTGCTAACCTTAACACCCCCTAGGGGACACAGCAACATGAATGTGGGTTGTTTAACTGTTACGGAAACGTTTGCGGCGGAAATTACCACAATGGGTTTGACCGAAAATACGCATTTTAATAGTCATGTGCCCCCTCTCCCCATCCATGTATCTTGGGCATCCCCCTCCCCCCCCCCAACCTCTGTCGCCCACCTGTCCCTCCCCCTACTTAAACTGTGTAATGGCAACACTTGTGCACGCTGCCCTCTGTCTCCTGTTGGAGGTTGAACAAGGGTAGCCTTGTTCAACCCCAAATCGTCTCCTCTCCTGCGATGCCTGTTCCCTGGATGTCTGGAACCAGCGCTGCAGGGTCCTTTTTTAATTTTTTTTTTTTTTTTACTTTATTCATCGGTAAGCAGGAGGACACTCTGGCAAACCCTGATGCCATTGTAGCGAATAAGGGTGCAGGGGAGAACCCTGCAACCCCGCTGCCCTTGTTCATGACAATGGCACCGTATGGTAAATATGTTTGTAATTTTCAGCTGTACATGATTTTCGTACAGCTGAAATTCAAACATATTTACCATACAGGATTTTTAGATGGCCTTTTGGGGTAATTCCGACAACACAGGCTCTCACTGGGGGTGACCTCCACCCCCTTGGAGGACAGGCAATCCCTAAATGGGGATATGCGCTTTCCTTCCTTTTACCCAGTATACAATAAGTGTGTTGGTTAGATCAGTATTGACCTATATTACCATTTCTAATAGGAAGGGTTGGTGTGGTTTCTGACCCTATTAATTAAAATAATGTATGGTTTTGTTTATAAAGTGCTTAAAACCGGAAACAAATCGAAGCGCGGGAACGAGATTGAAACCTATGTTGCATCCAAGAAAAATGCCTTGCCGCTGAGCTATCCCCCTGGTCCTTTTCAGCCACTGTCCTGGCTCTGAGATATAAGCCCTCCATTCTCGCTACAAGGAGGAGGGAGAACTCCTCCACACTGGTGGAAGCGAACAGAGGCCGGCAGAACATAGAGGGATGCTACTCAGCGGAGGTGTGGCCTGGAGAGAGGAGCTGGCACGAGACGTTTTTCTTCAACCCGCGGTGGAGTCCATGCAACGCCAGGTAAACCAGCCACAGCAGAGGAGAAAGGGATTCGGTGCAGCAGGCTCAGCTGAGCGAGCTTGAGCTCCTGAACTGCAGTGAGACTGGCCACCTCCAAAACCCGTTTGGGAACTGGTGGGAAGGGAGCATCTGCTCGAACATAGGAAGGCTGAAAGAAGGGGACAACGTCGCCTCCCGAACACGCCTGACTGGAGGAGCACTACCTGAAAAGAAAAGGCTCCCATAGCTCATGTAAGTTGGGAGCTTGGCGGCAAGTTAGCAACGGACCCCGAGGTGGGGTGAGAACCCGAGAACGCTAAGGCATGGTGAGAACCAGAGCATACCAAGGTGGGGTGGGAACATAATGAGCCAAGGCGGGGTAGAAGGCAATCGATCCCGAGGCAGGGTGAAAACCAGATTACCCCCCAAGGCAGCATACAAGTCATACAGCCCAGACAGAGGCAGCACCACACGTGGGGTGACACTTGAGATCTCAGGGAGAGTTATCCAACAGGAAGAGCGGAAATAATATAAGAATCATTTGAATGCATTCCCCGGTGACGATCTGGAACAAGATTTACAAATCCCATTAAGGCCAAGTTTATCGGACGCCTCGAACTGGTAAAAGTGTATGAACCAAAAGAGAATGAACATTTATTTAAAGAACAATCCGAGGGAACAAGGGAAGAAAGTATGTTGCTTTAAAGTGAACTTACAACCCAAGGTGTGGGGGGAGGTGAGGGAGACATTAGTGACTTTGCAAACAGGGCAAAGGGACCCTTTTTCTTGAAACATAATAGTGCATCAGGAACCAACCACCAGTCAAGCTTTGGGCAAGTGGCAATTGCTTTAATTTTGTTGCCTTCTTTTCTGTTTTAGTGGTAGGGACAGGAATCCGGTTAGATTAGGTTTCTAGAAGATAGACAGGCTTTGGTTTTTGACTTATTTACTTCCTTTAGGACATTGCCTAGGCCAACAGGGTCAAATAGGACTGTCTTGAATAAAGAGCATTCAAAATGCCATTTGTCCGTCCCCTCATTTACCACAGTTCCCAAAAACCATGTGGGCCAGTCACTGCAATGGGTGTTGAGAATTAAGTGAGTGTGGGACCAGGGCTGGGGTGAGGGCATTTGGAAAGACTTTAGGGCAAACACCGAAGGACCTCCGCACATGGAGGGTACTAAAAATACTTGAGGAGAAACAGATTGGTATAAAAATATATTGGAGAAGGGAGGAAGCATACCAGTCAAGCTAGCAGCAATTCTCACAACTTGTGGGGGGAGCCATGGCCAAGAAACGGAGTCCAAAGACGTGAAACTTTTGTTGACTGAAAAGTAGCCTGTAGTGGACTAATAAGGCACCCAAACCATTAACTGTTCCGGGAAGACCTGAATCTGTGGCCAGTCTCCCATTGGACAGCATCCTGCTATCGCTCTTGGCTAGGTAGCCCACATGGCTACAGCCTGACGCTCAACCTGGGACAGAGTGGGTAGAAATCAATTGTCATCTGAAAGCTAAATGATCAACGCTCAAGAAGGAAAACACTTGCTTGCAACTACCAGGAGAGGGTGGCAGCTTCCAGGAGCCTTGCGTATCCTCGTTTTTTCGTAGGAGTGGTTTTGTTTTCTCACTCAAATTCACATGTTTTTCAACATTGTGTGAATTGCCCACGATCAGCTGACCCTTTTTGTTCCTACTTTGGCTTCATACTTAAACATGTTTATTCTTTCCACACCTAGCAGCTGTGTGGAAGGCTCACACAATGCTACATGAATTGGTCTTTAAAGTGATCACGAAATACAAAGATGCCTTCATTTTCTAACAAGCATCTAATGTAGAGGGCTACAGTTGGACAATAAGCTTCCTAGGGTCTTGTAAGTCTCTAGCATATGGGTTATTCTGCACAGGTTTGTAACTCATTAGAAGTGTGTAAATGTTTTTTCACAAGTTAGTCCTAGCTCCATAAGATACAGAGTGGGTTATGTATGTATCTGATTACTTGCTTTGAAAATTGTCATCCTGCAGTTGACGTCAGTTGGTGTCTCAGCCAATTGTGGGCCTCGACAGTCCTACCTCGTGCTATGGCCTACCTTTCGAGATCCCTGATCAGCCTGCCACACACTTTTATCATGTACCTTCCTGCACACCCACCTCCCTTGTGCCCGTATCCTCTGTGTGCCCTCACTCCATCTCTCCCTCCCCACCTCCTCCTTCACTCTGCCCTCATGGACTTGCCTGTTGTCGCACCAACAACTACCCTTCCTGTCTGCAAACACCTTATGTGATGGCTGCCATGGAAAGGGAGAAGGGACTGTGATTTCTGTGCAGTTACCTTCTCTTTTTTTCTTTTCCATTGGGGCTATCTCGGTTGTAGCTTTATTTTTGTTGTGTTCAACGGGCACTGTACCATTATACAATTATAAAAAAAAAGAACTCTGTTGCCCCCCCCAAGACAATATCCCACTTGGTAATGGTGTTGGGATCCTTATTTTTTTTGATAAACTCAACTTATTGCCAGTAACACAAAATGAACACTGGGCGGAAAACCTATATATCCTTACATATTGCATACTGATTTTTCTCGACCCAAACGCGGGTTTCACAAAATCTGAGACCTTCTACACCAGAACAGCAAAGCATATCTAGACATGCTGTTCAATAAAAAACAATCTCTGCATCAGGGCTGCTTTATCACTTCCCCCAACACCGGTCCTACACCTTCTTGTCCAACTATCAACAGGGTCCATCCCCAGCACCCTCATGACCGTCCACTGTGGTCAAACCATCCCATATGCCCAGATCCAACTGTCCGGATGGGGGTGTAGCCTTGATCTTCCCAGAGGCGATTCCTGCCTCTGTTATTCCTATGCAGGCATACTCCTCCTTCGATTGCCTTGTCAGCAGTCTCTCCTTCCCTTCTCCCCTTCTCCCTCCCCCCATATCTATCGGCTACCTGGTCAGACTACCTTTTTCCTCTGAGTGGGCTGACCTCTCCTCCTCCCTCCTGGCCTTGACCACTCAACTCCTCCTCCTTGGAGACCTCAATATCCAGCTGGATACTTCCTGTCCCTCCTGGATTATTTTGTGACCTCTGGCCCAACTCAATCTGCAGGGCACACTCTGGAGGTTTTCATCTCCTCTGATCTAACCCTCTCCCCTGGAGTGATCACTTTCTCCTTTCCTCCCATCTCTCCCTCTCTACCTCGCAGGCCAAGACAGCTCCAGCACTCCCACCTACCTTCTCGGTCATCCTGCCCATGAAGCGTGTGTCAGTTGAGGCTTTTGCTGCCACTTTCTCTTCCCCCTCCTCCACCTCTGGCTGACTCTCATCCTGATGCAGCCATTTCCAAGCCCCACTCTATCTCTGATACTCTAGATGTTCTTGCCCCTGTCTTATGGATCCGCTTGAAGCCCAAAGCCAAGTGCTACTCTTGGTACGACTCTGACCTCGTCACCCTTAAACGCAAGTGTAGGGTGGCTGAGAGTAAATGGCGGGCATCTTGTTCAGCCTCTGATAAAATGGCTTGCCGCCTGCTCCAACGGCAATACCGGCTCTGTCCGCACCAAGAAGAGAACCCACACCCAAACCTGCATCTCTGCAGAATCCATCAACTCCCCCGAAATCGTAAAATTCTGCAAGGAGCTGGCCAATCCTGCTGCAGTCTCTACTTCTCCTGTCCCATTCCAGGCCCTCTGCTCGTCCCTGGCTTCTCATTTCATTTCTAAAACTCATGACATCCTGTCCACCCTCTCCTCCTCTTCCCTCTTCTCTCTCTGCTCCCTCCTGCCCCTCTGCAGCCTCCTCTCCTCCCTCTTCCTTTCCTCTGTTCTCACCTGACAAGATTTCAAGACAGGTCCGATCTTTGAAAGCCTCGTCAAAACGTGTTCTTCCCTGTTTGTCAAAAACCATGAAGGACCATATTGACAACGTCACTCCTGCCCTGGCCGACTACTGCAACCACTCCTTTGCCACTGTAGCCTTTCCCTCCCCCCGAAGCACTCTTGTGCACCCTCTTCTCAAGAAGACCCCCTCCTGCCCGGCTAACTATCACCCGATCTCCATCACTCCTTTCCTGGGTAAACTACTAGAAAAGCTGGCCGTCTCCCAGCTTAATCTCCACACTGATTCTGGTGGTTGTCTCCATGACAATCAGTCTGGCTTCAGCAAAGCCAGAAGCACGGAAACTGCTCTCCCGAACATCCGTGAAGACCTGCTCTCATACCTTGATTCTCATCTCCCCTCTGTCGTCGTCCTACTCAATCTCTCTTCTGCCTTTGACACAGTCAACCATGCAATCCTAATCAACCGCCTCTGTGATATCCTGGGTATCACTGATCAGGCCCTGGCCAACCTCTTTCCTCTCCAACCGACCTTCCCAGGTCCGTCCTTTCCGCTCTCACTCGCCACTTGTGGTGTTCCTCAGGGGTCTAACCTCTCTCCCTGGCTTTTCAACCAATACCTGGCTCCCCTTGCCCATCGCATTGCTGCTCTCTGCTCCAACTTTCAGTGTTATGCTGATGACACTCAGCTTGTTTTCAGGCTTCCCTCTGCCACCTCCTCTCCCTCTCTCATCTGTCTGTCTGCAATCCAGCAGTGGTGTGCCGCCAACAACCTCTGCCTCAATGCCAGTTAGACAGAGATCCACCTCATCAGCATTCCTGCACCTTCCTGTCCTGTCACTCTTTGGCCGGCTTCCCTTGGCCCTCTTCCTGCTCCCACCTGTGAGGCTAAGAACCTCTGGGTCATCTTCGACTCCACGCTCTCCTTTTCTCCACACATCTGATGTCTCAAAGAAGTCAAATTACCTACTTCACCTCCTTAGAGGTATTCTTCCTTTCCTCTTTCCCCCACAACTTCACTGTCTCCCGAGCTTTGGTTCTCTCTAGGCTGGACAACTGCAATAGCCTCTTTCTAAATGTGCCTGCTTCTACTCTCCGCCCTCTGCAACTCATCCAGAACAGGACTGCAAGACTTGTCCTTGGCCTCAAGCTGAGGGATCATATCTCTCCAGCCCTGAAATCTCTTCATTGGCTCCCAGTGGCTGCAAGGATTAAGTTCAAGACCCTCTGCATTGTCCACAAGGCTTTCTGGGCCAAGGTCCGCAATACCTTCAACTCTCCCATCGGAAATACCTTCCTACTTGAGCCCTTTGCTCCTCCAACTCCCTCAGGGTCAGTCGCTTCTCCAAGCAATGTGTTGGGGGTAGATCTTTCTTCGGCTGGGGCCTCCCTCTGGAACAGCTTCCATGCCTCTCTGAAACTTGTGGAGAACCATCTTCGGATCCGGAAGCTCCTCAAGACCTTCCTCTTTGCTTCTGCCTTCTCTTTTCCTCTCCCCTGCTGATCTATCTGTTTCTGCACTGAGCAACTGGCCACCCTCTGAATTCGGGCCCAGATGCCTGCCCACCCAGCTGCATACCCACACTGCCCCCTGGCAACTCTCGCACTTTGGTCTGTATCTCCAGCCCTACCGTCCCCTTAGCTGCACTTATTAGACACCTGTTGTCTTTGCTTAATTCTTGCACTTGCCACCTGCTGGCCGCCCTACTTGTTTTGATCACGTGTTCAGCACTCTCCACTCCTCCCCAGCCCCTTGCACTTTCCCCCCCTTCCCTCTCCCCTGCACTTGCATGTTTTCAATTTCACTGGGCCTAGTAGGATCCTTGTTTTTATTTTCCCATGTACCCTTCCCTTGCCTTGTTGCGCGCTGTAACACTTGTGTATGGGCGCGCTATGAATAAAATATCATACCATATTTTCTGAGACGTCGACCATTCAGCCTCCCTAGAAGGGCTCAGGTCACGAAGGGCACCTATAAAATTCTCCATCTCGTATATTTCCCTAGCCTTCAAGGCCCATTCTTCCTTCCCTGGCCTAGCCCTTTTCCCACCCTTTGACCTTGCAGGTCCTTGCCGCTAGAAGTGCATAATGCACCATATGTGGGAGGTGCCTCTACCCATCATCTACTTCCTCCAAACCAAATGGCACTAACATCTGGTCAAGATCCCTCTCAATCCCCTCAAGATCTCTTATCCACCCAAGCACCTCCTTCCAAAAACTCTGCACCTTCCTACATCCCCACCACATGCCAGTATGTAGCCCTTTCCCCATTTTCTCTCCAACAGCCAAGGTTCACTACAGGGAACATCCTGGACAGGTGTACTAGGTCATATTGCCACCTATACAGCAGAGCTTGAATTAACAGGTTATTGTGGTTTTATGCCCAATAATGCATAACTTTTCCCATAGCTGTTCTTTGAGCTCCAGACCACAGGTACTTTTCCCATCTTCCTCTCAAATTCTTTGACTCCCCCCTTTAGCAAATAACAGTGATCGATATAGGTTGGATACAAGTCCCCTGGATGAATGATAAGTATTCAAAACACTTTCGGTTCCTGTCATGTCTCTTTGGGGGTTAGATTTGCACTTACTAGCCATGAGTACTACCTTCAAAGGTAAATCTATAAAAACAGAGTTGGCCACTCTTTGAACTACCCTCCAGTTCTGATAATGAAATTAACTTTTCACCCTTCAGCAATTGCCCTACCCTCTCCAGTGCCCGCTTTGAACCATGTTGGAACCAAAGTGGGTACCACAATCTCCTCCTACACAGGAGCAGCCGATATGGGGTGTGGTGGTTGAGGGGGGGGGGGGGTGGTGGTGTTGCAGGGAGTTTGTAGGGGGGGGGTTGGGGTGTCCAAGAAATGAATCCACAGACCTCGCTGCATCTTCCCCAGAGATCCCAATACATACCACCTCAAGATATTCCTCTGTACTTCCTTCTTCGGGAACCCACAGCCCGTTCCTCCGTTGTCACTGGCTGCATCAAATACTTCTCCAGCTCCACCCACTGTTTTCCCCATATCCTCAGAGATGTGGGACAAAGGCTCTCATTTGGGCCACTCGGTAGTAGCGCTTCATATCCCCGAAACTCGCCACACCTGCGTTCCCTTGGCAATATCAATTGGTTCTGGCCTGCCAAAGGAACGGTAGAGTATTAACTTTCAACTCTGCCGTCACCCTTTCCGCAGTCTTTATAGGGAGCACTTGCAAAAAATAATGTATTTTGGGCAGCAATGCCCTCTTCGAGGCTTTCAATCTGCCCATCCAGGTCCAGGTCGGTTTAGCCCATGTCTCCACATCAGTGTATAAACTGACCAATAAAAGGGGTTAGTTGGCATTATAAAGCTCATCCAAATGTCTAGTCACCTGGACCCCTAAATATTTGTTGTCCTCCCGCTGAATTGTCACTTTCAACTGAGCCAAATCCCTTGATCTCCCGGTTCTCTACAACAGGGGATTGGGATTTTTCAACATAATTCTGAAACCAGCCAGGGAGCCATATTCCTGCATAGTACAGAGCACTGCGAGAACTGAAGTCAGTGGATTATACGAATGGGATGAAATAATCTGCTTGCATACTCTTTACCCACCACATTCAACCCTCCTATCTCTGTATCCATCCATATTTTTACTGCCGATGGCTCCATAGAAAGTGCAAATAGCAAAGTCAACAAAGGGGAGTCGTGTCTAGTCCCCCCCCCTCCCGTAATTCAAAACCCTCAGCCACTTCCCATTCACCATCACCTGGGCAGTGGGATCTGTATAACGAGCAGATCCCTCTCTGAATTCCCCTCCCCAAACCCCACCATCTCCATAACTGCACATGGAAACCCCTGTACCAACCAATTGAAGGCCTTTTCAGCATCCAAGGCTTGTAGGATCGGGTCTTCCCTGCACCTCATTGTGAATTTCATTACAGTGAATGTCTTCCTGAGCATGTCTGCTGGCTGCCGGCGCTGAATAAAACCTACTTGGTCACAAGTATTGGTCAGGTTCTTGGAGCCTCCAGTCTAGAGGCCAGGGTTTGTGTCAAAATCTTATCAACATACAATAAAGATATTGGGCATTATTATTGACATCTAGTTGCATCCTTGCCCATTTTGGGAATCCCCAATATCAACACTTCACTAAAAGACTGAAGGGCACTGCCCGTATCACGGATGATATTGAAGAGTTTGGGTAAATGTGTTAACAACGGCCCTGCATACCTCTTCCAAACCCCAGTTGTGAAACCGTCCTCTCCGAAGCCTTACCCAAATGGCATTCTATCTATTGCCTTCTGTATCTCATCCGTGGTGATAAGGAATCCAACCGATTCACCTCGTCCCGAGAGTGGATCAGGTGAATCACCCCTTCAAGATATTGCCTCACCCTCTCCTATGTATCCCATCTTTTTTTATACAGGTCTGTGTAAAATCAAGCAAAGCTCTCTGCCATACCCTCTGCGATCTCATTCACCATTTCCTCAGGATCCTGAAACCTATCCACCCACCTATCCACTCATTGTGCCCAGAGTCTAAAGTCCAACAGCGTGTCTACCTTGTTGCCCTTTTCATAGTATTTGTTTCAGAAACCTCTGCTTCCGAACAGACTCAGCGACTTCAATTTCAAGTGCTTCTGCTTGAGAACCAACTGCCTCTCCTCCCGTATGTTCATCTTGGTCTTCTGCAAAAGCAAGTTGTGCATCCGTCTCTAGAGAATTCCTCTGAGACCAGGGTTCGGTTCTGGGGTGAATTCAGCCCCTTAACATTCAGGGTTCCAACCTTTTATGCAGCCATCACAGGAGATGCCATATCAACCAATTATACATGTAATTCTTTTCCTCCATCAGCTCCTTAATGCATCTCCTGAAAAGTCTCCCCATCACCAAACCCCATTAACGCTTCACCCTGACCCGCCCCAAAAATAACATCTGTCCAAAGCACAACACCACTAGCAATCCCCTGAAGATGCCCAACTTATACAGAGGGCCCCCATGGTATAACTCGTCCCCCTCCCCACCATTGCCTGGTCTTTCATCAAGGCTTCAATCCTTGGTGGCTGGCCAAGTTAGCTCTTTGCAATCCACTTCAATTCACTTACTTTCGCAGGTGCTGTTTTTGAAGGACAGTTGACAGCAGGCACGTACTCCTGAGCCACCACTGGGTGTTGAACTACCTCCACCTCTCAATGCTGCAACTCCACTGTATGTCCTCGTACATGCCTTCAGCTAAGGGCGAGATCCCAAGGAACACCAGAGCATCTGATCACTGCATAGATTTTTCGCCGATCGCTCGCTCTTCCAGCATTGTCCTACTCTCTCCAATTGGGAGGCACGTGAGAATCCCAGCTCATGCGGGTGAAAGGCTCTCTCACCAAAGAACGCTGTCTCAGCATCGATCTGAGCCTTCTTAAATGATCGCTTTAGGTGGCGGGGAGTGGAGGGGGGGGGGCAGTATGGGAGTTACACTTCACATGGTCATGACTGTTCGTGACCCCCAGCGGTCTCTCCTGGAACTCTCTTCAAGGCCCTTTCTTTATTCAAGCCTGTCTGTCTGTCTGTAACTTTGGCCTGTGCTGTTACCAATTGGTAATGCCCCCCCCCCCCCGGACCCTCAAACCCCAATCACAGGGTTTATTGATTAAGTGTATTGATGTAGAATGCCCCTTCAAAGTTCATTTTCCAAGTCCTATGTTTGAAATTTTTTAATACGAGTGGATCATGAGACCTTTGAAATGACCAAAAACGTGTTGATTTCTTTAGCCTCAAAAAAGATTTCTTCATGGAATTATCGGCCCCACTTATAACTGCTAACATAGCATTGAGCTAGCCTTTTCAGATTGGAGGCTTAGCTGGCTTTTGCTTTTTTGCCACAAATCGGCACAGGTGGAGTACCCCCACCCCATAGCCCCCTCTATATACCTTATATATACTACCCATCTGTGGTTAAAAAGCGGTGCCAAATTTGTTGGAAATGCATTCAGGAAAGTTGCCATTCGGGAAAGGTATTGCATACCGTCTTTACCCAGGTAGAGCCTACAAAGTTTTTAACACCTTATACTAACACCAGATCTGATCATTGTAGATTCCTTTTTCAAAACTTCAGCTTGACCAAAAGAACTTTCAACAGTGCCCTTTTAATGAACTATAATTATCTCATTGGCTCTTCTTTGAACTCTCATGAATCCTTTACGAGGCACAAAATAAACATAATTTCTGCTCCTGAGTGGAAAGAAAAGGTCAGTCAGACCTTGGACTTGATGCTTCATTAATAAGCTCCCAGTTTGCTCTAGAATCACCTTTTGATTAAATCATTTTGGCCCACAAATGCAGTAATGTGATACACATAAACACTTCCAACAAGAGAATGTCTGCACAAAGATGTTATACAAATGTTATATTTTCTGCGGAAAGAAAGTAGTTGTGAGGTTAGAGCCCAGTAAACTTTAACACATTTATTGTTCAAAGGCTTTGACTCTACCAGTGACCTCAGGGTCACTTCTGTCCTCTAATCTTAGATGAGGTTAGCTTGGTTAATCTTTGCGTGGTGTCACCACGCAATCTCCAAGTGATCATGGCTCTTGCCCAGTAACCTTTATAGTTTGTTAGTACGTAGATTTCAATGCAATGACAGCAAGATTTTGACTTATCTAGGGAGGATTTCACTCCTTCCCATTAGTACGATGGACTTCTATGCAAATACTGGCAATCCTGGTCTTTCAAGGTCGTTCTAGCTGCCTTTAGAGAGATGAACATAGAGGTACCTTCATAATTCAGTTAAGACTCGCACTGATCACTGTTTGAAGCAGTTTGGGGGATATGTAAATAAACTCAGGGCAGAGTATGTAAGGTTACACAAATATGTGCTGCAGCTGGGACTTCAAGATGGCTGCCGACACTAGATAGCTGTGTCGGTAGCTGCTCTGTGAGCCTCCAGCACTTACTTGGCTTTCCCATCGCCTCTGAGAAGTTTAGGGAGCCGGATTGGGTGCTGTCGCGATAGCGAATGGTTGCTAGGCACAACGGCAAGATTTGACAAGTCTAGTCCGTGAGGATTTGAGCCTTCTGTTTGGGGCCCGGGGAATCGAGTGTTCTTGGGCAAGCACTGAGTGCATCAAGCCCCATGTCCTCCTGGTGCTGAGTTCTGCGGAAAGGACAACTTCCCCATTGAGGGAACTGAGGCTCATCAGTAGCCTGCTACAGAGAGCGGATGGTGCAAGCGACTGCAGTCTGAGCCACGAACGGCTGGCGGGCTCGGAGCCTGCCATGATTTCACTGACGGCAGAGAGGAGGTGGAGATGGTGGGTGCCGTTATGAGCAAGGTGGCTACCGGCAGGGTGGGCCGCAAAGCCTGAGTGACGGGAGATCCCCCGTTGCACACAAACCCGGCAACGGGGGGATATCAGGAATGAGGCATCCCCCTGGTGGAATGCAGCACTGAGTGGAGCTCTGGAGCATTGGAGCCCTAGTCGGGTGGCAGAGTAGGAGCCCACAAGAAAGGTCCAGATCTTTGCGCACTCAGTGGATAAAACGTTGCAGGGAGATCAGCGGTGACAATCATGCCCACGACCAGTGGAGGCGTAATGGCTCCTACAATAGCCTGAATCTAAGCTTGGGGAGCAGGATCCTTACACCGATAGGACATAGGAGCCTGGGGGCAGCACCCCCCTCTTCATAGAGGGAAAAACACAGAGGAAGAACACACAGGACTCGAGGACCAAACTGTGGAAGCCCAGGGGGACCCTTACTTGGTCCTTCTATGTTTGCGCCCGCCTTAGCCCCCTCCCCTATTGATCCAATGGAATATTGGGGCTTGATGCTTGTAGGCATTGGTTGGGGCAGAAGGAATGGCCCCCTGGAAGCACACGAGGGGTGGGCCGACGCACAGGAAGACATATTGAGTATGAAGGAACCAAGGGGTTAATTGGCGAGAGTAGGTGAAAACATCCTACAATACTGATCCACTGGCGAGGCGCTGGCCCAGTGTAGTGTGGGGTGGATGTCGAAGGCACGGTTAAAGGCCGTGCAGAAGCCCCTCCAAAGTCGAAGAGGATCTAGTGGGCACCCTTCCCACTATCTGGGGCCCAGGAGAAACCAAGTTTGTACCTAAGATGGCTAACCCCAGGGCAGAGCCAGAGCTGCAGGAGTCGCTTGGGAAACCACTGTCGAGACAAGACCTCCACAAGGACATGAGCCTGCAGGCTTCCTTGACAGGCATTCCAGGAGCAATTCCAGTTGATGAGGTTGGATCTAAATGCAGCGATGCCAGAAATTAGACTGCAGAAATGCCTACAGGAGGTGGAAACTAACACAAGGGAACAGGGCAAGGCCATAGAACGGTTATACTTGGATACACAGAACCTTGAGCCACAGATGGAGGACCTAGAGAACAGGTCTAGAAGGATAAACGTTTGCATTAAGGCCCTCCCAGAGGCAGTCTCAAACAGAGCACAAGGGACAAGTGCAGCAGATTTTTGACTATATACTAGGAGACCCGAATGCCGAGGAGGTGGGTCTAGACAGTGTACATAGAACAGGAAGGTCAATGGGAAGACCCAGAGGTAGGCCCAGAGGTGTGTTGGCAGCATTCTCATGATATGGACAGAAGGAAGTGATAAGCAGCTAGGGTGAAAGAACTGCTGTCCAATCAAGGCGCCAAGATCCATCTTTACCAAGACTTGGTGGTAATCACCTTCCTTAAACTGAGACAGATGGGGGCGGTACTTCAAGAGTTGACCTGAAGAGGCATTCTATATAGATGGTCCTTCCCTTTGGGCTGGTATTCAACTGCGAAGGCACCCAGAAACTCGTAGCGAACCCGTAGGAGGGGGCCGATCTGCTCCAGCTGGATCTGGTTCAAGTCCTGCAAGAAGAAAATCGACAGACATCTCATAGTCGCCAGGGACCACGCCCTTGGGAGTGTGTGGCAGCGGGGATCGCCGCAGGAGAAAGCCCAGCTACGACGGCCAAAACCTGTGGGAGATGCAGCCGTAGGGAGCCCCCAAAAAATCTGAGGGGCTGGGAGGGTGAGGGGATATGGTCTCATATAAGTGGGGCGCTGGGATACAGATGCACATCTTGGGGAGACTGGGGCCAGGAGGGCAATTCGTCTTCAGCTCGGAGAGAGCAAATACTCCCAGGTTGGACTAGTGGGAGGAGGTTGGGGAGGAGGGTTGGCAGCGAGTCTCGAAGTTTGTGGTCGGGAAGGTGTGGGGGTTCATGAGGGACTCCATATCCCAGAAGTCACAGCTGGCTTGAAAAAGAAACATCAGGAGCTTCAGTGCCGGCGCTTCAGTAGCCTCGCTGGTTTTCGCTGACATCGGCGCAAGAGGGTGTAAGCTACGTTCCTGTGTTGTGGTTCTTAGGCACTAACTTAGCTGAAGGTAAAAATTGGGCGCATGAGCATCTTGCCATTACTTCATATCCACAAACCGCAATTGGGTACCGTACAGCTGTATGTAGACAAAATTACAGAGGAAAACAGGTAGGGGACACAGGATGATCTAACCCTGCTGGTCCACACAGGGAAACCGAACTCAACCCATGCTGATAGGGCGGACATGGGCACAAAAGGGATACCAAAAATAACTGGAAAGACTGAAACCACGAAGAAGACACCAAATAGCAAAAAAGAGTTAAACATATGCGTATTAAATACCCGCTCAATGAATAAGCATGCTCAAAACATCCATGACATTGTCAGTGGCAAAATTGACATGTCTGTCTGAAACATGGCTACAAGAGCCAAGCGGACCAAAAATTGAAAAGGCAGTGCCAGAAGGTTAGGCTATCTTTTACAAAAACAGGGAACGAGGAAAGGGAGGAAGGGTAGCAGCCATAGTCAGGAACTCCATCCACATATTCCCAGCTACCACAATATGTAAGGGGTGCGAAGTCCTGCACTTGAAACATACACCCACGAGCAATAGCTGCATTAATATCGTAATGTACAGGCCTCCATCACAGATATCAGAATTCAATGATTAAATCATACTACAGCTTAACACTCTAAAAAGTCCTAGCGCTGCAACTCCACTGATGGAAGACTTTAATAGGTGGCAAGGTAATCCTAACGATAAGGAAGCCATCCTTCTAGAAAAAGAGCTGAATAACATAGACTACAAGGTTATTAATTCAGAACCCACAACACAGCCAAAGAAGAATAATGAACAAAAAGTCTGAGTAGAAATTTTAAAAACATTACTTCTATACAACTAGGTCATTGCATAGAGGAAATCCTCTTGAATGCCACGGACAAAGACACGTGAAGATATTGTAAAGATATTCAATTCACAAATACAGAAGCGAACACACATATTGGCACCTATCAAACGGAGTAGTGAGAGCCAATGATGGCCATCAAAAGTGGTTCAACACCGAACTGAGGCATCTGGAAAAAAGGAAAATGGAACGTAGCTGGTTGAAAAATCCCACAAAAGACAACCGAGATAAATGGAGAAACATAGAAATTATAAAGAGTATCACAGAGGTAAAAAAAAAGATTACTATAACAGTGAAATCTTAAATGCGGCCAACTCTACGAGAAAGCTGTTTGAGATCCTCAAATCAATAGACAAGCCTAAAGCCTGGACCCCACCATTTGAACCTACAAAAGAGGACTGTGGAAAAGTGCATGAAACCTTTGCTAATAAAATTCAAAAGGCTAGGGAGGCTGTTCAAACATCCCAGGCTAAAATAAGAAAGCAATCGGATCATAGTAGACCACCCTCCCCCAAAATAACCGGGAACAATTTATGTTCAATTCCATCACAGTGGGAGATATGGAAGGAATTGCATCCATGAGACCAACATGGCGTGTACAAAGCCACCTAGCTTCTATAATGATTCTCGATAATAAGGAGATATTCGCACCCCTGTTCGCCAAAATGGTAAACGCGTCCTTCAGAGATGGGAATGTTCCCAAAGAAATGAAGACAGTAACTATCACCCCACTTGTAATAAAAGAAAAAACAGCCTGGATTGGACCAAAAAGATCCCAGTAATCTACGGCCAATATCGAATTGCAATTCTTTTTACTAAAGGTGCTGGTTAAGGCGGCCACAATAGAACTACAAAGATACGTGGAAGATAATGACATCTTACATACACAACAATCTGGATTTAGGACCACACATGGCACTGAGACTTTGCTGTTGGACTTACAGACTCTGAGGCTAAGTATTATGGTCAGGAGTAAAGCCGGCCTATTGATTCTGCTGGACCTTAGCACAGGCTTTGACCGTCTGGACCACCTGTAGCTTCAATGGGCCTTGGAAAAGGTAGGTAACTGCTCCAGTGAAGCGACCTGTTGGGTCGTCTCATTTTTATCAGAGAGAGAATCAAAAATTCAATGGGGTAAGGCCTTCTCAAATGAAACCATCATAAGGTGTGGCGTCTCGCAGCGGGCAAGTCTATCACCACTGCTCTTTAATCTATACTTAAGATGTCTCTGCATAGTGCTTGATCAAATCGGTGCTCATTTTACAAACTATGCAGACGACACACAGTTGGTGACAGAACTCAGTGGGTGCTACATCGAAGACTCTACCAAGGTAACATCTCTTTGTAACACCATTGAAGCCTGGATGAGGGCAGGCCAGATGTGCCGTAACGGGACTATAACGGAGCTAATGATTTCTGGCTCCCCACAAACCCGGGGCAAAACTCAGTAAAGAGTATAAAATCATCAACATCAAAGGCTCCTTGGTTACTGTGGTGAAGACAATGGGGGTATATTTGGAAGCCTCAATGGGCTCCGAAGCTCCAGCAAAAAACTGCCAATATTATCTCAGATTCCATTAGACCATTCCTAAGTGAGAATAATAGTGCCACAATAGCCACAGCTATCATTTTATCTAGGCTGGACTAAGTTAACGCAACCATGATTGGCGCAAGCAAAGGCTGTATAGTCAGATGTCAAGTGCTTCAAAACAGTGCAGTGAAGAAAAAGGCTAGACAAGATCACATAACCAAAGATAGAAAAGACCTCCACTGGTTAAAAATGGAGGATAGAATTAAATTCAAAATCCTGACCTTGGTACACCGGTGTATCTCAGGAAAGACACCAATGTACCTAAAAGAAAAAATATCACTGCATGTACTTGGAAGATATCTGAAATCAGAGAACTGGGGCACGACTCCTCCAGTTAAGCGGCTTCTCCCTAATGGTTCAGCTCACCAGCCCAAATAAAAAGTATGGGGTGACACTGGCGCTCAGAGATGGATAGAAATCCAGGTAACGGACACCACGGCTGATAAAGGGGGCTGGTATGTCATGATCATGGGACAGATGGAAGAAAGAAGCTACATGAAGATTTCGGTATAGCTGGTATACGTTGGGATGCCTTTAAAGCTACAATTGTAGGGGAATTCATAGCTGCAAACGTAGCGAGAGATGGTCCACTGTCCAGCCTGAAATCCCACATGGCGGCCGAAATAGAGGGCTTTAGGAAAAGGTCAATAATGGTTCCCATAAGGGCCACTCTACTTCGGGAATACAGGCACACGGTGGAGCTTCTGAATGTCCTAAGGATGGAAAAAAAGCAGACAGCACCCTCCGGTCTGTTGGCCAGAATTATTATGTGCAAGCCAACAAAGCGGACAAACTCCTAGCAAGGCTTCTGAGGGAGGCATTAGGGTTTAAAATTATCGATGGAATCATTGATGAGGGAGGTATTGGACACTCCTGCACTGCGGGTATACAAAACATTTTAGAATGCGATTACACAGAGCTATTCTCCCCCAGAACCCCAACACTACTTTGTAGGGGGAATCATTTGAGTAAGATGACCCTGCCCATCCTGGGGTTCGAGTCGAGGGAGGGACAGGGGCGTGAGATCTCAGAGGAAGAAGTCCGAGAGGTAATAAAGAAGTTACCCCATAACAAATCCCCACGCCCAGATGGTGTCACCACTACATTCTATAAAACAATTGAGAGTATTCTAATGCCACAACATTCTCTTCTATTTAACCGCTTTTGAGAAAAAGGTTGCATTTTAGCAGCGATGGAGGAGGCCAAGATTATACTAATCCCCAAGCCCAATAAGGTCCACACAAAGTGCAGTGCATCTAGACCTGTAGCCCTACTCAATGAGGACATCAAAAAATACACAAAAATCCTTTCCAACAGGTTAGAGGGGCTGCTTCCTGAACTGATTCAACCCGATCGGTCAGGGTTTATACGAGGCCGACAGACATTCAACAACATAAGACGTGTGGCCCACTTGGTTGAAAATGTGCACAAAACTGTGACGCCAGTGGTCCTGCTGTCCCTCGACGCTGAGAAAGCCTTTGAGCGATCCTTTCTATTTAGGGTAATGGACAAAATGGAGATGGGCAGACACTTTATTAAAATAGCACCAAATAAAAGACCCCACTCAGTACGTCTTCTCATTCATGGCTCCCTCTTGGAGGTATTTCTGCTAACCAGGAGAACAAGACAATTATCTCCCCAATTATATGCGATTTATCCAGAGCCGTTGCTCCGGGCCCTCTGAGATTCATCGGAGGTACAGTGTATCCCATTCAGGGGAAGGCAACACACAGTTGCTGCATTCGCAGATGACATGATACTCACCTTAACACACCCTGGGTTATCTTTACGGGGTGAAGGGGGTTTGTAAGACTTCTGGAAGAATTTGGGTTGATCTCGGGTCTGAAAATCAACCTGGCTAAATGCGAGCTGCTCAACCTAACAGTGGGGGTAGGGCGGGAAGTGGTAACCCTGAAGACAGAATCGCCATTTAATTGGAGTCAGAACGGAATTTGATACCTGGGGGTGGTAAGTACCCCTAACGCCAGGGGGTTGGTACTTGGGCAATTTCCTATCAATATTTGTGTCCGTT
Organism: Ambystoma mexicanum; assembly: GCF_040938575.1. Taxonomy (NCBI): domain Eukaryota; kingdom Metazoa; phylum Chordata; class Amphibia; order Caudata; family Ambystomatidae; genus Ambystoma; species Ambystoma mexicanum. Next base: position 1,188,968,842 of record NC_090927.1, read on the forward strand.
AGGAACAACCTCTGCAAGTGGAACATACTCGATCTGCTGGGTAGGCAGGCTGGCCGCTGTTAAAATGGTGATTCTCACGCAGCTTCTCTATTTGTTCCAGGGCCTTCATTATTTGTGTATTGCAAACAGGCTCTCGAGGTTGATGAAAGGAAAAGGCTTCAATATTTCCAAATTGGACACTGGCTCTCCAACCCGGAGGTCAAAGGAGCAGTCGTCCACCAACTAACCCATTTCGAAAAGTTCCTTACGACTCAGGATGGAACAAGGGCACTCATCTCGTGCCTGTACAGGACATTGAATAAATTGATCCCCCGAGGACCTTGGCCATATATGGCTAAATGGGAGGGCACCATCGGGAGGGAGGGAACCTGGGAAGAGTGTCATATGCTTTGGAAGCTAATTCCTAAAACCGTGAAGTCCCCGCTACTGCAGAAGACTTGGTATAAACTATTACTCTGTCGGCACTATATCCCAATAAACCTACAACATCAGAGGTTTTCTGGAGAGGGTGTGGGCGAGTGAGTTCTTGGCCCCATATGTGGTGGAGATGTCCAAGGATGGAACAATTCTGGCGGGAGGTGCAAGAGGCTCAGGCCCAAGTATTCAGAGAAGAAGAAAGGATGCCGCCAGAGGAAGTCTTGTTGGGGTTAGATTGAGGGCATCCCGGAGGAATAATCAAACCACGTAGGAAAGCCTGTATAATAGGGGGAGAATTCAGTTGTTGTCTGTTGTATTATGTGACTTGAAAACAAATAAACAGATGATAAAAATAAAAAAAATAAAAAATATTATATATATATATATATCTCACAGCCACAGTAGTGGCTGTGTAGTTATGGTTAAGTTGCTGTTTCCATAGGAAGAGCACCTTTGGGCAGCCTATAACTCCACTACCCCTAGACGAATCCTCACCATACTTTGCAAAAAAGTATATGGGCCACTGTGAATTTTTTGGTTTGGTGAGGATTCGTATAGGGGGGGGGTCCCAAAACGTCTTTTTTCCCCATAGAGTGAATGGGGGAAAAACTTTGCGCACGGCTACAGGCCAAACCGCTGGACGGATTTTCACCAAATTTGCGGGAGGGGCTTGGTCCCGAAAGCGTGCTTTTGTAAATTTGGTGACAATCCGTGCAGTAATTTTCTTTAAAATGACTAAAAAGTAGGTCTAAAAAAATGTGTGATATCGATGTCTGCTCCGTGGTCCCACTTCACTGTTCGCTACGCGGACAAGATACCGATTGGTTAAGGGTCTGGCGTCATGACCGCGGACACGCAACGCCTCTGCTGATTGGCTGCAGTGAGACGTGTTCTGCGTCAAATTGTTTGGATGCGCCGGACATCTTGGATCAGCCGACAGCGCAGCGGCGACCAGCGGCAACATGCTATTTCGAAAACTATTTTGCTGTGTCATAGTGCTTGGGGAGGTTCAGACAATAAGAGATGGGTGAAACGCTGTATTTGTTCAGGCAGTAGGTGTTACTGATGTATTCTCTATGCCCGCCTTGTTCGGGATGTTTGTACGTACAGAAAATGAGGGGTCTAATAAGGGTAGTATTTGAGTTTGTGCTGTGCACAGGCAACGTGAAACTGTTCCAAGGACACACGTGGTTTTAGCGAACATTGAAATTGAGTACATGTCGTAATTACATTATTTTTTCCTATGGGTGTGCTATTGATTAGTACGCCGCCATGGGTGTGACATGCTGCGGTGGTTGTGGCCAGGGCCTAGAGTCTTAGATGCATGGCCTATGGCCATGCATCTAAGACTCTAGACCCAGGCCACAACCACCGCAGCATGTCACAGCAATGGATACACCTGTAGTATTGCTTATGGATCAGATGGTTGTGGAGAGTGTGTAGAGACATGAACCCAAGAACAAAGTTGTAAGCACTAGAGTTATAAACTACTGTACACCCATACATTGCAATATCTATGGACATACAGCTAAGAGTCTATGCCCTGGCCACATCCACTGCAGCATACCACACCTATAGATGCACCCATAGTATCACACATCACTCAGGTGGTTGTGGGGAGGCCCTGCACCCAACAACAAAGTTATAACCTCTTAACTTATAATCCAACATGGGTTTTATATAGTGCGGTGGTTGTGGGCAAGATGTAGACTTTTGGGTGCATGGCTGCAGGCTGTATCCTATACACCCAAGCATCTACACACTGCCCACAACCACTGCAGCATATCACATTCATACATCACACCCATGCAATCGATTATGTATCTGGTAGGTGTGGGCAGGACCTAGTGTCTTGGGTACAAATTGAGCACATGCTACAGTTACAATGTTTCGTTCTATGGGTGTGCTACTGATTTATAACCAACCATTGGTGTAATATGCTGTGGTGGTTGTAGCCAGGGCCTAGAGTCTTGGGTGCATGGCCGTAGGCCATACTTCCAAGACTCTAGGCCCTGTCCACAACCACCGCAGCATGTCACAGCAATGGGTACACCTGTAATGTTCATTATCGATCAGATGGTTGTGGGGAGTGTGTAGAGTCTTGGCTGCATGGCCAAAGGCCATGCACCCAAGAACAAAGTTATAAGCACTGGAGGTATAAGCCACTTCACACTCATACATTGAAATATGTATCGACATACACCTAAGACTTTAGGCCCTGGCCACAACCACTGCAGCATATCACAGCTACAGATACACCCGTAGTATTGAACATCACTGAGGTGGCTGTGGGGGGGGGGCTGCAGTCTTGGGTGCATGGCCTTTGGCCATGCACCCAACAGCACATTTATACGTAGTGTAGTTACAAGCCACAATGGGTGTGATATGGTGTGGTAGTTGTGGCCAGGACGTAGTCTCTTTGGTGCATGGCCGAAGGCCATGCACCCAAGAACAAAGTTATAAGCACTGCAGTTGTCAGCCACTATGGATTTTATATACTGCATACCCATACATTGAAAAATCTATGGCCTCACACCGAATTCTGTAGCCTGTGGCCACAACTACTGCAGCATATCACAGGTATAGGTACACTTGTACTATGAAACATTATTCAGGTGGTTGTGGGGAGGGCCAAAGGCCATGCTCCCAAAACCAACTTTATGCGTAGTGAAATTACAAGCCACAATGGGTGCAATATGCTGTGGTGGTTCTGGCCAGGACCCAGTCTTGGGGTCATGCACCCAAGACTGAAGTCATAAGCAGTGAGGTTATAAGTGAACATGGATGTGGTGTGGTGGTTGTGTGCATGGCTACAGACCATGCACCCAAGAGTAAACTTCTAAGTAGTCAAATTACAAGCACCATGGTTTTGATATGCAGCCTGGTTGCGGGTAGGACCTATAGTCTTGGTTGCTTGGCCGTAGGGTGTAGGTGGTAGGTTATACATCGAATATGCTAGGCCCAGCCTACAGCCACTGCACCATATTACTGCCATAGATTAGACGTGAAGATTTGCTTATGTTTGAGATGACTGTTATTATACTTGCTGTTTACTTTGTTCAGAATATATATATGTCTTACATGACTTTAGTACTTGGCGGAACTATCCTTTTTAAATTTCTGTGATAAAAGAAAAAAGCATGTTAGTGTTTGCATTTTATGAAGACTTATTACATTGTATAATAGACAGTTTAGCTTTTTTTTTTTTAACCCTCATGTTTAGTTTACAAACCAGTGTGCTGTGCATTTTGCTCAGTTTCTGTTTGTTTTTCAAATCCTTGGGTCTGGGGGGGAAAAAAATCCTTGTCGGATAAAAAAAAACTTTATTTGCTATGCTACAAACTATTTTTTTTTGTTTTCTTTGAGTATTTCCTTGTTCTTTCTAATTAATGTTGTTTGTTGCCGATTTGTACCTACAGTTGGCGTATTCTAACTGTGCATTATTTGTTACGGATCTGTGGTATTAATATATCTGTGTCGTTATACACTCTTGGGCAGTTAGATACCGGATGGCGTATTCTAACTGTTTGTAGTCTTTCACTTCATTTTTATATTAATGTTGAAGTACGCATTAGGTATGAATTTTTAAGAAAATTAAATACGCATTTGTAAGATTAGCTGGCAATCTTGCTTTAGAGTAATAGTGCTATCATTACATTCCAACCATCCACAATTCTTTTTTAATGTATGCAGTGTAGTGACCTGCATTGGTTGTAGCTCCTGCATGGTAGATTATACCTATTGTTGTAAAGGTTTTCTTTCCAAGTGACACTTGACCATGTGTGAATCCAGTCAGCTTGCAGTTGTTTTTGGTACTATCTGCATTATAACGTAGAAGCATAAGTATTATGTAGCTTCTGTGTGTTTGTATCAGTAAGGTGGAGTGATTGTCTCAATTGCACATAGTACATAATCTGACATGGTTTGCATTCTGTACAAGTTGCTAAATGGAATGGATTCACAATTGGGTATGGATACATACACAAATCACTCATTTGGGATTTGTTCCTGTATCACATTGCTACAGAGGGTGCATGTATGTTTCCACATGTATGAAATCTGTAAGATTTCATTTATAGGTATGCTTTTGTTTTCAGTACATTAGAAATTCTTGTGGATCTTCTTGTTAGTTTCTAGTGAATCTCACCATTCCAGCACATTAGTCCAATTCTTGTCTTATTCGGTGCACACTGTACATGTTGTTAGGATAGTTAGTTGCGTTTCTATGAAGGACTAACATTTGCAAACACAATTGGTCTGTACCGTGTAAGGAAATATTGTTAACAATTGGTGGCAATTGAGATAGAATATTCATTGATGTAGCAATTTACATCAGTTTCATTTGAACATTTGAATGGACCAGCTAGTTCTGTATCTGAATGCTTTTTTCGGAGCTTCTGTTTCTTCTTTGAAGAAGTACCTGGTTTACTTTCCCTAATAGGTTCTTCTTTGCTTGTGGTAATTGATGAAGCTTTAGCTTCTTTTGTTTTCTTTAAAGGATTTGCTGTCAGATTCTGTTGCATTTCTGTTTGAATTAGTTTACTTGTACTACGGTTTACTTTTTCTGGAACAGGATACTGTTTCAGATGGTGGGGGGGGTGTACAGTGAACGCAGTCTATTGTATTCTACAATGCAAGGAATATCAGCGTTCACTTTACTTGCATCAAAGTTGATTAGAAATAGACTGTCAAGTTTACAAAACTTGCCTTTGCGCAGAGGGGCCCATTGGTGTGCCAATTTGGCCCCGGGGTGCCCAAACCTTACTTCCCCACCCACTTGGAGGCCTGTCCCACAATTTCTGGGGGCCCTCACCCCCAGCACCCAAAATGTGGATTCCCATGGGTGTCCTCTTTTGGGAAATGCATGGGGTTCCCTGTTTTCCTTGCTGGCTTTGACACCCTAGGCCCAAATCTGTACGTTTCCCACATGAACAAAATGGGATGTGCCGAAAGGCTTGGGGTTACCAGTGGGTTACCCTTTTCCTTTTGCGCCCCCGGTAGGTGCACCCACACATGTGAGGTACCGTTTTCATCGGGACACGTGTGGGACGCAGGACGGTAGGCCATGTGTTGTTGGCGGCGTGTTTCGATGGGTGAGCCGAGTGAAATGTGCGGAAAATGCGTTTCCCCCACATTTCGGATGTTGCAGGGGTGTATGGGTAATAAATTCTGGGCCGATATGCGCAAATCATACCTCTGCGGATTCCCACGGGTGTCCTCTTTTTGGAAATGCATGGGGTTCCCTGTTTTCCTTGGTGGCTTGGACACCCGAGGCCCATATCTGTATGTTGCGCTTGTCTGGAAAAAGTGTCGAAACAGACTTGGGGTTACCTGTGTTTTAGGCTTTTCCCTTGGCGCCCAGGTAGGTGCACCCACACATGTGAGGTACCGTTTTCATCCGGACACCTGTGGGAACACGGGACGGTAGGCCATGTGTTGTTGACGGCGTGTTTTGATGGGTGAGCCAAGTGAAATGTGCAGAAAATGCGTTTTTTTTTCCAACACATTTCGGACTTTGCAGGGGTGTCTGGGTAATAAATTCTGGCCGATGTGCGCAACTCACCTCTGCGGATTCCCACTGGTTTCCTCTTTTGGGAAATGCATGGAGTTCCCTATTTTCCTTGGTGGCTTGGACACCCGAGGCCCATATCTGTATGTGGCGCTTGTCTGGAGAAAGTGTGAAATTCAGGTGTGAAAACAGACTTGGGGTTACTTGTGTTTTAGGCTTTCCCCTTGCTGCCCAGGTAGGTGCACCCACACATGTGAAGTACCGGTTTGATCGGCACACCTGTGGGAATGCAGGAAGGTACAACATTTGTTAGGTTTGTGTGGTTTTCATAACGTTTTGACCCATTTGCTGGTGCCCTCTGTCACACAACCCTTTCATTTCTCAAATGTGACCTACATTTAGTCACTGCTTTAGGCACCATACACTTTTGTAACCTGCACAAATCACCTACCCTTGAAAAGGTCTGCCTGTGCTCTTTTAAAAAATGTGTGCTTGCCGTTCCTCACCATATTGGTTTTCCCGATATACACATGCAAAGTGCATCTGTTCAGGCCCTGAGCGTAAAACTCCTGTGTACCATGGCTCAGTGTTTGGCTTGTAGTATTGCTTGTTTTGTAAAACACTAAAAAAAAAGTGTGCTTTCCTAACTGCAAGAGTCGGGGGGAATGTAACGGAGCATTGCTTTTCTCTAAATACATAGAAGCCATTGCCCTACCAAGCCAACCATGTCCAACACATACCTTTTTTTTCGGTCATTTTCCCGCTTTTCCCCCAATCTATGGCATTTTCCCCTACCTAGTGTTTGCCTGACCTACGCAAATCACCCCTTCCTAAACTTGGAATTTTGTCTACTTTTCAGAAATATATGCCTTTCTGTCCTCCAATTTGGGTTTCCTACCCTTTTCTCCCATTCTGTCCATGCATGTCCAATTGGCAAAAATGGTCAAAATCGCCTACCTCTTACAAAACGGTTGATGACCACATCAAAATATTTTTTTGCCGTTTCCACTCAGCCTGTTCTTGAAAGCCAGGAAATTGGAGAATTCAGCACAATAAACCATTTGTTCCTAGCTCTTAAAAGGAAAAAAACACAGGCTTCTTTGTACATCATTTTATTGCAATTTTTTTGAAAAAAAAAACATTTTTGCCCTTTTTGCTTATTTTCTCCCCCCCCCCCCCCTCTCACTCCCATACAGCAACCTAGGATTCCTGGGTGGTGGTACGTCCTCCTACATGTGGGGAAAAAAAGGAGCCAAATTTGGCCGAGATATATCATGTAACAAAGTTACAAGCCATTGAATGGCCACATATCGAAATCACCAAAAAAGGCCCTAGCACTGGGGGGGAAATGCCCATGGCAGTTAAAGGGTTAAAGACTGTTTCCTATATCTATCAATGCTTTGTCTAGGGTAAGACTTTGGGATTTATGAATGGTGACTGCATATGCAAGAGTTAGAGAAAATTGTTCTCTACGTACATACATGTCTTTAAAGAGAAGGAATCGAGCAGTCGAGTGCCCTATCCTTTTCACTTCTGAAAGTTTGTCAAACTGAATGTTGTCACGTGGGTATGATTGAATGCCAACGACTGTACCCAGTGCCCCATTAACTAGCCCTTGCTCCACGTCAAGGTTACGTTTAAGTATTGCTGCTTAAATTACTGTTTCTGTAACTGGTCTAGGGAAACAATCGGCATTTAGTGTAGTATTTCCCTTTGTTTTTGTATTTGCGACGACAATATTTGCCACATTTGTGTCTTTGAAATTGTAAAATCTGCCCATGCAGGTCACTATGTGTCCGTTGTGAAGGGATTTCACAAGTGACATATTTTTGGATGAACTGCAAAACAGTGGCATCAGTGTCCTGACCAAATTTAGGTGCACTTTTGATCCATAAAAGCATGTGAATATGTGGTGCGCCTCTCGCTTGGTATTCTTTTCTCCAAAATAAGTGTTGCACTTCTCCGAGGGGAGGAACAGTTTTATTGCAAATAAAGTGTAGGATAGCAATGAAACAATGATGGAAATATCTTGACACATTAACTGGATCTAGAGAGCAAAGTTCTCCAGGTGTTAATATATCTATGGTGGTTTTGTTGTTGTTGTTTGATATGCATAGGAACTTGTGTAAATCTTCCCATGCATATTCTGCACAACTTGGTGTAACAAACCAAGTCGGTGGTCCAAGGTTTCTGATCATACAACGTACGTCTCCGTGCCGTCGGAACCAGTATTCTTTTGTACCACACATGTTTGCAAACAAATTTGTTATACTTGATTGTAAAACCTCAACTTTTTCTTGTACTTTTTGTATTAATTGCGTAGCTGACATATTTTGAAAGTGGGTTCCAGATTTCAAAATGTGTGCAACTCCGTAACATAGGGTTGCTAGTTCACTGTCAAAGAGTAGGTGGAATATGTATTCCCAGATTTAGACAAAATGTGGATCTTGCGAATACATTCGCAGTGAGCGGTATTCTGATGCCGTAATCTGAGTGGGGTCTATCATCGTATCTTCCACCTTTGCCAGTAGGAAATAGAAGTGGAAAAGTACGTGCTTCTATACTTTTTTCCCATATGCTCATTGGTGACCCTTTGGGTTTGTCGCATTTGGTAAGTTTCTAGTGCATCATCTATGCTTTCATTGGAATGCAATGGATGAATTGTGTACTGGTCCAAAAGAGTGGATACTGCAGCACGATCCAGAAGTTCAAATTGTCCAGTTTCTGATGACTCTTGAATTATTTCAGTTGTTTCTCTTAAGCTTTCTTCAATATTTATTTCCTTGTAGTATTCATTATTGTCTTTAGATATTGCAAGGCTTGTCTAACTTTATGTAAGTCCACCAGTTGTTGCCAAATTTTTTTGTCTTTTGTTGGTACACCATTTACCAAGACAATTAAAGAATGCTCTATTGAACGTTGCACTCCTAGAGTGTATACATTTTCTGTTAGATCTAATGGCAAATAAACTACTTTGCCACGAATGCCTTTCAGCAATTCAGAGGGAGGTAATTTTGCAGTTTTTGGGTGAAGGCGTATAATTGCTTGACATGGGTGAACTGTTTGAATTATGATGCTCTCATACAAATTGAGTTGTTGCAGGGTTTTTGGTAGTGGGAACAATTCCAAATTATTTGTGATAGCACGTGAAGGAGTTTGGTTGTTGTCTAGTTTTGTAGTGCAGTAACTGCAACATATTATGGGTTCACTTATTTGATATTTGTTTTCTGCTAAAAGGTAGAGAGCTAATTCCAACCATTTGGAATCTTCTTTGTCTTCTATTTTGTATGCTATGTCTATATGTTTTGTTCCTTTTGTAAAATGTTCTGCGGCAACACACACACACACACACACACACACACACACACACACACACATGGTTTGGTACTTCAGCTGATGCACTTTTAAATTTTAGTATTTCTTTTTTGTATGTGTGTAATAGAAGGTTTCTATGTGCAGAATTGTTGCTAGTCTGTTCTAAAACTATTGCATTTTGTAAGTGGCTTTCACTTCCAAAATATTTTCTCTGGATCCAGTCAATTTCTTCTTGTAGGTGTTTGGGTGTACCATGCAGAAGAGTGTTATTTAAATTGGCTAATTCTGAAGCTGGACTTTTAGCAAAGTATATTTTATACACTAGATGTTCTTACATTTGAATGATGTATTGAAATCCTTTTGATATCATGGAAGGTGGTTTTGCAAATAGGTCCAGAAATGCAGGCTAATGAATGTCCTTGTAGTCCTGTATATTTGCACGCTGGACAGATATCCATATTTTGCAGCACTTTCATTTTAATTTTGTCTTTACCTTTCACATACTGATTAAGGAACTGACGTAACGATTTGAAAGATTTGTTAGGAATGGCACACATTGATGTGCATGGCCGTTTGTATACTGAACGGTCTGGTTCAGTTGAATCGAGAGGTAATTCGGAATTTTCAGGGAATACTTTTCTATGCAGTGTTTCTTGTTCCATGATGGTATTATTGATTTTGTTCATACCCTCGTCCACTGCTATGGATGGAAATTGTGTTTGTATGCTTCATTAAAATATGGTTCTGTGGTTGTTGTGACTCCATTCACCTCCACAAATATGTAAGAAGTTATTTTTGTTCACATTCCATTTATTGATAAGTTTCTTTTGTAGTTTGGTACTTGCTTTTGTCAGTGGTTTCATCCTATTTAACACTAATATAAAAAACTTCCTTTTGAGAAGGATTGCACTGTCCGCTAGAGCTTGTAGGATTACTTTTCTATGGTAGGTTTTAAGGGTTGAGGATGATTTCGGTCCTCTCCTTATTAGATTCTGAAGGACTCGGTGGCGAAACATTTTTGCTAAAATACTTTTTTTACTATGGGTTCTTGTTACTATATCAGGTTTAATAGGAGCATTGTTAACAGCACTGGTAGCCGATATTTATTTATTTTTTGTGAAGAGTTTTGTGTTTCGTGCCATATTTTGATGGAGGTAAAGTTTCAGTAGTTGAAGCTTCCTTTGTTTCGCTAAATAAACTACTGTATTAGCTGTTTTGTTCCAATGTTCTCTACAAACTCTGCTACAGAGGGATGCTTAGGTTGGACACTTATTTTTATTTGCTCTACTTCTGCGTACCTTTCTACGGACTTGCTTTTTGGTAGGCATTCTTTGGGGTCTGTGTAAAAACAGAAGGCATGGTTTGGTCTGTTGTAAAATGTATATGTGCTGCGTGCGTGCATGCGTTTGACGGGGGAAGCTCTTTGTGGTGGTGTGTGAATGTGCATTAGCCTCTTACAATGATTTGGGAAGGCTATTTCTCTGTTAGTATACTACTACAATGTGCTTCAGATGAGAGTACATAGTGGTGAGGAGAAGCATTAATAGTAAACGTAATGGCATAAAATTGAACCAGCTATTTGTTTTCCAGTACTAACATTCTAAGGCTTCTGTATGTTTGAGTTCCAAACGCACAGGGATTTGTGAGTCATTCTGCCTGTTATTCTTTGTTTAATAAATGGGGATTTGTGGGTAGAATGGGTCAGAAATCAATGTTTGCGTTGGTGCGCAAATTCCATAAATAACCCACACAGTCTCTTTGAGGAATAGTTAGAATATAATGGTAGTACTGTACTTACTTTTTTTGCGGAATTACCAGGTTTCTTTGGATATGTCGTTTGCAGTGTAGCTGCTGTTGATTTTCAGGAGAGTATGTTTCACTGCAATTGTAAAAAGTTAATAACTTTGTGTGTTTAAAGCAGTGATGGTACTGTACACGTTAATTTTGCATCTTTCGTCGGAATATTGCCCTTTGATATTTCAACACAGTGCATGTGTGCATTTCACTTCACTATGTGCTGCCTTTGTATGTTATTTGCAGTATGTTAGTTGCACATACTTCAGAAATAAGCTGTTATCTATAGCAGAGAGGTTTGTAAGTGATAGGTCATTATAGTAGATGGGGAAAAATGTCTCTACTTTCATATTATAAGTACGATTCCGAAAAATCGGGAGACCCTCAGAGGGAGATGTCACCACAGCAATCGGGAGCGTTTATTTTTCGCATACGATCGCATTGGAAGTAGCATTAATGTAGGCGGTACACAGTAAAAAATTGTGATATTTTCTAATGGATAATCGAGTTTCGCGCTAAATAGGGAGGGTTGTAAGGTATGTATAGGTTATGCGGGAGACAGTAAGAAGTAGTGCGGTTTGTCAATGAAAAGTCAGACATCTTGCACTTAAAGGGGGAGCGGAGCGTTGGTATGTATTGGCTATGCGGATTTAGTGGCATTAATTTAACTGAAATCATAAGGGTTGCACATGTTCTCTGAATAAAATATGCATACCTGTACTTTATCCTCATGCATGGAGCTGTACGTAGAAATCCACGACACTTGCATAGTAGTTTTTTGAAGTAGGTGCTTTGCAATGATATGATGACGGAGTTAGATGTAGAGATGTTGAATGTTTTTGGTGGATGCTTGTGTGACTGCTTAGCTGTGTCCAATGAGGGAATGGATTCGCTAGTGATGTGGAAAGGGTAGAAGGACTGGCTAAGAGTTTCGTGCCGCACGTAGACCACACTTGTCCGCGGGTAGGGCGTGTCACATACAAATTTCTACAGCAAATCCAGCATGGAAAGGGGACTGTAGGCATCAGCCAATCAGATGTTCACATTGCTCTTTTGCGTCAAAAGACGGTGCGTATACTGAAGATGGCAGAGGTGGAGGGTGTCAGGGTTTTGGTGCTTGGAGATATTTATGTCCATGGTTTACAGCACTATGCCGAAAGTAGGCATGTGGCACAATATTTCGATGTGAGAGGAGTGGAGGTGGAGTGGAGCGCTGAGACTGATCGCAATGTTGCGGCAATTCTCCAAGTTTGCAGAGACATGCGCACGATGACCACTCCTCATGTGAAACTTTTGCACTACGGTGCTTGCCATTTGGGCTACGTGAGTTCACGCACTTTGTTGGAAGATTTGGAACAGTTGGTTCAAGCAGTCATGAACATCTTTCTAACAGCAAAAGTAATTTTTTCTGGGTTACTCCCTAGAGGAAAATGGGACAACAGTTCTGTTTTCTGTCCTGACCACAGTATTGGGAGGTGTAACATCAATTGCAGCATGCGTGCTTTCATGTTACGAGCTGGTATGTTTTTCTGCAGCCACGAGAACATTGTTTCCAGTAATGCGGCTTATTTTGAAGCAGATGGTGTTGCGTGATCTTCTTTGGGAAATGCCATGTTCTTTTGGAATGTAAGGCTTGCTTTGGAAAAGGTTCTGTAATGGTTGTAGGAGTAAAGTAAGAACAAAAAATATTTAAAAAAAACAAAATAACAGGTGTCTGTAAGGCATCTGCCACATAACACAAAATGTCTCTTTTCAGAGCCCTCCTTAAAAGGGAAAAGGGGCATAATATTTAAATGTACAGTCGTCACGCTCTGGTCCTGTACGTGTTCGCGGATATGGCGGTAGTTTGCAGGCTGCGCATATTAACAGGGATTATGGGGTGGAGACGCATGCAAATGAGAATGCGGGAAGGTAGGGATTGGTCAGTAAAGTTCAGCGGGCGTGTTCTGAATGGAGAAATTTTGTCAGGTGGTCTACTCCCTGACAGCAGACCAGACAGCCTTGGATCTGTGTGCTTGAAAACAGATTATATCTGGATTTTGGGAGACTCATGGATACATTGGTTGAAGGTGCATGCAAAAAGGTTGCAGCCTATGTGCAGGTCTTGGATTTCCTCATGTGGAAGTGCACTGGCATGGCGTGCGTGGAATAAGGTGGCTGGAGTTGGTACCTCTCTGTGCTACTTTACAGACAGAGCGTCATCCTGATATACTTATCATTCATTGCGGAGGAAACAGTTTAGGCCATGTCTCTGCAATTTCTTTGCAATTTGCAATGAACGAAGGACTTGCGAAGGTCATGGACATGTTTCCAAATTGCCAGATAGTTTTTTCGTGTATTGCAGAAAGACAAATATGGCTGCTTTCTTCTGCATTTGGTCCACAAATGGAGAAAGCGAGGCGCAATGTGATTAAGACTGTTTGTGCCTTTCTAAGAGATGTTGGCATGTCCTCATTCCACAATGAAAACGTTTTGTTTCGCAGCTCTTTCATTTTTCGCAGAGATGGAGTCCATCTCACATATGCTGGCAATCAGATTTTTCTTCGCAATGTACAAAATGTATTGCAACATTTTTTGTATTCATTCTAATCTACAGTTTTTGAAGCACACAAAACACCACTGAATGGCTCTTTTCAGAGCCACCATTTACTCCCAGCGAAAAGTCCATTGGTTTTGCTCCGCTTGCCCCCTCCATTTTTGTGTGTCCTACGACTGTCTGCTGACTTTTTCAAAAATCCATAGGGGCCTACAACGGTCACTTCATAGTTCTATTAAACTGAGAAAGGCGGCTCTGAAAAGAGCCTTTTTTGTAATTGTGTTGTTTTCCAGTACTTCTTTTGCGCACAAGACACATTAGGAGAGGAGGGCAAAGGAGGGTAAGTAAGGACACCAACCACTGGGATAAGAAGTGGCAGGTGGAGAGAGAAAGATATAGGGTGGGCTTTACTTAGGTAGGGGGCAGTTCTTCTGGTGCTCCGTGACCGTAGCCTCAAAAGCACTTCGAAGACTCTCCCCCCTGCAGAGTACTGCGTCGCAATACATACACAATATTGTGACCTTCGAAAGGTAAGGGTTAACAGCATTGCATATGGCTTGTGAGGCAGCTGGAGGGATGCGCTCCCCCACAGGAGCCTGTTGTGAGAGGATTGGAAACGGAGGATGCTGTGGAGGACGTTCTTCACATGGCACCACCTTGCGAATGTCCCCACTGTGAAACAAAGTTAGGTGTCGCTTCATGGTTGTCGTACCAAAGCTGTACGCACCAGGTCTCCCGCGACTCGGCGCAACTGGCACTGTTTACACCTGACCAGGTTCGCACATGCTTTTGGTACGTTCCCAAAAACGGAAAACAACTGCCACACCCACGACTCCCGGCGAGTGCTTGTAGTGCGGAGTTCCTCTACCTCATTCTTTTCTTCCTCTTCTCCCTCGATCTCTACATCCTCACACGTATATCCCTCTGCAGGCCCTTGGGGAGGTGGTGGCGGTGGAGGGTTTGGGGGTGCTGCTGAGGCTAATGAAGCAACAGTAGCCATGGATGCCATAAGGATTACTTGCCTAACGGTCGCTACAGCAGTAAAGGCAGCACAACTCAATCTGCTATAGCCAGAAGCACAATGAAGAGGAGCTCGGTGGTGTGGCCATTTATAGGAGTTTAGGGGTGCGGCTCATGACCATATTGATCACTCAAAACGTTGCAAAAATTCTAATCACTACATTCACAGTTAGAGCTATTGTATGGGACATGTGAAATGGTGATTTTTATACTGTAAAATAATTTCCCATGTGTGTATGTACTTTTGCGCAAATTATTCCACACGCTCAGCGTGGGTGCGCACATGATGACATCCTGAAAACATCCGCGAGGGAAATGGGTGCCCGCTGGACAGCAAATGCAGACTAACAAACGTGCACATGCACACAAGTGTACTACGGACAGTGTTCGGTCCTGAAACTAATTCAAAGTGCGACACAAGTGAGACTGACAGTTAGGGACAGGCGTGATGTTCGCAGTACTTATGGGTGTACTGCGCATGTGCATACATGATCTGATGACTGTACGTACAGGTCCAGTGTCCTTAGGACACCTCAATTTTGTTTGACTACGAACATGCCGGCCACCGCGCCTGTTCTACGGACTGTTCCATCTTGGCTGCGGGCGGTACTGACAGGTATAGTGTCCTTAGGACACTCCCATTTTGCTCATTTACAGACATCCCGGACACCTGGTGTGTTCTAAGAACATGTTTGATCTCGTTTGTGAGTGGTACGGGGAGGTATAATGTCCTTGGGACGCCCCATTCTCTTCATTTACGCACAACTTCAACAGATGGTGCGTTCTAAGATCAGTTCATTCTTGGCTGGCATTGGTACGGGTAGGTGTATTGCCGTTAGAACAAATATATCGAAAGAAAATGGAGTCAAAGGCTACCCTTGTCAGTGACGCTAAGGTGGTTTGTCTAAAAGGGTGCAGTGGAGCTTTGGATAACGTATATCAATATGCTCTTCCGGAAAAAGAGAGAGTTAAGTTCTGCAATTTATTAGTTCACATCCAATAAAAGAATATTTAAAACAATGACATATGCCGTCCTGGGCACAAAAAGATATTGTATATAGATCACAATACTTTGTATATATTTCAGTGGGTTAGTACAATTCAAGTGACTGTGATTTTATGTATTGCTAATAATAATGCAGTACACGAGCATGGTCGACACACAATTTAGGTGTTTCTGGTGCAGTGGATAGGTGAAAGGAACCAGCGGTTGGAGTGGTCGTGACCTTCAGGTAGTGGCACCGCACTGTCGTCAGGACTGAGGGGAATTGGAGCACGAAGGTGCCGTAAGGAGAATGTCATGCGCCTGTAATTGGTAAAACATAGGATGGGGTATTAGATCTGGAGTTCATTGAAATAGGCAAAATAATATTGCACACAAGGGGACACTGCGGGAAGAACAGCCTAAGGTAGTTCAAGCGTCATGACTGATTGTTGTTGGAGGTGCCAGCAGTTGAGTGCCTGGCGTGTTGATTGTAGTCCGCAAAGTGGATAGACGATCTCTGTGGTTGCTAAAGAGATTCAAAAGAATTTTTGTCGTTCAAGGGAACTGGCACATTGAATGTGGGATAGAGAAAAGGGCTAAAAACAAGGAATTGTATTACCTTGCCGGATCAATCTTGAATTCAAGTCGAAAAAAGTGGCGGGAGCCGTTGTTTTATGGCTATGCCTGGTTACTGTGAGAGTCCTGTTGAAAGGGACACAGATGTATGTAATACAGAGTGCGTATTGCTAGCTGCAGAGGTAAGTATGACTTTACAATGCCCGAGTGAAAGCGGACAAACATGCAGAAGAAAGGGCCGTGCACAGTCTTGTGACAAAACTCAAGGGATGAATAATGTTGATTTCTAAATTTGCTAGTTAACGTGGTTTGAGTGGTCACCCATGATATTGCATGGGATTTGATGATATGGTTGAATGGGCTTAGAGCATGCAGCTGATTTAAAAGAATGCTGATCGCGCTTGTGACTCGATTGTACAAGTAAATTAATTTGACCGTGAGGGCCCATGTAACTTAACGAAATAGCCGTGGTCCCATTATCCAAGTAAGGACAAACAAATGCGCGGAGAACAGGGAGTCTTAGAGCTTACCTCTCAGCGAGCTGTATCAGTGACTTGCGTTGTTGTCAGAATTGTGCGCATGCCTGATGGCTGTAATATATGGGATTGTTTCTAGACCAAGCGAGACCCGATGTGCATGTGCAAACGAGTAGCACTGTAGAGCATGGGTAGTGTTTCTATTATGGCGACACCGCAGGGAATTATCAGTGCGTCATGGCTCAATGCGTGCACTTAAATAAGGACAATCTCACAAGATGGAATGTCGTTTAGATGTTAATGTACAACGAAGAAATTATCGTTTTGCCAAACCGTATGTTTTTCATAAAGGTCATTTAGATGTTGATGTACACCGAAGAAGTTATCATTTTAACAAACCATGTGTTTTTGTGGAACATACAACCTTTTACAGAAGTTAGGAGGAAATAGAGGGTCTCATCAAAAATAATAATACTACTAGTGAAAGGTAGGTGCATTAATGTATCAACACATATCTAAAATGAGAAAACATAAAAATTGTTCGAAATTTAGACAAAGGATCATACATATACATTGCTCCTTGAAAAGACCACAAATTGCAAAGGTGTGGGGAATAGAGACCCGTCTTGTTAACAGAAACAATAATTTTAGTTGGTAGTAAATAGAGGAATACTGCAGTGTGAATGAAGGAATGAAGATTAACAATAAATTACAGAGAACAGAGTAGAAAGGAAGAAATAAATTCATCATGGGAGTTTGTTAATAAAGCCCATGTTTGTGTTTGTATGTTTGCTGACTAATGGGTGTTTAAAACAACAAGTATTTAGAACAGCCGAGAGAGAAAAGAGGGGTGCTGGATCATTTGTAAAAGAACAAATTCCACTCAATAGATATATTGAGGCCATTCTTTACAGAATCAAGACGGTAGATCCATTTTTGTTCCAGTTTTCGTAGTGCAAGATCTCTGTTGCCTCCACGGAATGTATTGACAGTTTGGAGCACTACCCAGAAAAGATTGTTATGGCTGTGTTTTTACAATTTGTAGTGAGCCACTAGGGGCTTGTCGTCGACTAGATTTTTAAGGCAGAAATTAGGAAAGGTCCATCTTACGTCCTTGAGATCAATCTGTTTTATGTTGTTGGTCAGGGAACATACTGAACAGTTACGACATCTGAGATTGCCTCTGACGGGAGGGAGATTCCAAAAGGTAGTCTGGGAGATTTTTTTCTTTTGTCTTATCTTCGTAGGTATGCACCAGACGATCTTTAAGGTTTCCGTTGCGTGTAAATGCAAATCTAGGTTTCATGGGTTTAAAATCTTCTGTGTGGAGTGTATCCCAATGATGAAGAATAGTTTTTTTGAGGGGATTGCTGATGGAAGTAAATGTGGTTACACGTCATCTTGGTTTTGTCTTGTTCTTTGGGTGCTGGTGTGAGGCATCTCTCTGTCGGTGTGTTTTGCTCTTCTGCGTGCTTGACGTATGATGTGACTCGGGTACCCACGTTCTTTAAGTCTGGTACTAAGATCGTTACTTGTGGTTTTATAGTCTTCGTCTGTACTGTAGTTTCTTCTCAATCTGAGAAACTGGTCAAATGGAAGATTTGTCTTGGGACCCGCTGGATGAAAGTTGCTATATTCTAGGACGGTGTTTTTGGAGGTTGGTTTCCTATAGAGAGTGGTAGCTAGACAATTGGTGGAAGCTTTGTAGATGTCCAAGTCTAGGAAGGGAATCCTACTGAGATTGTAGTTGATTGTGAATTTTATGCATAGGTTACGTGCATTTATCCAGTCTTTAAAAGTGGACAGTTGTTCGGGTGTGTCTTTCCAGGTCATGAAAACATCATCGATGTACCTGCACCAACATCCGATGGAGTCCTTAAATGGATTGGACTTGTGGTAGATGGACTGTTGTTTGAATGTGTCCATGAAGAGGTTGGCCACGTCGGGGGCAAAAGTCGCCCCCATGCTGGTACCGTGACATTGTTGGTAAAAAGTTTCCTCATAAATAAAATAGTTTTCCATCAAACTATCCTAGTACATTCTAACAGGAATGAAGTAGGTGGGTCCAGGCGTGGTCTTCTGTTCAAGTAGCTTGCTAGGGCAGTTATACACTCTAATTGAGGTATACTAGTGTAGAGTGACTCTACATCTAGAGTCACCAATAAATCATTACTGCCGACAGTTACTGTTCTTGACTTCTTTATCATTGCTGTGGTATCTTGAATGTACGATGGCATACAGCTAATGAATGGTCTCAGGAAGTGATCGATGTAGACTGAAAGGGGTTCGAGGATAGACCCGATTCCAGTGACTATTGGACGGCCTGGAAGGACATCAGCATCTTTGTGTACTTTTGGAAGCAGATAGAAGGTGGGAATGATTGGATGACGATTTATCAGAAAGATCTTTTGATCTTCATCTATCCAACCCTCTTGCCAAGCATGGCACATCAAACTCTCAATTTCTGCCAATAGTCTAGCAGTGGGATTCGTAGGTATCTGTCTGTAAAACTTGGTATCGGATAATTGTCTGTTGACCTCATTGTTGTACAGGACCCGACTCCAAAGGACAATTCCTCCGCCTTTGTCTGCCGGTTTAATTATGAAAGTGTGGTCACTTTCTAATGATTTAAGAGCCTGGCATTGTTTTCTGGTGAGGTTGTCTTTGTACTGGGTTTCTTTGTTGTCAAAAATCTTGTACATTTCCAGTAGAATGCGGTTTTCAAAAGTGAGGATCTCCGGGCACACCATAGATGCTAGCGGTGTGAAAGATGATGGTGGTCTTAGTCCGGTTGTTTTTGGTGGTTCTTTTTCGGGACTATCTCGAAAGAAATAGCGAAGGCAGATAGTTCTGAAAAACGTACGTAATTCAACATCTGTGCTGAATCTATCGGCTGTGTTGTAGGTATGAAGCTCAGGCCCTTGCTGAGGATGTTTATTTCATCAGAGGACAGGATGTGATCACTTAAATTGAAAATCGGAATTACCATGTCTGGGGTGGTGGGGCCCATTGGCGGGTTCGCATTTGGTGGGGTCCTTGATATCTTGGTCGTCCACGTCTTCCGCGCCCTTGAAAAAATTGTGCTTGTGGATTTTGGCCTGGGTTAGGGACTGATTGACCACTAGTTGTAGAGTCAGAGTTGCTACTGTGGGAGCTATTGGAGAAGGTCACACATTTCTTGTTCGTTCTTCTTCGATTTTGCCTATTGTTCGACGCTGTTTGGTTCAGTTGGTCAGAAAAGCCTGCGACGAGATAAGGATATGTTTTCTCTTTGTAGTATTTTATATCATTTTGCAATTTCCAAAGTTTTTTTTATCAATTGTGAACTTCTTGAATTTGGTTATTTCTTCTATTTTTTCCAATTGGGTTTTGATCTCTGAAATTACAGTCTGTTTTAATTTTCCCTTCAAGGGTTTTCAGTTCTTCTTTTTGGATCTTAACTTCCTCCTCTGCTGTCTAGATTACTAGGATGGACCAGTCCCGCGAGCACTTGTTCCCGACGCTGCAAAATTTCTTCATGAACCTTGGGTTGTCAAGGAATACTCGAGGAATGTTGCATACTTGCAGGCCTTCTGGTATCACACCTGCTTTTAAGTATTCGAGCATTAATTGCCCGTGAGATTCAGTGCGGATACATTTTTTCTTTTTCTGTAGTAAAACATCTAAATCATTAGGACCAGAATTTTTGTCTGGCCCTGCTGGTGCTGTGGTTACACCTAAGAGCGAAGGAGTATCTAATAATTTTTTATAGAGATCGTCGGAAAAACTGACGATATTGACGCTCTCCATTCAATGTTGATGAATCAGCCCAACAACCAAAGGGTTGTCCTAGGGGAAGTGTACAGTAAGGGCAAAAGAACACACTTTTTTGATGGGGGCCTGACTCCGGAAGTTTAGCCAAATATATCGAAAGAAAATGGAGTCAAAGGCTACCCTTGTCAGTGACGCTAAGGTGGTTTGTCTAAAAGGGTGCAGTGGAGCTTTGGATAACGTATATCAATATGCTCTTCCAGAAAAAGAGAGATGGTTAAGTTCTGCAATTTATTAGTTCACATCCAATAAAAGAATATTTAAAACAATGACATATGCCGTCCTGAGCACAAAAAGATATTTATATAGATCACAATACTTTGTACATATTTCAGTGTGTTAGTACAATTCAAGTGACTGATTTTATGTATTGCTAATAATAAGGCAGTACACAAGCATGGTCGACACACAAACAATTTAGGTGTTTCTGGTGCGGTGGATAGGTGAAAGGAACCAGCGGTTGGAGTGGTAGTGACTTGCTAGTAGTGGCACTACCCTTTTTTTTTTATTTTTTTTTTATTTTTGTAACGTCAGTCTAATATGTCTCAGTACTAAGACTTTGACATCAGACTTTTGTTACAACATGGTGATTTTTGTTGATTCCTTTACTAAACTCAAGAGCCAGCCGATGTGATGCGAGCTATGGCGCTCCAACATTATAGCTAAAAACTAGAAGGAAGGTCAGTCAGGGAGGTGGCTATGCTCGCCACTATACCGCTATGGTCATGCGTTTGCTTCCAAATCTAGAGTCTATGAAGTCAACTACGGTACAGCTTAGTTTCACAGAACTACCGGCCATGGCTAGTGACCACCAATCTTGGGACTCTGGGCTCACAGGACTATAGTTTCCTAAATGCACGATCCGCTTTGCTGTTGTCTGCGTGCATGCAGTAAGGAGATGTTTCAAAGATTCAATTTCACTTAGGCAAAAGCGACACTTATTGTCGTTCACTTTGTTTAAGAGACGAAGCCATAACGTCGCCTTGGTTTTTATGGCATTTAGTCGAATTCGCAGGAACTGTTCATGGTGATGTCGAGAAGGACAGTTTGTTAGATAGCGACATGGTACACCCAACTTATGTTCTCCTATTCCAGACTCTAATGTGGTTGGCATCTTGATACGTTGATCATTGTTCTCAATCCAGCACGAAAGTTCAATCTTTTTTTTTTTTTGCAATTTGCGGCCGCATTTTCAAGTCGTCTGGTGTTAGGTCGGCTCAGATTAGGATTTGTTCTAAACGTTATTTCCATTCTTCTAGTAGGATTGATTTTCCTGAGCCTGGTTTTACGGAAATGTTTTTATATGCAGGTGGGAGTGGGTGTCATGGTCATCTTTCGCATTGCCATTAAGGATTTCCACATGACACACACGTGAAGCGAGTTCAATGAGAGTTCGTATCTTATCTGCTTCATCGAAATGTATGTTGGCAGCTTCAAAACGCGCCGCCAAAAGATGCCTTCCAATTTCTGCCAAAATGAGGCGTCTACGCTCCATCCCGCTTCTGACCCGAAGGTAATGGCCGGAATTACTTTTTTTTTTTTTTAAACTTTTATTTTTGGACGGCAGAAGTACACAAGGCATACACAAGACAATAAATGCATAGCAGTTACATCATGGAGCAGCACATCATAAAGGATACAGCAATCACAACATGGACAGCCGGGCGATATCTGAGAAGGAGCATACCAACCGAAAAACAGAGGAATAAAGTAGGGGCTCACACAGTGGGATCAGAGCCCGTCGGGGCAGGGGACAGACCAGATTCGGGAGTGCCCTCGCTTCGGATGCTAAGGTAAGCGTTAAATTCAGCCCAAATGTTCCTGGGGCGAGACTGAGCTGGGAGCATAGACAAGTACTCTTCCTCGCAATTGCGTGACCAGGTGAGTAAGCGCAACCATTTCTGAAAGACCGGGGGAGTGGGGCTTTTCCAGCTCTGGCGTATACACTTTTTGGCAATCATACAGCCTATGTTTAGGAACTTAGCCAGGCGTCTGGTTTCATCGGTTTTCCAGACCCCGAACAGAATCGACAAGGGGTCGGGATCAACCACAGTTTCAGTTATGTCAGAGAGTGTTTTCAAGATGCATTCCCAGAACCCAGATGGCTCCCTGCAGGAGAGAAACATATGCAGGTGATCAGCCTCCTCAGTTCCACAGCGAGGGCACAGGGCCGCGGCGGCGCGGGCGAACGCCGAAGTCCTGTGTGGAGTATAGTAGAGCCTATTGAGGAGTTTGTACTGCATGGCGCGGTAACGGAAATTGAAGGAGACTTTTTTCGTGTGTAAGCACATTGCGCCCCAGTCGCCATCAGACAACTCCAGGCCCAACTCATTCGCCCAACCGTAGCGCGCCCCGAGCGCCGGGATTGTGACGGACTCCTGAAGGATCCTATATAGTGAAGAGACGACACCGCGGGCGCCGCCTGAGTTGGCAATGTATGCGATCGCCGGGTTATCCGGGGGTTCATCAGGAAATGAGGGCCATGCAGTACGGAACGCTGCCCGTAGCATAAAATATTGGAGGGTCTCCAAGGCGGATCTGGTGTGGCCTTGCTTCCATGTTTGGGGGTTAATGAACTTGCCTTCTGGGTAGAAATCGGACAGTGCTTGATACCCCAGCGTTCCCCAGTGTTGGGCCAAGGCGTTATCGTGCGTGGGTTCCAAGTCAGGCAGGCTCCCACACCGGCAGCCATTTGTAGTAACTTGGGAGCCAGTATGGCCTAGCAAGCGTTCCCATGCATGAATGGTCGTGGCGACAGGGTCAATGGGAGAGTCAGGTGTGTAACGGCGATGTAGTATAAGGGACATCACGTTCGTGCCGGCGGTCGCTAGTCGCTCTAACTTGACATGTGGACGCGTTGGGGAGCCCGGGTACCAGTGGGTGGCATGTTGAGCCTGGGCCGCAGTTCAGTAGAGTAGCAGATTCGGGGCAGTGAGCCCCCCTTGTTTATAGGGGAGCGCCATGTCAGTCCACTTCTTACGCACTGCACCGGAGTGCCATAGGAACTGAGCGCATAGTATATGCAGTTTAGTGAAGTAGGCCTTCCCCGGCCACACGGGAACGTTGCTAAAAGTGTAAAGAAGCTTGGGGAGCAGGATCATTTTAATTAGGGAGAGACGACAAGCCATGGATAGTGGGAGCGATCGCCATCTTGACATCTTGGCCTCTGCGGTTTGCGCCGCGGTGAAGTAATTGTCAGCTAGCAGAGTGGATTTAGTCAAGGAGATCTGCACCCCCAGGTATCTGACACCATCCGGGGACCAGCGAAGGGGGTACTCAGTGGTGGGTTGTTGGGTAGATTTAGTGAGCGGGAAGATATCTGACTTTGAATAATTGATCGTGAAGCCAGAGTAGGTGCCGATGCGGGTAACGTCCCTCAGTATGGGGTCAATGTGGGTCGTGGGCTCTCTAATGTATAAAAGCACATCATCTGCATATAGAGATATGATTTCGGGGTCATCCTTCAACCATATCCCCTTGCGAGCATGACGAGCACGGACATAATCCGCCATTGGCTCAATTGCGAGGGCGAAGAGGATCGGGGTGAAGGGGCAGCCCTGTCGGGTACCCTTGAAGAGTGTGAAAAGGTCGGATGTCAAGGAATTAGCCCTGACCCGGGCCACAGGGGAGGCGTATAGTAGTTTAATGAACCTGATCATGTTTGGGCCAACTCCCATCGTCTCCAGCACCAGCCACGTGTAGTTCCAAGAGACCATGTCAAAGGCCTTCTGAGCATCCAGAGTGACCGCCACGGCCTGGGCGTCTTGATTTATACGGGACATAACATTAAACAGTCTCCTTATATTATGAGAGGTGGACCTGCCGGGGACGAAGCCCGCTTGGTCCTCATGGACCAGATATGGCATAATGGGGAGAAAGCGGTTAGCTATGGTCTTAGCAATGATTTTCGTATCTAGGTTCATGAGGGAAAGGGGCCTGTAAGACCCACACTCGTCGTCTGGTGTGCCAGGCTTAAGTAGTACCGTGATGACAGCCTCACGCATGGATGGGGGGAGAATAGAGGAGTGGAGCGCTTCGACCCAGACCTCGAGTAACTTGGGAGCCAGTATGGCCACGTGTTCTTGATAAAACTCAGCCGTGAGGCCATCAGGTCCCGGCGCCTTGCCTTTGGGCAGGTTAGAGATGGCGGCCACTATCTCATCCAGCGTTACCGGGGAGTCCAGTTGGTCGCGGGCAGCAGGGGATATTTCGGTGGTGGGGATCTGAGCAAGCAGCTCGCGCATGTGTCGTTCGTAGTGTTCGGGAGGCTGGGAGTAGAGGGACCTGTAGAACTCAGTAAATACCTCCAACATCTGTTGGTCAGCCCACTGTACATTGCCAGATGCGTCTTTGATGGAGGTGATCTGAGCTTGGCCAAGTTCCCCCCTCACCACGCCCGCCAGAGTCCTCCCCGGTCTGTCACCCTCGCCATATTTCCTGGCAGCCTGTGGGCAGCTGAAGTACTGGACTTCGTTGTTGGCGAACGCATTGTACGCCTGCAATTCCTCGCTGATTTTGAGAAGTAAGGCGGGATCGGCGCCAGTGGAGCATTGCTGCTCCAGCTGTTTTAATTTAGCTTCAGAGCGACCGAGGCTGGCTCGGATGGTTTTCAGTACCCCGGCCTCCCGCGAGATGGACATCCCCCCTGATGTATACCTTAAAGGCCTCCCACCCAACCGCGGCTGAGGTGTCTTGGAGAGAGTTGTGGTCAAAGAAGGATATAATGTCTGCGAGGATATCAGCCCTAAAAACAATGTCCCTGAGGGCCTCAGATTTGAAGCGCCAAGTGCTCAGTGTCGGAGTGGGTATACCCAGCCTCATAGAAAGTGTGATTGGGGCGTGGTCAGACAGAGTGCGGGGAAGAATCCAGGACCCCTCCCATGGTTTCACTGGACACTAAGAACAGGTCTATACGAGACGAGCTGTCGTGGACAGATGAGTAATAAGTATACTCCCGGCACAAGGGGTGTACTGTCCTCCATGCGTCGCAAACATTGAGCGTCTGCATATGGCCATGCAACCTGCGTGCGGCACTGGTTAGGGCTCGAGAGGACGTGCCAGTCCTATCCAGGACAGTGTCAAGAATAAGGTTTAGGTCCCCCCCCATACAATCTGGACTCCCACGTAGCCCAACAGTATAGCAGTTACCGCATCGAAGAAATCAGGAGAGTCAACGTTGGGGCAGTAAGTGTTAACAAGTAGGTATTCTCTATTCACCATCGTGCAGTGTAGTATAACATAGCGACCCTCAGGACATACGTAACTTTTGTGCAGAATGAATTTGATTGATTTATGGGTCATTGTGAGGACTCCCCTGGATTGGGAGGAGTAGGAAGTAAAGAATCTAGTGGGGCCCCACGACGGGGCCATGGTGCCCGGAATGTGGCCATTGGCGTGTGTCTCTTGTAGGAGTAGTATCTTACAGCCATGTCTATTAGCAAAGGCCATGATCTTGCGGGCCTTGGTGTGGTTGCTCAATCCGCGAATGTTCCAGGACATTATAACGGTAGACATGTCCGTGGCGGATCTCTAATCCCGGCACATCCGCATCAGTGAACATCCCAGGTATAGCAGCAGTGTGCACTACCGGGGTTGAGGTCGGGAGTGTGCTTATGTTTTGCCAGTGTGCGTGACGTGAGCCCTAGTATGCCTTTTTTTCCAAATACCCCATTCCCATCCACCACCCTCACCACTGACCCAACTTCAGTAGTGTGAACAACACCCACCCCCAACTGTGCAGAGCCGGGCCGGCCCCAACATGGCCCAGACTGCCCAAAAGCCCAACCGGGGCTGACCCACAACAAGGGCATATCCAAGAACAGTGCAATCGCAGTGGGGTGCACCGTTGCCGTGCGGAAGCACGCTAGGAACCAGCTGGTTCCGTTACAAAACGAATATTGTTAGCGGACAAAACGTGAATACCCCAGTCCCACCCAATGGCGCGCAGGGAGCAACACACACATCACAGGGGTCCAGCAACCCAGCCCAGGCGAAACCATGAGAAGAAACATGCCCCAGTGTTCGTGAATAGAGGGCAACGGTTGCAACCAGACCAAGGGAGCTGAGTATGTCAGAGAGCAGCAAGGGTAGGTGTGGGAGAATAACTTGGACGGGATAACAGGTGCTCCTCGGAGAGCAGTAATTAAACCCGCGTAGGAAAGCCTTGTATACAAGTGAACGCGGAGGTGTGATTACTCATGGATATGAACAAAGAGTGGCAGGACTCGATCTACATATAAGCATAGTATCAAGGCATCACAAAGCAAGCATAGAATTCACTCATTATTCATATTATCATCGGCCGGCGGGTGGAGAGGAACATATGCCTCGATGAATTTGACTGCCTCAGATGGCACTGTAAAAAAGTATAGTTTGTCGTTGAACGTAAACTTCAAGCGTGCAGGGAAGAGTATGGCGTAGGGGATGTTCCTTTCCCTGAGGAGTTTCTTCACTCCAAGGAACTGGCGACGTTCCTGCTGAACTCCGGTGGAAAAGTCGTGGAAAATCCTGATCACCTGCGAGTCCAATCGTAACTCGCCTTTTTCCCATGCGAGGCGTAGAATTAGGTTGCGGTCCTTGAAGCTCAGAACCTTGGCAATGATGGGTCTCGGAAAGTCACCAGCTTTAGGCAGGGGTGACAGCGCCCTGTGGGCCCTCTCGATGGTAAAGAAGGGAGACATGTCTGGGTTACCCAGTAGTTCCTTCAAGAGATCCTCGACCGCCAATTCCAGTCGACCCTTCAGCGCATTTTCAGGGACCCCAACGATGCGTATATTGTTTCTGCGCGACCTAGATTCGAGGTCATCACATTTGGCTTTAACCGCCTTCATATCCGAAACCAAAGTGGACACAGTGCCCTGGAGTGTAGATATATTATCTTCATTGGTACCAATCCTGCTTTCGGTCTCCGTGATTCAAACCCCCTGCTGATCCAGTTTGGCTCTGATTGAAGCTACATTGGCATTAATGTCATCAAGCTTTTCATGGGAAGCTGCAAAGTTTCTAGCCATGGATTCCATTATCGCTGTGAGGTCAGTGGTGGGTGCCTCGGCGCATGGCGGGTCGTCAGCCGGGTCGCTTGGTACGTGGGCCGAGTCGGGCCTCGGGGCGGCTTTAGCGAATTTGTCCATGGCCCCAGTTTTATTGTTATTCCTCGATCTGTTAGACATTGTAAATACTGTGGCAGGGGGCCCTGAGTGGCCAGAGTAAAGACTCGAGTGAGGAGATGCAGGAGAGGTTCAAGGCAAATGACAGTGGTCCAGCCCGCCGATTCAAACAAATCCTGACAGAGGCGGCAGGAGCTGTAGCATCAGGGAAGTATAGAGTAGCAGCCGGGAGAGAGCGATCCAACCGCCTTAGAGGGTGAGGGTGGTGTCCAGAACAGATCCAGGGCGAGCACCACAGAGAGCACCGCAGGAATGCAGGCCTTAGTGCATAAGCGGGTATTGCATGGGGCCGTGAAGGTGATGACCCGCAGGGAAGCCAGGCCGTGCCAAAATGCGGGCCCTAGTATCAATCCGGGGTGCAGGGACCTCGCCTCGCCGCACGATATGGGCCCACAGACCAACCAAGGTGGCGCAGGAGCCGGCCGGGGCCGCGCGGCGCGGGGAGAGAGGCCCAGATCGAGGATGGCCTGTAGTGGATACGGGGGCAATGTGGCTCCGGCGCGCAGCAGCTCCTCACCTGGTATGTAGCCCGCAAGTGTCCTGTCAGGGAGTAGGTGCAGCTCCTCAGGTCCTCGGGCGCTGCCGGCAGCTGCGTAGAGCGAGAGGTCGTAGGCCGCAACCAGGCCGCGAATGACAGATCAGCGGGGCCCCAATCGAGTGCCGCAGCCAAGCCCGGCGGCGGGCGCGGCACCTCCAGGAGGGGCGCACCGCTCAAGTGTTGAGCAGCGCGGAGGAGGGGCGGTCCAGGGTCCCCCAGCACCGGCTCTCCGGCCGGGCAGACCGGGCTCGTCAAGGCCCGAGGGCTCCAGCCCCAGAGCGGGGAAAAAGTCCAGGACGACCGGTGCGAGGCACGGCCCAAGCAGCGGGTGCCGGTCCAGCGAGGGGCGCGACCCAATCCGCGGCACCTCTAATGCGGACCGCAGGGCGTTTCAGCAGGCGGGCCAGTGGAGGGATGCGGCAGGGGAGGCCTTAGTGTGGTGGCGGGAGCCGGGAAATAAAGTCTTCAATGGGGCGGCGAGCACCGCGGCGGCCTCGAGGGTCCCGCAAAGTGGATCTCCGGCTCCCAAGGTCCGATCCGAGCCAGGATCGCAGCAACACGTAGCCACAGTAATAGGGATGCCAGTGGGTCGGTCGGGTAGGCGCGGAGCTGCATTCGCCCGCAGATGTCCTCGGATGAAGAGCGGCTGTGCACGGAGCTCAAGAGCTAGGCAGCCATCTTGACGGCTGCTCAACAACGCCCCCCCCCCGCCGGAATTACTTTTTGGGCATAAAATGTTAGTACGGAAGTTAATGAATTTTCCGTACGATTTGTTCAGCAGCTGTGCTTGAATACTGAATTGGATCATTCGATTTGTCATATCAGTCTTCCAATGATGTTCACATCGTGAGTTGTTAAAGGAGATTCCTAAATATCTTATTGTGTCTACGACATCCAGATGTTTTTTATCGATTTTCCACGTAAAGGGGTGTTTGTTTTTGGTGTTTGTTCGGCCAATGATAACAATCTTGGTTTTTTCGGTGTTTAATGCGAGGTCATTTTCATTGAGATATTCATGCAGATTTGTCATCTGCTGTTGTAAGCCTATCTGGGTCCTATCCAAGAGGACGACATCATCGGCGTAGATAAGGCATCCGATTTCTGTGGTGTTTAGGATAGGTGGAAAGCATCTTACGTTTTTACGATAAGCTGGAATATCTGCAATAAACTATTTAAATAACTCTGCGGCTAATGGGCAGCCTGTTTTCACACCCATATTTGTTTGAATTTGATTAGATAAGGTACCTTGGTTGTCTAGTCTTATGCTTATGACTGTCAGAGTGTAGCGCTCTTATAGGTTCAATCAAGTTGCTGGGACATTTCCAGTTTTTTAGCTTTTGCCATAGTTTACATCGATTTATGCTGTCGAAAGCACCTCACAGATCGACGAAAGCTATGTACAGTTGTGTTTTTGCCCTTAGACTTTCAAGTTTTAGTATGGTCATTAATAACAGGTTCACTTCCACACCGACACCTTTGGTAAAGCCTGTTTGCCGTATATCAGGAATTTGTTCCGCTATTGACCATTGTACTAACTTTTGGCGTAAGAAGGAAGCAAAGATTTTGCCAATAGTGTCCAGCAGGGCTATCGGGCGATAGTTGTTTGGATCCGCCCGGTTGCCCTTTTTGTAGATAGGGACAATAATTGCTTCACGCCAAGAGTCTGGAATCGTCATTGTTGATGATGATCGCAGGAATAATGATTCTATAAATATCGCCCATTCCGCATCGTTGTCTTTCAGCATTGTATTTGATATTAAGTCTGGACCAGCTGCGTTTGAGTTTTTCAAGGATTGTATTACAGCTCTGATATCTTCAGCTGGTATTTGCATATCCCATGACGTCAAGTTATGTTCCGCTACTCTTAACTCCTCGCAATGAGTATTGCTGAAGATTTTTGCAAAATGGACTTCCCATTGTGCTGAATCGATCCCATTTGACAGTGGCGTGGTGTTTTGAGTTACCCGTGTTCAAAATTGCCCAGTTTTTCTGTACTAGATGTTTCATTAATAACTCTGCTTTGTCCTGCTCGATTATAATTTTTTGGGGTTTCAACCAATTTCGATATTGTTGGCGACACATTTGAATTGCTGTTTTAGTAGTTCCTTCGTTGTTGGCAGCGTTTTGCGTTTTCTTCAAGTTCCTTGCATCGCATCTCCTTCTTGGCTTGTGTCAATACCATAGATGATAGATGTTTATGTTTTAGCCCCATGATGCAGTTGGAGGCTCAAGGGAACATAATTCACTGACATTATCTCGTCGTCAAGGAATTTCTGGTTGATGTTTTGTATTTTGGAACCGTCAGAAGGTTTCCACCGGCATTCACAGAGATTGGAATGTCGTGGAATCTTTTTTCATTTGTGCATTCCACTATGCAGGCAAGGCGCAAGAGATTGTGGTTATTATTTGGCATTTTAGATATTGTAAGCGACAAATCCTTTTCAAATAAGTTTTGGGACACCCAGAAGTAGTCGATAATTGACTGTGCCTTGTGATCTGACCACGTTTGCTTCGGCGGTTGATCGCCTGGCACATGACCGTTAACCATTTTACAGTTACGATTGCGTAATGTCTCGCTCCAGTGGTGACCACAACTAGTTACTTCGTCGTTAGGTAGTAGTCTGAACACATGGTTGACTGGGTCGTATCTGAACCAAGTACACTTTAGATCGCCGGCACAGATTGAGAGATTCTTGTAGTTCAATATCACATTGTCAATGTGAAGTGTCATTGAGTCAATAAACGATTTTGTACTGATTTTTTCCGGGTTCCAGTACCCATTTAAGATGAGCAAATGCTTCCTATTGGCGATGATTTTGTTGTTTGATTGAAGTAGAGCTCCTTGCACGAAAGTGTTGGGACTAAATGAGTCGATGAGCCGCCACCAGGTGTTTATCCTGATCATCATCAGTAGACCGGAGGAAGGGTGCCCTTTTGCATTATTAATTGCAGGATTTAATAGAATCACAAAACCGTCGCTAGCCAGGTTACTTGTAGGCAGATGACAAATACCTTTTCCATCTCAACATCGAATTGGTTAAATAGGCGGGTGAACCCTCTAGTGTTTCGGGATAGGAATTCTCGAGTGCATTTGGTGGCAATCGCTAGTGGCTAGTGCCGATGGGCTATGTCGTTTTGGATGTCATGTTTAGGGGCTTGGTTTGTACGCGGTCTTTGAGGAGTGAAAGTTTGCATAGCTCGGCGTAGGTCAACACATCTTTGTTCCGGGTTACTGCGAAAAGCACTCCTTGGGATGGTCCTAGACATATCAGTGCCAGGACTAGTTGGTTCGACTGTTATATCAAATCCAAAGAGTAGCAGTTCGTCTAAAGCATTCAGAATGGTATTTCGAACTGAAGCTGAGGAAATATGCAATAGGACTTGGTCGCAAAAGCGTTCTGTTGTGTATTCTACAATTTGTATGTCGTCAGACGTGATTGTTCGGAGTGATGGAATAGAACTGAATAATTTGAGTACATTATTGCGATTCAAGTTCAATTCTTCCTCTTCTTGGTGAAGATTTTGTAATCTCAATTTACAGTTCGAGGAACTATTACCGGAACTTAATGATGTAGAAGCACGCAAAGAATAATGCACTTGCTTATTTCCTTGGGATCTGGTATATTTGGGGTTCATCATTGACAGCGTTTTTTTCGCACTTTGCTCAGATACCGTTGACATGTGAACAGATTTCTTAGCCTTGTACACCTCTGAAATTGAGGTTTGCAAGCGTCTGGCAGGGAGAGCTTCTGGCACCACGCTTGAATTGTATGTCGGTTGATCATTTGGGACCTCGTCAGAGTAGGTGGAAAGATCACAGATGTCGATCGAGGCACTTGAGGATTTACTTGTGATACTTTCTGGTCCTGAATCAACTCTTTAACGCTTGCTGGAGGGCAATACAATTCGACTAAGGTCCTTTGTGAGTTTCTCTTCAGTATGTATCCTATTAAGGGCACTCAATTTAGATGGCTCTGTGTGAGAGAATAAACCTGACTTGATTTCTGCAGGTACATTTCGGATGAAGTTTTGTGGCTTCTGAGACCGTACACCTTTCTTAGTAATGGACCCTTTTTTTTTCCTTGCGTTGGTTGCAATGGTTGTCGGGTTGGAATACTATAGACATTCTTTGTTGTGGCTTCTATTGATTTGGCTGATCCTTGAAAAATTCCAAAGGACACAGAGGGCAATTCGGGTATCACACTCAACATTTGATCTTTCATTTGTTGGGCTGTTGGTTCAGGTAAAGCTGGAACATTACAAGGTATCTCAAGATTTGTATGTTTTGCTGTGGTGTTCACTCCAAGCGAAAATGTTTTTTGAGGAAGCTCCTTAGATGTCAATTCTATCTCTGTTTTTTATTTATGGGCTGTTCATGTGAATTGCTCACATCTTGAGACGAGTTTTTAGATGTTGAGATTGAAGTTACATTGTTTCTTCCGACAGGTGTTAAGACTTTTTTTTTTTGTGCTTCGATATTTAGGTTCGTCATGTTAGAAGAGTGGCGCATCCACTTCACTGCCTCAAGTAAGCCGTCAGATAAAGAATCATTCTGACAATGATGGTGAGCGGCAAGATCACTTAATCGTTCTTGCCAACGCAAAGTACGTTCTGCTTCCTGTGTCAGCTGGACTTGTAGGAAGTGTGTTGCCGAGTCAAAACTGTCCATCTTTTCCTTTAATGAAATGATGAGTTATGTCTGATCTTTGTAGGCCTCATGGAGGGACTCGTACATCTTTAAAAATGGCAAAAGAGCTGCGGATGAGGCAGCTAAGACGTTGTTGTATATCTGCATCGCTGCTGCTGCTGATGAGACTTGGTTTCGACTCAGCCCCAATCTTGTCCGCTGAGCTTATGTGTGCTATTCGTTGTCTCCAAATTGTGCTCACTTATTGATATGTTTCCAGATTCGTACGTCGCAGAGACTTGCAGTGAATGTAAGTGGATTGATCGTGATCCACTGTTTCTCCGTGAAGTTGATGAGGTCTTTGTGTGAGGTTGATTTTGAGGTTTGCTTAATGGAAGACTTGTTACCCTATCTGTTCCATCGCTTGATAGGTGATTGTCGCGTGATAACAAGCCATTTTTGTGGCCTTTCTCCATTGAAACACTCATGATCTGTTAGTTTTTTTTCGATGTTTCTAAATTAAGATTGTTGTTGTTGTGGGATAAATCAGCATGCGGTATTTCCATTGCACGTCCTGATAGAAAGTTACCTGTTCGTTGCCTTGTTTCTTCACCGTCGAATGGGAACCGTGGGTAGATGGACACGCTGTATGATGGTATTTGTGCAGCTGGTTTTGCGTTCTCTACCCACCTAGGCTCCTGTGGTTGATCTTTCGTGTTCACCTGAAGAGGGTTTTTTGTCATTGTATTAGTTACAGACGAGCAACCTGCCAAAATTGTTTTATCATTGTCGGCAGAGTCGATGAGTATTACTGGCAGCGCTATGCACGTTGTGACCGCTAGGTCATTCAATGATTCGTTTCCCACCTCATCTTGTGAGGCTTCCATTAACTCTGCATCCGTCAATTTGAAGGCGGTGAAGAACTCATCGCCTATTTCGGATTGGATTGGCTCGGATGACACTGGATTTGTTATACTCTGGTTGAGAAGAGGTAAGTCAAGCAAGGTTAGTAGGGGTCTTTGTAGTGGAATGGTTGGATTGACAACCTCGTTATCCAAAACTGCGGGTACAGCAGTAATCTCGGCTTCGCATTCAAGTGCGCCTTCGGACCCGCTAGAGCCCTCAGATTTGTTTGGATAGCTTTGCGCAGCGTCCGAAGCTACGAGGACATCGAGAAGGTTCCTGGAAGTATTTGAGTCGGCGAGGACTTGAATCTGCAGACAGTTAGCAATGTCTGCGTTTTCAGAGGGCACAGGAAGACTGATGATCGTCTCTTCATCTTTGACTCCGATTTCATTAATAAGTGTGCGCGCATTTTCTACGTTCATCACATGGCAGTTTTCCGGGTTGTTACTCATTTCTAAAGGGGACGTGTTGTCGGGTGATAAATTAATCCAGTTAGTAGTATCAGATTGTAAACAAGGGACTACTAATTTCTTTGACACTCGTATACGTGACGCGGTGCTTATCTTGGATGTCTCAGGACAAGAGACTGCTTTTAAAGCGGTCCAGGGATTCTGCATCCGACGTTGCTGGATAGTCTTGCGTCTGGTTTGTGGCCCAGCCTGGCCCCCCTGTCCTGATTGTGCAGTCATTTCAATCACGACGCTGTGCAGCTCACAACCTCGACCAGACGTAGACTGACTCCGCAAATTCCCTTTTTAGTGCGCACCAGTGCCCCAAACAGTCGCTCAACAGTCACTGGGCTTGTCTCCTAAAGGGCTTAACGCCACAAGGGTGTTAGCCTCCGAGCTTTGAGGAAGTTCAGAGTCATGTGATCGGGTCATGAGTGCGCTGTAGCCCCTCCTCCTCCAGGAAGCGCGTTGGTTCTGCGTTGCCGGCAAGAGCCTAGGACAGCTCGCAATGCCGGGTAAGAGGAGCAGCCTCAGCTGCTAACAAGAGTTTGTTTCTCGAAATGAAGTATGCCTTGATCAGTGCATCATGGCTCGATGCGTGCACTTAAATAAGGACAATTACACAAGATGGAATGTCTCCACATTTATTTGCCCTTACTTGGCTAATGGGACCACGGCTATTTCGCTAAGTTACAACATGGCCCCTCACGGTCAAATTAATTTACGTGTACAATCGAGTCAAAAGCGCGATCAGCATTCTTTTAAATCAGCTGCATGCTCTAAGCCCATACAATGTTTGCATTCACCCATATCCTCAAATCCCATGCAATATCATGGGTGACCACTCAAACCACGTGAACTAGCAAATTTAGAAATCAACATTATTCATCCCTTGAGTTTTGTCACAAGACTGTGCACGGCCCTTTCTTCTGCATGTTTGTCTGCTTTCACTCGGGCATTGTAAAGTCATGCTTACCTCTGCAGCTAGCAATACGCACTCTGGATTACATACATCTGTGTTCCTTTCAACAGGACTCTTACAGTAACCAGGCGTAGCCATAAAACAACGGCTTCCGCCACTTTTCTTGACTTGAGTTCAAGATCGATCCTGCAAGGTAATACAATTCCTTGTTTTTAGCCCTTTTCTCTATACCACATTCAATGTGCCAGTTCCCTTGAACCACAAACATTCTTTTGAATCTCTTTAGCAACCACAGAGATTGTCTATCCACTTTGCGAACTACAATCCACACGCCAGGCACTCAACTGCTGGCACCTCCAACAACAATCAGTCATGACGCTTGAACTACCTTAGGTAGGCTGTTCTTCCCACAGTGTCCCCTTGTGTGCAATTTTATTTTGCCTTTTTCAATGGACTCCAGATCTAATACCCCATCCTATGTTTTACCAATTACAGGCGCATGACATTCTCCTTACGGCACCTTCGTGCTCCAATTCCCCTCAGTCCTGACGACAGTACAGTGCCACTACCAGCAGGTCACCACCACTCCAACCGCTGGTTCCTTTCACCTATCCACCGCACCAGAAACACCTAAATTGTTTGTGTCGACCATGCTTGTGTACTGACTTATTATTAGCAATACATAAAATCACAGTCACAGGAATTGTACTAACCCACTGAAATATGTACAAAGTATTGTGCTCTATATACAATATCTTTTTGTGCCCAGGACGGCATATGTCATTGTTTTAAATATTCTTTTATTGGATGTGAACTAATAAATTGCAGAACTTAACTCTCTTTTTCTCGAAGAGCATATTGACATACGTTATCCAAAGCTCCACTGCACCCTTTTAGACAAACCACCTTAGCGTCACTGACAAGGGTAGCCTTTGACTCCATTTTCTTTCAATATATTTGCCTAAACCCTCCGGAGTCAGGCCCCCAGCAAAAAAGAGGGTTCTTTTGCCCTTACTGTACACTTGCTGTTAGAACATCCATATTCTATTGCTTATGGCTAGCTCTAACAGGCGCGTTGTCCGCGGACAGTTGAAGTCTTTTTAAAAAGGATTTTTTTTCCTCAAACCCTTCGACTACAACTAATAAAAAAAAAACTTTCAAAAAACACACACACATCAATCAACAGAAATACAGGGGGAAGCGGATACTGACACGAATACAGGGGAATTAGGGTTCAACACGGGCAGGTTGTGAGGGGTTGATTTGTGAGGGGATGAAGGGATGGATGTTTCATCAAAACGTTTTTCTTCTTGAAGGTTTGGGGATGGTTCACTAGGAAATGGAGAAGGGGGGCAGGTACAGATGGGACAGTGATAACGTATTTTTCCTCTCACAAATTCCTCCACAAATTGCCTTAAACTGTTAAAATTGTCATTTAGCGTGTCCATTTTCAGTTCTATCCTTCAGCCTGTCTTCCGCTGTGTCGTTTGTTGGCCTTTCTTCTTTTTTTTTTTTCCTGGTCTGTTAAGAAAAAATATACATATGTTAAATGCCCATACAATACTGACCAATATTTTGCTTATGCAGAGCAGTGTGTACCATTATTCTCGCTATCTTTGGACATTTCCCCATGCAGATAATTCTCCTCCAGCAACTCCAAATTACTGTACATTTCTGTGTCAAAACAGAAAGAAATGATTTTTTTCTGCCCCTCTTACCCAAAAAAGTACACACATGTAAGCAAAATGAAGTTCACTTACTATTTTATTATATTTTGGCTTTGTTGTACTGCGTGCGTCTGTCGGTCCTGGCTGCAGAGTTTCTGTGAAGTAATTACGTTGGAGGCATACTTTTATAATCCATTTCATTCTACATGCTCATTAAATGCATGGTTTTTGTTTCAGATGTTTAGGTTTCCCTATTTATTTATTAGTACTTATGTCTTTGTGTCCTTTTTCAAAGTCGAGCATTTTTTGTGTGTAACAATATTACAATTTCAGATACACCCTTACTGTTTGGGTACTGTTGACCTCGTCCGCGCTCGGTCCGTGCCTTTCAAATATCAATAGCGAGGGGGTTCTCTATGTTCTATGTAACATGTATATAAAGTAAGTAAATTATCCTACATATCTCCCAAGATCACATGATGACAGTGTGTATTCAGCAAAAAAACTTTATTAGCGCGATGTTATGATTAAGTTCCCCTTCAAAAAACCTGTGAAATTCAGTAAAAAAAAACTTTGTTAAAGGGACGTTCTGGTTAGGTTGCCCTACCAAAAACCTGTGCACTTCACTAAAAAAACTTTTCAAACGTGCCATTATGGTTCAAAGTAAACCGAAAAACCCCTGAAATTCGCCAGTTATGGTAGGCTAAGTGACCATAACTGCCCGCACCACTGTGCACTGCTAACACGAACACCCAGGACATGAAAGATGACAGCACAAATGTCATTGATGACATCACTGACGATATCACATATGTAGCCCCTCTGTTTTTCTTCACTGCTATATATATATATATATATATATATATATATATATATATATATATATATATATATTTATATTTTCAGTAAAAAGAATTTTTAAAGGGACATTATGGTTCACAGTAAAACCGAATAACACTTGACATTAGCTAATTATGGTAAGCTAAGCAACCATAATTCGCGCCACCTACGTGCATTGCTAAGATGAACACCCGGGACATCATTTATCCTCCACAGCCACCCTCCCCCGTTGAGGATAATGATCGCTGGCGTCCCACTTCTTAAATGCTTTGTATTATCAACTCAAAAAGACCAGTGTCTTTCTGAAACCTCTCTTCGGATGTCTTCAGTAAACGCTTTTCATGAACGTTCAGGCTATTAAGTCTTCTTTTCCAAATATTTAAAAACAAATTTGATTAGCAAATATATGCAATAGAATCACATAAGGATTTCCGAAATGGTCAGAATGGGACACCAGGGAGCATGGACAGCAATGGCCGCTTTAACTCGGTTCCCGAGTCTGCTGCACAAAAGTGATGAAAATGTGCGAAAACGGCACCACGAATGGCACTCACAGAGCACCTACCCGAGATCAAGAAGCTGCAACTGTGGGGGTGCAGGAGGACACTCTGGTCCAACTATTGTACCCTGAGGAACTGCAGCCTAGAGAGGAACGCAACGAAAGCTGGAGGGAACTGGGCAGTGGGGCTGTGACTGTGCAAGAAGTGCACCCTTTGAAATTGATGACTCTGGAATCCCTATCACGGGCGGCAACAGGAAGCTCCGGAGGGCCGGATCACAAGCGACCCTCCTTGACTGTCCTGAATATACATAATTGAGACAGGAAACGTATGGCCCACCGCAGAGATGTGTGGCTGCATGGTTGCATGCTGACAAACGGGTGGGAGCATGGAGACACTGCAATGAGTCTGGCCCCTTGGCCCACACTGGAGCTATCCTGCAGACAACGCATAAGACGCACCTGCCTGGGCCCAACCGTGCAGTTTGTAGACTGAGCAGTCAGCCACCTAAATATCCAAGGGGAGAGGTGCTCGGCAGACCATAAATGTGCGCCATAGCGAATGAGAGGCCCTGGGAGTGGAAATTAAGGAACAGAGTGACTGGGAAGAAAACAAGGCAAACTGCAGAGTCTCTGGTCCTCTCACTTGAAGTTGGGATACTAGGCCTAAATGGGTCTGGAAAGGAAGGGTCCAAGGACATTTAAGCCCAGACAGGAGGCAGAAGAGTGTCAATGGTGCTTAGTCCCAGATAAATATACACCTACAATACCACGATTGGTGGAAGGAACACAGTACCGAGCAGAGCCTGCATTTTCTCCATTGCGGTAGTGGTGAGCCCAATTGATAATTGTGCGAGGCCACACGTGTCAGAGAAGGTGGTGTGGGCCTCCTAAGCAGGCACTAAATCAAGTGCAGACGGTGTCGATTGCGGCACTTCAGAAATACAGGAGGGAGGCAGTCATGGTGGAACGGAACCCACACCAGCCGTGTTAAGCTTGGCGGATATAGCCAACAAGGAGGACATTGGGGGAATACTAGCAGAGATCGAGGCCTTTTGTAATGACATCCAGACATCTATATCGGATCTGCGTGTCAAGGTGCAGACAATTGAAGGTACACTAGAGAGCCTTGAAAACAATTGGCTAAACACCAACCTGTTTGTGATGCGTTTGGATTCCCGGATGAAGGAACTTTAACAAAGAGAAGAGGGGATACTGAAGCTTGATTACCTACAGAACCTAAAACGACGAACCAACATACAGATTATTGGCCTGAAAGAAAAGGACGGAGAGACACCCTACGAGTTTGAGCGGAAAGGTCCAAGATATTGTCAACCTCATATTCCAGGGGGAAGGGAGGGAAGAAAGTTCTACTTGAACTGGCACACAGAGGAGGAAAAGCATTTGTACAATGGTCCAAGGTGTATCCCAGCTAAATTCCTCCGGTACAGGGAAACGATGGAAGTACTGGCTAAGTCTATACAAATGCAGGAACTGGCATTTGATTTCCAGAATTTACTTGGACCTGTCAGCCATGACTGTCAAGGAGGAGAGACTGTTCACACAATGCCAATGGAAAAGGAGATTGTATACAGATGGGACTATCCATTCTCTCTCTGAGAGGCCACCCACGTCTCTCAAGTCTTACCTCCTCCAATCTCCATCATAATACCTGAGCTATCTCTTTCACGTTGGTCCTACCCCGCTTCCTACATTTTTACTACCTCCCCCACCTCCCGTTTCAGCCATGTAATACCTTACTGTTCATGTAAATTGCTCGAAGTACTGTTTTCTGATACTTATTTCATTGTTACTATGCTTATTATCTATTCTTCTGTTCTCACGTCAAGTGCTTTAGATTGAAGCACTATATAAATCCCAATAAAATACAAAAATACAATATGAGGCAGTGATGCTGGAAATGCCTTAGGGGGGGCAGGGCCTCACAGTCCTTGTCCTACTTCTTCTCTGTGTGTTCTGTATTCTGCCACCGAGGGCCAGCCTGGATGTCTGGCAGTGCAGCTCTTCATGTTTTCCTTTTGGTGAACACCCATGAGATACTTATGGCACCCATGGGTGTTGGTCCACCCTTGTACCCCTTTTGTGTTTTTGGGCACTTGTGTGTTGCCCACTGAGCAGGTTATAGGCTGGTGGCAGCTACATGCTGCCTTGACAGTGACTGAGTGTCCCCCGTTTTTTGGGACACTGAGGCCCTGCCATAGGAATTAATGGAAGGCCTTTTACCTTGTTTCAAAAAGTCCTGGGAAGCCCTGACTGTCCCTTCCTCATGAATGGCTATTGGGTGGAAATACCATATATGGCTCTGTTGCTGCCTCCTGTCAGCCTGACTGGAGCCTTCATAGGGGCTGTGTTGTGGGTACACTGTAGGGGTGGGACCTGTGTGAATGGAGTCTGAAGTGAACTCCTATTGTGTCTGGTTTCTGTGTGTGGCACAATGACTGAGACAGCCCTGACATGAATGCAGTGTAGTGTGCTGAAAGGCCGGCTGCTTACCCCAATCCACATTCTTTATGGGTGTCTGGGTGGAATGAATGGCCTGTGAGCCTGATTGGCTGCCTACCTGCATGAATGCCCTTCTGCGTGATTGGTTGACTGAGCCTGGCTCAGCCTGAGGGAATGGGAACCAATGTGTATAACGGGGGACCTCTCGCTCACCAATTTGTTCAGAAGCGGAAGTCGAAGCTGATGCAAGAAGAAGCTGTTCCTTGAAGCCCAACTGAAGCAAAGGTCTGCTGCTGCATTTTCTTTGTGTAATCCAAAAGCTGCTGTGTTCTTCCAACGACTGATCAACAGAGGACCTGCAAAGGAGACCTCTCCTCGAGCTCTGAGGGGCCATTGTGCAACTTGCTACTCTTCATCCAAAGTGCCCAGGAAGAAAAGTTTTCGTGAGCCCTGAAGAGGTGTGCTTGGACATCTTGAGTCAAAGTCCATTGGTGTAGCCCAGGGTCCAGAGGTGCGTTTCGTGACTGCTGGAAGCCTTTGCTGCGTACCGCCCAGAAGAGGGGGTACCCTGGCATAGTGGTGCTGGACACCTCGAGCTGCGAAAGTTCCAAACTGTCTAGGAACATTTCATGGGACATCCTTGCCATCATCACTTACCATGTTTTCCCGCCGGAGAGAGTCCAGAGTCGCTGAGTGCAGTGGAAGGACCACCAGCGGGTTTCCCACCACCAGAAGCTAACAGACGTCCCAAAGGTCCGGAGTTGGTGGGGGGAAATTTGGGTATATTCTTATTTGCCAAGCCTGCAAGGAGTTCACAGGAAAGTTTAATCTTCCCAGGACTTCTACGCTTTGAGAAATTGTCGACCAAAGGAGAGCCCAACGACGATAAAAAATGCTGCACTTCAGAAAGACTGTGGTTCCATTTTTCTTCTTGGGCTCAGCATCAAAGTGGCTCCTTCTAAGGGGGGGTCCATCCTTGGAGGGAATCAAGTGCAACTGAGAATCTCTGCCACTTTGCCTGCCAAGGCACCAAAGGTACTGTGACATGAAAGAGCATCTTCTAGCCTCAGGAGTCGTCCAGCGGTACCATATTTGTCTTGGATCCTTTTCTCCTGTGGCCTCTAGGGTACTTTGTGGTGGTACGACCTTTTAAAAGAAAGTACAAGGTTATTGAATATTATTGGACTGCAATGTAAAAGACCTGATAAATTACTTCCTAACTTTTCATTACTGGTTGCCCAGGTGGGGGCAGGGGGGTTCCTTGCACAGAATTGTGTATCTAGTCTAAAGAAAGCATTCTTCCTTTGTTCCCAACTAATATGCCTTTCTTCCCTAATCTTTGCGGTTACACCTTACTTAAGAATTCACATGCCTATTTAAAACTGTGTGCAGTTAGTGCATCTATTACTGCATTTAAGTATTGTGTGGTAGAGTTTATATATTTGACATTATTTGAAGTATTGCCAAAGTTCAAAGCGTTATTTAAATGTAAATATATTACTTAACCTTATTTTATATAAAGAAGCTGTGTCATCACCTAACAGTGTGTGAACATTACTTTGTGGGGGCTTGCACATCATCCTGTAGGATGGGGAAGCGCCTGCGTGGGTCCGCCCACGCCTCCGATAATTAAGAAGAAGGGAAACACTGCACTTAAGAACCAGCCTGCATCACCTTCTGAAGGCTAAGCCTGGCTCTTCGTCCATTGCTACCAATTGAGAGCCTTGGCTGGGGTGTTCTGTGCCTTTACCCTAACATATAGGGGGTAAATGTACAGATCGTCTTTAAAGAGGCTAACTACCCTACACTATTACATCCAAAACACCTGGAAACTAACCACCTCCTAGGTACGCGACAATTAGGCTTTAGACCCCTACACGGGACTGAAAAAGCCCTCATTGATCTGAAAGCCCAGATAGACACTATCAGAGACAACGGTAAAACTGCACTACTTCTCTTACTAGACCTCTCCGCGGCGTTCGATCTAGTTGACCACAAAATCCTTTGCAATCATCTAGATTCAGCCGCGCACTTCTCCCAAGAAGCCATCAGATGGATCGAGTCATTCCTCAGCAACAGATCCATGCGTGTCTTCTCCACCACTGCCGACCCCATCCCCATCACATGCGGAGTCCCTCAGGGCTCCTGCGTCTCCCCTACTCTGTACAACGTGTTCACGAAGCCCCTATTTGATGATCTAGATGGCCTGGGTATCACCTATACTAATTACGCTGATGATACACAGATCCTCAACCCGCTGATGGGAGACTACAACCAGGATTTGGCCTTGGTGAACAAGGTGTACCTCCTCA
This sequence comes from Ambystoma mexicanum, assembly GCF_040938575.1. Lineage (NCBI taxonomy): Eukaryota > Metazoa > Chordata > Amphibia > Caudata > Ambystomatidae > Ambystoma > Ambystoma mexicanum. The sequence goes on from NC_090927.1 coordinate 1,189,011,669, forward strand.
TCCAGGCATGGATGGCTTCGCACAGTCCATGCCTGAATGATGACAAGACGGAACTCCTCATCCTTGGGTCCTCTACGAACATAACCAAATTAGACCAAAACTATACCAACTTCATCATAGACGGGAACCCGATCAAGGTTGCCAGAGAAGTGAAAACTTTAGGAATATACCTCGACTCCGCCCTTACCTTCCATAAACAGGTTAGTTCCATGGCATCTTCCACGGCCTACACATGTAAGCTTATAAGAGCTGCCAAACCCTTCCTATCTCCCCAGAGTTGCATTACACTAGCCAGAGCCTTGGTATTATCCAAACTGGATTACTGTAATGACCTCTACGTCGGAGCCAGCAAGCAAATCACAAACAAAATTCAGACGCCCCAAAACAATGCTCTCAGAGCTGCGCTTAACATCCCCAAGAGAGCCCACATCTCCAACATCCGGAAATCCCATAACTGGCTCAACACCTCAGACAAAATCTTGCTCAAAGTAGCATCGCTAACGCACAAATGTCTGAACAACGCTGCCCCATGCTACCTTGCAGACAGAATATGCAAATACACCCCCAACAGACCCACCAGAACCTCTAACGCAAACCTACTCATAGTCCCTAGGTACAAAAGCACTAAAATGGGCGGCAACAGCTTCCAGGTGAAGGCACCCCAACTTTGGAATGTCCTACCACCATCCCTTAGGTCACCTCAAACCTTTACTCACTTCAGACGCAATTATATCCAATGGATAAAGAACAAAGAGCTCTAATTCGTCTAACCCAACACCACACTGCCGCCAACCTAGAACGAATGCTTATCTGCAAACTCCCTAATATATCTGCAATGTAGGTATAAGATATGTATAAGCTGTAAGTGATATGTATATGATATGTATAAGCTACCTCACTGTAACACTGCAAGTGATATGTATAAGGTATGTATAAGCAACCTGTAACCAAGATTTGAATAATCTGCTGCTCATGCGCCCTCATACTCTCAGGTCTGGCGCGCAATACAAATGAATAAACTACACTAAACTAAACGTGTTTGCCGACATGGAAGTATGGTCCCGATTTAACACTTACTTGGCTGAGCCGACTGAATGGAGCAAAAAATGACAGTACTCGAAGTACCAAATGCTCCCTATAGAGATGTCGGAGGAGCACTTCCCATTGTGTGTGGTTCAAATAGCAGGGGTGAAAACGGAGTGGCCTACACCACTCTTATAAAGCCGAAAGACTGATGAGTGTGGCTACCAAACATGTACACCTCCTATTACAGAGCAGCACAATTTAGGGCATTCATTCCACACTTGTGAATGGTTAGAGATAAACATTGGGTGGCGATAGAAAATCTTTTACTGCGCCCCATCACGGTAGGGGAAATGGCTGTGGGCCCCAATGACTTCCGTGCAGAGGAAGGATTGCACCTGACGAAACGGTCTGTCTTTAAGTATTTACTACTAAAGGGGATCCTGATGTCGGAAAGGGGATATACAAAGAGAGCTGACATACTAACCTCCCCAAGCAATGCGATCAATGACTGCCCTCAAGCGTGTCTTGCGCTGCTATTTCTCTCGCTGGGCGGGATAATGCTTGCCTCAGTGTCTTTAATAGAATCAAGACTTTCTAGTAAGTTATTATGGAAAATCTTTATTCTATGTCAAGACTGAAGGCCCGCATTATGCTCGTTTAAAGCTTACTTACCACAATAGATGCCGGCTGTTCTACCGGTTTCAAGTGGAATTGCTTAAAAATTGACTCGCTTGCCCAGTCAGCCATCCTCATGATGTCTTCTATGCGCACTCCTACTTGAAAGGCCTTGGAAGCCATGGCCCCTCTCAGGGAGTGGGCAACAAAGTGAAAGGTATCTATGCCTGCTTGTGTTGGAGTCCAATGCACCCAGCGTGCTAAAGTTGGGGCGGAAACAGCCTTGTGCGGTTTACGCAGAGCTATCAATAACTGTCCATTAGGAGATGTTCTAAGAGGGGCTGTTACTTCCTCGTAAGTCTTCAAACATCTGACCAAGCAAAGCTTTAGCTGCTGCCGAAAAGCAGGATAAGAAATAACCCTTGAGTTGCATTTCGTCGTCCTGTGTATATGATAAATGATACCATCAGGAGAGAAAGTCCTGCCCGCTAACTTGATACCATCAGGAGAAAAAGTCCTGCCCGCTAGTTCGAGAGCCCTGACGTCAGAGACCCTTCTGCAAAAGACGAGGCAGAGCAGTGTAGTAAGAATTGCTGGACAAAGCAGTACGGGATAACTCATCATTATGCGGCCATGACTGAAAAAGATTGAGCACTTTAACGTCCCAAAGCTCGCCATAGCGGGACAGAGGCGGTACTGTAATCCTGACACCTTCTCGTAGTCTACAAACGAGATGGTGCTCTCCTGTGGAATCCCCTGGACGAGGTCGTGAACGGCAGAAATTGCTCAACGGTAGGCCTTCATCGTCCTGTAGGCGAGACCTCTTTCAACTAATGATGCTATGAAATGTAGGATCTCCTCTATAGGTGCTGAAACTGTCTGTTTTGGCACCTTGTTCTCAGGCGCTCCAAGAGTTGGAGTACCTCCTGAGAGTAGCGGGTGCCCAGCTTTCCTCAATGAGGCTGACTGCCATGCGTGACATGCCGGGGACCTCTCCATCTTGACCTGAAATCCTCCAGGCTGCTAGGATCAGAGATCCGGCGCCAAGACAACGGCTCCAAAATGGCGGGCAGCGGGCACAGTTGAAGTGGAGGAACAGTGGTCCCCCCTGTGCGAGCTGTGGACTGTATGAGAGATCCGGAACCTGGCCCGGTCGAGTATCCCCACAGTGGCAACGCACGAATGGCTGGTAAGGAGAAGGGGGGGTGGGGAGGCGTGAGTCATTAGTGCGCTGTTGGAGAAGCGGAGGACACAGTCCCCCTCCCCTGGGTCACCGTGCACTGAAGGTGCCAGCCTCCGACTTGCGGGACGGTTGCGGGGAGTGGAGCCCAACCAGCGCACTCTGCAGAATCCCGGGACCAAAAGCTTTGTAACACGAAGGCACACACATCCAATGGTTGCCCCCCCCCCCCCCCCCCCGCAGACCACCGGAGGCACAGAAGGGCAAAGTCAATTCGCCAGGAAGAGCCCAATGCGTCCACAGTGTAACACACACAGTGTAGCACACAGAGCCAGACTTACGCGTGGGAAAAGACATGCTGCTCTACCGTGCCACAGTGAACCCACCTAAAAGTTAAAGACAAACAAGAGAGAGGTGGTAAGGGGGAAAAAAGAGAAACGAAATCAGCACAGTCCCTACCTCTCCACGAAGGTAGCTTCCACACGGATACCTAGGCTCTTGACAGGGGCCTCCACACCCCCACAACAGGGATTCACTCCTGTGCCTCACAACCCGTGCCCTCAAAGCAGCCCTATCTAGTCTGTGAAAAACTACAAGCCCGCAACCAAGGTGATAACACTACTGAACGCACCTTTGGAAGCCTCATTACCAACACATTTCGGGCTGCATACCCCTGGGAAACATTACTGCAACGAGCCTCTCTGGGGTGGGGGGGGAAATAGCCCAGTGCCGGCTAGCGCAATCTAACTCCATAAATCGGCGATTGAACGTGCAGACCCCCGCAGAGGTGAAAGATTCACCATGCACATCAACACAGTACAAGGTGCATTTGCCTCCTTCTGTTCTGGAGAGACTCTGGAGACTCTGTACGCTGCTAACCCTCTAATCGTACAGTGTCTGCCTCCATTGAAGCAACAGAGGACTATCGATCCAAACAAAGAGTTAGCTGGATCCACGCACCCTAGCAACACTGCTAAGATTCCTTCAAGCAGGCACTATAATGGAACCAGACGAAGTTCAGAGGTTCCAGGTAATGATCTTGACAGCGCCACGAAATCAGACATTCGACTCCTCTTGGGCGAAATTAGGTCCATCAAAACTAGCCTTACAGAAACTGTAACCGCTTTACAGACAAAGATGGCCAAAGTGGAGGATCGACTGGAAGCAGACGAGAGCAACCAGCAATCGATAGATGTCGCTACAATGCAGTATGAGGCACAGCTCTTAGACTTGGAACAAAAGGAACGGGACATTGAGTCAAACATCGATGACTTAGAAAACCGTGAGCGATGATCCAACATTCAGATCACGGGTCTGGAAGAAGAGCGGGAAGAGTCCCCAGCTGGACTGAAAAGTAAGGTTAAAGCCCTAATCACATCCCTGTATGACAAAATGAATCCCCTCCACCCCCCCAAGCTCAAATTTGACAGAGCCCAGAGCGGGGGGCCCGCCAAGGGGACCCCGATCAGTCCTCATAAAATTCCACTACTATGCGCAGAGACAGGACATTTTACTAAAAGCCAGAGAAAAGGACACGATCAAATTGAAAGGCTAAAAGCTAAAACTGTACCAAGACCTCTCAGCAATGACCCTAGCGAAAAGAAGAGGATGCCGTCCCCTTACGCTTTGGTTACAAGAGAAGGGAGTGCGATACCTATGGGGCCACCTCTTTTCGTTGTCATTAGAGTTCAGCGGCGAGGAATTCAGGATAACACGGTTGAAGAGGCAGAGCGGGCACTCCGGCACCTTCAGAGCCCTGTTACGGACTCGGACTCTGACACTCGAAGAGCGTCTACAGGACGTGGCGCGACCCAGCGCCTAAACCCTCAAGGCGTAGCCGAGCGCAATTAAAATGGAATTACAAACGACTGAATAATCCATGAGGACTGTGCACTGTACTCTCAATTTCAGCTATATCTTGCATATTTCTTGTTGGACTATTATCTTCAATCCCTGGGGAACTACACCAATGGTTTAATGTTTCCAAGAATCGGGAGTTCAACTACAACTCCGGCGAAATCTGCGCATTGTTCCTTAACCATACTGTTTCCATTTTGAATGAATGTTAATAATCTTATTCATCGCCAGGAGAGGGGACCCACTAGTTTGGCCCTTCTTACTTTATGGCGTCTCAACTATAATAAATGAGAATGCGCCCAGCAGCATCTCATGGGGAAGGGAAGAGAAGGTAAGGGGTAGGGGTGGGAAGGGACACTCACTAAGATAAAAAAAGGGACTGATTCATAACACTAATCAGGTTTCTCATTTCCCCGTAAAGAGAGGAAGTAGCCTGTCAAGTAGGTTAAGACATGACATGGGACCACTAGCAATTCTCACTTACATGAATGGCTTGGTCTGATGGTATAGTCGTCGGATCCCTAAATGTGAAAGGCCTTAATTCATCACAAAAGAGAACTATGCTGGCTCGACAGTTCAAGCAGTCCAAATTGGACGTTTTGTTTTGTTCAAGAGACAAAGTACACCCATGGAAAAGAGCGTAGGATTGTTGGAAGGGAGTTTGGAGACACAGTATGGGCTTCGGGTCCCCATAAAAGGGGCGGGGTTTGAATTCTTTACAAAAAATCCTTAGGACTCCAGATAGAACACGTGTATATAAGGACGCCCAGGGTAGATATGTAGCGCTTAAGGGTAAGTTGAGAGCTTGCACTGTTACTCTGCTCTGCTTACGCCCCCAACCAGGGATCGTCAAGTTTCTTTGAACCTTTGTTTGAATTTCTGGAGGGTTGGAGGGAAGGCGCACTGGTCTGCGGGGGAGACTTAAATGTATTTGTGGAGCGGTGGTGGGACTGGCACCCAATACGGCAAAATACCCATCTGCCGAGTAACCTACAAGGGAATAGAGTCCTAATCCTACTAAAGGAACACCATTTAATTGACACATGGGGAACAACCCACCCAAAAGAAAGGTCCTTCACTTTCTTCTCCCCCCCCCCCCTGCATCAAACTTTCTCGAATAGATCACCTTTTAGTGGGAGCAGAAAGCGAAAGGGACATCCTTGGATCATCCATAGATGCAGTGGCCTGGTCCGATCACGACTTATGCACACTAGACCTTGATCTGGGCCCTCTGCCTCGACCAGAGCGAAGATGGGTTTGCAATGATTTCTTGTGTAGGGATCCGGTTTTCAAGGAAACGTTCTCTGAAGCCATCATGAATTATTTTAAGATGAACGACGTTGATGGAATGTCGCTGAATTCGGTTTGGGAAGCAGGGAAGGCCAAAATACGGGGAATCCTGATAGCTGAAGGGGCAGCTTAAAAAAAGACTCTGACAACTTAGGGAAGGGGAATTAAGAGCTGACAGTTCCCACCTAGAAGGGGCTCTTAGATGCCACCCTCCCAAAGCGAGGACTTGGCGAGTCAAATTAAAGCACTGAGGGGAGAGCTAAGAGACCTATGGAATGGTAAGGTCTCAAAAACTCAAATACCTTAAGCAGAAATTTTTCGAGAAAGATGACAAAGCCCACACGATGCTGCCCAATAGGTTGCAGAAACAAAAAGCAGAAAGAGCAGTGTATAAAGTCAACGATGAGTCCGGTACACCCCTTAATAATCCGCTAGAGAGTGTCAGTCGTTTTTCAAGGTTTTATTCGAAGCTGTACACAGCGGAAGGTGATGGTGCCCCCTCGGCAATTGAGGAATACCTAGCTGCCCACCCTCGCCCGCCAATAATCCAAGAACATCTAGACATGTTAAATGCCCCGATCACCACCCTAGAAGTGCAGGGAGCCGTCTCTAACCTAAAGGCGAGCTCAGCGCCAGGACAGGACGTCTATACGCCAGCCTTCTACAAATCCAATTGTAACACCCTTACTCCCTTCCTCACTAAACTCTTCAATTCAATCCTAGAAACGGGGCAAGCCCCCCAATCATTCACTGAATCTATAATTATCCCCAAAGAAGGCAAAGATCCCGTAGAATGTTCATCATATCGCCTGATCGCGCTCATTAATGTTGATGCAAAGATTTATTCAAGCATCTTGGCTTCCCGCCTAGCACTGGTCCTCCCCCAGCAGGTCCATTCAGATCAGGTAGGGTATGTGAGAGGTAGGCAAGGAGCGGACAACATTAGAAAAACCTTGGACCTCATGGCTTCTCTACGAGAGGCTGGCGACAGCCCTCTGTCAGTAGATGCCGAGAAGGCGTTTGACCGCGGTGAGTGGCCTTTTTTTACAAGCAGTGCTGAAATGGGTGGGGCTGCGAGCTGTGTGGACTCGGGGAGCTGGAGCGCTGTATAGTACGGCCCAAGCCAAAGTTTCTATCCATGGCACCTCCTCAAGCTCTTTCACTCTCACACGGGGCATGAGGCAGGGCTGCCCGCTCCCCCCTAATTTATGCGCTAGTCATTGAACCTTTCGCCCAAGCCATCCGATCTAACCCCTTAATTCATGGCATCCCTCGGGGAGGCAGAGCATACAAACTAGCCATGCTTGCTGACGACATTCTACTTTACCTCATCTAGCCATTAAAATCTGTCCCTGCCCTCTTCCAGGAAATATCGCAATAGGGAGCCCTATCTTTAGTAGTCCCCTTAAATACAAATACCAAGCTGTTAGACAGGTTGAGGGAGAGATGGGGCTTCCAGGTACAGTGCCGCTCTGTCAGATACCCAAGTGTTAATTTAACTATCCCCCTCTCGGATCTCTTCGAGGCAAATTATGTCCCCCTATGGAAAACCATTAGAGCTGATATTAACAGATGGACCAATTTACCCCTATCTTGGACGCTTCACCTCCAAAATGTCTTGCCAAGATTCTTGTTCTTGTTCCAATTCCTTCTAATAACCATTCTTCAACCTTTTTTAGCGGAGGTAAAACGCACACTATTGAAATATCTATGGGCCAATAAGAAGGCCAGGATTCCGTAGTCTGCACTAATTCAACCCAAAGAGTTGGCGGGGGGAGTGGCTATGGGATATCCAGACCTGGAGGAATATTACAGGGCATCTCAGCTCCGGGTTCTGCCAGACCATCTATGGGCAAACCCTGAGAAGCAGTGGGTAGAGATGGAAAACTATATTTTCACACCTGTCGCACTAGGGGAATGGTTGTGGGTCCGTTTGCCAGCTATGACGCGAAGTCCTAAGTGTTGTGGTCCCTCTGGCGCCCATCGCGAGCTATGAGCAGTATCACGACTTGGCCTCACACCCCCCCACCCCCCCTCCATATTCAAGACCTGTTAAGCGAGGTACATATTTTTCAACTTTGGTACGAGGCTGGGTTAGTGCGAGCGGGACAGATGTGGCAAAAGGGTTTATTCATCTCCTCCAAGGACCTAAGGGAAGCTTTGCAGGGCGTTGAGATCTCCCCCATACCCTTTATCAAACTTCGAAGCGTCCTGAGCTATGCTCGTTGGGGCGACTCCCTGAAGCATCCTCTAACCTCATTTGAGCAAATACTCAGCTTCCCGCAAACAACAAAAGGTCTTAATTCTCTAATGTACAAGGCTCTGATCACTAGAGGTCATAAGTACCCATTGTCTGAAATCAAATGGGATGGAGATCTGGGCCTTACAGATCGACCAGAGGTATGGAAGACCATACATAGAGTGGTGTGGGCATCGTCCATCTCTGTTCAGTATAAAATGCATAAAGCACGCCTACTGGTAAGGTGGCACTACACTCCCTTACAGTTGTCTAGAATGTTTCCAAGCACACTCCCCCCCCATCCCCCCCCACCCCCCCCACTGCTGGAGAGGCTGTGGCGAAAGGTGCGACTACTGGCACCAGTGGTGGGATTGCAGTGAGGTGAAAATTTACTGGAAAGAGGTCCTGGGGTGGATTCAGGCCATTGAGGGAATACCCAGAGTACTCACACCAGTGCTGGTCTTGTTTGGAGAGGAATCTGATGATGACTCTTAAGAGTCACTTCCGCACATGCCACGTCATCTATTATTGGCAGCAAGGGTTTGTTTAACAGTTAAATTGAAGTCTGCCACCCTTTCCACAAAAAGGAATGGCTGACCAAGGCACACGCAATTTAGGAAATGGAGAGTCTCACAGCTGCCGTTCTTGAATCTCGCAGGAACATAGACATGATATGGCTACTCTATTTATTTAGAATTTTACACAGCGTATTGGGATTCAATAAGACCAAGTGACTAGAACTATAACCATGATCATTTTTACAGAAGCTAATGGAGGTGCCCCAAGTCGTCCACTAACCTTAACCTCATCGTTGATAACATGCAATGCAAGAAATGTGCATAACAATTGGTGCTGTATGATGTACCGCCTGTTCGTTTCAATTTATCTTCAAAAGCCTTGATGTGGGTGGGTGGGTGGTGGGAAAGGTGGGTGGGGTATGCAGGGTGGGAAAGGAGGTTGGGTCTTATACAACAAGTTTCAATTTGGGAGTTTTCTTTCTCACAATCGCCTTATAAATGTCATATTTGCATGTCATTTACTCGAAGTGTGAAGTTAACATGTACTATGCCAGACTTGTTGAAAAATCAATAAAATGAATTTAAAAAAGAAAATTCTGGTAGCTGGTCGTTGAGGCGCGATGCAAAGAGGTCCATGGACATGGGACCACAGACACGTTGGAGGCGGAGAAAGATCTCTGTGCCTCCAATCGCTGTAATCTGAGGAATGGCGGTAGTGCTAGTCCGCTACCACATTCGTGAGACCTGGGAGATACTCCGCAGTGACGGAGACTCGATGTTCCAGACAGAAGTGCCGAAAGTCTTTGGCTAACTCCGCTAGAGGCCTTGATTTGGTACCACCCAGATGATTGATGTACCTTTCTGTGGAAATGTTGTCCATTTTCAGCAAGATACAGCAACTCTCTCTGCCTCTGGCAAAAGAGCGCACCGCGAAAGAGCCTGCGAGGAGCTCCAGGCAGTTTATATACATTTGCAGTTCCTGAGGAGACCAATTCCCTTCTGTGGCGACTGAGCCAAATCTCGCTCCCCAACCGGAGCAGCTGGCATCCGATTCAATGACAATATCTGGGGTGGATCCGAAGATGGCTCTGCTGTTCCAGGCTTCCATCTGAGTGAGCCACCAGTTGAGTTCCGTTCTCGCGGCCGGCGAGTGTGTCAGACGCTGAGAGTAGGAGAGGCTCCGTCTCAGGTGCTGACCTTTTAGCCTCTGTGATTCTCGGTAATGAAGAGGCCTGGGAAAAATGACCTGAAAGCAAGAGGATAGGAGACCTAATACTCTAGTTAATTCTCGCAGAGATATGAGGTTCCTCTATAGGAGTCTGCAAATCTCCCGTCGGCTCGAGTGTTTCTTGGCTACGGGGAGACTGAGCTGCAAATTCTGGGTATCCACCACGAACCCCAGAAATTCCAGACTCTTGGATGGACAGAGGATCGATTTTTCTCCCAATTTATGAGGAAACCAAGACGGTGTAGTAGGTCGATGGCCAGCCTGACCTGTTCTAGCAGGGATTGAGAATGAGCCATGAAGATGTCGTCTAGGTAGACTATTAGCCTGACCCCCTGCTCTCTTAAGCGAGTTACTACAGCCCTTAGAATTTTGGTAAATGCCCAAGGTGCTGAGGAGAGCCCGAAAGGTAAACTTGTGCACTCCCAGTCTGTTTTTCCAGGAAAACCCCAGATAGCTTACATGCGCCTGGTGTATGGGTACTGCGAGGTAAGCGTCCTTTAGATCCAGGCGCACAAGCCAGTCGTTCGGTCTCAAGACGTCCCTGAGCATGTGAATCCCCTCCATCTTGAAATGACGGTAGACAATGAAATCGTTGAGAGCCCTTAGATTTATCACTGGGCGTACTTTGTTTCCTGGGCACCAGAAATATAGGGCTGAAGAAGCTGCCCTGGCACGAGGAGGGGCGAAACGCCCTTTTCAGGTATAAGCTGTGTATTTCGTTGTCTAGTGCTGTCTTGCCTGCTGTTGACATTATCGGAGCAGGGCGACCGGCCTGATAGGGTTGAGTGAAAAAAACTCTTAAGTGCAGGCCACGCGCTGCGTCCCTGACCCAGGCGTCTCCTGATAAGGAGTCCCATGCTCGTGCAAAGAGAGCTAATCTCCCTCATATGGTGGTCTGCGGCGTAGACGCTGCTATGGGTACACTGACCTGTGGGTTGTTGCTGGGCTGGGTATCTCGCAACTTTTATCCAGCCACGACCACTTCCCCGCCCTCTTGAGGGGAAGAAAGTGTCCTAGCGGGCCTGCCAATCTCTGGAGTGTTGAGGTCTTCTATCAAATGTGAAACGGCCGAAAGAGCGACCATTGCCTCGTCCGGCCCTGGAGAAAATGTTGGTAGCGAAAACCCTTTTAATGGAGGCCTGAGCCTTGTCCAAGGCGGTAAAGGTGCCAACAAACTTTGACATCTCCTTCATAAATGGGTCCCCGAAAAGCAAACCCTGTGCTGCTGCTCCTGACTCTGTCTGCCAACTGTCCCAATTTAGCATCAATCTTGAACAGGATGCCTTTCCAGCGCTCGGCCGAGATGGCGCAGCTGGCATTTCCCAGTAGACAGTGCTCTTTGAGCCCAACCCGAAAGAATTACTTGATCAATGGGGTCGCCAGAATCAATGGCCGCCTCAACTAGGTCCATTATTTTCACCAAGGGACCCGTGACGTCCAGGACTCTGTTCTGGTAGGACCTCCAGGCGCGGTCAATTCCTTTCCTCAGATCTTTCACATTCTTTCCCAGAAATGTGATCATTTTGGAGTCTAACTTCGGAGTTAGAGCCACCTTCTCTGGAATCTCTTGGCAGGGGCATTCTGCTCTGTCTGGCTTTAACTTCTTTGTCTAGAGGCTTATGCAGCCTGGCTTTATTCTGGCTGTAGCACAGTGCAGTCGATTAAGAACTTTGAAGTGTGTTAGCCGGAACCTGTAGTTAAAGGACATGTCCTTTGTTAGTTTACATATGTTTGTTGCACATCGATGAACTCAGTCTGTAGGTCTTGACCCTACTTAACGTGCCATTGGACACTATGGGCTGTGTATTATGTTGTACAAGGTGGATATTCTCCTCTTTGTCTCTGCAGAATTAATTATTTATGGTAGATGTGTGTGGGGTAGGTTCAATTGGGAATGAGGGCCAGTATGACCTAAACGCTGTCCACATATGCTGGTAATAGTGTTTGCAACAGTCCCCACCTATCCTATCTTAGCCATAGCATTGTTATGTTAAAGAATATTTATAATGCGCACGATCCCCATCAGAGTTGTCCCTTGGTGGATCTGAAAAGCAAGAGGGTAGGGTAAGTCAGTAGGAATGTGTGGGAAAAGCGCAAGCAAGCTGTGATGTGCCGTTAGTAGCTTCAGATCAGTTTACACTGTTTGCCGAGCATAGGTGTGATTTTTAGGTCGGTAGTTTTCATGTGCTGTTGTGCGAAGCTATGTGTGGTTTGTTTTATTGTTGCGGCGTTGTGAAGTGCGTGCGGTTTGTTGTGCAATGAAGGTATGGTTGTGTTTTGTTTAGCGTTTGAGTGTTGTAAGCAGAGGGATCAATTTTTTAGTGGGTGGGTTAGTGGTGGTGCTCATTCATACCTCCTCCGCTTTGGCTACCTGTTGTACACGTCTCTGCCAGTGTCCTGTATTGTGGTGTGCTGGGGGAGTCTCCCTCCTATATTCCTTGCAGGGTTGTGGGTTGTCTTCAGGGATATTTAGTGGTGATGCCGCCTCCACCCTCTTGGCCCCCCCCCCCTGTGTTCAGACTAATGTATTTCCACAATGCTTCAGCCCCTGGTATATCCTGGTGTGCAGCCACCATCGCTTCCCTAGGCCCCTTGAGGTGGGGGGCTCTTCCCTGGGCCCTTGAGCTACCTGGGCCCTGTGGTTGATCTGTTAAGTCGCTACTCTTTCCCCTTCAACGTTTATGCCCGCTGTCTGTGGTTCAACCTAGGACGCCCCCATCTCTCTCGTTAGCCTCCAGTAGGGCCCTCCATGGGAACCCTGGTCTCCCTACCTCACTGCACTTGTCGTGGTGAGGTGTAGTCCTCAGTCTTGTGATGTGTGTTCATTCTGAGGGGTGTGGGTGTTGCTCATTTGTTTTCGTCCGGTTCTGAATTGAAGAGCCAGGTTTTTAGGAGTTTTCAGAATTTTTGATGGTCCTTCATGTTTTGTATTTCTCTTGGGAGGGAGTTATACATTTTTGTGGCTAGGCAGGAGAATGCTGATCCAAGTTTTTTTTCCTTGTGTGGAGTTGTGGTTCCAGGCGGATGTCGTTGCTGGATCCGAGTGTTCTGGTTGATTGGTAAATGGAGATTTTCTTTTGTAGGAATTCTGCTCCTTGACCGTGGATGGCCTGTGTGCGTTATGCACATACATTGTTTTGAATGTGATTTGTTTTTTGACTGGCAGCCAATGTACCATCTTTAGCGCAGGAGTGATGTTATCCCTTCATGAGAGTTTGAGAAGTCTGGCCGCTGCGTTCTACATTTTGTTAGTTTCTTCAGTTGATAATCCGGCATTCTGATGTAGTCTGTTGGCGTAGTGTATCCTGGACACGATTAGGGAGATGATGGCTAGTGTTTTGTGCATAAAGGAGAGGAATGGTAGGATATTTTTGATTGTGTGTAGGTGGAAGAAGCATTTCTTGATTGCGTTTACTTGTGGTTCTAGGGTTAGCTCGTTGTCCATTAGGATTCCAAGGTTTTTGACTGCGTTGGTGCTGTTCCTAGTTCTGTGGGCCATGGGATGTATTGGTGGTTTCCCTGGGTTTTGGATATAATCATGATTTCTTTCTTACCAGGCTTTGCTAATTTTGCTGTCCATGGTGGGGTTTAGGGCGGGGTTGTGCCAAAGAGACAAGCTTGCGTCATAGGGAGGGGGGGGTCAGAAGGATCCCCAAGCAGTGAAACAATTTCTTCAATGTGGGAACGGTATTCCTCACTGGGTCTAAAGTATTGTCTGGTTTGTAGTGTTCGTCTAACATGTAGAGATTTCAACTCCACTCGCCGCCTCACTCTCTTGCTTAACATGAGGGGGAGCCGGCATGGCTCCATACCAATACGCAGGAAACCAAACCAAGTAGTAAGTACAATTCAAAGTCTGGTGCCGTGAGGCCCCCAGATGCATATGGAACATCACATTTGCCCACTTAATTGTAATTGATCCTGTAGCCCATACAAACTCAGAACAAAGATTCACAAGTTCTGTTAAAAAAAAAAAAAAGGCTCTGCCTGGCCATGACGGTCTATTCTGAAACATGTATAGCAATTTCGTCAGTATGGTCATTTTTTAGCAGTGAGACTCTGCCCATTAGTGGCATTGGTAACCAGCCCCATCCTGCCATTGTTGACCTCAATCAGATCACATACGTACCGTAGTTGCAGTAAATCATGTAGCTGTTTAAGTTTGAGAAAGTTATACCCAAGTACATAATTGCGCCGCCAGGCCATATGAGGCCACCCATATTGACATGCATCAGTTTTGGGTGTTGGTGGAATAACTTCTGATTTGGCTATATCAACACATAATCCTACTGAGTATCTTCTGAAAGTGGCAAACTCTAGGATCATGGGCTCTGTTGTGATCTGGATATCTCACAAATTCTAGGATATCTGCATAAAGTGATTTTTACATTGGGGCGCCACACAGTCTAATGCCCTTGTTTTTCAACTGGTCAGCCATGCGTTCCATCACTGGGGCAAACTGTAGTGGGGAGAGCGGGCACCCTTGCCTTGTGGCCCGAGCTGACGAGTATCCAGTTAAAAGGAAATGGTGCCACAGAAACATTTGTGGTAATTTAGGTCTTGATATGCACAGACCCAAAAATCAGATCTTCTGAATGCAGGCATATTGCCACATAGCATGTAGAAGAGTTCTTTCTATCCAAGCATGACCAGCTGTTGGAACAAACTGCACATCAGAAAACACGTAAGATGAATTTTGACAGATCTGATTAGATCCACTTCGCTTAGAACTGTTTTGGTGCAGGATACCAAATTCAGTTCAAAAATCTGTTTTGTCATCACAGGTTTTTTTAAAAAAAAAAAAAAAAAAAAGGTATGCTGCATATAGGCTTAGGATAAAAACCAATAACTCAGTTAGAAAATGAGATGCCCATACATGCCTATGAGGAGCAGGATACAAATTACAGAAAGCAAGAACCCAGTGGCACAATTTTAGAACGGAGCCAAAAGATTATCGAGCAAAGGATTTCTTAGCAGCTTCTTCGGTGGTGTGTTTCAACTTCACCTTGTTTCTGAAGGCAGCGTAGTACTTTAAAAAAAACACGTGTGAAGAATGGTTAATTTCAAATCATTTAATTATGGCTCCATCCTCTGATTGGATGGAAATTGTAATTCCCTTGAATGGTAGAATTGGGATTAAGGAGAGCAGAAGCAATTTATGGCTGCTCCTCTTTTGTATCGGTGTTAGAACTCGCTGAAAATGATGCTGCACCACTGACTGAAGTTGCCAGCGTAGTCTACATTGAAGCCATAGCACTTCTCTGAATAGGTGTGAAGGATGTGACATTTGTCAGTGCTGCATACAAAAGCCGATTTGGTGTGGATTATCCGGTTGACTCACTCCTTTCAGCAGTGAATCAGGGGACTCTGGAAAAATTGCTGCAGATTCTGTTGCTTCTAACGAAGGCTGTACCTTGTGGCAGTGGAGGCATGGGTCCATGTCAGTTCCCCCTCGTGTTTGATGCAGTCTGCCTGGTGAGGAGGGTCGGAATCGATCCCTGCTAACGACTCTGTAACACCGACCAAGACTCTGGTTCTAAGGGAATAGCGGGCCCTGCAACATGTTCCAGCAATGCTTCCTCAACCTGCCAATGGAGAGATCTGACCGCAGTCACAAAGGGCTTTCAATAATGCTGTAGAGTCCTCTTCAAAGGTTTAAATGCGAACAACTTGTGGCTATGTGCATAGGATGACAAATCAAGGTCTCATGTGTTTGCAGCCCATGTTTCCATGCTCAATTATTCTGCATATGCAGCAAACCTTCTAGTAAGGCTTTTAGCAGTCTAAGGCCTGTCTCCTTACGCACCTTGGCTAATTGGTTCTTAAAGTCTTCATGCTGGGAGGTGTAAGGGTGCAGAGATAGGAGACTGACACAGGTGTGATGTGTTTGTTGGCATAGTTTTTTTTTATTGAATAGAAAAAATAAAAAGAAAACCCTACCTTGCCCTAATTCTAGGAGGTGTTACCCTACCTCAACTAAAACTAAGGAGACTGTCCAGATGTCTTAAACAAAACAAAATAGTCCACTGTCCAGTAAAATGTACCATTTCCGACCCTTATAATAATAACTAACTCAACACTCACTGCTTCCCGTCTCCTGGACAGTCCTCGCCATAACGTCAAAATCCAGTACTATAATAAAAGGAAAACCCCACTTGTACAAACTTAGTTTCAGTATAGAGAAATGTTTTTACAAAAGTAAAGTTCCAGTTCACAAGATTTAGGACCAAAAGAGAGGCTCCTTTCCCTGGTAGTATCCCAGCTTCTGTGCATGCCAATAAGAGGTCCTCCTTCTTGGTTGCTTTTTCAAGTCTCTGCACTATGAGTCCCGTACCAAGTTTTCTCTTCTCATTTTTAGTTAAAGGGCATCGCTGGCTTCACTTGTTACTTATGTATAAGGTTAGTTGTCTTATTCTCCTAGTTGTTTCCTCTTCCTTGTAGACTTGGTTTACCCACCTGCCAAGTACTAACTTTACTTTAATAATTTCTATCGCGCACCGGGTAACCCGTAGGCTTGTGGGCGCAACACACAAGAAGACAACAAGGCGGCATGGCTACAGAGCCATGAGAGGAGGTGATTCCTAGGTGCTCCTGCTGATCCTCAATGATCCTGATGAGAACATATGATCTGAGTCAGCTACGACACATAATTTTGGAATTGCAGATGCATGAAATGAATGAGCAAGGAACGTGATCATAATTTCAGTGAATCGTAGCACAGCCTGAAAATTGTGAGCCGGAGAAGTGGTGCATCGTCCTGTCGGCAAAAAAACAAGATGGTGGCCGGACGAGAACAAAGGATTGAGCCGACTGGCTATAGCAAAGAATGAAGAGTGGTTGTGACACAGATGAGGCCCCGGCTGACTAGAAAGATAGGATCGTAAAAGGGCAAAAAGCAGGCTGGCAGATCTGCACAGCGCCGACTGGCACAGGAGCCCCTGCTGAGACTAGAAAACATACTGGCGGATTGAAACGAGGTAGAGAAGCATATGCAGAAGGTCTGAGGTGGCAAGACCCTTGCACCGGAGCTCCTGTCAGTGATCCATGTGCAACACAGGAATAATATAAGGAGCCTGGTAGCTTCATCAGGACACTCGAGTTGAGAACACAAGTGCAGGATTATATACATGGCCGCTGGCGCACCGGGACATCTTGCAAACTTTGTTAACAGTGCAACGATGGAAGGGACCAGAGGTATTCCATTGTGAAAGCTCGAACTGCATATGGCTACGTGGTAGCACCCTACAGGAAATGGCAGTATAGTTACATGGGATACTTTGAAGGGTGATACAGTAGCAGGCAAGAGAAAGGCGTGGACCGGGCATTCTGAAAATGTGAAACTGACTAACAATTGAAGTGCAACGGATTCCCACGCACATTGGAGGCACAGAAAGTGCACAACACTGGGTGAGATTGCTGCATGAATGAGACGGCCACGCAAGGTGGGATAAACAGCTACTGGACTGCTGCAACCCACACGCACAGGATGAGGGCAGGAACCACACCAACAAACGCTGCAGCTGTGCCCCAGGAGAGGTATGGCGGCCCGGCCTGGTTAGGAGATAGGGGCGTGGTAATACAAACATAGGAGCAGAGTGATGCTCTAGAGCTGACCAGCACGGCCTTGCAAGAAGGAAGTCAGGACAGAGAGTGGATGAAGTATCGGGCGACGGGGCATGGAATCAGGTGATTTTCGGACAGTGCAGGGAGGCGAATGAAAGGGACAAGATGCCTGGAACAACCAGGAGGCTGCAGCTGGACTAACCACAGCTACAGTTTCCACGCAACACGCTATGACAGCACACAGTCCCTAACGCGCGCAGCAACACGGTCCACAGCAATACCCCGAGTGCTCCTAGTTTATGAAAGAGACCTGCAGCAACCAGTCAATCAGGTGAGCTGTAATACAGGTGAGACTGTGCCTTTAGGGGTGCTAGACACTATAGAGGCCCCCAGGATGTGTAGCAGTCCCCAGAAGGGGGCGTAGAAGTCAAGTACAGTCTGTGGAACACTGGCTCCCCTGGAACAGGATCGCACCGATCCGGAAGGGGTACAAGAGTTTATATCTGTTAAAGCCAAGACACAGAGTGCTAACTGAAGGCAACACCGAGCACGAAATTGGGGTATCCGCTGGAGCATTTTGAAACTAACAGGAAGTACTAGGACAGAACTGAAAGAGAACTCTAGGGAAGTGCGGGTAACCGTGAAGGTTGGAGGACTGAGCAGACCGAAACACTACCACCAAACACCGTATGCACCCACCGAAGTAATGTTGGGGGAACTGGAGATCTAAAACAGAGGACACACGCCACGAGTTGAACTTTGAGGTGACGCCGGAGAAAGTAGTGGGCTTAGCAACAAGTACAGGTCCCAGAAAGATATATGTATACAACGTGCTGAAAGGAACAAAAGTAGAGAAACTGCCCAACATAGTACCACAGTAGGTAAGAAACGGAACCACTTTGATCTTAGTAGAAGAGAGCTACTGAGCAGGTGGGTGCAACAATGGCATCCAAGCCAAACAAGAGCAAAGGGAAACAGTCATCGATTTGACGCATTTGCCAAACCTGCACAAATGGCGGAAGACAACAGCGCAAGAGGCACAATGAGAGGAGGCACCCTGGCGAAGTGACCACCAGATACTAGAGGCCATAGTTGAGCTGAAGTCGGCACTGGAATTCAAAATTGATGCAATCAGTATTGATGTCAACCTCTTGAGACAGGATGTCTGGGCATTAGCAGAACACACAGGAGTGCTAGAAAAAGAGGTGGAAGGTAACACTAACACTGGCGTATATTGAAACATGGAGATTAAAAATGTCTTTTGACACTAGCAGAATACTGGGATATATTGTGTGCAGAAGGATCCGGAAATGTACTGAACAATACTCTTGAGTACTGTTGGTAACTTAGCATTCAATTTTTGTATTGTATGCATATGATACCCCGCACAACCAATTGTATCTTTTATAGGTATTTTCCCTTTGTTTCAAAAAAGCTCTGCCATAAAATGCACAATTGTAATATATATATATATATAATTTTTTTTTTTTTTTTTTAAATGTAAGTGGGGGGTAATATCTCCCATTGCTTGGTTTTGGAAGCCCTCACAATGGTTGGTTCCTCACACACATCCTTGAGAAATATGTATTACCGCCCAATGAATTCATTCATTCACCTGCAGACTCATGTTATCATTCATTAGCACTATCGATGGATGCTACAGTCAGAGTGTGCTTGAACATGGGCTTTATCCATTTTATCCATCCCACTTTCTTAGATGGTAACAGCATTTGCTCACTATCCATCTCCCCTGCTTTCCCCTGTTTTTCCATTTCCTTCTAGATCTGGAATTAATGGAACTAAATTAATCAAAATGCACATGTCTGCTTGCTTACTCCACCCTTGCCCCCGACCCAGATTAACTCAAGCACTGTGACTAACTCAAGCACTGTGACTAACTCAAGCACTGTGACTGCCGTTGAAACAGAAAAAGGGGGATATTTATTAAGCTTCCATTGAATTCTCCAAGACAGCCACCTTTTTGTAGTTGTATTTGTTTTTGAAAAACAAGTTTGCTCTTCCAGCTTTCGTCTGTTTGCCACAAACAAATTGGGTGATAGTGGTGATAAAGCATGCTTCGAAAAGCCCTACTGGCAATAAAGAGCTCTGTGCAGTACCTGCCAAAAGCTGTCACTGCATTTGCGCCTTAATTCAGGTGGTGGGCCATTACTGGTTGGGACACACTGGTTAGTCATGGTTTATTATGCCACCACTTCCTGCCTCAGTTGAACAATACAAACAGAAATAGTTGGATCAGCATAGGTACGAATATATTTTGGGACCCTTTGCAGAATGTTTATGGTGGCCCACCCAATCAGAGTAGTGGTATTCTGGGCATTATTAGCTGTTTGTTGCCCAGAATTATCCTCTCATGGACAGCTTTCTCCAATGCTGGTTCCATCCCTC
The DNA here is from genome assembly GCF_040938575.1 of Ambystoma mexicanum. Taxonomy (NCBI): domain Eukaryota; kingdom Metazoa; phylum Chordata; class Amphibia; order Caudata; family Ambystomatidae; genus Ambystoma; species Ambystoma mexicanum. The sequence continues at coordinate 1,189,031,591 of NC_090927.1, forward strand.
TGTGACTATTTATTTTATTTGTCCCCGCCAATTACATAATCCTGGCTCCCAATTACACTTCAATCCTAGCATACAGCTCTCATTCCCTCCCCTGCCCCCTTCCCTCTCACTCTGCCTGAACTGTTCTCTTTCCCATCACCAAGCTCTTGGGCTATATGATCTCTGCGCTGTTACTGACACCATTCCCCCTCAAGCCATTTCACACTGCCTGCGTTTAACCCAAATGACTCTAGTCTTCTTCCTTGACCCACTGCCACTGACTCACACTTTACATGCACCATTCAAGGGGGGTGGGCAGCTCAACTTACTCTTTACTGTACCATGCTCTCTGGTCTAATGCTGTTGGATTGCCCTGGTCATGCTGTCATACGCAGGTTCCTCTTGTTGCAGAATCCCAGCGCTCCTATTTGCCATAGCAACACTGGACAGGTGGAACAAACGGGCTCATTAAAACCACTTTTGTTTCTTTTTGGGCCAACACAACCACTTGGACAGTACTTTGACACCCTTGGGAAGAAACAATGGCAACCATTATGTGGCGTTAATTACTGACCCATTTGCACACACGCAACACACTGGGCCATATTTTATTCGCTTCATCTGCCGTCAGGGAGGGGGCACTGCCCGCCAAAGCTTTCTTTAGGGAATCGCGGCTTCTACAGGCAGGGGGAGACCGAGACAACTTCCTGAACCCGGTTGCTATGTAATGGGATGGAGATGCACGTAACAACCCGTATAGCAGTAGGGCAGCACACAGCAGGGTGCACAACATGGACAGTCTGGCAGCTGGCCTGATGGATCATGTCATCTTACCATGCAAAGTCCCCAAGGTATCCCCTGTTAACCTCGCCAGCCCCCCCAGATTTTATGCGTCTCCTACACCCCTGCAGCAGAGATGGCACTCGGGTGAAACATATTTACAAAGACCGCACTGGACACACACTATCATGTATGTGTGCGCCTTGTGCGTTTTTTCAAAAAATATTTTTTATTACCTCAGCAACCATACTCCCCGGCAGCCTCATTTCTGCTTCTACAGTGCGCTGCCATTCCGAGAAACACATTTCACGGGATGTGATGAAGCACTGGCTGTGAGATTGTTGGGGGGGGATTGTTGCTAAAGTGCAATAACTCAGCAGGCTCCCCATTTGGACCAAAAGGGCTGGTTCAATCAGTCCGCAGCAGGCTGGCAGATTTAAAAGTAGAAAAAGTGACACACTAGTGAGAGTTGCTCTGTTTTACAAAGTTCTTTCTTTAGAGTAGTGGTCTTGTAGCCAATAACATGGAGGCGTGGGCGGAGATGTTTGTATGCTGTAAAACTCAGACTCCACGCTCCTCCCTGGAGACATGGGGAAGAGCGTACATACCCTGAGTCTCCGGGTTAAACCCAGAGGTTTGGCAGGTATGGGCACCACTGCTTGAAGCCTTGGTTTCCACGCATCTATGATCTCCAGAGTGGTCTGCAGCCGGTCTCCCCAATACTGATGCAGTTTTGTCTATTTCTTTCTCTTGGTACTACTCGTATTTTCTCTTCCTTTCCATTCATTAGTCATTCTGCACTCTTCCTGTGGTCTTTGGTCTCTACTGCTGCTGTTTGCAGCTCTGCTGCCACAATTACTTCAGCTAGTGCTCCTTCATCTCCTTTCACGTCTCCATCTGCTGCATATGTTTCCATGGCTACTGTAATTCTTGCCACCACTGCTATGGCCTCCACAACCACAGCCCCTGCTGCCACCACTACAACAACGTGTTTGGTCACTTGTATTGATGTGGCTGTTGTGAAACATAAAGAGGACTAAAATGTGTCCAGTTCTCTTCTAGTATTGGTGTTTCTTTTGCAGAACAGCTGTCCTGATATATTCCAATAGTGTCTTTGTGGGAAAAATAGACAAAGTTAGACGCATGGTTTGCCCAGTGTGGGAGTATTGTTAGTTGGCCACACCAAGGGATGATGCCTCTAGGTTAATCACAGATGGTATAAACCGACAAATCTTACATTTACTGGTGTTTTTATTTTGTTTTCTAACCCAGGCAGAATGACCTTTAGGTATTACTACATATGACCCACTGCATGCTCTTAGCGGCTATAGCCCGCCTAGGTAAACATTGGAAGACACACCACCCTCGAAAGAGGAATGGCTCTGAAAGATGTGGGACATTTATAATTTGGAAAGGTTGGCCAGTTGGATCAATGATTGTCGGAAAGATGTGGAAATTGAATGCAACCCTTCTGTAGTAAATATATAGAAACGTGTAATTTGTTTTTCTCCCCATAGTGAGTGTGACTACACTATTGAACATGATTGAAAAGTATTTTTGGAAGTGGAACTTACTTGACTGGAGGGGAGTTGGAATTAATGGAATTAGAAAGATGTATGAAGAGGTATACCTCTATGTATGAGACCCAGTTTAAACAATGACTAATTCAAACAATATATAAGGGACAGTATTCGCTGTAAGGTTGGGGGTAAGGGGTTTCTGGCATTTGGTGTTTGCTCAAATATGATATGACTTCATACTCTTTACATTTCGTATTTTTTAACTAAGTAGACTATACAGCAAGGAACAAAGGGGATTTGTTTTCTATAATAACCCCTCAGCATTAGAGTTAGCGTTTGACCTGAGTTTGGATAGTCAGTCTTTACCGGAAGGTACATTGGTAATTTTTGTACTGTTATTCAGTAATTTTACTTCTGGGTGCTGTGAGGATGACATTTACTTCTGTTTCTTTTTGGTCCAATCAAAAATGCCAATATAAAATGAATTTCACAAGCAAAGGTCCACAATCTAGTCCAGCAAAAGCAAATGGTTGCAGGACCTATTAGGTTAAGACTTTACTCCTCACTCAGGCGAATTAGGAATAATCACCTTTTTTATTTAATTTAATTTTCACCCCTTGTAGTTGCTACAACAGTTTAGCAATGTAGACTGTTTATTCTGAATATAGCGATGTAGACTGTTTATTCTGAATAGTATGCACCATGGGTTGGCTCACAGGTATAATGTGCATTAAGCATTCGCCATATTTCACAAATTATTTTGATTTGAAGTTTTATATGGCCTATTGAAGCATTTAAAAGTGCTTTTGTTTCCCAGGTTTGTTGGATTATTCTGTGGTCCAAAGGCATTTTAAATTCATTCTTTTAGACTACATATGAAGTATTGAGTTTTCAAAATATTAAATTTGTTCCTTCATCTCCCTCATTTAGGAATGTTTGGCGCTTCTCGAGTACAGTATGTTGCTGACCAAACATTGAGAATTGTTTTCACCAATGATGACCCATCCATCGTGATGACTTACGATACCGTTCAGGGTTTGCACACAGTCTGGGCTCTTCGTAAAGTCAAACTTGAGGTAAGGGAGAATGCGTCAAGAGGCCACCTAGCCAAGAGTGGGGCAGGCACACCAATTTGCGTATTATATCAAAATTACTGTTTCTTTGACCATTGCAATTACTGTAGTTGGGTTTCTCTTTATTTGTCATATTTGTCTGGTATTGCATGGTTAAATTCAACACAATAATGTTCATTTAACATTTATGTTAACCCCACTGTGAAAATCTGAATGAATTCCTAGAATTTTCTGCTCTTTTCAGTTAGCAGAGGCATCTGTCTTGATTGTCTGCTCTCATTCTTGCTATTGCTTTAACAAAGGAGATCTGTTCGAACCCTAGCATTAAGGAGCTAGAGAAGGATGGGTATGGCTTCAAAATATCCTTATTATTTGGTGTAAGGTTATCCCACTCCAAACCAGAGACCTCCATACCTGCTTTACAATCTTTACTATCTTTGTATGAGAAGGCTTTAATGTGAATTTAGCTAAATGTAAACTAATAAATATCTCTTCCTAGGTAATACGTTTGTTGATCACCACTTTGATTGTGGACCCTGTGTTTGTGCACTTCTGGAGAATTCAACCAATTAGACACTTGTGCATGTATGTAGGAGTAGGGGCCGGTGTGGATGTCTGCTAGTGGAGGGGCATTTGAGGGGCCCCCATAATAGAAAGAAATGGTTGAATTCAATTGGACAGAAAGTGCATTAAAAAAGTGCACATGGTCAAAAAAATTCCTAAACCCAGAACAGGCTGCCTGAGATTTACCTCCCCATTCAAAATAGCAGACTCCAGCATGACGTTTCTGGGCGATTTCTTCCTTCTAGGGCTTCTGATCTCTACAGGGCCAATTACCTCCAACCAATATCTAAAATACGAGAGGATGTTAGTCTGGAAGTCATTCTCCATCAAATAGCTTGGGAGAAACACTTCAATGAAAATTAAGTCTCCATTGACTCCTGTATATTTTCCAAGTCCTGCCAATAGTACTACTCTCCATGCAAAGAGACTCAATGCAACTTATTTGTAAGGGTTCCAAGCCAAGACCTGCCCAGGGAGTACTTTGTAAATCCCAAGATAAGGGTGTCTTGGCCTGTCTGAATGTTTTGTGGTCCTTTTTAGGATTGAAAGTTGCAGGAGATTTCGGGTTTGCTCAATCCGAGGTCGACTACATTATGTAGACGCAAAGAAGATTGTTATAGGGAAAGCCATCAGACGTGTGCTCTGGCTTCCCCTAATGGAGAGACGATTGACAGTTTACACAACCACTTTAAATATTTGGTGTAGATTTGGCATCTTTCCACAGGCACCTAACTTTAATAAATGGAAATCCTCAGTTCAGACCTTGCTAGCATACAAATGACTTACAAAAGGGTAAAACGTGGATACAAGACCGCCAGGGGGGTGCAGATGGCATGCATCCTTGACGTGCTGTCTCCCTCAACCTGTAGCACGGAATGGCTGAAAATATGTACTAAAATCGACTGATTTACATCGTACTCGACCTCACGGGAATCTGAGAGGTGCAAGAGAACCCCCCCTGCTCGAGTTTGGGAATCCGTGCACAGCCAGACTGCCAAGCTATTGGAGGGGAAAGACTGTGGCCGGACCCTTTTGGGGAATCACGCGTGCACTACACTGCCTGCATCGCACCCTATCTTACCCATGGAGTCTGAGGTCTTCAATACTCATGAGATAGACCACTGCACCAAACTCTGAAGTGATGCAGTGCAATAGTGGATCGCCAGGACTACCTGCAATGCATTTGGGCGGGCGGTGGCCAGAAAAAACTTGAGCCAGGGCCAGACTGACACTGAGATTCCCAAGTCGGGCTGCACTGCACTGAGAGTAGAGTAACCCGGCATAAACATAGATCGACGGGAGCACTGATGCCCCCCGATGTCCTACTTAAGTAAGGAGGATTAGAGCACTGGGGAGATAGGAGCGTGAAGGCGGTGGGAACATAAGCCAAAGAGACGGGCTCCACCAGGGGAGCGGAACACAGGGCAGCGCGACTGCTGAGTGGTGGCACAATTGAGCATTGCGACTGGACCAGGAACTCCACGAGTACATGGTGAAGCAAGAGACCCTGAGGGACTTGCATATAGGCACCCCGTAGCCGAGGGGACTCCCTGCTGGCCCTTCATTCCTGCGAGCCCCGGTGCGACAGGTACTTTGATTGAGGTTCACTGTACACCCCACCCCCCCCCCCCCCCCCCCCAGACGAGTCCGCCTGTTTATTCTAAATCGCGCCCTGGCAGAAGGGGGTTAGACCAAACTCTTACCCAGGCAGCACTTGATCAGCTCAGGCTCCATGTGAATCGGGAACGGATTGCTCTGCAGTACTTCCAGTTCAAAATTGAACTGTGTGGTCTGAGTTGGAATTGATGAGTGTGCAGTTGGGAAGATATCGGAAAGGCAAGGAACATCTATCTCACGGACCACTGGAGTCTGCCCTTGCAATCGCCTATTGGGTCGTTAAATAGATATTGGTGGATGCCACATGCTGGATCGCAATACTGCAGAGTTGTTAAACAGTTTTTGTAGGAAATCTGACAGCAATGATGTGACAGTGGAAGAGGCCCCCGCTGCCATAGATGCTGACCAAGAAGGATCTACCAAAGCAGACATCCGATTGCTTTTGAATGAAACAAGGTCCATAAAGAGCAGACTGTCAGTCGCGATTTCAGAGCATAAGGGCAGGGTTGAAAAGGTTGAGAATAAGCTGGAATCCCTGGAAAACAAATAGTGTTACTTGCTAAAGATTCACTGCTTTACTTGATTGAACAGCTTTTATAGTGCTTTACTGTAAAGTTTAGGTAATCTCACTTTGGGATTACCAAGCGTGTACATGTGTATATGTGTGTTGTATGCTTTGCTTGAGTTTTACCTGCTTAGTCTTTTAAGACCTAATACATTTGTACCTCTGTATGGACTCGAACAATGGACTGTTCCTATGTGTGGTTCACTGTTCTTATGCCCCACCCCATCGAACCTAAAGTCTGCTTTACTGCTAAATTCACATTACTGCGATTGAGTTTGGCTAGACTGAGTGTGGATAACTGTGTTCACTGTATAGGTTGGAATTTGAGAATCCTCCCATGGGGCAGGTTCTGAAAATCCATCTTAAAACCACACCTTTTCAGGTTCTTGAAGAGGCTACATCTCGTGCCCAGGCCCATCATCCCAGCAGCCTTTTCAGGGTGATCATCAAAAGCAAACATCTTTGACTGAAGGTTAAAATGAATACAGGCACCACAGAAGAGGAGTGGATGTGGTAGAAGTGCTCACACAAAAACCTGGATCTCCCCTTTTGAAGAACCCTCCCATCCTTACCCGTAGGCGTCCGCATATCTTTCATCCACCAATGGGGGTGTGTAACTTTCGACAGATGGGTCTTGGACACATTGTCCTGCAGTACTGTATAGAGTTCCGAACTACCCTACACAATGCTACCAGGAAAGAGTCGCACAAAACCCAAACATCCACTCCTGCGAAAATACTACAGCAGAGTCTTCAATCTTTGTTGAGGCTCCCTGAAGCAAAATGTTACAATGCCTATATTAATAGGTTTACCAAACATTTCTATTTCCTGCCTTAAGTGGGCATCTGTGTCATTCTATCACCTTCTATGTTTTCCGGTGTACCTTTAGGAGTCTTACTAAGATGAGGGGTGTACCCATTATAAATAAAATCTTACATTTGGTATTTTTCTTTCTGAAGGATAAAATTATTTCGAGGGGATTGGGTCCTCCGACGTATTCCATATCTATGACGGGTAATGTCCACAGCTGTGCTGCTTCGGAAAATCTTCGGCTCCTGCGTCAATGACGTCGATGCACCGTCCCCAAGGACCTCCTCCGATGGCCGACGTCACCCAATGTGATAAGTAGGACGCAGGACGCCCATAGCCTCAGTTCTGTTTTTTCCGCGAACGTGTTTGCTTTGTGAATCTCGGTACGCCTCGACTCTTTGGAGTTTGCTGTTTTCTTCTCGGTTCGTTGAACCTGTTCGGTTTTTTGTGAAGACCTGTTTGTGGCGATGTCTACTTAGTCTGCAACCCCGCGTCTGGGCTTCAAGAAATTTGGGGACTGTGGGTCCAAGATGTCGGTCACGGACTCGCACGACGCCTGCCTCTGGTGCCTTGGGGGAGGCCCACGATAGGGACGACTATGTCGACTGCCAGTCGCTCACGGCAAAGGCCTTGCGGGAACGCAAGAAGAAGCTGTCGGTAGGTCGGAGGTCTGCTGGGCTTTCGACGGATGACTCGAGGGGCGACTCTCCGCGTCATTGTCGGAAGTCCAGTGGGTCACCTTCCAGGAGTAGGTCTCGCCACTCCTCCGCCTCTTTGAGGCATTCCCGGATGCGCCGGCATCGGTCGGCTTCCCCGTCCTCTTCCGAGGACTCTGCCCGTCGGCGGGTCGCTTATCCCTCCATGCAAGCGACACCGGATGAATGGGCTTCCTTCGGGAAGCAGATGCTAGCGATTCTTGAATCGCAGGGCACCGGTCCGTCCGCGCCTCCGAGTGGGGTCTGTCGGCACTGGTCGAGAGACACCGCTCGTACGCCTTCGGGCTTGGGTGGTCGGCACGGCTCGCGGGAGAGGTCCCCCTCGGACAAGGGTAGCCGTTCTCGCCATGCCCGTTCCAGGGGTCCTGGTCCTCGATGCGCTCGAGACCGTGTGATCCTGTTCTGTCTTCGAAGAAGACGTCGACGCCTGTGGCGCCGAGGTCGTCGACGATTTCTTTCGAGGCTCCGCCTCCGAGGGGGTCGTCGGCGCCTAGGTCGTCGAGACACGCTCGGAGCTCTGGCTTCGAGGCCTGTGTCGACGCCGTCAATGCTGGCGGTGCTGCAGCAAACGTCGACGCCAATTCGCTCGACGCCGTTTCTGTCAGCGCCGACTCGTTCGGCGCCCTCGACGCCTTTCGAGGCGATGGTGTCGGAGGGTCCCCGTGGCATGGGGTTAGCCCCTAGAAAGGCTCTGGCTAAGGCCAGGCACTGATTTGGTCCCCAGATGTCTTCCTCTCCCCGCCTGGAGTACATTTCAGAGGGTGATGAAGGCTCTGATGACGGCTTGGTTACGGTACCAGATGAGCTTATCTCGAGCCACAGCCAGTTTGATGATCTGAGGCAGTCACTGCATGATGCCAGTGGACTGGACACCTCTCCGGAGGTGGAGTTTTGTAGGCCGGAGCCTGGCACTCATGCCGATTCTTCATATCGGCGCCTTATGTCTCGGGTCACCGAGTACTTGGGTTGGTCAGCTCCCCCAGGGGAGTTCGTTCAGGATGATCTCACGGACATCTTTGATCGTGGTCCGCCCACTGACCCGGTTTTGCCGTTTCATATGGCTCTGCAGAGAAGGGTGGCGGCGGCATTGGACTGCTCCCCAGAGTCTCCCGGCAGTGGGCAAGTCTTTGTCGCGAAAATACCGTCCAGCCAGTAGCGACCCCTGCTACTTTTCCAGGCACCCCACTCTGGAGAGTTTGGTGGTGCAGGCGGCTACGGCTCCGGCAAAGCAGGCGTCGTATCCTACCATCCCTCCGGATAGGGACGACAAACGTTTTGACGGCTGGGCGAAGAAAGTGTTTTCTTCTGGGGGGTATGGCGCTTCAGGCGGCCAACTCCATATGTGCCTTGTCTCGTTTCACACACACTCTGTGGAACTGTGTTGCATTAGCGGCTGAACGTATTACCGAAGGGGACGAACGGGATGGTTTCCTTGCTATGGTTCAGGATGGCAAGGATGCCATGTGTGAGGCCGTTCAGTCGGGTTTGGACATGGCAGATTGTGTCAGCCGATCCATGGTGGCGAGCACCGTAATACGTAGGTTTGCGTGGTTGCTGAAGTCTGGGTTCGCTCCTGATGTGTAGCCCCGGCTCTTAACATGCCCTTTGACGGTGAACATCTTTTTGGCAGCAAGGCTGACAAGAGCCTTGAGAGGTTGCAGACCTCCAAAGCTGCAGCGAAGTCGTTAGGGCGCTGCAGTTCGCCAACCTCCGCCTTTTCGTCCTAGGGGACAGCAATGGAGGGGAGGTTCCTTTCGCTATTACTCGTCCTTCAGTAAAGCGAGAGGAGCTTGCAGTCAAAGAGGCCACCGTAAGAGTGCCAGAGGTGGAAACCAGGGTCCTCGAGGTGCCAAGGCCGCTCGGGCAGTTGCCGCTTTGCCCTCAGGCAACGCCGCAGCCGCTATCACTCCGTCATGAGGCCAGGTCCCATGGTTCGCCGGTTGGGGGGAAGGCTGGCGCAGCATCTTGTAGAGTGGCGAGCCATTACGTCAGATGTGTGGGTTCTGGAGATCATAACCCACGGCTACTGTCTTCCTTTTCTGCAGAGGCCTCATGACAATCCACCTGGGAACCTCTCTTTGAAGAGTCTGGATCCGCTCCTTGCGCAGGAAATTCAAGCCCTGCTGGAAAAAGGCACCATAGAACTGGTGCCTGTAGCGGAGAGGAACAAGGGATGGTATTCCCCTTATTTTTTGATTTCGAGGAAAGACTGGGGATTGAGACCCATCATGGACTTGCGCGGTTTGAACAAACTCCTCAGGAAGGACAAGTTCAAGATGGTTACTCTCAAGTACTCCAGGCCCTTCAACTTCAGGACTGGTTGGTGTCTCTCGACCTCAAGGATGCTTACTTCCATGTGCCGATCCATCCCAAGCACAAGAAGTACCTGAGGTTCGCGGTTGGCGACTCGCACTTTTAGTTTCGGGTCCTGCCGTTCGGATTGACCTCCGCCCCAAGGGTTTTCACCAAGCTCATGGTGGTGGTGGCAGCGCATCTCAGGAAAGGGTGGATTCATGTCTACCCCTACCTGGACGATTGGTTGATCGGGGGAGCTCTCCCGAGGAAGCCCTGGATCATCTGTCCATCACCTACCACTCCCTTCACAAGCTGGGCTTCTCAATCAATTTAAAGAAGTCCCCTTTGACACAAATGCAGCGGCTCCAGTACATCGGAGCAGTGCTTGACACATCCCTGGGGCAGTGTTTTCCTCCCCAGGTGAGGGCTCTTCACATTCAGCAGATGGTGCACAAGTTTCAACTTGCCCAGAATCTCCCAGCGTCCGAGTTCTTGAGACCGCTCGGCCTCATGGCATCCTGCATTCTTCTGGTGCCAGAGGCTCGTCTGCGGATGAGATCTTTGCAGTGGGCACTCAAGCTCCAGTGGCCTCAGTCCTCCGGCAGGCGGTCGGACCCTGTTCAGGTGCCGCCCTCAGTCGTCCAGGACCTTCTGTGGTGGGCCGTCGAAGGCAATCTGATGAAGGGGGGCCCCATTATGGCTGCCCTGGCGGAAGGTGACGATCGTGAAGGACGCATCCCTCACGGGATGGGGAGCTCATGCCAACGAGTTGACAGTAGCGGTCGTTGGTCTCCGTCGGAGTCCAGACTTCATATCAATCTGTTGGAGCTGAGGGCCGTCTGGCTTGCCCTGATGGCTTTTCTGCTGACTGTGCGAGGAAAGAGTGTCCTGATTCTAACGGACAACATGGTGGCCATGCACTAACTCAACAAAAGGGGGGGAGGGGCAGGGTCACTTCCTCTGTGCAGGGAGGCGATGCAGCTCGAGTTCTGGGCCATCCAGCAGGAAGTTCCGATCTCGGCGGTTCATCTGGCCGGAGACGACAGCGAGACGGCGGATGCTCTGAGCAGGCAGAGAACGATCACTCACGAGTGGGAGCTGGCTCAGGAGATTCTCCTGGAGATCTTCGCCCTTTGGGGGACCCCTCAAGTAGATCTCTTCGCCTCCAGTGTCAACCGGAAGTGCAAAAGGTTTTGCTCGCGGGAATTTCCTCAAAGGAGCCTTAGGAGACGCGTTCGTGGTGGAGTGGTTATTCCCACTGCTGTACGCGTTTCCTCCAGTCTCCGTCATCCCGCAAGTACTGTGGAGGTTATGGAGGTTCGGTTCCCGGATGATCCTCATTGCTCCGGCGTAGGCCCGGAGGACGTGGTATCCGGACCTTCTCGACTTGTCCATCTGCCCTCCACGTCGTCTTCCCTACCGAGGCGATCTGCTCTCACGGGAGGGGGGGGGGGGTCAGGTTCTCCATCCAGAGGTCGGATCCCTCAACCTTCACGCTTGGCTTCTGAAAGGTTGAGGTATAAGGATTGGGACGTCCCTGAAGACGTGATGGAGGTGTTGCTCTCGGCCAGGCGGCCGGCAACAAAGTCTCTGTACCGTTGCCGTTGGAGAAAGTTCTGCGACTGGTGCAGAGTTAAGAATGTGGATCCTTTTGAACGTGACATTCCCATGGTTCTGTCTTTTTTGCTTTCTTTGGCCCACAGGAGCTTGCAAGTGGGGACCATTAAAGGTTACCTGGCGGCACTGTCCATCTTTAAGCGCTCGTCTGAAGAATGTTCCTATTTTAAGATTCCTTTGATTTCTCAGTTTTTGAAAGGGCTCACTAATGTGTTCCCTCCGTCACCTTTTCTGGTGCCCGGTTGGGATTTGAACCTTGTTCTTAAGTTTCTTATGGGTGCTCCGTTTGAGCCTTTACATTCTTGCCCTTTGAGACTGCTAACTCTTAAAACTGTGTTTTTGGTTGCTGTTACTTCGGCTCGCAGAGTGAGTTACAGGCACTTTCAGTTAAGCCACCCTTCACTGTGTTTCATAAGGACAGGGTTGTCCTTAGAGTTCGTCCTTTTCTTCCGGGGGTGGTTTGGGATTTTCATTTGAGCCAGAAGGTTGTTCTTCCGGCGTTCTATCCTCCTCCACATCCTGGTGAGGAAGAAGAGAGGCTCCATAGGTTTGATCCTAGGAGAGCGTTGAGCTTTTATATTTCGCGCATGTCCCGGGTCATAGTGGACGATCAACTTTTCATTGGTTACGCTGGAAAGCGTTTGGGTCAAGCTGTGACGAAACAGACTTTGTCTCGTTGGATTATTTTAGCTATCTCTGAGTGTTACCGCTTGGCGGGGAAAGGACCCTCCGGCTGGCTTGCGGGCCCATTCTACCAGGGGAGTGGCTGCGTCTACTGCCCTGCAGAGGGGTGTTCCTATTCGTCACATCTGTGATGCAGCCACCTCAGCTTGAGTACATACTTTTGTAAGTCACTACTCCCTCGATTCCATCAGAGGGCAGGATCTGGCCTTTGGCAAGGCAGTCCTTTATTCTGCAATTTGATTGGGCATGCTAAATTTGTGTTCTAAATTCTTTTCCCACCTCCTTGCTTGGTACTGCTTTGGGAGTCTGTCATAGATATGGAATACATCGGAGGACCCAATCCCGTCGAAGAACACGTTACTTTCTTACCTGGTAGTTCTTTCGATGGGATGGTCCGACGACGTATTCCATATCGCTCCCTCCCTCCCTACCTACCCCGCTGCAGAATTTCTTTTTAGATTGCAGCTTGCGTTCCGCAAGGCTTTGTGTGTCTGACTGGCAGAAAACTGGTGGCACACGTTCTGGGGGAAAAAACTATAACTGAGGCTATGGGCGTCGTGCGTCCTACTTATCAGATCGGGTGACGTCGGCCGTCGGAGGAGGTCCTCTGGGACGGCGCATCAACGTCATTGACGCAGGACGCAGATGCTGAAGATTTTCTGAAGCAGCACAGCTGTGGACATTACCTGTCATAGGTATGGAATACGTCGTCGGACCATCCCTTCGAAAGAACGTTACCAGGTAAGAAAGCAACTTTTTATTTTCTCAGGTTCGTCATCGCCCCTCCCACTTGAACTAAATGAAGTTCTCAAATTGTTCACTTTTTGTCATTAGGTGATGCTCCTATTAGCTATTGCCATTGAAATTGATGCTAGGAGAGAGATGGGATGTGAGGAGAGACGTGCACAGTATGTGGGTGTTTGACTCTTCACGCATGCATTGTCAGGAAATGGTCATGCTAGTACTAATGAAGATGCCCACCCATTACCTGCCCTTCCGTGCCCAAAGCATACCCCCTGGATCTATTTGAGCTACCCCAGTGCTGTTATGGGGAGGCGTTGTTATTTCTATGAAGTGTTGGGAAATGAAATGGCTTAATTATCTGTAAATGAGCTCCTGCATTCTCCCACTTGATTTTGTAATCAGGGTGTGTCCTTGCAATTTACCTTGCATTGAATTCCTATCAACAGCAAACTTTGACAAAGCTAACCGTTTTGCTCTTGGATATGCATTAGATGTGTATTTGTCAGGCACTGCCATGAATATGACTTATTACTAACATTTTCTGCCAGCAGTTGCTATCTTATGTCCAGATGCCAGTGCTCTGGCATTCTCAAGAGGACAGGAATGCCTCTCACTCGGGGTGGGAGGTCTACCAGAGCCAGTCCTACCCCTGAGGGAGATGGTGGCACTTGAGCGGGCCACAATTCCTGTTCCCCATCCTGTGCCAGTTTATTTCTGAGCAGTCCATCTTTCTCATGCCATGACTCTTCGACAAGATGCTTGCCAGTGTTCTCTTGCTTCTCCTAGTGACATCCCAAACCAACGTGAAAACTAGGGGGACGCATCTGATTGAGAGTAGTGATCCAGCATTGTGTGCCACCTGCTGCAACCCAATCAAATGTATGCAGTTCCCTAGGATTCTATGATCTGCTGGCGATGGAGGGAGATGGCAGCGAAAGAGGAGCAATGCTTCACCACCAGTACGCAGCAGACGAGGATTTCACAGATACTGCAGCAGGGAGCACCCATAGCCGCAGTCCAAAGCCCCTAGACAACAAGGATCTAGAACGGGGGATTGAAAAATCCCCCAATCCATCCCAAACAATGGGACTTGCCACTGTGGCACAAGGAACAAAGCCCCTAGACAGTAACTCGAGTATAGTTGGAGAAGACCGAGCAGGAGTGTTGGGTAAGATCTTCATAGCAATGAGAAATCTTCCTGGGCTGTGTCAACCCCAGACTCTTTGTCTTTACTGGTGGATTCTCTTTTTCTTATACCTCTGTGTGGGAACCTTTTTCCACACTCACAATCTTTTACTGCTTTATGGATCTCATTTTTAAGACTCTCCATAGTGTATTTTAAAAGTTATCCTCTTTGACAACTTTTTGGCAATAAGTGCCTATTATTGCTGGGTTGTCCTAGGGGCTCCCCTTTTAACTTTCGAAGTCTAACCCTTTGAGAACTACAGTTCCCAAGGGTAGAAAGGTTCTTTAGATCCCTTTTACATTTTATTAGGTGAGACCATCACCCCCTACTGTATGCAGAGTCCTGGGGAGATACCGTTTATCCCCTTTCGCATTTTAAATATAACATTTATTACAAGGACAAACTTACTGTTAATGGCTGTTGGCAGTGAACCTTTTTATTAATTCCGTGCACCTTTACCATGGGCTGTTTGCACAGCCCCGGTAAAGGCGCCCATGGGTGCTCATTTAAACAAAATGGCCTGTGCCTTCTTTTTTGTCATTTTAGTGTTCCTTGTCCTTTCTTGTTCCTTCCCCTGACCTCCAGGGTAGGACATTTCTTTGTTTGATTTTTATCTTCGGCGGGAGTCCTGTGGACTCCCCGCCCAGGCTCCAGAGTGTCTGTGAAAGCAGGAAGCAAGGGAGGAGTCCAAAACTATGCAGTCCTTTGTCTTCCAGCCTGGTGTGAGAATCCAGTTCAAACTGGGAGGCTGGCTGTCCTGAAAGGATTGCCAACCCCCACCTATCCTCCCCCCACACCCCCCAAGTTTGAATGTTGCAAGGCTGTTTGATTGGCTGGGTTCCTGCATAAAAGTATGATCCTGGAAGCTGAAGTTGTTGACCACTGCAACCAAAACCAAAGAGGAAGATGAAGAATAAGCGACAAACGATTTCCTGCGAACAAAGAACCTGCTGTGTAACCAAAGTCTGCTGTTAGCCTTCCTTCCAATCGACCTGGGGACTCCGAAAATGACGACCCCGACCCAGAGCCTAATGAGACCCACTAGACTCAAGAAGACCTGCATTTTGAGCCATCCCGCACCGTGCTGCGACCATGCAGGGCTGCAATACACCAATACCCTCGGACCTCGAGCCATTGCGCGGTGCACAGTCTTCCGAATCTTGCTGAAACCTTGTGGGCCTCCTGATGGACCTCCAGAGACATGAATCGATCCGAAGTCCCCTCACCAGAGTGCTGGACCTTGCAAATGACGAGAATGCGACCAGTGATATTCTGTCTTCTGTGCTCCTGAAAAAGGCGCCAAATCCACAGAGCTGTATCCAGCCGCAAGTAAAACCTTGTATAGAGCTTTCCTGTGATCCTTGCTACAAAAGTCCTTCCATTGTCCTGTCTTCTTGATGAAGGAATTCAATGACCGGGATTTTGGGCTGCAGATCCTGAAGTCCCCCTGCTGCAAAATCTTCTTCTGTGCTAAGGTACTCTGCTGGCTTGGCTATTTAATTACCTTAGGTCTCTTGTGATTCCTGTATAGTTTTGGGGTGTTTTTGTGATTAGGCGGTCTCGTCAAGTTCACCCAGGCCCACTGCTGGAATCCTCCTAGGGTGTCTTCTGTGAAGTCCCTAGACCCTCAACTTACTTGTTTGAACAGTCTTCCTCAGGAACTCTGACTTTGCCTGGAACTGAGCCCTATCACACCCTGCTTACAGCTGGCTCCTAGACCACTAGGGTCCCTCTTCTGCCTCGGAGAGAACTCACGTACTAGAATTGGGAGGGGCTGGATACTAAAAGCGGTCTGCCTTGAAAAGTAAAACTAGTGTTGAAAAGTTTACTTCCTTGTAAATGAGTCAGTTGGTAACTTTAAACTCTGAGTGAAGTTACAAATGTTATTACTTACCTTAGATATGTTTTGCCATTCTGCTAAGCGTATATAGTATTCAATTACCTTGAATAAGCTGTGTACCTTCTTAAATAAGTATTCTCAAAGTCTTACTTTCCTTAGAAACTGTCTTGCCTTTCTAACAAAGTAGATAGGTTAATTTACTCACCTGTGGATTGGGTTCCCCTCTTCCCAAAAGTAATGCTGTTGGTTTCACTTTATTATTCCTGTTAGGATAATTTTATGAGTGTCCCCAATTGGGTCTTGTTTCCCATGACTTGCTGTTAGCCTGTCCAGAATAAGGCTCCAAGCTGTGATGATCTCTCTGTGCTTTGCCGGGCGTCCTGACCACCACAAACTGTTCATTGCCACGCCACCACCTGGTACTCCTATCTCCTGCTTCACAATAGTCGTCCCGTAGTTGTATGCGCTGGGCCTCTGGCGTCTCATGCTGACGTTCTGCACCTCCTCGAAAGTCGCATGCTCTGTGGCTTGTCTTTGCGTCACATCTCCGTCTGATCACGTCTAGGGGCTTCCCCTGCATATGTCTCTCCCTCAAGTCCCCCCACCCCATGCTCCTCTCTCCCCCATGCCTGTCTCTCCCTCTCTGTCTCGCCCCCTCTGCATCTGTCTCCTCGCACACATGCATGCACCCAGACAAAAGTGCTTTTTTCTCCCCTTACCTGTTTCCCTTCAGACTCGACAGGATGATGCTCTCTAGGCCTCCAGCTCCTCCCCTCCACGCAGACAGGAAACTGGGAGAGCTTCCTGGTTTCTAACGTGCACCGAGGAGCTGAGCAGCAACCCCTGCTAGCTTGTTGTTAAATTCTCTCAATTTTATGAAATGCGCTTTAAAATAAACTATTTGCCTGTGATGTTTGCAAATATTCTTAGGGGAAAAGTATTATTAATATTCATAGAAAATCAACAAATGTATTGGGTATGTTATCTCATGTTATTACACCGTATTTAGCAGCATTCTCACCTCATATCTCCCATTTTCATGTTATACCAGGGAGCCTAACCCCCTAAATGAACTTCTGGAGAAGAGCCTGACCGTAAAACTCTTAAAGCTAAATTCACATTCTGAATTATATGTTGATGCAGGATTGAAATATCCGCATCTGATTGGGAAAACCTGCTTGCATTTCCAAGTGCTTTCCGTTGTTGTACATACCGGTAAAGTGGCACAGCGAGTAGAGCGCTCGCTTTGACATCCGTGCAGAGCCTGCTGACTCAGGTTTGAATCCCGGCTGGGTCAAACACAGCCTTTCATCCTTCCGAGGTCGATAAATGAGCACCACACACAGTGGGTAATAAGCAGCGCTCAGATACCTGAGGGTTCGTAGCGCTATATAAATGCGAAAAATTACTATAATTATTATACACACCATCTGTTGTCAATCACGTATAGACGGACTCCGACCTTCATAGATTTGAAGAATATAAATTGCAAGTGTTGGGCGACCAGCAACATTGACATCTGTAAATGCCCACATGTACAGATTTTGTGTGGGCCGTGACCGCTCATGCCCTACACTGTCTCTGCCTCTGTCGTCCAGGGCTATTTCAAAGTGTATTGCACATTGCTTGAACAAGTAACCACTTCTTAGGGTTGCTACTTGATACTTATGGCAAAGTATATATATTCTAGAACATTATCATTCTGCAAATAGTTACCTGTGACAGTAGTTTAACAACTGTAATCCCCTACATCGTAAGGTTATCTATTGCGTGTAGCAAGCAAAGGTAATTTGGGAAAAGTTTCTTGCAGTACAATTAGTGTTAATTACCTATTGTGGTTGATTACATTTATGTCCTTGTATTTAAGCGATGATAAAATCATTGATAAAAGTACATTAACTCTATTATAATAGGGAGAACATATTTAGTCATACTGAATCTTCGTTTCATTAATCTGTCACCTTTGCAGGAGCAGAATGTGGTGCTGAAATTTCAAGATCAATTGGGCACCCCGCAGCACACAGCCACCAGCAGTTCCCTGGCCGCACACCTGAAGAGCATCTCAAAGGGCGATTCACCTGCTGTGTCTCCTTTCCAGAATTACTCATCCCTACATAGTCAGAGTAGGTCTGTGTCTTCGCCCAGTGTGCACTCTCGGTCACACTCTCCTTCTATATCCAGTATGGCTGCTCTCAGGTATGTACGGTTGCTGCATGGCGATTAAGTGGCGGGTCTGTTATATCTCTTACTTGTGGGAGGCACAGAGGGCAAGGGCTTGTAAAATTCTTAAATGTTGCTTTGCCATTTTAATCATTTTGTTAATTTATATTAACTGAGAATGAGGAGCTTCTTCAAGATATTTTGTACGTAACATTTGGTCTAGCGGAGCAATCCCATCGACAAGTGCCTTCTAAAATATGATGCATTAGTCGATACAGTTACTGGGTGATCTGGGTGATGGAAAGAGCCGTGCAAAGCAAAAACTGAAATTAGCATTAACTTTAATGTTTAATGTTCAAGGTTGTTTTTATATATTTAAAGTATTTAATAGCTGATGTGAATCAAATTATACTTGTTTTATTTGGCTGTATGGGTTTGCATGGTGTTGCATTTGTAAAGGTCCTGCTAATCGTGTGTTTTTTTTTTTGAGGTGGAGATATATAATTTTTCCCTTGACTAGAAATTGAATCTCCTGCAGACATTCAAATTAGTTTGATTTGTGTTATACGTAAAACATGTGCTTTGAAAGGCAAGAAATTCACATTACATTTCAGCAATCCAAAACCTTTTCATATCATTCTTAAAATTACATTAGCGTGTAGTTAACAAACCTAATACGTTCAATCTTTTGTGGTTATTTACAAATCTTTATTTTTCACAAGATTTTGAGTAATTTGCCTAATCCCTAAAACATGATCAATCTACTGGCAAACCAACAATTTATATAAATTATCCATACAAAAATAATGTATCAATGTGAGATGTTCATCTTTTTTTACAACAGAATTTTTCTAGTGTTTGGTACAGAAGGCAGTTCATTGCTCTATTGGGCATCATCTTTAAAGGGGAGCAGAAAGACATGCGATAAAATGCTTGACTTTAACAGTTAACGTTTAGAGAGGGTCAGTGTTTGCTCTTGGTGTGGTCCATTGGGCATTGTTGTTCCTCCCCACTTGCCGGGGACCTGGTAGGTTGGGCGGGAAGGAGGACACACCAGTTAGTTGGCTGTGTGTTCCCCAGTTGATCGGCCAGAAGTACAGTGCCACTTGCCGGAACTTTGCATTTTGGTTTCACCCTCTGCCTCCTGCGTTGTGATGTGGGTGTTTGGGGTCTGTCTGTATCTTTCAGTCCTGCAGCACTCGGTCCTAGATACTGTAAGCTGCTCAGCTTTTGTTTGCAGATCTGTGTGGACTAGTACCCCTTACGTTTCATCTGTCCTAACTGAGTAGGGTTGATTTATTTTGAGGCTTCTTGATGCATGTTGAATGAGTTGAAAGTAAACTAGGCTGGCACAGAAGAGTGTTCAGGGAGCCCCGCAGTGCTCAACACTATGGCAGATGATGCACTTCTTAAGGGATGATAGTGACTACAAAGGGAGACAATCATGGATTGATGGCTGAGATGAGGGAATTGGGAGTGTTGGCTTGAGTGCCTTAACGGTCAGCTCTGTTAGATTGGGGGGGGGCGGGTGGGGTGAAGGAAAGCATGGTAAGATTGGACGCTGCCAGAGGAGCCTTCAACTAGCTGGCCGCCAACCGATGCATGCACCTGTAGGCTCTGCAGTGTCAGGAGGAGGGACACCACTCTGAAACTGGATAATGTTGCAAACTGGGAACAAAGGTGTAATCTGAGGGTTCCCCTTCCAGATAAGGAAGAGTAAATATTGTCTGAAATGCAGCGAATGGTGCAAGATGAGCATATTCCAAGATCTGTTAACACTTACCTCAGCTTTAAAATTTACATGTTGGCAAGTTTCACATTTTTTGCTAGGAGATAAAGTATAAATGGCGGAAGGGAGGTTCCCTCTGCCCTGATTTTTTTAAAGACGGAATGTCCCACAATCTGAAATGTGGGACTTTCAGATTTTCACTGCTGAATTGCTTAGCAATGGTGGTGGGGAGAGGGATGAATGCCTGAGGGTGGGGTGGTTCAGGGGTGTTGAGGCACCCCACCACCCCCAGGAGAAACCCAAAGGAATGCAGCCATTCAAGAATCTGAATACTCCTCCGCCAGGAAAAGGGGCGGAGCAATGCTGTATCTGTGCCTCTCATTTTCCTCTTTCACATTCTTGTTGGATTGGTTTTGAGAAAAGGTGGGCGTAAATGCTTGTTGAGTAGAGTTTTGTAGTTGTGGATGCTATATGGGATGTTGGATCGGGGGATGGTTTGGGGGCTGGGGGGAATGGGTATTAGTGTGTCCTATTCTGTCACCTTATCAAGCTTTTCTGGGAGCAATGGTCTAATGTGTATTGTTTTGGATTTCCTGCAAAGTTTGGTTTATTCTCAAGCCTATAGCTCCCATTGTTTCCATGAGACTCCAATGGGATAATGGATGCCAGACTTCACAAATGTGCAAACTGGCTCACTAAGTGTCAGGGGCTTGCACACCCAATCCAAACATTATCTGCTCTGCAGGGACTTTAGGGAAGCGGATCAGGCAGTATTGCCAGAGACCAACTTTTGAGGAGCTAAGAGTTCTTGCTGCGAAATGAAGGAATTGGCTGTCTTTTTTTTAACCTCTGGAACAGGGAAACGTCAAGTGGGGGCTTTATTGTAAAAATGTAACATTAATTTTGTGCCATGTTATTTGCAATGATATTGATGGTAGTTCTTTGTATTAAGGCTTGTCATTTGGAGGGAACATTTACACTAGACTATATACTCCCCGAATCTGGGGGTCAGTTGTTCTTTTGAGAAGAGACTTGGGCCTGACTTGATGCATTTTTGGAGGAGTGAGTGGGGATTGTGATATGCTGTGATTACAACATGGTCTTCCATCCAGGAAAAGAATAGGGTTGGAATGAGCTGGGTAGATGGAGTTTGTAAGCCCAGGTGCATGATTCTCGTAACTTTTGGCTGGTTGTAAGTGATGAATATTTATGAGGTCTGGAGAGATGTACCGTTCGCTGAAAGTTGCTTTACTTATTTCACTCAATATGACTTGTTCTCTTGGAGAGATAATGTTTCCTTATCTAAGGACTTTGTATCAGGTTTTGGGATTAGAAATATATTGTTAGCCTTTGTCCGACTGTGATATGGTATTAGTTATGTCGAATGGATGGCCTGGCAAAATAATAGGTGATGGCTGCAAGCTTTAGAATTAATCTTAAACCCCTGCCAATTGCTCTGGATAGCCCTGCAGACCATCTTTCTTCAGCATGTCAACTCATTACAGAAAGTGGAAAGACAAGTTGCAAATCAGACTTGGTCCCACCCCAAAAGCGGCAGTCCAGTCCCCAACTGCTAGGACACATCCCAGATGCACGAGACCACAAGCAACCGCAGACGTGTTTGACCTCCTTGGGCGTCATCAGCGAGTCGTAGCTTGGGTCTCTAAGTCCAGCAGGCTCAGGACCCATGTCTGTACATACCAATTCCACTTGGGGGTGATAAAACAAGAGGGGTTGCCTGGAATGCTTAGAATTAATGTTAAACCCCTGGCAATTTCTCTGGGCAGCCCTCCAGACTATCTTTCGTCAGCCTGCTAAGCCATTACATAAAGGGGAAAGACCATATGTTAAGGAACAAAGCCACAATGGAGGTATAGTTGTAATGATCCTCTGTAATTGAAAACTATTCTGATGGACAACGTTGCTGCTATTAGCTGTTACTTTTTAAAAAAATGGCACTGGAAAAGTTACCCCAACAATGGTATGGAAGGGTTTCAAGGCCACAATTATTGAGGTTCTTATTGGATATGGTTCTCAAGCCAAAAACATTGGTTAACTATGGACAGGAGGGAGTTACTTCACAGGATAAGGAAGATAGTGGACTGGTGGAGATACTGGGGAGAAAAAGTAATAAGGAATCTCTAAAATTGCTGCAAAGGGAACCGAATTCCCTACTGATTTTGGAAACAGACTAAACTTGGATTTCTGCATCAAAAATATTATGAAGTGGGGGGGCTTAGGGCTCATTGTCTAGTCGCTAAGTCGACTGCATACCCAGTGACTGGATAGAACCATATCAGGGATTCCAGCATTTCATGAAAATAGGCCGATAAGAAAGGGCAGCGTTCTGAGATCCGTTTGTCGCCTTTCAAAGGGCATTATACACAACAGAGGAAAGGGATAGCTGGAAAAATATATACATATCCTGGGTCTGTATGAACCAACCCCACAAGAACATGGCCAACCTCATACAATCTTCCATCTCGGAAGTGGAAAGTTGCCATCAAGGGAATGGTAGGAGGCATGGCACATGGGGAGTGTTTTTTTTTTTTTTTCAATTTGTATGGAAACATATTGGCTCCCTTTCTCGTGCATCTGTTCAATGGGTTAAATTGTGATAAGCTTCCCAGGAGCCCCATGGAAGCCTTGATAACTATTTTGCCGAATTAGGTTAAGGACGCCATAGATTTTGATTCCTGAAGGCTGATGTTTATTTTATTTATTTCAGTTCTTGTAGGGCGCTACGAACCCGTAGGCTTCAGAGCGCTGGATAAAAGGGAGAAATCATGAACTTTAAGAAAGCTCTATTAAAGTAAATTAAAAAGAAATGTCTTCACGTGCTTCTTGAAGACAGTGAGTGAAATGTTTTAATGTTCATGGGCAAGACATTCCATTCACGTGGAGCGTTGAATTCAAAGCTACAATCTGACATTTTCAGCTGAGATCTTGGCTGATTGAACTAAAGAGTATCAGAGGAATGTAAGGTTCTGCCAGAGGATTTCCTTGTTAATATCTGAGATAATGTGGTGCATTACCATTTTGGCATTTGTAGGCGCGAAAGAGAATATTCTGTACCATTCTTTGCCTCACTGGAAGCCAGTGGAGTTTCCTCCTGGCGGTGGTGACATGATCCCGTCCAGTCAAGTCAAAAACTGCCCTGACGGCCCCGTTCTGCACGGTTTGTAGCTGCTTCAGATTCCCCTGGAAAAGTCCCCATTAACAAGTTGTTGCAATGATCCAATCGTGAATTTATCAATGAGGACGCCAGGAGGGATCTGTTTGCAATACTAAGGTAAGGCCTAATCTGAGGTAGAAGTTTAATTATGTGTCCAAAGGAGGAGTGCATTTGAGAAACCTGTTTTCTCACGGAGAGATTAGCATCCAGCATTACTCCCAAGGTTTTCACTGAGTTGGTTACAGGGATGACATTACCCGCCACCTCAAAAGATTCATACTGTTGGGTGAGGTTCTTCCATTTAGGACCGGAAGCCCAGATAAGTAACTCCATTTTGGAATCATTGAGCGCCAGTGAGTTAGTTACCATCCAGGCTTGGATTTAAGTGTAGATGTGATTCTTGGCATCTACAGCCTTCTGGTGTTTGCCCGAAAGTTCAGAGGATCTGCGTGTCATCAGCGTAATTAGCAAATTGAACACCCAGGTCCTCAAGGAGGTCAAAGAAAGGTCTAATGTAAATATTAAAGAGCAGGTGCGGGGGGGAGACAAGAACCCTGCAGATCGCTGCATCTACTTGAGATGGGATTAGGGTTTAGCTTGAGGTCTCTCGACTGCCACTCTAGAGATTCTGGGACCCAGGAAGGATGCAATTCATTTTGTTGCATTTTTGGAGCAGTTAGCAATGGATAGTATCTCTTGTGAAGCAGGTTGTGGTTGGTGATATCAAATGCTGCTGAGAGATCTAATAGCAGTAGCGCAAACTGTTTTTTCTCTATTTCAGTGATGTTGGATTTGATGTCCGAAAGAGCGGTGTCAGTGCCATGCTGTGCACGAAAACCAGACTGATTTGGATTGAGCATAGTGTGTTCCTCAATACATTTCTGCAGCTGTACATATGCCACTCTATCTAAAATGTTCAATAGATGGGGGACGTTGGTGATGGTTCTAAAGGTTTTGGGAATAGAGGGTTCAAGAGAAGCTTTTTGCCAGACTGGAAGGAGTTCATCAGTTTCGTAATCCATGGTAGAAGAACTTTCATGGAGTTTTTTAATATGTCTGGGAGGCAGGCGTCTCCAAGACATGATGTAGATTTCATATTAATAATATCTAAAAAAAAGTTGTCAAATGATTGAATCTTTGAAGTCTTTAACATCTTTGAAAGTAAATCTTTAAAAAAGTGAAGTAGTTCAGGCCCTAAGGCACATTGTCTGTTGTATTTAGACGTCCACTGGCCGATTTATTGAGGAGAGAGAATTGTCTGTATATTGCAGAATTTTGTATGTGGCCATCAACCACAAAGTTTTGTCTCCCATCATCGTTTGTGCCCACCATAGGTCTTCGTCACTCAAGACAAAGTCCGAAAATAGGTGTCTCAAGTAGTGAAATGTTATATTTGTAGTGCCTGAACAGGAGAGAAGGAGGTGGCGAATGGACTCCACCACTTCTTGCGAGTTACAGAATCGGCATCCGTTAGAAACTGCTTGCCTTCGGATGGTTAAAATTTCATTGGTATGTAGTAAGTTAAACCTTGCTCTCAATAGGAGGTTTCTGGCCTGTTTTGAAGGAAACTTCTGTCAGAACAGTTGAAGTTCGTTCAGTTTCCTAGGGTTTTGCGGTAGATGTCACCTTAACTTATTGGCGGCTGCTGATTCTCCAGTCGCAATCCAATCAAGCTCTTTCATCTTATTCAGACTTTTCACCGGATTTGTTTTCAGAGCTTCTTCGTCCATGCCTACCTCTTGTAAAGTTTCCAAGTTCTGTTTTGTCCACCGATTCAACATCTTACATCTTGATCCCAAGCTTTCTTGCAAGATGAGCTTGTAAATTGAAGGTTTTTCTGAAAGATGGCAGCATCAAGGTATTACATTTGACTGAGGCCGCAAGCGATAACAGGCTTAGTTCTTTCCTGATGCAGACTATCGAGGTACAGTTAGGAAGGCCAAGCGCCTTTCTCTAGAAAAGGGCCTCCAGTTGAGGCCATGTCGACGTTGGTATGTTGGGCATCGCCTCAGCTCCGTAGGTTAGTGCTGGTACTAATTTCATTTTATAGAAATTTAGCACAGTGATCAATGAAAAGCGGTCACATTTTTTGTCAATTGCACACCCTTGGGCCGCTGGTTTTCTGGTTTTTACTTTCAAAAACTTTTGCATGGCGAACTTGTTCTTGGAGTTATCGAGTGTGACTCCTAAGTAACTGAACTCACATACTTTTTCAATCACTTTTCCCTCCAGGCTCAGTTTTATATTTACCTTTCTTTTTGTACCTGTAGACATGATCATAAATTTAGTTTTATCTTCGTTGATCTCCAGGCTATTAGATGTAATGTATTTCTGTAGGTTGCTAAGCTGGTGTTGCAAACCTATCGGTGTATAGTCAAGGAGAATCAGGTCGTCCGCGTACAGTAGTCTATTTATGGGGGTTTTGACCATTTTAGGAGGGAAGCAGCAGACCTCTGTATAGGCGTCTTTGATATCGCCTATGAAAGCCAAAAACAAAGCTGGAGCAAGCGGGCAGCCCTGTTTAACTCCTCTTCGGGTAGGAAATTCTGTTGAAAGTAGGCCTTGTTGGTCCAATCACACTCGGATATTTGTGCCTGTATGCAAGGCTTTAATTGGTGCCAGTATTGAAGTGGGACAGGTCCACCTTGTTAATTTGTTCCAGAGAAGTAACCTATCCACACAACCAAATGCTTGTGTGAGGTCCACGAAGACAATAAATACCCGTGGGCCCCCCCTTAAAGGACCTTATTTTTCAAGATGTTTAACGTCAAGATGTTTGCTGCTGTTCCTGTGTTTTTCTTGAACCCTGTTTGCAGATAGTCCTCGCACGGGGCCCTTTTGCCCATGCATTGAATTTGTTTAGGAGCAGGGTTCCGAACACCTTCCCAATGCAATCTAATAGAGCGATTGGTCGGTAGTTGGCCGGATGGCTCTTGCTTCCTTTTTTGTAGATTGGCACCACCTTTGTAGCCTTCCATGATGGAGGGATCGATTTTAACTCGGCACACCTTCGAAATATTTTACTTAGAAGATCAGCCCATTTTGCCGGGTGAGCCTTTAGGTCCATGTCCGTGATTCCGTCGGGACCAGGTGCTCTCGAGTTCTTAAGAGTCTTGCTCATCCGGATAATCTCTACTTTGTCATCAAGACGCACCCAATCTGACACGATTGGGCACTGATTCAAGTATGGACTATTCCTTGGGCGCTGAAACAGAGATCTGAAGAAGTTTACCCATGTTGTTTCACCTATGTTGGTTAGAATCGATGCTTCTTCTGATGGACTAGTTGAATTCAAGAGAGGCCAAAATTCTCTACTTTTATTCCCGGCTCTTTGAATGTTTCTCCGTCTTGCTGATATAACGCCATACAATGGTTTTTGAGCCATGATTTGTATCTCTGCAGGGCTTCTTTTACTAGTCGGTTTGACCTTGCAGGGCCTGAGAGGTTGGCTTCTCTTGTTATTTTCTTAGTTCTTTTTTCCACCAAAACTTTGTCATATACATGTTTTTGTGGGCCTCCACAATTGTGTTTGGCCTGCTTCTTTTTGTATATCAAGAGTAGCGGTAAGTAGTCGATCTGTCTCGAAGCTTCCGAATGTTCTTGTGCCAAATATTTAGTCTTCAGATCGCTTATTGCCACCACTGACATCTTAAATCTAGATCCTTGATTGTTTGTCTCCAGAGGCGCGATAGATTTCGTAGGTGTGCCGAGTTCTGCTGACTATGTGATGCACAGCAGATTATGGTCCCTAGCAGCCTAGCGTGTCACCTCAAATGAGGTTATTTGTGCTAGTTTGCACGTTGCGAATATATAATCAATCGTGGCTGTTGATGATTCTCGCTCCCACGTCGGCAAGGTCTTTGCATTTGGTAGTACCTCGTCTATATTAAGGAACTCCAGTGATGACATTAGGTTAGTCCATGCTGCTCCTCTCAGGTCTGCTGCCGAGACCTTTTTGGTTGAAAGGGGCGTCTCGGTTCTCTGTTTGCAAGCTGAGTTGATGTCTCCGCATATAAGTACATGTGGGACCAGATGTGCTGCTGTCGCCTCGTCAATGGCATTTTCAATCATGCCAAGAAATTGGTGGGTTTCGCTTGTAGCTGGGTTCCAGTATATGTTCATGATGACTATCACGGTCTTTGTGTCTTTGGCTCCGTTGTTTTCTGAATTTATCCATTCTACCTTGATCGTCAGTTTAGGCTTGATTGCATGTTAGCACTTCAACTGACGATATTCCACAACCATGACGTATAGCCGTCGAAATTCCAGATGAGGGGTGACCCAAAGGGCCCTTTTTTGCTGGCGATAGAAAGATTTTATAGCCGGCTAGTGTAGGAGGCTCTGTCAGCCAAGTCTCTTGTAGACAAAGAACATCGTAATCCCCCAGTTTTATGTCACTTGTAACTGTCAAGTGTCCATGTTCCCTTGTATTCCACGAGCATAGCTTGAATTGCCTCTTTACTTTTTCTGGGGTTGTATTCACTTGGTTGATATGCTTGGAAGTCGAAAATTGCTATATTTTGTTTGTTGTATTGACCGAGCTTTCGGTAGCCAGGACCACATGCTTTGTGTAGAAGATTTCTTACCACCATTGCCTCCATTCGGTAATTTGTGTCTTTTCGCTTGGAGTGTCTTTCTGCTGATTTTATGTTGATCTGGAGAGCGTGCCCTTTTGGTGCTTTATGCAGTGGTCGACCTGTTATTTTCCATAGCTGGTTGGGTCCATCATCTTCGTCCTTTTGAGCGTGACCTTGAGTGCGTAGTTTTATGTTGTTCTCTTGTAGTTCTAGAAGCACTGCTTTTCTTATTTCGTTTGCAGTGTTCCCTTTGGATCTTCTCTCCTCCTTCGTTAGCGTGAACATATTGCGCGGTAACTTGAGGTTGAGTTGTTTCTGCTGTGCCATTGAATGAGTTTGACCCTGGTTTCATGTTCACCATTCTAGTTGATTCAGTCCGATCTTAGCCCATTTTCAGTAGGTTTTAGTTTCTTCTCTTAATTGTCGTTGCACTGTAGATGAGGTGATGTACAGATGGGCTAGTGCTTTCTGTTTTCTTTCGCTAGGGTCCACGATGAGTAGGTCTTCTGTTTTTATCCGTTGTAAGTTCAGAATGTAACTGAATAGGGCTAAGACCGAGCTTCGATTTAGGATGACTTTGTCATTTCCCTCGATTTGTTCCAACTTTAGGATCCACCTAGCAGAGTCTTTTTTTCTTATTGACTTTATTGTAGATTGCTGTTTTTGTTAAGTAATGAGTTTTTACCGGACTGTTATGGAAGTTCCGGTAATTAGGTGTCCCTCCTGAGTTTTGCTGCTTTTGTTATGGTCTAAGAACGACAAAGGGGACTTTAGAGGTCTCTTGTGTTGTTGTCTCATATATTCCATGAGGTTTTGCCTTGGTTTGTACTCTTGAACCCCTCCGAGTCCTGGGTCGATCCGTATGATGTCCAGGCGTGTTCTTTGTTGACCTACTCCCTTTTAGATTTCTTTCCTCATCTTCACGAGAGTGGTTTACGTTTTATTCTGTTCTCTCATTTTTCTGGGTCGGGCTGTTGATCTGTCTGTCTTGTTTTTGGGTGACCTGTGTTCATTTTCTGCTCTTTGTTCTGAGGACTGAGTGTCATCAAGGTGCACACTTCTGTTCATCAGCTCATACCTCTTCAGAAATTCGTCAATTGTTTTCGGTGAGTGTGGTACCGGTGAAGTTGATTCCACCGTTATTGTTTCTTCTAGTACACGTGTCGTGCCCTCTGTCTGGTCGTTGTTCGCCATTTTACTTGTTTCTTTGGGCCGGTCCTTGCGGGGTTGATTTAGAATTAAAACTGGTTCCAAAACGTTCAAGTTTGTAAGCCTCTCTACTCTCCGAGGATTTCTTGTCGTGGCTTGGGGAGGATTTTTCTTTAGTGATATGTGTTAAATAGATCGTGGTGGACGTTTGGCACCCTATCTCTTGAGTGGCCACCGGGATAGTCGGGTGAACCTGTATGTTTGGAATAGGCTGAAAACAGTTCTTGTGTCCCCAGCTACCCTTTTTCTTTATTTTCCAGAGCCATGATGTAGGCTTCCAAAAGGGTTAACTTAACAGACATTGTGGCCTGAATCGATGTATAGTCCTTCAGGGAGTCCTTTATCCCATCGTACAATTTTATGAACGGTGCTAGCACAATAGTTACAGCCGCATTATTGATAACATGTCCGGTTTCTTTGACTGAGTGGCCCCCTTATTTAGGTCTGTGGAAAGGTGGTGTCTACCTTTTTGACGGTGAGTCGATCCAGAGTGTAGAAGGTGCTGGACGTTGGGAGCTGGCTGTTCTATGTGGTTCCAGCGAGTTTCTTTGGCTTGTTGCCACATTTAAGGGATCCCAAAGTGCTTGTTGACTGCGCCTCTGGGAATTTACTCTTTCAGGAAGTGGGCTTCCACTCATTCGTGGTCTATTTTTTGCATGGGCTCATTAGCTGTCGATCGCCCTAGCACGCCAGAGTCACTGGATAGTTCTGCACATTCCTCTTGGGCACCAGAGGCTTTGCCCCGGCTTCCTGGAGACTCGGATCTGACAAGCTTCTCGTGTCCCGGCGCAGATTCCTGCAGAACGTTGGCCCGTGTCCCGCTGAGGATGGTTGGTTGTTTCGGCATGTTGTCGGCCACTAAGTCCATTAAGATAGGATACGTGCTCAGCAGCTACACACACGGCTCTAGTTGTGGTGGGGGAGTCCCATTAGGCTCTGTCGTCCCAATGCACAGGTCAGGGGAACTGGGTGTGTAGTCTCTGGGGAACTCCGGTATCTTGGGAGTCTGGTTGTTTTTTTACCCTGTTTCGTTGCAAGCACAGGGATATCTGGGAGCTGACCGTCCATTTGTCGTTTTGACACCGGTAAACAGTCGTTTAGTGCCTCCAGGATTTCAATATCAGTTAATTCCTCTATGTGGAGATTAGCACAGGGTCTGAGGTTGAAAAAATCCCTGAAGTTAACTGTGCCCGTCAGGTGCTCTGTTGCTCCTTTTTCCCATTTGGGATTCTGTTTTCTGTTACTGTTTGAGTTTTTGTTTTAGAGCTCTGATTATGGGGCTTAGTTTTCTTTTTGGGCCCTTTAGGAGGTTTAGGCAGGCTGTTTTTGCTGTGGACTTCTGCCCTTGTTAAGTCAAAATTTCTTTTGTCTTTTTTTATAATTCATTGTGGCATTTTCGATGGAAGTGAAGGTCTCCTCAGAGTTTGTGTTTGCAGTAGGGGAGGTTTGGGCGAAGTTGAATCTTTGCTGCTCGTCCGGCTCTAATTGTGTCCCAGGCTCTGTATGCACCAGCAGCTTAGTAGTTAACAATTGGCCCTGGGGAGTGGCCACGTTCTCCTCCGAACGAGACGCCGGGGGCTGAGTGGACAGCAAGCCATCTTGCTGAGCTTTGCCCACGGAGTTCGCCGGATCCAACTCCTCCAATGACTGAAACCCCCCCCCCCAAAACCCCCAGGGCTGCTGGAGTCCGGAGGCGCCCCCACCTGACTTCCGGGCCACCCCCCGACTCCTTCAACCTGGACGCTGCTTCGCACCCGCGGGCCAGGCCCGCGATCACGCCCAACGCCACACTCGACGGGGCCCTGCCCGTCACTCCACACGGCGGCCCCAATTCGGGAATTGATGGAGGACGACACAGGGGCTGAGGGCTCTGGTCAGGTGCAGCCAGACAGACGTTGCTCGGGGGACCCTCCAACTCCTCTGAAGCCGCTGAATCCTCCAGAGGCTCACTTTGCCCCAATGGCGAAGTTTCACAGGTCAGTGGCAATGTGATATTAAAGTCACGGTCTGATGTCGAGCGCAAGGTGTTACCTTTTTGACGTGAACACGGCTATGGAGTGGACGCCTTTTTTCAGTGTTGTACTTATTTCAGGCCGCTTATTCTCTGTTGTTGTCCTTGTGCGGGCACTCCGCAACCGGCGACCTTCTTCATCTTGGGCCTGGACGGTGGGAGAGGAGTCAATTTTTGCCCTGCTAGCCCTGCCTGCCAGGACTGCAGGACTGTCACTCTCCGTCTCTCCCCAAATGCAAAACAGGCAGAGAGCGTTCAAAGGCTTTGCGCCTGCAGTCACTCTCAAGCCCTGTGTCAAGTTGCAATTCAGAAAGGTAAAGTTTCTTAAATGTGCTTCAGAGCACAAACTGGCAGATAAAATTGCTCAGAACAGAACGGCTTACCAGCTGTTTATACTGTCCGTGAGTCGGGCTCGGAGGTAGCGTTCACTGCGTCCACTGACCACCCGCCATACAGCAAACACTCTGCCTCACTCCGCGTCGCTCCGCTCCCTGGAGGACGCTATGAAGGAGGCAGTGAATTATAAAATTCCTACCAGATAATTTCCTTGGGTTCCAAAAATAACACTGGTCTACCGTAGGCAAGGACATACGTCCTACGTAAGGCTTTTAAGCTCTCACAATCGAGTATAAGATGTTTGGTGGTTTCAACAATGGGAGAAAACCATTTCTTTTTGCTTTTATAATGGAACCTCTGGCTTGCACTAATAGAATAAATGAGGCTTTTGAGTGCATCAGTTGTGGGCCGGAGAAGTATATGCTTTCTTGTTTGTGGATGACCACCTTCTGCACTTGGCAAACCTAGGGACCTCACTAAGGGAGGTTATTAAGAAGAAAGAGGAGCATGCGAAGGGCACAGGGTTGCCGGTCAGTCACAAGAAGGTCTCCATGTAATAATGTCCCCGCAAAAATGTCTCCAGACACAAATATCACTGTTTTTTGCAGAGACATTATTACATTGAACATGCGGGGGACAGCCCTGCGAACACTGAATTCTTTTTTATTTTTTAATTACTTTTTTACAAGGGGAGCAGGGAACATCCCTGCAACCTGTCCTTATACATAATGTTGCCAATGGCTTTTGCCGGCAACTTTATGTATGGGGACATTATTACCTGATACCACAAGAAGTTGCTCATTATGCACTTGGGCCACATAGGAAATTGAGAGCCCAATAGGTGAGTGAGATAAGGTTAGTAACAGACAAGATAAGGTGAGTAGGGGGTTATGGATCCGCAGGGACATGTTCCTCTTACCTGAATCTAACTTCACTCCTCTTTGTAAAGCGTCGAAATGTGATTTTCTGAAATGGAGGTAGCTATCCATCACATGGTTCGGCAGATGGAGGCTTAAAATCAGTCTATCACCATCATGATTCTGGTCCCAATCCCACAGTTTGGAGAAATTAATATGGCTATATTAGTGAGGGAATAGAACAGTTTTTGCATGTAAAGTCTTGTCCCTTCGGGGGGCGGGTGGGGAGGTTCCTTTTTCTGTCCCAGATATTGTGAGCTACTTAAGGAAGCTCAGATTAAGAGTCTTGGTTGATTTCATTCGGCGAAAGGAGACTTATTGGATGTCTGTAGAAGTGTTATAGACACTCAAAGGTCTGAGCAATGCACAATGGTACCAATCCTTGTTGTATAGACCTGAAAGTGGTTATAGCGCCAATCTTTCCCGGTTACCCTCCGGTCCAGCTAATAACCTAAACTCTTCAATAGTTATCATTATGGGCAGAATGCTGCATAAGGGTCCCTTACCTAGATTAATATCTACAGCATAAAGACAAATACATTGGTTCTCTGCAGCCCAAACTATCTGAGCATCTCTTAATCGTTTTTGGACTACTGCAGCTAAGGATTCCATAATGACTGCAAAAATCATGGACAGGACAGCCCTGCCTGGTGCCACATTAGGCATTAGATTTCCTACTCTTTTGACAATGGTTCACTTGTAATAACCCTAGAAGTCTGGTGCACATATAACCAAGCCACCCACTTGAGAAAACTGGCTCCCAGTCAGAATCTCTGCAATACTAGGTGCATAAACTAGATGTCAATGTTGTCAAATGCCTTGCGGTCATCCCGACTCTTCAGAGCTCCTCTGCCATTTTCGAGCATCAATGTCCAAGAGTATAAACAATCTTCAAAGGTGGTATTTCTTTGTGGAGAAAACCGATCTGATCCTTGTGCACCAGTTTAGTGCTTCCTTGACCTAGTCTATTCGCCATACTTTTGCATAGTATTTCCGTATCTACATTCGACACGGAGCAATACAAACCACAGCCCGTTCTGTCTTTGCCTGCCTTGAGCATAAATACTAGTGTGGCTTTCCTGTGCGTACAATGGAGAGAACCAACCTCCTGGGCCTTGTTATACACATCATAAGGTATAAAAACTGGAGGGGCAGCCCATGAAGGCGGAACCTAAGGCTGGGGTAAACAGTATGTCACACAGGGGGTAGCCGCCTGACAAGGTTAGACCATACTAAAGATTTGGTATGTAGTTAATTGTATTTGAATTAGTGGTGTTATCATAAATTCACCAATGGTTCGTGGTTGTGATGAAATCTAAAACCCCCCCTAAAAAAGGGTAGAAAAGGCAAATACATTTGATTATATTGGTAAGCTCTATATGATTAAGAGCAGCAGTTTTTATTCATAAGAGATACAATTATATTACTCATAGCTTCCTGTATCACAGACAGCAAAAAGAGAAAAAAAAGAAAATAAACACAGAAAACAAACTAGAAATGCAGTGATAGGCTACTTAACAACATTTCTAGAGTAGAAGTTACTTTGCAGAATTGGGCACGGGCATGAATACTTAGAAATACATTTTCATCAATTTCAAAACAAGAGTGCCCCTTTTCCCAAGAGTTGTGGCAAGAACAAAGCAAGACAGATTGGTGGGTGTTAGTAGAAAGTGTACATTCGTATATAGAGCAGGAGCAGTGGTCCTTCAAGTGGGTTCCTCAAACTTCAGCCTCTCTTCCATAGAATGTGTAGGGAGGTCCTTCTCATCTAACCCACCCCGCACTTTCTCCTCACTGATTTCTATTTGACACTAATAAAGCTCACCATACGGATGGAAGTCAAAGATTTCAAACTCTATGTGCGGCACGATATAATCGCACACTTCACCCTACCTGCTATTCTCTCCACCCCCCCACCCCAAAAAACATACTTACCTCTGCGGCCACACTTACCTTTTTGTCCTTTTCTGATGTGCTCTCCCTGCAACGTGAGCTCCCCCTCCCCATTAAGGAGTGGATCTTCCGCCGCAGAGTCCTTTTTTTAAAAAAAAATCTTTTTAAAAAACTTTTGTCCCCTGCTTTCCTTTGTATGGAAGCGGGGGACACCCCCGAAACTCCCGAATACCCATAATGTTGATCGGGGATCTGGGGGGGACACTCCTGCAACCGTTGCTCTCCCTGCATCGACATTATGGGTTTTCATAATTTTTTCCACTGCCGAATTCTGCGTTTTTGTGCATGCGTGTTTTTTTTCTTCACATTTTTCTCCTGCTACCAACCATCATAATGTAATTTGTCAGCATCAGCCAAACCCATGCAGTCAAACTGTTTATCTCCTTTGCAATCCCCAAGCAGCGTATCTCAGTTCATTAAAGTTCTTGCGCACCAGAGCCATCCACACACTAATGGCCACCAACATGCAGAAGCCCCTCATAACTACATTGACAGTTTCACAAATCACTCCCATTCCATTGACTGATCCT
Source organism: Ambystoma mexicanum (assembly GCF_040938575.1). Classification (NCBI taxonomy): domain Eukaryota; kingdom Metazoa; phylum Chordata; class Amphibia; order Caudata; family Ambystomatidae; genus Ambystoma; species Ambystoma mexicanum. The sequence goes on from NC_090927.1 coordinate 1,189,066,178, forward strand.
TCACAAGTTATTCTGCTTGTTTAAATGTAGGCATATCCGTATCCTCCATGAATTCCAAGTGTATCTGAGAGTAAGAGTTATAGACCACTAAGCAATAAGAGAACACTACTGCACCATGCTAGCCAATGCCTTGCAGTTCTCCAGGAGCTGCAAGTCTTGCAGCACCCAGAGCAGCATCTTACAGGGGGTTACCATCAGCCTGACCGTTTCACCCTTCCTACCCTCCGTTTCATTTTGAACAAAATAAGTTCTGCATCCACAAAAGCATTTGATCCCAATAGGTCTTCTCTCTCCCATTTTCAAATAAGGTAGGTTCCATAACGTTGGGAGCCTAGACACACAGCAGAAATGTTTTACCTCCTATAATACAGTGACCAACCCTACATATCTATGCTCTTGGTCAGCCAACATTGTTGTAACCGTCAACGGAATACCATCCCGTACCCAGACCAACACACCCCCTTCAGTAGGCAGGGTTCAAAGAGGCAAAAACACTACTCTTCACTGTGTTTGAACCTGCTGAACTTTATGCTATAACAACCTTTTCCTATTCAAATACAAATAAATGACGCCTCTCTTCACCACTTCATTAATGCTTTGCACATTCCAGGTCAAACTACATACTTTTGTCATATTATAATTATTATAATGCATGTAGCATTCGCCTTATCCCAGTGTCCATCCTGTCAAAAATCGATACTGAAGGAGTTTGCAGCCCCAAAATGATATCATCCCTACCCCCATAGACACCTGTCCACGTCTTGAATCGCCCCCAACTGATGTGACAATTTCCACAAAGTACTTCCCACAGAAAATGTCATCACAGAATATCTGCACACACCCGTTCATCTTCCCTGAACAGCCTGTCCAATAATTTACATTAATATAGCAATCATTAACCGTTATAGGAGCCACCACCACAAAGCGTTAGCCACCAGTAGACCTAATTGCTCTGCAGCTGAACTCGGTCACACCTCCGCCCCTGTAGTTGTAAAAGACCAACCGAAGGGGGGATGTTAGCTACTACAGCAAAATGGGCCGTTTCCTCACTTAACCATTTGCACCTGCTCTACCCGACCATCTAGTATCTATTTAGAGAGACTTATATTGTCCCTATTGATTCAAACACGAATAACTTCTGGATACAGCCCATTCTTACCCTAGAAACACATGTCCAAACAAAAAATACAGCTCAATGTCCATAATGAGTGGTTTTAGTCCAACATAGTATACAATAAATACAGCAGTCGTTAGTCTTCCCTCTCCCGCATACTAAGGCCGTCCACCCCATTTCAATAGTTGGCCAGTGACTTATTCAGATGTACATGGATTATGATCTGATCGGCCAAATGTAATAGGTGCTCACACACCCCCAAGGTAAAATCATGATGCATGCAATTACTCTAGTACGCAATATTATTTAAAGTTCCTGCAACAGAGAACTACTACTTTCTATGGTCCCACATCCTTACTACGCCACAAACATGGCACGTGTGTCTTTGCAACGATGCTTATGCATTGTGGCTTTCACCGTGCTGACACCCAGACTCCTCCACACAAGTACAATTCATGCAAACTCGCATGTTTTGGCAGTGTTTTTTTCGAAGGGAACTGCACATGGTCCTCTTTTTCTCAGTGGTGAGGGGGTGGGGGGGGGTTTCCTCATCTCTCACAGGGCCTGCCCCCTCCCAACAAACTCACATGGATGTTGCTCCTCACAGGACCTCCCCTCTCGCACACTGCTGCCCTCTCACCCGACGCAATCTTCTTGTTCCGTCCATACACCCTTTCCCGTCCCTCACCCTGCTTCGTGTTTCTTTGCCACAATGCACTTACTGCCTGGTAAAGACATGTATTGTAGTTGCAGCACACCAAAAACGTCATTTATACTGCTATTGTCATACCAAATTGTGTACCTAGTGAATATGCATCCAAACTCGGTATGTCGGTCTGCGATATCCTCTCAACAGACCTCGTCCACAATACCAGAATGTGTGGACAGCTGCAGATTATAACGATCACTACCCTTCCAGCCTCCTCTACAGGCCATCTGGAATGCTTCATGCCGTGTTCTCTCCTTAGCTCTCCTAAATTGAGTCCTTCTTGGCCCTCCAGCTTTCTTCCATTGTGCTTGATTGTCTTCTTGTGGGGATTCACATCCAGCGCAGCCAGTAAAGTTTTCTCTGGCTCAGAGAAAAAAAAACATGGCTTGCCCTTCATCACCTTTTAGTTTTCTGGATACAGTATTACATACATTTCTTCTCCAGACTGCACAATTGTCTTTTCAATGCCTCAAACAACATTTTCTTCCTCTGCATATCTTGTCTGGGGAAATTAGAGGTTTACAGCTGCAAGAAGGTATAATCCCAATCCACTTTCCTGCTTGTAACACTGCTTCTTCAGCTTTGCATCCTTCATAGATTCACATGCTGTGAATACTCCCTGGCGTCATGCTGGGAATCCTTGGTCACCTTATGTTTGCGTTGCCTAAAGCAAGGAATGTTCTATTGTCTGCTGCCACCATCTTTGTGGGTGCTTTTGGTCTCAACCAATTGGACATTGAGTAGATGGACCCTCCTCCTTATCCTCTCCTCAGATTCTTACCATGTGTCATGCTGATGGAGTCCTCCTCTGAGGAAATACTAGAGTAAAAAAGGTTTGATTTTTCTGAATAACACTGTTTTTTCATTTCCAATGAACATATACAGAGCTGATCTCTGAGGACAACAGTTAAGTGGGAATGGGGACCAAGAAAAAATTGTTATTTAAGACCTGTGCCACCAGTGGCCTTAAGGTTTTCGAGGGAGACATGCATACTGACTGTATTTACTGCTTGTACCCTAACCACATGGTGGAACAGTGTGACCTTTGCAAGGGCTTTAGTTCAAAGTCCCTTAAAGACAGTGATGGGTGCCTTTTTTGTTGGTTTAATGAGGGGGAATTACCCCTCTGAGTCAACCAGGTGTATGGCCAGTCCCAGAGACAAGAGACCGCTCTCCAAGGAAAGCGTGAGGTAGGAAGAGCAGCCACATAACAATCAAACACCATGAGAAGCAAGCTGTGCATGAGACCTTGCCATCATGGGAAATGGGGCCCTTGATACCTCAGCCTGCTTCGTTGTCAGACTGAGTCGACGAAGCGTCCATCGACATCAGTGAGCAAAAATAAGAGTAACACAGTAAAAAACTCAACAGGGTCGGCGATGACTAGCCAATCGACTACCCCGTTGAGTAAACACAAGGCAAAACCACCACTCGCGTATGACCTTGTCGACTAGTAAACACTCATCAAGTCAATGGTATTTGACGACGACGCCGGTCCTGTTGGCGTCCACGTCTGATAAATAGCCAATTACAATGAGTAAGTCCACAACACCGGAGGTTGGCAAGCCTCAGTTTACGACAGATGCACCACTCAAGTTGTCAACTAAGCAGAAGTCGTCTCCAGTCCCTTCAGAGCAACAAGCACTTTCGTCCACGGTCAAAAGCACGCAAGAGGGATCAAAGACAATAACCGGGATCCCGATACCATTGGAACCTCTCAGTGCTTTTGGGTATACCACCTTTACAGACATTTCCAGAATGTGGGAAGCCCTGCTGCGAGTGGGTAGGATCGCAGTGGCACAGAATTAGAAGCTGCCGGTGATACCAGAGAAGGGCAATTGGCTTTAGGTGTGGGCGGTCCACTTGATGGAAAAACCCACATAAATGGCCCTCAAGGACCTGACTTAATTTATGGAGGAGTGGGGTCAGTTCATAGAAAGACACGGCTCAGGGGAGAGAGATTTGCTACGGGGTGAATGAGTGGAAAACACCCAGCCAGAAGGCTAAGGTGCGGGCTAAGGGCTTAGGTAGGGTAGTAGACTGAGGCTGTTTTATTTTTCTTTTGGGTCTCAAACTAGGAGGGCCATATGGGGTGCCTATTTCCTGATTGGGGGAATCCCAACAAGGCGGTGTGGCTTGCGATGAGACTATTTCTTGTTGTTTCTTTTCTTGTTATGTCTTTTTGTTGGTTCCCCCCACCCCCTCGACATAGCTTGATGGGGTTAATTACAACTGGGAGTCTTGTTCCACAGTAAAATAGGCAGCGTTGGTGGAAAGTAGAGATACCCCCGGCCCCCCATCCTATGGGAGCTGTGTGGGCTTCTCGAAGTACAAGCATTGCAATGGGTATAGTGATGACTCCCTGACCGTTTGATGTTGTGTACACTGTATTGGTGGATTGTTTTTATTTGCTCAGTGATATAAAACAGTAATAGAAATTGAGTTACAGAAATAAAACAATGCGGAGGCCGGGGCTATTACACCAGATAAATGAACTCCACAAGCAATTCGTGAAAGCATCCATCCGAGGGCAATCGGCAACAGGGTAAGCATCCCTCATAGCGCAATCAACAACGGGATAAAAACTGTTGTGGCTGGTGGAAAAAAAGTCTACAGATGGCCGAAACAGCAGTCTGATTTGGCGGTCATTGAGCTCCCACTCGTGGGACTGTGTGGTTTGCCTGCTGAGGCTGTCTGCCACCTGGTTTTGTACTCCTGGGTGATGGAAAGTCTGTAGAGAGATGCCATTGGAGATTGCCCAGTGCCACACCTGTTTTGCCTCTAGGGGCAGAGTTGTCTCTCTCGTGCCCCCCTGCTTCCTGAGGTAAAACATTGTTGTAGTATTGTCCGTCAGGATTCTGACTGTACGTCCTTTCAGCACCAGCAGCAAGGCTTTCAGTGCCCATCTAATCGCCCACAGTTACAGCACATCGATGTGGAGAGCAGTCTCTTTGGCTGTCCAGAGTCCCCCCACATGGAGCTAGTCGATGTTAGCCCCTCAGTCCAACATGGAGGTGTCTGTGATGAACAATTTGTGGTGGTTTCTGAAAGGGATTGCCTTTTATGATGTTGGTTTTGACTGCCCACCACTTTAGTTTATGGGCCAGTTTGGTTGTGACCCCTATCTGGTCTCCATGTTCCTAAAATCTACGCCAAATTGGATGCAATGAATTCCTGTAGGAGCCCCATGAGGAGCCTGAAATTGGATACGAGCAGAATGCATGATGCCATGGTTCTTAGCAGACGCATGCAGTCGCGCACTGGCTGCCATTTCTCCGGCCTGAAGCTGGGAATCGGAGAGGTTAGCATGCTCGCTCAGTCTGCTGACTGCCTCACTCTCTACTGTCCTCTCGAAATCCACCCCAAGAAACTTCTTGGCTGGCTGAAGCACAAATTTCTTGTAGTTTATCAAGAAGCCGAGGTCTTGGAGATGCTGTACCAACTGTGTAGTGGATCCTTGAGCCCCGGCTCTAGTTGCTGCCCTTACAATCCAGTCGTCCAAATGGGGATAGATGTGGTGGCCGTGCCTTCACAGGCTTCCTTGAATATGGCCCTCGCCTCCTCCACTTTTTTCTTCTGGCAGATATTCTAGTACGGGGTAAAGTGTATACACATCTCTGTCTTATCGTGCAATAATGGCAAGTGATTTAGCCTCCTTGACTGTGGGAGCACCTATCGCTAGCACCTTCTCCCAAAGACCTACTGCTTGCGACTATGGAGGGGAGGGTTTTTGCGCCTCTTCCGGCAGTTCATCAACCAGTGTGTCTATTTTCCAGTCATCTCTTTGCAGCGACAGTGTTGTGGCCGATGGTGTTGTGTCTTGGGTAGCATCCCCATCAGTGTCCATTATTTCTCCCTCTTTCTTCTGCATTCTAGCCGGCAAGTGCCTTTACAGGGGGGATTTCGAGAGGGGCGTCAGGGAGCGGAGTGCAATGGGTGATCTAATTCGTCCCCATGATCCCAGCATTAAGCTGGGTCTTCATATTGACCTGGACTTTGAGGATCGGCGAGTGGACTTCGACCTACTTCTAGATTTCAGCCTTGTCCGGGTGGGAATGGGCGATCGAGTTCGCTATGCACTCTCTAGGGACAACTTTTTTGGTGCGACATGTGGTTGAAGTAAAGCGGGCATCCTGATAAGAGTCTGAAAAGGCCAAATTGCCCTCTAACTGGCATTTGTCAAAAAATAGACAACACAGAGTGGTTGTGGTATGCTAAATGTATGGTAACCAGTTTATTGCAATATTCTGGGGAAAATCAAGATAAAAGCCAAGCTCTCACTCCAGAATTCTCCAACATTTAACAGGAGTTTCTATAGTACAGAAGGGTCCGTGTGATGTCACTGTTATGAAAACCTATTGCTTCTGCTCATTGGCTCCTTTCACTAAGCTACATGTGGAACCTTTAAGTGTGCACCTAGGGATAGGACAATCGTTATCTAAGACCCCATCCATGGCCTTCACCTAAGAAAGCGCTACCTCATCATATCTGGAAATTAATTGGTAGGCCCTGAATTACTTCTGCAGTGAAAAAAAAGACATGTGCTAATCGTGCTGTCACACTATCCATGAACTGGCTGCATGCTGACACATGTATGTAGGTGAGAGCGGGAGAGACAAGTGCATCGCCTTATTTTAATTAAATCAAACAGCCCAGGTTTACCTCCCATGCCATGCTCAAAGCCTTGTTCACAATCTTTAATCGCCATCCTGCTCTTGACATATTTATGAATAATTATTTCTGCGAGTCATCCACCTCTTAACCTGTTAAGATTTCATTGCAGCATTTTATTGTTTTTTCTTTAGCCGCTCCTTGCATGCTCCCGTCACGCCTAGCCGGGCCGACTATTAATCGGTCATCTCCTTCTGATTTCTTGGGATGTTATAAACTTGAAACGGTTTGCTTTGTCCTTGTAACTCAATTTATCTGACAACTGACCGAACACAATAATATCTTACTTCGCCATGTGCACTTCATGAAATTGCTCGGCATTTGACATTCCTTTGGCTAGTCAACATCAAGCCGGCTACAGCATTTTCCCCGATTTGTTCAAGCGTGTCCAACTGGGCCTTTCTTAAAGTTGCAAGGCTTCATTCTCTGCTGATACAATTTTTAAAATGGTATTTTGTCACGTTCAGTTTCTTCTGCAATACACATTAGCACTGAATTTATTTGCTGCCTAGTCTATGCCCGACACATGATTTTTCTACCTATGGGTATGCTGCAAAATGACCCTACCTATTATAGCCATGATGCCGCTACATGTGTAGTGAGACCCTCTCTTGGTACCTATTCTATTTAAAGACACACTAATTGTGCAAGCTAATGCCTCCTCTGTCCCTACTTGTGTAGCAAAACGAACTATTCTTTGTGCCAGCTGCATTTCCAGCAGGATTTAAAGTGCAGTTTCATATGTTTTCCGATTCTGTAATTCTGTGTTTTCTGGGGAAGTTAGGGGGGCACCTGCTTTCTAGCCAACAAAGGCCCCACTACAATCCTGTTGTGCAATTACCCTCTGTGGGGACGACAGGACCAGCAGAGACAGCAGCGCATATAGGTTTGTCAGCAGGACTCGCATTTCCACCCGAGTCTGCTCTGTACCTGCTGGTTGCTGGGTCTGGTTTACATGTTCCGGCAGGCAACCTTGTACCCAGGAGACGTAGTCCTGGCCTTGGGCAACGTGCTCTGTCAGGGCACCCCTGTCCTAGTTGGCCCTCTGAATGGGTAAAGAGTGGTTTCTCCCCAGGGTTGGCGGTAGTCTAGGAGATATAGGCATTTGCGGTGGCTCTTGCATAATTGCAGTCTTCTGAATCTGAAAACTGACTGCTCCGCCTGTTAAGCCTCAAAGTCTGTATCTATTTCCTGTTGCAAGATATCCTCTGGGATAACCGCAGAGTAAACATTAGGAGAGACCGGCAAAGTAATCACCTGCAGGACAATGCAGCAGGAGTCAATGGGGGATGCGTTCGCCTTCCCATGGGCGGACCGGTTTGCCTATGCATTTCCTCCAATCCCGGCCATACATCGGACAATACAAATGATAAGGGCGCATCCATGCCGAGTAATCTTAATCACACTGAACTAGCCACGCCAGACTCGGTACTCGGACCCGCTTCACCTATCGGTAGAACAATCGATAAGGATGCGCGACTAACCAGACATAATATCGCAAAATCTTACATCACAACCCACAGTCCCTAAAGTTGACAGCGTGGCTCCTCATTTCGCAGAGTTTGGCCGACTAACAATTCCTCAAGACTGCAAAGACATTCTGTCTGCTGCTATAGCGACTGCAGAAGTAGCTCTGCACTCTTGGGATGTAAAGAGAGCCATTAAATATTACGTTGACAAAACCAAGTCCTTTAGGAACTCGACGCAACTGTTCCTGGCGTATGGACCTATTAACAAAGAGAAAGCGCTGTGCAAGCAAGGCATATCGAGGTGGTTTCGGTAATATCCTTTGGCCATATGACAGCTGGAAAACCGTTGGCCGCTCCCACCCCATGGCCATTCTACAAGGGCTTTGGCAGAGTCGGGGGCCTTATGGGTGGGGGGGGGGGGTAGAGTCAATTATTTGCCAAGCAGCGACCTGGTTTGTGCCCCATACGTTTACAAGACACTAATGCTTACAAATGTAGCACACGGTGGACATTCAGACAGGGAGAGCAGTCCTGCAGCGTCTTTTCCAGTACGGTAGACGGTTTAATTTTTGCAACCACCAATAATACTCACTACTATGAAGTCTATTCGCAGCATGTCACTCTATGAAAGATCCAGTGCAGGAGGAGTAAGTTGCTGAACTGTAACTCATGTTCTTCAGAATTTGTATCTTTCATAGATTAACATTCACAGACTCTGAGTCTATATTTCTCAATTATAGGAACAATAGTCTTTGTGGAGCCCTGAGTGAGGGCCTGACTCCTAAAACCCTATGAGCTCTTTTGACAGGAAAATGAGGCCATTCCCTGGGTTTGAAGGATTTCATGAACAATATTATTTTAATTTAATTTTTTACTTTTATATAGCGTACAGACAACCCAGGGGCATTGTGGCGCTGTTACTTGTAGGAGACTTAGTTACATTAGTTACACATTCAAAGCATTAGACAGCATGGATGTTATACATATTATGCATCGAAGGCATACACAATCGCAGTATCCTGGGGAAGGGACGGTAGTCATGTCAGAAGGTAGGGTTGATCAGGCGAACAAGGTGGTCTTCATGGCCTTAGGGAAGGCAGTGAGTGATGGTTCGGCTCACAGGATAGTGGGGAGGGCGTTCCAGTGTAGGGAGGCCAGGTAGGGGAAGCTGGCGCCACCTGCTCTAGCTGCTGGCATAGGGTGTCCTGGTAGGTCTTGTGGAGGAGGCAGGGTGGATTCTTTGTGAGGCAGCTTCTCTCAAGCTGCTGCCTCCTATTTTTCAATCCTGGCCTAACCGCTTCTGGCCTGGCCCATTGCTCTCCCCTTCATGTTGGGTAGGTTTGCTATATCTTCAGAAGCCGCACAGTACACACCAGGGCACACCAAGATCTAACAGCTGGGCTTCTTACGGAATCCCCTCAAGACTTTAATCATACCACTGCTATACCTCAAGTAAGGAGTCCTCCGAAATTGCAGGCCATGCTTCGTTGTTCCCTGCTGTGGCCAAGTGCAGCAAAGGCCAACCAGCCAAGTACCCCTGGCCAGAGTGCCGCAACACTCCACTCCCAAAACCCCACGGTATGACTGAAGCACCAGCCAGGCCCGCCTATCCAGGCTATGAACTTTGGTCCAAAGTCTAACTAATCTGCTGTTGCAGTACTAGTCAAAGCCCGGACTAAAGAGCCATGCTCCCTGCTGGATTAATATGTTCCCACCTGCCAACACACAGCAGTGGCAGCTAGCGTAGTGTGTGGCCCCCGCTGTAATGATAGTGCAGCCTGGAACCTGGACAGTTGCGGAACACACTGCCACCAGATGAAGCCACTCTGGCGTTGTAGCAGTTACTGCGATCCCTCGTAATCGCTGCTGAGTGCTCAACTCCCAGAGTGCTCGCCGGTGTGAAATGTACACTTTTCTGATCAACCCACATCCATCAACCTTCACCGCTCCTCATGCTGCGCCTGCTGCCACCATCATGTATGTGTATGTGTGTGTGTGTGTGTGTGTGTGTGTGTGTATAGACCATTGTTGCAGGGCCACCAACGGAGACTCTGCCATCCTCATGGTTCATAGCTATCCTCACAGTTCCATAGGTCCACTTTACAGAATGCTCACCTGATTGAGCTCCACACACCTCTGACTGATCTGGTCTACCATCCATCGCCGCTCCTCCCAAATGTATTGCGATTGCCATCTTTCCATGCAGTGGGGATGGGCTACAATCACAAATACAGCCCACTGACCTTCGGGGATGCACCTCCCCATAGGAAATCTCGGTCCCCGGTAGGGCTGGACTGGCCTACATGGATCTCTGGAAATTTCCTGGTAGGCTTTTGCACCCTGGGCCTCTTTTGTGTGTTCTTTCCACATTTTCCACATAGGAAATGGGTCGGGCTTGCTGGAAATATGTAATATGGGGCCACTTTGAAAATTACTTGCAGGGCCTCTTTTGGTTCCCAAGCCACCCGTGGCCACCCGGCAGCAAACCGTTGCAGTCCATTCAGCTGGATGGCTGAGTTTCTGGTGCAGGATTGTTGGCTCTATTTCAGGATGACTTATGCAGGGGAAATGGAGCCTCCCAGAAGTAGTTCCACCATTTGCTGGCAGGCCACGCTCCCTATCTCTACCTTGGACTCTGAATCTGTTTGATTATCCACAGACTTTGTATTTTTTCTTGTATCAAGTGGAATGTGACTCTAGGAGTTCTTTGGGTTTTGTTCCTCTTGGATAATGTAGTGTTATTTATGTTATTTATTTTATTTGGTAAAAATGTTTTAAAAAAAGATTTATTGGGAACAAAATGGACATTTCTACCTTCCGTTCTTTATTGGCGTAGAGAGGCAGCATTTTGCTTCATGTTGGCATACACAGATTCACTCACTAATTGTGCCAGAGGAATACTCTGAAAGCAGCAGCAGTAGAGGGGCAGGCAACTGTGGAGTCTCTTGTCTCGCTTTTAAAGTTAGCACGTCTTTGGAAAAGGTTTGGACAGGGGGAGCGTAGAGGAAATGCAGTGCATCAGCCACTGCTTACCCCTTGAATGTATCAGTTATGTGGCCCTTCAGGTAAAGAGCAGGGAAAAGGAAACTGGTTGAGCAGGGACAGCACAGGATCCTCCTCTACTACCAAACAGTGGTTTCTCCATTTTGCCACTGGAAATTTGTTGAAGGCAGCATTGCTGCCCACTCGTCCATGCATGGTGCTTCTGTGGTACATCTGCATGGAACCAGTAAGGCCATCTGTGCAGTGGGTCATCAGTGATCTGTGGTTAGCTATGTAATAGCCTAACTGGAATGAGTCTTATATTTTGATCGCTTGTTTGGCCATCCTTCAAGTTATTGACCTAATCGATGACGCTACCTACACCAGCGAAAGAAAAGCCTATAAGGCTTGAACAACCTTTGGCTGATTTTGCTCCTTTAGAAGGGATGGGACTATCATTTGATGCATAGTTATGAATTTGGAAACTAGTGTTTCCTTTGGATTAATCAAGAATTAATTTTAAAGTTACTGTTTAAAAAAAAAGTTTCTCCCAGATGCTTTTTGGAACTAAATAGAACTTTGTTGGCCTTAACTGCTTGGATTGATATTTTGTCTTTTTTGACTTTTTTTCCTCACTGTCCTCATTACAAGCTTGATTGCACCCAATTAAAACATTTCACCTCTATTCAGAGTGATTCACTGAATTAACAAGACCCACTTGTGTCCATATAAAACATTAGTACAAAGAGCACTACCCAAATATGAGTTTTAAAATTGGTCTCTCACAATTATACACATATGGGAGCGCTTTTATCATTCCTGATCTAAAGATGCTCACAGTAGTAAACCTAGCATTTGAAAAACAAATTAACACACTATCTTCTGAGACCATTCCATTCTGTTTGCGATGGTGCATAATTTGAAAAGATCTATTTGATATTCTTTTGTTTTCTTTGGTAATATATTCTATTTGAAAAAAATGCAGTCAACCAATATACTCGATTACATACGAAAACAGACACAAGTGACATTGACAAATGTGAAAGGGGGTGTGCCATGGTTGACGCTTCTTATTTCCGCACACGACTGTGGTTTGATTATCTCAACCGATACTACTGTTATAATGTAGAATGTTACTATGGTGTGTTCCTTTTCAGAGCATGCTTCTTGTATGGTTCTGGAGCCTATTTTCAGAACCATACAAGAAGATGCCTGGAAGTTGAAGGTCGACTGTTGGGGACTTCCTTTAAATAAATTACTTAGATGATCACTTATTAAGCCTCAGTAATTGTTACAACAATTGGCGACGAGGATCTGCTGCTGTGTGTGCAGGAAGTCCCCAGAAACGTTCTATCAAGGATCCCATCACAGCAGCATATATCAAACCACATCGATGAGACGACCGATACACACGGAAATGGAGGGCATTTGAGTTCCTATGAACTGTTTGCTTCCATGTAGTGGCGTGTCAAAGAAAAAAAAAAGAAATTACCCCGATCGGCACCAGGGGAAGGTCAGCATTTTTTGGATAATGAGCGTGAGTAACGGCGCCCAAAGACATTAGAGCAAAGCACCCCATGCTTAGGCACGTACGACACGCTAGCCTTAAGGAGGATGCCAGCTTGCAGTGAACATTAGAATAAGCCACCTCCCTATGTGCTATGCGTGCGGCCATTTTGAGGAACTGCTGCCGTAGTATCGTATGAACTGCATTTCAAATGATACGCTGTGGTGAGCGTAACGAATAAATACACTGTATGTGAATGGGTTGGAATGCTACAGTGTTTCCAATTTATGGGCGTGACATGGGCGTGGTATACAATCGCCTGTATGTGATGTGATCGCAACAGAGGGTGCTGCAAACGCATTAAAGAAACAGCACATTGCATGTAAAAGGAAAACAAACGGAATATAAGAGATTTTACAAGTGCAAAAGCACAGCACAATCATATATTGTCAAAACACAAGGCGTACTTCAATTGAACAAGTCCCAGAACTTGATAGTCAAATGAAACGGAGAAATGATGAAGTGTATATGTAATAAAAGGGAACTATAAAGTAATTGGTGTTTCAGAACAATTCTGCACAAGTATAGTAGCAGCATGGCGGGAAATCACAATTAGAAAATATGAACAATACAATCTAAACAAAATAAAACAAAAAAGAAGTTAATATTATTGTGCTCACCACCTCACAACAATATAGCTATGCAGAACATTGCAGCCCCAATCTAATTCTTGGCGCAGCCTGGAAATCCTGTTTGCTCGTGGGAACAATGGTTAGACAATTTTCAAGTCTATTTGAGAGCGAATTCAGGGGCTAAATACAATGATTTGAAAGAAGCCACTTTACTCAATTGTGTAGGTGCAGAGGGTCTGAGAATATTTAGGACATTACCTGATTGTAATGATATGGAGGAAGGATCTGGAGACTTGTCTAGCAGTGCAAGGAAATATGAGACTGCATTGTTAAAATTGAACAAACATTTTGCGAATAAGACAAATAGTGTACTGGAACGCTATAGGTTCTATTCAAGGAAACAAAACAAAAGTGAAACTGTTGATGCCTATGTTGCTGCATTGAGAGGTCTAATATCAACATGTGATTTCACAGGAGTAGCGGATGAATATTTGAGGGACCAGCTTGTTTTACATGTGCCGGATTCTCTGATTCAACGGCGCCTGTGGCAAGCAAAGAACCCCACATTGGAACAAGCAGTTGAAATAGCGAGGTCAATAGAACTGGGAGAAAAGTGCATGAAGGAAGTTCAAAACAAACCCGAATGTGCTGAAATTAAATCAGTTCAAGACGTCAGTGATGGTGGATATAATAATGATAAAGAAGCTTTAGTAGATATTGTGAAGAGAATAGTCAAATCAGATTTTGGTATAGGTTCGAAACAGGATAGAGAGACTTTTCAAAGATCTCAAAACAAATGTTATAAATGTGGATGGTATGGACATGCAAATATTGAAAAGGAATGTCCAGCACTTTCAGCTGAATGCTACAAATGTGGACAACTGGGTCATTTTGGCAAGGTCTGTCGCAATGTCAGAGGGAGAGGCAGATTCAACTCACACTATAATGCAACATGGGGTAACAATCGTTATGGAAGAGGTGCCATGACAAGTGTAAGAGCTGTGGAGGAAGATGGTGGCCAAGTAATTTGTTGGCAATCACGGATGTTTTTGATGAGAAAGTACAAATACTGGTTCTAAGATCAACCCAAGAAGCTGTTGGTCCATGGGTGCCTCTGGCTATAAATGGCATAACATTACGAGTCATGATGGATACTGGTTCTCCATATACAATGGTAGATACAGAGACATACTTGAATGTACTAAAGAAAAGAATGGAAGACTTGCACATGACTAAAGTTAGGGCCACAGGGTATGGAAAGAGACCAATCAACATCATAGGTTATACTTGGGTACATTTGGACTTAGAAGGTAGAAAAACCTATTGTAAATTATGTTGCTGAGAATGATTGTTCAATAGTTGGATGGTGGGAACAGGCATCTTTGAAAATCAGAATACATCCTGATGAAAGTATACCTATTTTGGGCATAACTGACAATAGTTGCGATTCTTCTGAAAATTTAGCCAAGAGTTTTCCCAAAGTCTTCAATGATAGCATTGGAGTTCTCAAAGGTTTCAAACATTGTTTCATACTTAAAAGAGGTGCAAAACCAGTATTGCATAAAGTGAGGAACATTCCGATTGGCACCCGAGAAGCACTACAAAAGGAGTTGGAGAAATTATGTTCACAGGGCATCATTGAGCCAATAGAACGCTCCGAATGGTTATCCCCAATTGTTATAGTACGGAGATGTGTGTTGACCTAAGTGATACGAACAACATTTGGGTAGACGCCATCCTTTTCCCAACATTGGAGAAATGCTTACCACCATGAGTCCAGCAAACAATTTGACTACATTAGATTTATCCTCTGCGTACCATCAGGTTGTTTTGGAAGAGGAATCTAGACACCTTACATCTTTTGTAACAACCTTGGGAGCATATAGATATAAAAGGATGCCGTTTGGTCTTGCGTGAGCGGGCGCTGTTTTTCAGAGACTGATGCATCATCTTTTTAATGGACTACAAGGAGTGCATTATTTTCAGGGCGACATATTGGTGTCCGCCATGTCAGAGGAAGAACATGATGCAAAGCTGTTAGGTGTACTGCAAGTTATACAACAGAGAGGCCTTACTCTAAAAATTGAAAAATGCAAAATAAAAAAAAAAGAGGTGACCTACTTAGGTCATTTCATAAATGCTGAAGGAATAAAACCAAAGGAAGCCCTATTGGATACCATTCTCAAGATTCCTGATCTAGTCAACAAAGATCAGCTGCAGAGTTTATTAGGTCTCACAGAATATTATTCCAAATTTGTGGATCATTATGCAGACAGAACAAATAGGATGAGAGATCTGATGAGCAAAGGCACAAAGTTTGTTTGGTCTGAAGAATGCAAGAGTGAATTTGACACAATCAAAAAACTAACTAACAAAGCACCTGCTCTGAAAATGTTCGCTTCCAGTGTTAAGACGATGATATCAGTGGATGCAAGTAACGTAGGTCTGGGAGGTGTGTTGGAACAAGTACAAGATGGTTGTGTGGTCCCAATTGCTTTCGCTTCTAGGACTTTGAAAGGAGCAGAAAGGAATTATTCAACCATTGAGAAGGAGGCTCTTGGTGTCAAATGGATTCTAGAGCATTTCAAACGACTCATTTTGGGAATCCCTGTTGAACTCAAAACAGATCACAAGCCTCTCATACATGTCTCAAATTCAAAGAACCCTCATTTGATGTCCCCACGCATGAGGAGGTGGATCTTAATCATTATGCAGTACAATGTAACTATAAAATATACTCCAGGAAGAGCTAATGTAGTGGCGGATTGCTTCTCTCGCCTTCCGTGTGATGATGGAGGTTCAGACTATGATAAGGGTGAGACAATAGGAGAACATACTATGGATTGTATCATGCCCCAGGTGCATTCCAGTTTTGGGAAGAAAGAATGGATTGAGGCCATGCATCGCGATTCAGAACAAGAACTTTTGAGGAGAGCAGTTGAAAGTGGGTGGAGAGATGTCGATGGAGATGTCAAATCTTGGGAGAAAATAAAGGATGAAATATCATGCGATAATGTATGTATTTATCAGGGAGATCAGATAATTCCTCCAGTGTCTTTGAGAGAGAGAATGATGGAAATTGCCTATGAAGGTCATGTAGGGAGAGGTTTAACGAAGAGAAGGGTGAGAGAAGCTTATTGGTGGCCCAACATGTGGAGTGGATTGGAAGCACTAGTCAAAGAATGTTCTGCATGCGCGGTAGCTGATAAAGGAAAATTGACCAGAACAACACCATTGCAGCCCGTTGAGGTACCCAAATCAGTATAGACAAAGTTAGCCATTGATCTAGCTGGGCCATATGAGATATTGGAACCACAAAAAATATACTTTATTGTGTTGGTCGATTACACATCCAAATGGGTGGAGTGTGGTATAGTTGAAGCATCTGTATCTGCTTTGAAAGTCACGAAATTCTTGGAGGAAATATTCAGTACAGCGGGTGAACCGCAAGAATTGATTTCTGAAAACGGAGCCCAATTCATGTCACAAGAGGTACAACGGTTTTTGAAAGAACGGGCCATTAAATACAGCGCAACAGCTTTATACCATCCTTTGGGTAACGGCTTAGTGGAGATGATGAATTGCTTTCTAAAAGGAGTCCTTCAATCAGCCATTGCTAATAATATGCCGTGGAAAGAGACTCAAGGAAGCACTCAGTACGTATAAAGTAACTCCACATTCTGTGACGGAAGAAGAACCGTTCACCTTGATGAGAGGAAGAGGTGCCACCAACAGACTCAGACCTGCTTGGATGACTTTGAAAAAATATTGATATGGAAGAAATTTTGAACAAAGTAAAGAGGAGACAAGATGAATACAAAAAATATTATGATGGACAAAGGCATGTAAGGGAGAGTAATATTGCGAGTGGAGATTGGGTTAGAGTAAAAGAACCCAAGAGAGTCATGAAAAGGGAGTCAAGATTTCGACCTCCATAAAGGGTGGTTGAGTGAAAGAAATCAGTGATTTTAGAAGACGGTAACAAGTGGTCTTGTGATTATATATTGTCAAGGAAAAAAGACTGTTGGAAAGAGCATGCCACTCGGAGCCACACAGCAGGAACATCGATAGATAATCGTAGTCAGTCAGGAGATGCTAGGGAGCACTTTACCCTGACAAGTGATGGTGGCACAGTGGAGGAATTTAGCAATCGAAAGTCACCTGGAGATTTGTCTGAGATCGACAATAGGTCTAAAGTGTCCTCAAGATCTAGGAGGATTGTGCACATATTCAAGAAAGATTTTATTTATTACTGAAATCAAAATTATCTGTCAAGACATTCTGTGTGGATGTGCCATACTGGAACTTTTGATGGTTTTGGCACATCTATGTATCCTTTTAGTAAGAACTTTTAAAAGTGAAAGTTTTATGGTCTTATTACTATATTTTTTTGTTCATGTGTACATAGTTGTTAAATTGTTTTTGGTTAAATGTCTTCCTTCATAACATTGTGGGGGAGGAGATGTTATAATGTAGAATGTTACTATGTTGTGTTCCTTTTCAGAGCATACTTCTTGTATGGTTCTGGAACCTATTTTCAGAACCATACAAGAAGATCCCTGGAAGTTGAAGGTCGCCTGTTGGGGACTTCCTTTAAATAAATTACTTGGTTGATCACTTATTAAGCCTCAGTAATTATTACAACAGCTACATCCAGTCATCGTCTACATAGGTCCCAGGGGGTGGAACTGAGGAAGGTGTGCAAGCCTTTGGCTGGACGTAACGGGTTTTAATGGCTCACACTCGTAGGGAAATGGTAACATCCCTCTGTTGAAGGAGCAGAGTGCTACATTATCAAATAAATGTTATTAGATTTCAGAGAAAACTAATCACCACTCAAGTGTGGCAAATCGGTCGTGTGGTAATAGCGCAAATAAAAATTAAACGAAATTAACGGACCCTGTCCAGCAGCAGGGTGGTTACACTGATAATAGTCGTATCTTCAGTTATTTTGTTGCATAATAAATGCAGGCAACCTGAAAATAAATGTATTTACTTGGCATTCTGACCAGGGTGCCGACCCATATTACAAATAGTTCATTTGGTGATGCGTACAGCAGATCACTTCACCCGTTCTCGAACGCACAGTCCTGTAGAAACAAGCAAATGGAAAAAATGTGGAGAAATTATTGAAATCTCCATGCTATCTAAAGAAAGCGTAGTTGGATTATATTGTCAACAATGTGTGATGAGACAAAAGAAGGGTTCTCAGGACATGAGGTCACACCAATACTATTCACACAAACACATTGAGAAGAAAACGGTGCTTACTCTGCGCTATATACAGATCTCAAGCCATTGGGAGAGTAAAAGACTATTCACTTTTGTCTCATTGATCATGCTCTCCTCATTCCTTACTTATTTGTTTCTTCTATCTGTTCATATATTTTCTTCTAGCTTGGACATTATAACATAGAGCTAGATTGGCATTTATAAATGTCAACATGAGAGTTTCTGCTAACGTTGCTGGGACTGCTTATGCAACCTAGTTAGCATGGTATGCTAAAGAATAGGCCAGTAGGCATTCAATGCTTGGACTCAACATGCTGACACTGCTTCTTCGAGTCATGGGCACTGAAGGGTGTTAGATCATCTGGACACTTGAACAGTGGACGCTTGTGCGTTTGAATGTGTTAATAGAAAGTTACTGCCATGTGGGTAAATTCCAGTTGACCCACATTTCCAAAAGCCTTAGTGAGATTGTACTTCCAGGGGGTAGTAGGGTGCCTTCCCAGAGATGGTAAATGCTATCCTTCGTCTGCCTTACATTAGGATTCGGTTTCCTGTGAATTAGTTTGTAGTCTTGGGGGTGGGAGCAGATAGCTGCTCCGTGGTTAGGAGGGGATATGGCCGTCAATTCTTTTATCTATTGTGTTACCGGAGAATGAGCTGTCGCTGTGGTTGGCTGTTCTTCAAAATCGATTGTCTGAGCTTTGTTTCCCTGACATCAGCCATGAGTAAACACACGCTTGACTGTATCTTCAAGTTTTATAATTAAGAGTTGTGGCAAATCGAGGACACCACACTGCTGTTCAGGGTTCGCCCATGCCCATAATGGAAGAAGGCTCCCAGGGCTGGGCGCACTTAGAGCATACAAAATCCAAAAGTGTCTGCCCAGCGTGGTGGATCTATGAAAACAGAAGATTTGTTGCTCTACATACAGTACACGTAGATTTTACTTTGCTGATTGTAATGTTGTACCCTGGTGGACCAGTGTGGTGGGTGTTTAGGCAAGGGGCCCTGTTAGTCATTTTTGTACTGGCCTCTATTGAGGGCTGTACAATCACTAACCTTACCGTGGGGCATATCACCCAGCCCAAAAGGAAAGGCAAACCTCTTAAAATGTTAGTGGCAGAGCCCACCGACTCAACTCACGGGGAGGGAGGACGGGGGAAGTAGACCGGCACAAAGGTACAGATATTCCACAGACTTAACCATGGAAAGAAACACCAAGCTGATGTGCTGACAAATATACACATTAAGTTAAACCTATATAGATTTATTTTAGTTGCATGCTTCTGTAACAAGATGCAGAGTTTAAAAAACAGTAAATTTCGCAAACACTCCGCACCCTACTATATTATGGTGTACGTCCACTACCAGCAGGTAGGCACTTTAAATATAAAAACGAGTGGTGCGAAGAGAGGGGAACCAAACATTACAACACAGTAAAATAGCCACCCCGTATCCCAATGCCAACACTAACAAAGTCGCAGAATCTTTAGACCTTTAGTACATAGTATTTAAGAAAATAAATGCACACATCAAATTCAATGATGGTTCTACAGTGGTTGCAAAAAAATCTAAAATGCAGCCAGAGGCCACAAGAAGGCAAGCTGCCGTTTAGCTACCTGGACCAAGTCAACCCACTTCAGGGAAACAAGGTGTAAAACATGCATTCAAAATTACAGAATTGGAAGACATGACTTTAGAAATACATTAAATATCACAGGTAATAGTTTCAATTCTAGACTAGCCTAAAACACACTTGCCCCAAACTGGATGCTGGAAAAATGTACATGGGTAGGTAAGTACCCACAAAGTCACTTTAAAAGAGTTTCGGGTGAATTCATATTTCGATAGAAATCAACTGGACCAAGTCATTAGGCAGTCTGCTTACATGTGGAAAAGGCAGACACAAACCAGTTCAACCTTACAGGTGCACAACTGGTGACAAACATCCCATGGAAAAATCAGCATACCACAATAAACCGTTGCAGAGATAGCTTAGAGAACCAGGAACCCCAGAAGACAATTCAGCACAACAGGAGAAGCCCAATGTAAACCAATGCGGGGTGGGTGGTGGGGCGGGGGCTTGGGGCGTGAAATGCGGTTGAGACATACTACGAATGGTCTTGTGCCTGAGCCACAGACACCACGGGGCGGAACATCTCAAATAACCCACCACCCAGATGTAATTATTCACTGCATTTGCTAACCAAAAGTCGTTTCGTGGAAGGTTAAACCACCTGCTAAGTACAAGGCTTCTTTTTTTTAGGGGGGGGTTTATTGGATATGACTTCTCAAGGACTTGTTCCCTGGGCTAATGATGACACTACTAACCGAAAAGAACAAAAAGATTTCTTAGAATAGAGCCTCAAGCAAAAGCAGTAGTGAAGAAAACTCCAGAATGGTGAGGGAACTCTGCAAAGCAGGGTTCAGCAGCTTAAATGTCAAAGGAACGGTGCCCACCAACAGATGGCCCTACGAGAAAACTGTGGGGGTGACCCATCACAGCCCTGAAGAGTAGATGAGGTGGGTGTTTGGAGTCTCAACAACCTTACAGGTGACGAAAGTGACCAGCACCAAGGTGGACACCCTTTTCTTTAAACGGTAGGAAGCAGCTGGAAAAAGGCCTGGAGACAGTCTAAGCACGGAAGGCCTGACCCAGCACACAAGTGGAGCAAGCAAGATTACGAAAGTGGCCACAGAAGAACGACCAGGAGCCAGAGATTCAAATTGGTGTTAAAGTAAGGGCCCAGAATCCAGCCAACATGGTTCTGCTTCTGGAAATTCCTGTACAGAACTGAGCTTTATATACACGATCTCCTCTTAAATACCTACACTTACAGGGACTGGCCTAAACCAGTCAATCAATAACAATACGAGATTAAGAGGCCCAGATCACCCCTACACAATGTGATCCGGCCAGCCCTGGGTCAGAGATCGATCCTAAACCAGTAAACAATATGGAGGTTGCCTTGATGGTCTCACAAAGAGCCCACGTGGGCAGAACAACCATTCTAGGCCTGCCTTGTGGTCCCGCTGAACAAGGGAAGGTGTAAAACAAAATGGCTGAGAGAAGAACTTACATTTTTTTTAAAAAAAAACATGGGCATCACAGTGGCTACAAAAAAAGTACGTTTGGCAACCTATGCTCTAAATCGGCTTGCTGCCCTGTTGAAGCCAAAGCTAAGCAATAGCTGCCACCAGCCTCCCCCTGAAACCAATGTAGAGTGATATAATCACCCTATGGCAGAAATGGGGTGCTTGGCACCCCTCGTCCCAGAATATTTATGGGCGACCCAGAATCACTTGCTCATGAGTGATGTTGCAATGGTAGGGGATGGTGCTTCAGTAGAAAAATGATTCAGTGATCCAAATTCAAAAGAAGGAAAAGGCAAGTTGAGGGGATCCTAAAAATTGACCACAGATTTCTGTTTTAAACCCTGCAATTGAATCAACCATAGCTTGAATTTAATGATATGGGATTCATTCATTGATCATCTGGGAGTGTGCTGGCAACTGCTTTTCAGGGTGCACACATTTCTGTTTCCCACATGTAAACCATCCATGCTGTGCTCATTAAGAAAAATAAAATGTGGCCATGTTGTGCAAGTGGGCATAATGGTAAAATGAGAATAGTGTGCTTGCACTGTATAATGAAAACCGTGGAGGATATGCAAACCGATCACAACCAATAGCCAGTTATATTTTAGCTTCACATGATGGAAACTGGCAAGGTGTCCTCATTGAGCTCCATGGATACTGGCTTTAATGTGTTAACTTTGTGTAATGACTAGCAATATGCTAGTTGTCCTAATTAGTTACGTTTCTCTGACATGCAGAGCATGCACTTCAAACTAAATTGCTTTTTGACAGCAACTAGCTAACGTGGGGAGCACTAGTAAATTGTACTCCAATTAACCAAGCATATAGAGCAGCGAAGCTAGATGATGGGGAGAGAGGCGCTGGCGCAGCAGATTGTAACGGGAGGATACGACCAGAGTGCATTTGATGTGCTAACTGGACATAATGGAAAGAAGCCATGATGTATCACCTGACTAGAGTGGAAACTAGCAATGAGGGAACAGCCAGGGTACCAAGGAATCTGGGAATGCTACGTTAGCAATAATTTATAAAGTCTAGTGGCCAAATGCACTCTACGATTTCCCTTTTCTACTAGCTTTCCTAAATTCACTTGGCAAGAACCTCTTGGTAAGTGGTCTTTAATCATGCAGCTGGCTAAATGTGTGCAGCATTGCCACAAGATATACCAAAAAATCAATGTGAGCATCTCAAAATGTCCTTGGAGTTGCTCCTTAATTTCTGTTTAGTTCTGACTGACCATGCTTGCCCAATGTGCTTTGAAATTTATTTTTTCAAAATGTCAAAAAAATGTAACCTTCACTTTGGTTTTTAGAAGTCGGCCGGTTTAGAAGTATGTATACACTGTTTTGTTTGTGATCGACTAGGTTTTAGTTTGAAAAATCTGGCCGTGGGGGGCGAGTGCCTGGGCTTTTGTTGGAAAATGTTTTAGTTTGAAAAATCTGGCCGTGGGGGGCGAGTGCCTGGGCTTTTGTTGGAAAATGTGGCAATAGTTGTGAGTAATTGGGCATGTGCTCCTTCTTTTCTGTCCAGACTAAGGTCTAACATTGTTGTGGTCACAATACGCCCCTTCTCAAACAAGGTTCTGGCACCGTAAAACCACTACGATGGCGATGGCTGCAGTATATGGCCAGCTCCATCTTGGTGAAATGAGGGTCTGGGCCCTGCGTTCCTTTTTTGCCACTCTTTTCATCTTGCCATCTGGAGGTGAATGTGTGTGCAGTGCTGCTGTGCCTGTTTTCTGGGCATTTGGATTTTCATTTCATCTAGCTGCGCCTCTGCGCTCTGTACTCTGCCCCTTCCTTGCCTGTGCCTTCTTCCGTGTTAGCCCTTATTGCTGTCTCCTACCCACTCTGCCCTGATTGGCCTTGTGATCCTTCCAAGTCATCCCTAGAGGGCACCCCCTGCCCGTACAGCCCTCTTCGGCGATGGGCCCTGAGTCTAAGGGCAGCTCCTGCAGTAGCAGCTGCAGACTGTGTTTGCCTGTGTTTACCGGTGGAGCATGCGGCGCAGCCCTCAACCAGCGGCGACTGAGAAGGTAAGAATGGTGCGTGCAGGGGGAAAAGCCATTACTGCTCCCTATTAAACTGTCCCACCTCTTACTCCTTTTACCAATGCTTTAGCCTGCTTTACTTTGCCCACACTTGTATGTTGTCCTTATCTGGCACTTAGGCCCTATCCAGGTAACTCGTATGTTGATGTTTTTGCTGGCATGTAGTATTTCCATCAAAATAATTTCCATCGAATCATTAGCCATCGAAATTCATTAATGGAAATGCTTTTCCATCGAAATGCATATTCATTGAATGAAATTCGATGGATTTCCAACTCGAACATTAAAATAGATGCATGTTTGGGTTGGAAATTCAATTGGGTTGAGGATAGGGTTAATTTTTTAAAATGGGGGTTGGGGGTTAGAGGGGAGGACCCCTGGGGGTTGAGGAGCGGGTTAGGGGGAGACCCCCCCCCCCCAATAAACACCAGAAGTTGGAGGGAGCTGTCCAGTGCTGAAATACATTAAAGATTGCAGAACTGGACAAGGCTTACATTTTGAACATGGGGGTTGGTGAGGGGGCAGCTAAGGGGGGGGACTTGCATCTAGGTGTTTTTGCTTTTATGCTGTAGGTTGAAACCTAGCCTTTTTCACTTTATCCTTCACACTTGAATCTAGATGGTTGCATTGCTGTTGTGTTGAAGTTGGCTTTGTGCTTCTCCCTCACCCACTCTCAGGCCTCCCTCTTCCCTCCTGTCCTTCTCTCCTCTTCTCTCCCACATAACCTGGTGAGGCCTCTGGATGGCTCAACTCTGTGAGTCTCATCCATACAGGTGTTACCCTGCTCTTGCAGAACTTTCAAGGACAACATTGCCTCGGTTGCTCCTTCCTTTGCGGATTCTGCAATCATTCCTTAACACTGGCTTCTTCCTGCTTCTCAAGCACTCCCTTGTGCACCCTCCTCAAAGGTGCAAGTGAACCTATTCACTTACATTTAATATACTCTTCTCCTCTCTCCCGCCGGAGCATTACCCTGTCCCCCCCCCCCCCTCCTTTCTGTTACTGCACTTGCGCGGTCTGAATTGTCTCACGACCTAGTTGGAACGTTACCCCCTGCCCCCCCTTATCTTGATGTGCCTTGAAACACCATTTGGCTGTAAAGGTGCTTTATAAATACCCAATAAATAAATTAATATGATACAGCTCTTATAACATATGCTTGTCAAATCTGGACAGCAATGCTTTAACATAGGCTGGTGTATGACAGAATTCACCTCACGAGTCAACAAGGTTATTGGGCTTGTGTTCTTTCAGCTCCACAGAGCAAAATATTGTTCCAGGGAGAATGGGCTTAGTAGTTTGAGCTCTTGGGGACTACAGGTTAGACTTAGGTTCTCGGCCTGTCCAACTCCTGTAATGACTTGGAGTAGCCCAAAATGCCTTTTTATGCTTCTGTTGGGGAATGCCTGCATGATCAAGACATGAAGACGATCCCTGCATTGGCTCATGCATGTGACAAAAAGATAGTTCAAAATAGGCTGTCTAGACCATGCAGTCCTTGATAGACGGCTAATCAATATCTTTTTTATAAAGGACAGAAATATCCCTATTCATGTGATTCACTCAACTAATGTCAAGCAGCTTACTATCACTTGTTTTTTGGTGAAACCGTTTTGTTTTCCGCTTCTCCAGTCAACAACCAAAATCAACAAACAAAACAAAAGATCCAACAGTACGATACAATAAAGATGTCCGTTAGACACGCCCAAATATCCCACCCCCGCACCTCCTCCTCCGAATGTTTACTATCAGTGTCTGGCATATGGTGCTAGTAATTGTAATAGCAAGTGTACATGGGGTTTTGGTGTCATACCTGCCCATGGTGCGAGTACCTGGGGTTTTCTGCTGGTAATGCATAGTAATGGTGTGGGCGTGTGGCTTTTGATATGAATACTCAGTTTGATTTGACAAATTTCAGTTGTGTAAGAATCTGAGCAGGTCATGTCAATATCTGTCAAATGATGGTATCATTGGAGCAAATGGCAGTAGTTGACAAATTGGGTGACTCGGTATAATCTAGCAATGCATGACGAATGTCATACATGGGCAAAAGCCAAAGCTATTGCGTGTGTTACTGCGTACTAAATTCCTAGTATATTTCGTAGTACTATCATGTCTAGAGTCTGGCCCAGGTATTAAAGTACATATTGCACGTTTGCAGGAGTTCTCTATCTTGTTCAGGTAGAGAAAGGAACCTTGATCGTCTAAAGCGTACACTTTCTTACACTTGCGGTTCCAATGGTTTATTCATTTTCATGGACGCCCCTTTTTAATAGGCACGCTCATATCTTTTGTCTGGGGCAGGGAGGGGGCATATCTAAAACGGCGAATTGTCAAATGAAAGGTAAAGCGTCCAGAACGTACACCTCTAGCGTCGCTAAGTAACTTTGGAGTGACTGGGCGGATTCCATTAACTGTGACGTCACCCCACGTCACAGGCTTTCCAATAAGTGCACCATAATTAAGTAGCCTCCAAGCGGTCGTAGGTGGGGTCCACTGTCCCTGTGAGCAAGAGAGACGGAGAGAGGGAGAGAGAGAGTGTGACATAAAACTACTCGAAGAGGAGAAAAGGCGAGAAAGAGCCAGGCTGAAAAATGGGGGGGAAAGGCCAATGGATAAGGAAAAGTCTAAAATGGAGGGGCATTGGAGGAATGGGGGATACAAGACTTAAAAAGAGGCACGCATAAAGAAAGGAACGTCAAGGCGCTCGCGCCGTGGTTTAGCCTTGGCCGACCCCACAGAAAGTGGGTATGTTGTGAGGTAATGGGAGGGTAGTCGGACCTCTGGGGTTGGTACTGCATTTTATCAACGGGTCCAGCAGTCCCATGCGCTAAGAGTTAGTTTACCAGTCATTGTTTACACTGGAGCGCTTTATCATTGCATCTTGATAACTCAACTGTCTATTTATGTACCAAACCGTGTTTAACCTGTCTTTAATCGTAATAACGTGGTGTCAAAGTACATTATTTTAAAAACCTCACTTTTTACTGTTGTATTTCACACTTTGCAGCCGTTCCCATTCTCCAGCTTTAGGGGTGCAATGTTTTCCGGGAGTGCAGAGATTCAACTTCTCCTCCCACTCGCCATCCCCAAAGAGACTGAGCGCTTCGCACTCCCCTAACAGCACTTGCAGCGACTTCCAGGTGCCGGAAGCCGAGCCCATTTTCCCGGAACTCTGCCTGGATCATCTGTGGACGGAGAGCAACGCCAACCCGAGGTATGGATCTCACTGCGGAGTAATATCCTGCACTTGAATTGTAAGTGTCGTTCGTTGTTCTAGTGATTGTCTCCTTTAGGTATCAGAGTGACTCTATGGTTGTGCTTCTCTCGGACATGTGATTGATCAGCAGGGACCCATTTTGAAAAACTGCATGCTCTCCCACGCATCTGTTTTACTTGGCATGTTTATTGGTCAAAGCAAAATGGATAGATATTTATTTTAATTCACTACTGACGCGTCAGTAAACTGAAAACATGCACACAATGTGCGACATGGTTCACAACAGTTTGAAATACATTACATGTAATCCCTAACGATCTTCAGAAACTGACCCGGTACATACTTTCAAAATAAAATCGAAAAGGGTCTATCATCAAAGGTCAACCTTAGAAATTGTGTGCACTGGGGGGCGTGGCTACCGCGCAGCAAGATGGCCGCATAGCCGAGGAGCTCCACTCCGGCATGAATCCTTGTTAACTTTTTTATCCGGAACCAGAGTGCGCCGAACCCCCAGACTAGCTGAGCTGCTTCCCGCCACATCCAGACTCCACTGGGGAAAATCCTGGCTGAAATCGGACATTGTAAGCCCACGGACGGGTGAGTCCCGTGGTCTCGCTCGCCTTGCCCGCCGCGCGGCTCCGCGGCCTATCGCGCAGGAACCGCGGCTTGGGACCGCCCAGACACTCCTACGCAGAGACCATTGTGGACGTGAACAGTCATCCGCTGAGCTGCGACTCGGTCTCCTAAACCAGATCCTTCGATACGAGGCGAGGAATCGATCCCTTGGCGCGGCCCTGGGACCGGAGAGAACGAGGGTGGACCGAGCTGCGCCGCGGGCGCGAGGTCGACGGACAAGCTCCTGAGTGCCGATCCAGGAACCCTAGTGGACTGTGGGCCCTGGCTCTGCGCCGCTGCGCGGGAAAGCGATAAAACAACACGCTGAGAGGTGCTTCTGTGCCACCACCACTCCGAGCGGCGTCGCCGGAGATCGCGGGTACCGACGGGCCTGGCGCTTGGCTTGGTGTAGGCCTGTCGCGGCGCCTGCCCTCCGCCCCGGGGTGGGGCTGGGGAGATTCTTCTATAACTCGCGTCAGCGGTGGCCGAGAGGCGGCCTGCACACAACGGGCCATACCTGCATTGGAATCGGCCGACTGTGCCCCGCCGCGGCTCGGCTCCGGGGCGGTGCCGCCAGTCCCTCCAGCGGCACGCTGAGCCGTTAACATCAAACTCCTGTTTACCCCACAACATGCCTGGTAAGAACTCGAATAAGTGCAGAAGAACCGGCCCTATGGATTCGTTCACCAACTCGCAGACGCCTTCTGTTAGCTCTGACACACCACCCTCCACCACATCTCCGTTGTCGGAGGACTCTAAATTCGACCACCTGCTCACCACGGTCCAGAGCGGATTCCTGGCTATAAACGTCAAACTAGACGATATCGTATCCACAATAGGCTCACTGAAGGCCCGAGTGGACAAGGAAAGTGCCAGGATCACTGAAGCAGAGGGAAGAATTGGTTCGAACGAGGACTCTACCCGGCGAAACGCGCAGGACATTACCCTTCTGAAAAGGGAGATGGACACGCTTCGTAGTAAATGCGACGATTTGGAGTCTCGCTCCAGGCGGAACAACATCCGTATTGTCGGCCTCTCTGAATCGTTTTGTAAGGGGCCAATGGAACTTCGGATTGAAGACTTGCTGAAATCTCTCCTTGGGGAAGAGGCCTTCTCGTCTCAATTTATGGTGGAGAGGGCCCACCGCTCCCTCGTGCCGCCGCCTAGGCCTGGGGCCCCACCCCGCACTGTCATAGCGAAATTGTTAAACTACAGAGACAGGGATACCATCCTGCGGCTGGCCAGAGAGAAATGCCCCCTAAAGATTGGAAATGATCGCATCCACGTCTACCCGGACTTCTCAGCAGGGGTCCAAACTCAAAGACGATCCTACGAAACAATTAAACGTCAACTGCGGCTGCGACAGGTCCCCTATGCACTCCTCTATCCAGCTAAACTTAGAATACAACATGGCGGAAGAGCACATTTCTTCGAATCCCCTGCGGCCGCCCTATCCTATATGGAGGCTTCGATTCCTCTACCGCCTGGAAGACAGGGCGCTGAACATGATGACTTGCAACAGCCGGTGTAACCTGAACATTCACCTCACATTGAGTACACAGTGAGTCTGGCGGACATGTGAACTTTGTATGGCAATGGACTGGGGTAGAGACGCACCTCTGCTCTTAATTCTGGTATGTAGCCGGTCTTGCTGCGGTACACGACCCCTACCTTTGGGTTCTCCCACAAGTTAGTACTGAGTAAAGGGATCATCATCAAGTTGGGTGCGATGGTGTGGGTGGGGGGGGGATATGGCGATATGGGTTGCCAATGGGTATTGTTGGCCATTGTTGAGGCCTCTGGATGCCCCTGTTGGGCACTTAATGCACAGCGTACATTAGTGGTTATGGGTTACGTTTGGTTAAAAGTGCACTCACTGGCTCACTCGCTGCCCCTCCTTACAGAACTATTCACACTTTTACATGTTATCATCATGACCACAAATGGCACAAACCACTAAGACACCCCAGGGGCTCCGCCTGAAACTGCTCACGTGGAACATTCGGGGGTTAAATAACAGAGCAAAAGCTAGTAAGGTAGGCGCTTACATCAACAGGCACCATCCGCATATTGTAATGCTTCAGGAAACCCACGCGCTGAAGTCTACACACGAAAAAATACTTCGGCAATGGGGTGGTAATAGACATTATACGGAATATTCTTCACAGAGTAGAGGGGTCATCACACTGATACACCCCTCCTTGGGGTTCTCCACCGACAAATGTACAACTCCTTGCTATGATAGGCCTCACAGCTAACGCCTGGATCCTCTGGGGAGGAGATCTAAACACCATTCTCGACACTACATTAGACAGGTCCTCCAGTAGACCTAGAACCCTCACCAAAGCGGCGAATGTTATACGACATGCCCTCGAAGAGTTCACCCTGTCTGATGCCTGGAGGGGTATTCACCCTACGGAGAGGAAATACTCATTTTACTCCTCAGTGCACGACACTGAATCTAGAATTGATTACTGGCTTATCTCGTCCCCTTTGGTTAACTACACGGAACAATGCGAAATCCTTCCCCGCACGCTTTCAGACCATTCCCCGATCACCTTGACCACGCTGCTCCCTGGCATAGACCGCCCAACACGACGATGGAGAATGTCCCCCAACTTATTAAAAGACCCGAATGTCGTGGAGACTCTCCACACTGATATAGAGGAATTCTTCCTTCTGAACCATGGCTCCGTAGACAGATGGGCGACTGTGTGGGAGGCGTTTAAGGTGTGGGTGAGAGGGGTATTGATGTCCAAAACGACTGGTCTCCTCAAAGCCGTGAGGAACGAACTAGACACTATAGAATCACACCTTTAAATACTCGAAACTGAATATAGCATGACACATGACAGACACACCCTAGCCGACATCAATGCACAGCTCCATACCTTCAATGATCTGGCGACTAAGGAACAGCAGTACATGGCCATTCCCATCAGAGCACGCAGATATGGGGAGGGCAACAGAGCAGGCCACCTCTTAGCCCGCATGCTCCGCAACGAACACTCCCATACCCCAATCGCGAGCATCTTGACAGAGGAAGATGTAGTTGTCAACGGCGACAAAGAAATAAATGATGTATTTCTGCGCTATTATACTGACTTATACTCCAATCGTGATAATAGTACACAAGAAGGAATTCGCAAATACCTGAGCAGGATTGACCTCCCTAAATTAAACCTGGCAGATCACCAGATCCTTGAGCAGCCAATTACCAGTGACGAAATAGCCGAAGCCATCAAAACACTAGCTTCAGGTAAAACCCCGGGACCTGATGGGCTAGGTGCCGAGCTATACAAATCCTTCTCAACGATCCTTGTCCCTGTCCTCACCCGTGTATGGGAGGAAGCCATTAACACTGGCTCGCTCCCGGACTCGATGACAGAAGCTGTTATAACAGTACTCCCGAAGCCCAGACGTCCAGCATATGATCGCTCCTCTTATCGCCCCCCTGTCGTTGATAAACACGGATGCTAAAGTCTACGCAAAAGTTCTTGCAAATAGACTGCTCCCCAAGATGCCCACACTGGTACACCCCGACCAATGTGGATTTATACCCACGAGATCCACTGCGCTAAACTTGCGCAGACTGTTCTGCATCCTAGCACAGATCAAACCTCAAGCACAGGCAGTAGCGATATCCCTGGACGCAGAAAAAGCGTTCGATTCAGTCTCCTGGATGTATATGTTTGAGGTTCTCCATAAATTTGGATTTGGCCCCTATTTAACCAGTTGTATTAGGCTCCTGTACTCGTCTCCTAAAGCCAGGGTACTGACTAATCAAACGCTCTCCAATCAATTCTCACTACACAGAGGGACTAGACAGGGATGCCCATTCTCTCCCATACTATTCGCTTTAACAATCGAACCAGTGGCGGCAGCAGTGAGGGCAGAACAGGAACATCGAGGCATATATATGTCAGGAGAATACCAGGCCATCTCGTTATATGCGGACGATGCTCTGTTATATGTTCGAGAACCTGAGAAAAATCTGGGTCCCATACTGGCCGTAATAAACGACTTCACCCTACATTCGGGGTACAAAGTCAACAACACCAAATCTGAAATCTTCCCGTTAACCGATACCACCAACTGTCCCACAAACACACATGGACTAGCATGGGCTCCTGCACACATTCGTTATCTGGGAATACAGGTCTCCCGTGACGGCGCCTCCCTGTATATAGATAATCACGAGACCATTTTACAAAACATACATTCAAAACTTCAGATCTGGGCTAAGCTCCCCATATCCCTGGCTGGCCGTATTGCAGTGCTCAAGATGACTGTTCTGCCCAGGCTCCTTTACATTTTCTGCAACGTCCCCATCTGGCCGGGCAGATCATTTTTCGATAACCTCAGATCCATGGTTATAACCTTTGTGTGGAACGGGGGGGCGAGCAGGATAAGCTGGGCCAAGTTGGTCGAACCTTATGATAAGGGGGGCTTCGCGGCCCCGGACTTCGAACTATATTGGCAAGTAGCACAAGCCCAATACGCGAAATTCTGGCAAAACCCCCTGGACAAGACACCACATGTATCCATAGAACGCCGCTCAGTCCGCCCAACAGACTTGCGCTCAGTCATCTACTCGAAAAGACACAGAGATGACTGCAAATTTGACCCAACCACATGCACGATCACAGCATGGAAAGCTATCATCAAGCGACTGGACATAGATGTCCCGTATGACTCACAAGCTCCGCTTTGGAACTTCCCAGACATCGCACCCACGTACGATACTGGCATTCAAAGAAGTTGGCTCCCAGAATATGAGTTCACAATGAAATCCATGTTCCCAAACGGTAAATTTGTAACTCCCGAAGACTTTGCAGAATCGGTCGGCGAGACTCCCCTAAAAACCTTGCAGTTCCACAGAATGAAAGCAGCGTTCAAGAAGCGCTGGCCCACATTTCCAGACGAACCTCCAGAGCACGCATGTTTTCAATCCTTACACTCCCAGTCTGGCATAGGGGTGTCCAAACTGTATACCTTGGTCCAGACCCACACAGACGCCTTGAGTACCATCAAGTCAGCATGGGAAAAAGATATGGGCACTGTCATCGAGGCGGGAAAATGGTCCAGATACTGTCTCCTGTCCAAAAAGGTATCGTTAAACGCGGGCTTAAGACTAATACAGTTCAAGATCCTGAACAGATTACACTTCACCCCGGCAAAAATGGCGAAGTGCTACACCAATGTGCCCGACACCTGCCCAAAGTGCCACACCCCCGGCGCAGACTCCTACCATATGTACTGGGAATGCCCTTTCATAGCAAATTTCTGGCGGGAAGTAGCAACCACCCTAGAAGGCATTACACAAATCCCTGCTAATCTTAACCCCCCGAAATACCTGTTTGGAGACATCGGAAAGGTGCCCGAAAAAATTAGGAGACTGTTCAATGTCGCCTGTGCAGTCGCTAAGAAATGCATCCTGCAGAAGTGGAAAAGTACACAGCCTCCGACATTGGAGCAGTTTCTCTCCACACTGATATATGTGAATGAATGTGAGGAAAAGTATGTGGGACTGTTACCTACCCCATGCAAACCAAAGGACATCTGGGCACCGCTCAGGAAGTACCTAACCGAAAATTCCTCGGATTCAGAAAGCTCTGATGATAACAGTGCGAACGAACTTTAAGGTGTCTTAACCCTGTATGGTGCCCTACTTCTTCCCATACATACTCTTATAGATGTACGCCCAGGCCATTAACTGTTAAAATTACGATGCCAATTGGTAACAATTGATACGGATTTGGATGAATATAACATGGTTGTAAAGTATATATGTAATTCATGATGTGACAGCTGTGATGTGCAACAAAAATAAAGTTTTTAAAAAAAAAAGAAATTGTGTGCACTGAAAATGTCCACTATAAGTGAAAGCACTGCACGCAGCTTCATTAAAATCACCCAACACGCAATTCTATATACAGAGAACAATACTTTTACTTAATTTTAACTGCCATGCCCCACCCCCCGCGCCAAGGCCTTTTTTGGTGATTTCAGTATTTCACCATGCAAAGCTAACATTTTCTCCTTCATTAACCCCTTAAGTGCCAAGGACGAGCTGTCTCGTCCCTGGCACTGGGGAGGTAATCCCAAGGACGAGATATCTTGGGATTACCTCCCCAGTGCCATGATCTAAAGGTTGATGCATTCTCAGCAACAAAACAAGTAATCCAGAGCAAACACCCCCCCCCCCCCCGTTTTTCCTGCTGGATGGCAGGGTAAAAGAATGTGTGTGGCCCTTAACACATAGCAAGAAAATAAAAGGGGTCTTAATAGTTTTCTGAATTTGAGGCATTGAAGGCCCGTAAACCACTCCGTCATAAGCCAGAGCTCGGTTTGACTTTGATAGAACTAAGCACCACATGGAGTCGGTAAGTGGTGCTACTTGTTCCTTTATTAGCCAGAGGGCCGGCACGGCTGACTCCACGACAATTTTCCCGAGCCTCAGATTCACCTCCAGCCGCCCCCTGTTCTACATTCGAATTCCCCCTTGCGAACAGTGCGGGTCACGAAGTATAAGTCACAACACATCCCCCTCCGGCCTCCCCATCAAAATGAAAAAGAAAACCAAAGAGAAATTAAAGAGAATAAACAATGCATATAACAAACATTAATGACATATTAGAACAAGCAATTGCCTTAAACCACCCACGACCTGTCCAAGAAAAACTCTTCATAAAATTGTCTTTGGACCAAATTGGTGGTCTGGGAATTCTGCTGCCTGTGCAAGAATCATTAACACCATTACCTTATCTCACTAGGCTTTCCTCTAGGATCCAACCATCACCACCTCCACTGTTTCTTTCCTCCATTACTGCATCATTCACATCTTCCTCCATCCATACATCAAACTTCTTACCCTCACGGACGCCCAAAGCCCCTCCTTCACCATTCCAATTTCATTTACTCAACCTACACATGTTCCTCACAGGTCCATCTTCAACCCTGACAGACTTGTTAAACATTTCCTTTATCTTCACTGGATCTGAAAACTTAGAACCGCCTTTACTGGGAGAGACACCTTTCTTTATCCTCCCCTAGTCGCCTGGCTTGAACATCCTCCTGTTAGAATTCGTCATGCTTAAATTACCTTGAACTCTGCGTTGCTTAGCCCCACCCTCCTTAAGATTGACCCATGCAGGATTAAGCATGGTATTAAGCTGTCTGCCTCTCATGATCACAAACGGCGACTTCTCTGAATCCTTACACACTCATGTCCTCGCACACCACAACTTTTCCTCAATCGCTGATCTTGCATGCCAATTGTTTCTCGCTGCTTCCTCAACCGCCTCTACCATGACCCTATTACACCTCTCCACCTTGCCGTTCGTTTGTCAGAGGTAAAGCACTGAAAACCTCCATTCAATACCAACCCTGTGCACATACCTCTTCATTTTCACACTCCTGAACTGCACCCCATTGTCACTCACCATCTTCTTTGGGTAACCCTGTCTTCTAAAAACCAGCTCGAGAAACTTCAGTACCTCCCCCATACTAACACTCCTGAACCACTTAGCCTCAACCCATTCAGAACAGTGATCCACCATCACTATTAAACAACTTTTTTCTTGCCTCCGGCTGAGCTTACTGCTTTTTGTTTGGAATCTCTGTTGTGGGTGGCACCGGGAGGGAACTGGACTTTGTGTTTTTTTTTTCTTTTTTTTTTTTCTTTGTTTATAAAATGCAAAAAATCAAGTTTACAATTTTCTTTCCCTATCTATTGTATGATCCTACTATAGCCATGCCCAACTGTTCACATCCTCAATCGCTAAAATGATTGAACTAAGCACCACAGAGTCAGTAAGTGATGCTGCTTTTTCCTTTGTTAGCCAGTGGGCTGACACAGCCTGACTCCACTACAATCTTCCCCAGCCTCAGATTCATCGCAACTGTCCCCGGTTCTACGGTCTAATGACTCCCCGCGCGAACAGTGCGAGTCACGAAGTACACATAACATCACTTTATTCACAAGCTATCCGTAGCCTTCAGTACAATGTTAATGAACAAACTATTTTAATACAGTTGTGCTCTGGGGAGTGGTACAAATAGCTGAAAACCAATCTCTGAGGGTTTGGCGTGACAGTGAGGGATCCTGTTGACAGTAGCAAGCACAGGTACGTGGAGCTGAATACCTCAACGCCCTGGCTTTGCTCCAGGTGTCTGGATGACTTGATTCAAGTGGGTTGTGCCATCAGTAATGTTGTTCCCGGCGCCTGAGTGGCTAGGTGTCCAGCGGACTGCAGAGGCAACCAGTATCCCGCAGGCAAGGACAAAGGTGTTCTTAAGAAAGGAGGTAGACCAGGTCCCTCGCAGAATTAGCTGAAGGAAGCTCAAGTTCCCAACGGGCAAGACACTGGGGAAACCTTCCAAATAGAGCAAGAAGGGCAGGTATTCTAAAAGGGCAAAGGAATGGAGGAAAAACAGGAGGAAGACCGGCAAACAAAGGTGGCTGAACAGGAAAGTAAGGCAGGAAGAAGTCAGCAGTGGACAAGTAATGGAAGAAACAGTGGTGGCACATGGGGGGTGGGGGGTAATTAAGACTTCCCAGGACCAAACTGGAGAAATAGACGCCACACTCCGAATGAGGTTGAGGGAGCACGGCGTGTGTAGTCCTGGAAACTGGGACGCACACCCTTTTGCACATGAACTGTGGGAGTCTCACAGCTTCTCACACCTGTCTGCCAAGACTCGGTGCTGGCCCCCAAGAACTGTGCACATCATGGACTTTTCCTGGCTAGTTGTGGTGCCTTTCCGCACCCATGACCCCATCCTCTGCAGATGTCCGAGACACAGCCAGCCACCAACAAGGATATAGGCCACAGCCTCTGTTTCTTCAAGTAATGGATGTATGTACGGCCCACATGACACGTAGAACAAAGTCTGCTGGCTGATCAGTGATTGTGATGAAAAAAGCAGGTAAGCCCCAGTTCCTCCAGATATGTGCAGAGATGATCAGAGCACCCAGGGGACACCATAGTAGACTCCAAAGAAGAAATCCAGGGCCAGGTTTCATAGGTATTTGTAACAATTGTGAAGGTCTAGCGCGTGCACACTGTTTGTGAAGACTCGCTATGCCCTCCACCTGGAAGAGTTTGAAAGTATACCTTGTGATCTACTAGTGTTAATTTGGGAAGGCTAGCCTGTGTTGCTAGCCATTTATCGCAGCTGCAAAAATCCACATAGGATGACACCGCCTGATCAAACGGGTGCATCTACAGTAAATCTCCATCCGAATGTACAAACTCGCCACTCTGGACACCGGCTGCGGACATGACTACCCACACACTGAATACAGCAAACACTACAACAAATTCGGTCTTGCTGGTCACATAATTGTTTCACCTACTTACACCAGACTCTGCCTCAACACCTCTGTCATTAGTATGCAGCAAAGACCTACGACAAATTCGGGCCAGCTGGACACGAGTCTCTTGCATTCACTCTTTCTCCTGTCCTCTTAGCACCCATTCTCATGCCCAAAATCGTGGGTTGCATTTTACTGCAGCCTGGCCAGCCTGTCTAAGCCTTATCATGGCCAAATGCGCACAAACATTCTAATCAAAGTCTGATTTCCCACATTTTGGACTTCTGTCCCCGAGGGCGTTCCCACCGCTAGCGTATTGAGACTATAATAATGGTCAACTACAATACAATATCCAACAGCCCCAGGAAAGAATGCAGCCAAGCAGGACATGACATTTAATATAAGTCAGTGGGGAAATGCGGTTGAAGTCCAGCTGCTGGGGGAAAAAGCTTCTTTTTACAGGGTGACATGAAGATTCGGGACACGTATGGAGTTTAAACCCTGAGCCAACAATGCCCTACACCCACAAATGCAAAGTAGAGCACAGGCAAGCGCACCAGTCCCACCAGTTGTCAAAATTGGCTACATTGGTTTTTGGTGTCAAAATCGCCCAGCAGATAAGCCAACTTAGTCTAACAATCTGCAGAATTGAGTGTAGGAACAGAGCTTCCTCTATTTATAGGCATTCAGCTCAATTAAGTGATTGAGAGGGGGCAGGTTGTTTCCGCAGTCTTTTTCTCTCTGACTGGCTGCAGGCTGTATGCTCCATGTTCTGTGGGATGTAGTAGGACAGCCAAGCACCTGAGCTCACTCTCAAAAACATCATTGAGCGAAGCTGTCAGTGGGGCAGGCTGTTTCTGCTGTGGTTTTCTCTCCCGACTGGCTGCAGCAGGTGTGCTATAAAGTTCTAAAAAAAAAGGCACCTGGCTATTTCCTGGTCTTTCCAGGTATAAATGTATCTTCAAAAACACACTTGTTCACAGCGATTCCGGATAATGAGCGACTCACTCAATGTATCAATTTCCTCTCTGAGAAATGTTACCCCATATAATGCATGTATGAAGACGGGTGCTATTAAAAACTTGCAAACTAATCAATATATTAGTCTGTGTTCCACACTCCTCACGAGAGCGATAACGTAATCTTCTGTCCTGATGAAGGTCAGTAAAAGGAGAGCACTATTCAACCGCTCAATAGGCTGAAACACTCTTGTGTCGACAACCTATTGATATGGCAGGGTTTAATATAAACGCTGCAGAATTAGCCGAATGAGGAAGGCAGACAGACTTGGATAGTTCCAGTAGGGCTGTATCACTTGTATGAGTCATACTTGTTTGAATCATGAATGTTATGTACATGTGATGTGCTGTACTTGTATTCCTGTGGAACACAGACTAATATATTGATTTGTTAGTTTTTTTTTATAGCACCTGTCTTTATACATGAATTATATGGAATAAAATATTTCATAGAGGAAATGGATAAAATGAGTGGGTCGCTCATTATCCAGAATGGCCCTGATCAATTGTGTTTTTGAAGTGCAGGAGGGGTGTTCTGTGGAGGAGGTAGGGCAGCCCAGCACCCGATTTCACTCTCGCTCTCAAACATCATGCAGTGGGCAGGCTGTTTCCGCTGTACTCGTGAGGCCTGCTGGTTAGTTGAAAACGTCCTCGAGTGGCACATTGATCCCTGTTCGAGTTGAAGCTGCTGTGAATTACGGCCATGCGTCTGTTAACGTTTCTAGAACTAGGGATTTGAGAAGACTTTACCGTGGGCAAGTGACGGCTGTAGTTCATTGTAGCTCAATGCCCTATCAGCCTCATATGGATTTTTATTTTCATCTGTCATCTACGTAATAGCTAATATTTCGGCACAACCTCAATCCAACTCCAGCCCAATCATAGTGCAAGCATAAATCTTGATTCGGGTCTTGGAAGGCCGGTTGGCAGGAAGGTTTGCTGGTCATATTGGTTTTGAGGCCAGAACAGTTGCTTGCCACCTGAAGTCTTGAAGATTAAAGTGTCTTTGTCACTAGTCTTCCATCATCGTTTTTTTGGATTACCTTTGTGTGATGGCTGTGCCGAACAGCTCTCATCTCACACGCAAACAGAGACGTTTTTATGGGAGGGCAAAAGGGGCACTTGCCCAGGGCCCCCACCTTGGAGTGGGGCCCCACAAGGCTGCCTGATCCGAAGAAGTTAGATTCCATTGTTCACCAGTCTTAAATAGCACACGTCAGGATATGATATGGAGAGCTGCTGAGGCTCTAAACCCATTGCCTTTCTGTTTTGACAAGTACATTCTGCCTTGATCAATTCATCATGTATTGCTTTGTGTTCAGTGTGGTCTACATAGGTTGTGTGTTCCTTATGGCACAATTCTAACCTTCTTTCTTTCATGTGGAAATGATGTTGCTCATGTGCAATAGGCAACTGTGAAATGCAAATCGATAAATTGAGTGCCACAATGGTTCAGAAGTTGGCTCAGTGTGAAGCACCCATTGCAGAGATATGTGTTCATATGCAAAATTAGAATATCACATCCCAGCAAGGCTGTGACTGAGCCTTTCCTATGTCTGAAATTTATAAAACTGCCTGCATATGTACTTGGTTTTGCAGAACAACATCTGGTATCAGCAATGTATCTGCACCAGATAGGAAATGTTATACAAACTAACATATCATCCACATGGTGAAGGTCTAGACATTGGTTTGTTCAGATGGGGTGTTGTAAAACCTAGGCAATCGCCTCCAACGATGGCATAAACTGTTAGTCCAGGAGGTGAATAAGTATTCAAATTCAAGACTGTGGAACAAAAGCATTCATGCTTGTATCCTGGATTTTCCAGCAGACGATACAGTGATCCTGGTCAAATAATCTAATATATCTTCAATTACTTTGCTGTCTTCTGTGCAGTTTGCCTTCTTCCATGCTGGTGGCATCGTTTAGCCCATTACTTGATCTTATTTCTTATGTAGGACATTTGGGCGGAAGGGTGGGTAGACAGAAGAGAGCGGACCAGATGTTGCAGGCCTTACTCAAGCATATTTCAAGGTCTGCTTGTTTGACACAAAAAACGGCTTGCGGTTTGGTAAAAGTCAAAGGCTTTTATGCACGTTTATAAATGAAAATGTCCAAGCCATTGTTTTGGAAGTATTTAAAGCTTTAAAATACAAAAAACAAACCCAGATTAAATCACATAGATTGGTATGCTGGTACTTATATACTTCCCTTGATGATGGAGAGAATGAAGCTAGAACCATTCCCATTTTGCATAACACCCTTCTATAGTATTTAGTTACAAAATTATCATGTTTGGTAATGTGATTTGTGCACTTTCCAAGCCCGTTTTTATAAAATGAGATTGTTTATGGTAAGAACTGGAAAATAAAGTGTTCAAATATAGAAATTGCAGAGTTGGCACGCATTCCAGCTTCACCCCTTCAGCACTTAACCAATGTGTGATCCTGGGCGTCTCATTTAATCTTATATTGCCAGTCCCTAAACCTTTCAAAATTGTCAGCCCTTCAGAGTGATTTCCTTCTCATGGTATGATCTTCATAAAAGACTTATTTATGGCTTAATTGACTGTAGGGTTGCTTCCACTTTAATAGTGAGCATATTTATATTGCACGCCACAGGCATTTGTTCCTTTGATATCTAATGGCAACACTATTTGAAAACTATATCCCACTTCCAATCTGTTTGTCTAGATAAAGACACATTCCTGGTAGATTCTAATCTGTATCCACTATCCATGCTAAGGTGTGTGTATCTTTCTCCTTCCTTTCAATTAGCCTGCTCTATCCATTCATGAGCATTTTTGCATTCTGTGAGGCAGCTAATGTGAGTTATCTGTCGATTATGGGTTACATGTACCTTTGACATATATTCCTGCATTAATACTACAGGCTGCATAACTTCCTGGATGTTATTGATACAAATTATCCTGTATGCACTAGAACAGTAACTTCTTCTTAGACTGCTAATTTTAGTCTTCAAATGCTACGTGTTTATCATTCTGATTAGAGCAACAAAGAAAAAGGTAAGGGGACTTAAAGGGAGTAAACGTGCTTATTATTCGGCGAGACAGCATATCAACCTATAGTATGTGAGCACAACGGGTAGGGTTCGGGGGCACAACCAGAATTCTTGATCCCTTCATTCCTTTGGTTTGTTGGAGGAGGTGCGGGGGGCCCAAAGGTGTCCGTGCCCAGGTCCCCAAAAGTGCTTAAGATGGCCCTGCATGCAAAGCCCTCATATAAGGTGGGCTGTGGGGAAGAGAAAAGCCATAACGAGTCCACCGTCAAATGGGGTTGAATCTGGTAATGTGGCTAAAACTAAGGCGGAAGAAGGCGAGAAGTCCCATGCTACGTGCAACACATCTGGAGAAGGTTGCAGGGCAGCTCGAGCAGAAAATAAAGGCTGCTGAGATGGCCATCTTCTCATCGACTAATATCCTTCCTTCTAGGAGAATCCCAACCACCCCACTCTCAGCTTTTGGTGGCAAGCTCTGTTGAGATTGGGCTCCCTAGTACTAAACCTTATGCCCTCTCGGGCAAGTCTCTGCTCCTGTCCCCTGTGTTGCCTGGTCTGTTGCCAGTAGGTCGCCTATGTGTGTGACAACATCTCGTCTCCCTTCCGGCCTTGGTGTCCCCTCGTCTATGGGTGGCGTGGTTCTTTCAGACCTGGGCCACGATCCCAAGATGAGAGCTGTTCGGGAGTGCTACAATGGTGCTACCATGGGGGGTTTCTGATGCAGGTGAAACACGTTCTTTATTATTATTTTTTTAAACCTTTATTTAATACTGGCAGAAGGAACAGGTGTAGAGAAGCTAGTACACGTTACATTCAAGAGCGTATACAGTGATCGTATTGGGTGTTAGATGGTACATCATTTATCCAGTAGTATATTTGAGAGGACCAACATACAGCGATACAAATTACATCTACAGTGTATTACAAATAAGGGTTCTGAAGCTCGACCATACATCAAGGTCGAGAACTGGGAGGAAGAGTGGCGATATAGGTGTCCTCACATTCATGGGCCCAGGTCATTGCGGCTAGCCATTTCCTTCGGTGGGGGAAATGTTTGTCCTTCCAGTGTAGGAATATGGTTCTTTTGGCTATTGAGCATGCTGTACCTGCGAATGTGCGGTGACTTGCTGCATATTGTCGGCCACATGCCAAAGAGTGGGCCCATCGGGTTGTGTTCCAGTGTGACTTCCACTATTTGCTCTATCATTCCTATTACTTGGGTCCAGAATTCACCCAATTTCTCAAAGGACCAGAACATATGGAGATGGTCGGCAGGCATATGGCGACATCTAGGGCATCCATTTGGTTGAGTCGGACATTTTGGATAGCCTGCCCGGGGTGTAGTAGAGCCTG
Organism: Ambystoma mexicanum; assembly: GCF_040938575.1. Lineage (NCBI taxonomy): Eukaryota > Metazoa > Chordata > Amphibia > Caudata > Ambystomatidae > Ambystoma > Ambystoma mexicanum. Next base: position 1,189,108,188 of record NC_090927.1, read on the forward strand.
TTTAGGAGTTTAAGAATTTGAATCTGAAATTAATAGAAACATTCTTGGGGTGTGTGCACATTGGAGTCCTTGGCTCGTCTGGGAGATCTAGGGCCAGAGATAGCTTAATTAATATCTTCACCAAATGGTGACATCCACCTCTAGACTTGTTTGCAACAAAGCAAAGCGCACAAATCCCGGACTTTGCATTCAGGTTTCCCCAACCAGGATTAAAGGCGAACGCCCTATGGATGAGTTGGCCAGGGAAATTTGCTTATGCTTTTCCACTAACACCACTCCTGAACAAAATAGTGCACACGATGCATAACGATCAAGTCACGCTAATCCTAATGGTGCCAATGTGGATGAGACAACATTGCTAGTTTCAGTAGGTATGAAAACCAATGTGCAAACCAATCCAGCTTCCATGCCCATTCAACATGCTGTCCCTACAGAAGGGGACGACATTCCATCCGTACCCTCACTGTGAACTTGGCAGATTGGCTCCTGAAGTCATCGAATTTGGGCATTTAAATCTTTCACAAAGGTGGAATGAGATCCTTAAAGAAACACAGAAGTCTAACCAAAGACACTTAACTTATCAAGTGGAAAAGATTTTTCATTAGGTGCAGGTCACGCAACTTAAATCCAATTGACTTTTCTGTATCGCACATATTTCACTACATGCTTTACTTTCTAGACTCTGGTTTAATCTTCAATTCTATCAAAGTACGCTTAGCAGCTTTGTCTGTTTAGACTACTTCCCAAAACAAAATATGGTGGAAAGTACCAGTTATGAAAGCATTAATTGAAAGGAAGTAAAAAGACTATACCCTGACATTTCTCCAGGTTGGGACCTCAATGCTGTATTTGCAAAACTCATGCGTTCACCATTTGAACCTATACACAAAGCCAGTCTAAAGGATTTAACTTACAAGACTGCTTTTCTAGTGGTAATCACTTCCATAAGATGAGTCGGTGAACTGCAAACCCTTTCAGTACAAGACCCTTTCTTTAGCATATACAAGGCCAAAGTGGTTCTTGGAACACATCCTAGATTTTTACCAACATTCATATCAAAGTTCCATGTTAATCTATTAACTTTCTTCTTTTTTACAACAGCCTTCATGTTCAGCAGAAAAAAGCCTCCATACCCTAGATAAGGAGGGCAGTCAGTTGTGTACTACATAAACACAACTAAACCATTAAGTCAAACAGATTAACTCTTTGTGTCCATAGCAATTGAGAGGACATGTTTTAAAAACGAATTCTCCAAATGGATAGTCAAATGCATTCAGCTTTGCTACTCACGGTCAAAAAGACTACCTTTTACACCAAGAGCCCACTCTACACGAGACACAGGGGCTACTTTAGCATTTATTGCAAATGTTCCTTTAGATGCAATGTGCAAAGCTGCTACTTGGAGTTCCATTCATACATTTACTCAACATTCCGGTCTAGGTGCACACACTAAAGCAGATCCACAGGGTGGAGAAGCAGTATTAAAACATCTATTTGCCGCTGTACCTTTTCACAACCCACCTCCTTCTCCAGGTACTGCTCGCTAATCTATGCATAGCATGTGATCTAAGCAGATCCACAAGCCTCAAAAGGCATACATTGTATCTGCTTAGATTCACTTTTGCCCTTCCTTCCAGGTTGAAAGTAAATCTACACACTTTCAAAGTTCTCTTTCTTGTACTCATACAAACACTTCATGCAACCTTATGCCAGACACAAAACAATCTGAAGGACCCGGACGCGTGATGGACCATTGGTACAGTAGACGTCACACTAGGGATAGTATTACAACCTTTGCTGCCACTGAAGTGTAAGGTGCACTACCACCAACCAGAGCCAATAGAATTATCTGTGTCAGACTTTAAAGAGAACCTTGGTAGCAGCCCTTGCGTTTAGGATGGCTCCATAAGGATCTACAAAGGGCCAGTAACATGAGTCGCCTCATCATTGACCCCTGAATGGATCTCAATATGAGTAGTAGTCCAGATACCAGATAATAGTAAAGCGGGGGGCTCTCAAAAGTGAGCAAGCAAAAGAGCACTTTCTTTTTTTAATCACATATTTGATTTTATTTATTTAAACAAAAGAAAAAAAACACAAACAAACAAAACACTACAGTATAAGCACGCTGCTGATATAGGCCTTGGAAAAGAAGACAATCATAAATCACAAATCATAAAGCATTCCTCTCATTACACATAGAAGATTAAGTCAGGGTACGCTTGCCCCGATGTAGGGGTCACCTCCTTTTTCCCCTCTTCTGTGAGTGCCCTAGGGCACCTGATGTATCTCAACTCTGTCCTGCTGAACGATTCTATGACAAGACCGGAGGCGAGCATTATGCTTTATCTTCTTTAATTACTGCTAACCACAGCTTTTTAAATCTTTTTGTTTTCATGTATAACACTTTTATTTTTTTTTTATAACTCGTATAAACAGAAAAAAGAAAAAATGAAAACATCGTCTTAACATGACAAAACTACATTTCCCATGAGGCTTCTCTGCCTGGTAGTCCCACAGCCTCTCTTTCACTGTTCAATCCGGCAATCCTTCCTGCTATAAATCCCCGTTTCCCTGGGTCCCTTCCTCTTCTTTTTTGCTGCAGCCACAGATAAGTGATGTTTATTATGGATAGTGCTTGATTATACTATCTTTGTCTGTTGAAACGTTTCAAGAATGGACTTTACTTATTCTTAATTGTGCGCGCGTGTAACTAACAAGCAGCAGAGCATTCGCGCGAAGCTTTATATGCGCTGACCTCGCGAGTAGCATAGCATATTTCAGAGCGGCCGCCAGCCGAGCCCGCGAGTGATCCGACACTCGCTTTAGGGCCCAAGAATCCGGCCGCACGGCAATGCATTTAACGTTGAGGGAGCTTGCGTAATACGCGGAGTAAGCCCAACCGACCTTAGAAACAAGGTGAAGCGCCCACATGCGCATCGACTTACAATCTCCTCATTGGAACGTTTTCTTACTCTGAGAAAACGTACGGCCAGTCTTTCGCCCTTATTTCATTCCCAGGAGCGCAAATTTCACTATTTTCTTAGCGGTTCGCCCTAGCACAGCAGAGGTATCCCAGATTTAAAAAAAAAAATAATAATAAATAATTTCAGTGGCCATTGTAGAGGAGCTACGTCTTTAACCCACTAGTTTCCTCTGTACGGCACATACAATTACCATGGCATACAGCATGGGAAATGAGGCTTGGAGTGAAGGGAGCGAAGGAGGACTGGACCAGGAAGCCGAATGCATGGAGGAAGATATAGACCTCTCCCAAAGCTTCAAGAGAGTGCTAGGCGACTCATTAGTTCAAGCCGTAGCACTAGGAGTTAAGCCTCTACAAGACAGGCTATTAGTCCTGGAAGAGATGCTGGGCAGAAAAACTGGCCCGCTCGATGATCCCGGAGAAGGAACCTCCACACAAAATACTCTGCAAAAAGGTGAGAAGGGGAAGAAAGTGGCCCGGAAGAGGAAACACTCTTCTACTCCCATGGGCGAAAGTACAGGGAAGGATAAATCCCTAGAGGTGGCTGATGCATTCAACAGGCTTAAAAGTGCCTTCCTGACGAAGACAGCCCTGCCCAACCTCGTACCCCCTACCCCAGGGGCGAAAAATATAGGGGATGCCTATTCATCATCCTCGGAGCACTCAGATCAAGAACAGCCAGAGGAGGATGTTCAAAGCATAAGCAAAGTAAGCGTGGTCTCGCAAAAGAGTGCAGGCGAGCCTAAAGCCAGCAGTGTGGAGGCCCTTCTGGATGAAGAGGACATATCGGACATATTCGACCCGGACACCATAAGGCACCTCTGATCGACAGACTGGACGCCTTCTCCAAGAGTAGCCATTTACATGGCCCAAAAAATGAGGAAGCCTATGGAAAAAGACATTAGATTCAGACTCAAAGCTGAGTGTCCGAGGCCAGAGCTGACTGGGAAAGTTGCAGATACACCCGAACTCGACGCAAAGATGCTAACCTTCATTACGAAGGCAGGGAAAGACACCAGGAAAGGTATGGATAGGGCATGGAGAACATGCCAAGACAAGCTGCTAGACATAGCCGGCACTATAGCAAAGATAATGGACCTGGCTGAAAGGGCCAGAGATACAGGGGAGACAGTTGACCCATCCATCCTAGCAAGCTGGGCACAGAGGGCAGTCTGCATGCTAGGCAATGCAAACTGTGCCATATCTTCGGAACGACGCAGATCAGCCCTATTGAAAATCGATAACAAACTTGGGGACTTAGCGTCCTATGAAGCCGGGGAAAGCGCCCAAGGTCTCCTGTTCGGTGATACATTCGTTAAGGAGATGAACAAGTTCGTTGGTACATATACGGCGCTGGAGAAGGCGCAGGCCTTCATCAGGAAGGTGTTTCCGGGAAGAGTTTTTTCAGGGGCCGGTCGATATAGAGGCCGCTCGACCGGCCGCTTCAATAACAGAAGAGAGCAAGGCCCCAGAGCCCAATATTGGGAGACCCGACAACAAGACGCCTTCTTCCCGAACAGAGGACGAGGCTTGCGGGGACTTCGGGGACACGGATATTACCGACACCAGAACAACAATACAGGTGAGAGAACGCGCAGCAACCTATCCTCCTGTGGGGGGCAGGACAAAGCTCTATTTGCACAACTGGCGCGAGTTATCGTCAGATGCGTGGGTCCTTCAGACCGTACAAGGCTTTATGCTAGAGTTCATAGATCATCCAGTGCAGAATCGGCCTCCTCACAGAATTCAAATGACGCAAACAGAAGAATCGCTATTAGGAGCAGAGATCCAAGCTTTAGCGCAGAAAAACACGATAGAGAGAGCGACCGAGAGCGCCCATTCCTTCCTGAGCAATATTTTCCTAGTACATCGCAAGGACAAAGTTCGTCCAGTGATCAATCTGAAGGAGCTCAACAGCTGGTTAGTGTACAAACACTTCAAGATGAGAGGGATCCATCTACTAGGAGACTTGCTCAGGAAGGGAGATTGGCTAGCACGCCTGGACCTGAAAGACGCATATCTCACCGTGCCCATAGCAGCGCCTTTCCGACACTTCCTAAGATTCAGATGGGGAAGCGAGCTCTGGCAATTCAAATGCCTGCCGTTCGGTCTAGCATCCGCACCATGGGCGTTCACCAAGCTTATGAAGCCCGTTGCGGCAGCACTTCGAGAACAAGGATGTCGGATGATCGTCTACTTAGACGACATCCTTTTCATGGCCGAAGACAAAGACCGCTTACAAAAGCAGGTCCACTGGGCGATAGAGCTGATCTTCAATCTGGGACTCCTGGAGAACAGAGACAAATCAGAGCGAACGCCAACCAGGCGACTAGAATTCTTAGGCTTCACCATAGATACAAAGAAAGCTACATTGGAGTTGCCAACTCAGAAAATGAAGGCTATCAAGAAAGATCTGAGGACAGCGCTCAAGAAGCCGCTGATCTCTTAGTTATCTAGCCAGGATAGTAGGGCTTTTGGCAGCATCCATACAAGCAGTATTTCCCGGCCCGTTACATTATCGAGCTCTTCAGAGGCTGAAGATCAAATACCTAAGGAAAGGCTGGAGATACCATCGACTAGTGCCCTTAGACGAAGAAAGCAAGTCCGAGCTCATCTGGTGGCTCCACAATATGGAAGCCTGGAACGGCTGCGCCATTTTCGGCGACGTGCCAGAGTTTGTTATAGTCAGGCGCCAGCAGGTCCGGGTGGCGGGCGCGATGTGGCGAGATAGAGACAGAGGAAGATGGTCAAAAGAAGAATTAGAACTTCATATCAATTGTCTAGAGTTGCTAGCGGGGTCTTTCGCAGTCAAAGCATTTGTCATGATCACTGTTTCCAAGGAGCCAGGACCAGTCCAACGTCCTTGGAAGCAGGCCCCTAACCCTAATTCTAGGCACCAGCCGGTCCCTACTGGGACCTTTTGGACCCTGTCCTCACGCCGGTGGCACCAGGCTCATCAAAACCATCGGTCCCGGCACTGGAAGCGCCGGGCTCATAATTGGTATGAGAGTGCTTGGGTGGACATACCTGCAGCAGACCATGCTGCTTACTTACCAGCCACTTAGAAGCCCTCTGTGAACAGGAACTACTTTCTTACCTGGGTGGGGCAGCTCCACTCCCTGGATACAGCACTGGAACTCTTCTGGAAACTGGAACTCTTTTCTTACCTAGGCGGGGCCGTGGAAGAAGACGCCTCATCACTCCAAGGCTATTTAAACCACACCCGATAGATGAAACGTGCTTCGCGTTATTCTGCATCTGCAGCAGAACGCTCACTGAGTCTGTTCCAGCCCTTCCTCTTTCGATCCTGAACCTGCAAGAATTATACTTACCATTCCTGTATCCAGTCAACATCAGCACCTGCAAAAGACAAGAAACAACAGGTTAGCAAGACAAACTCTACACACAGTGCTTTCTCACCTGATCCCTCAGCAGCGGCCGTGTCTTCACGCTGCCCCTTCGCCTGCAAAGACAAAAGCATTGTTATACTTACCGGCACGCCGTGAATTCGGGATTTCTTCATTCTGCATCGCCGCCTGAGAAGACAAAGTATAGTTAAAACTTACTAGCATTCCGCTGACTCCGGCGCTGCAAACCAACATCTGAAAGACAAAAGAAAAAGACATTAAGCAGGTATTTACTCACACCCATCACGCTCGTCGCAATAAAACACCTGCGAATACTCCGGCGTCTCTTTAACACGAACTAAGCTGCAAGGAAAGAGACAGTTAGAGCGCTTCCCATACTTACGAATTTCCAGGCGCTTCACTCCATCTTCCATCCCGAGAGTCCTGCAATACATAAGGGAAAAGCATTATACAGAGTCTTCAATATTAACGTGCCACGCATTTAAAGACTATAAAGACAAAAGGTGTCCAGAAACTCACCGCTCGTGCAGATAACGACGGTAACCATCCTCTGAATTCAAGAGGCCAATGTTTCACCAGTGAAGGAACTGGCAACGGCTCCCTGCACCAGACGCAGATGGAGAGCCCAGCATTTACCTATCTAAGGTGAGCACGTTGACCGGGGGGGGAGAGGGAGGGAGGGAGGGGGGGAGGGGGAGAGAGGAGAGAGGAGAGAGGAGAGAGAGAGAGAGATTCAACAACCCAGGCCATTAACCCCCATATTCTTTCACCTGCAGAAACCTCACTCTTCGAGTTCGACACACAGTGCGAAGAGGTTCGACCCCAGATGCCAGTCGAGTCCTGCACATCACTTTTCGAGTCACAGACACCTTCCTGCCAAGACCCGCGCCTCCGTGGGAATCAGGTGAGCGTTACAGAACGCGAAGCCCACCACAATACTCCTACCCAGGCGCAATGGAAACCTCAGACAATGATCAACTAGCCCGGTTGCTCGGAGAATTAAGAGCAGAAGTACATGCAGCTCGTCAGGAAACGAACTCTCTAAGAATAGAACTGATAATTTCCAAGGAGCGAACTGAGAACCTCGCTAGGCAGTTGCTACAAACGCAGGCAGGACAGACACCTTTGCCCGCTCCAGGAGGAAGTTATCCTTCTGCATCATCTTTAAATCCAGTACAAATCAATCTGCCCGGTAATGTGCCCTTGGCTCCGCCCGAACGCTTTTCTGGTGATCCAAAGAAATTTGCGGTGTTCATCAACCAGTGCCGCTTACACTTCTTATGTCGACCAGCTGCTTTCCCAACAGACCAGACCAAGGTGGCTTTCGTGCTTTCTTATCTCAGTGGCAGCGCCGCAGATTGGTCGATCCCTTTAGTCACCCAGGATGATCCGGTTTTACATGATTTCCAGGCCTTCCAGTCCAGCATGGAGAAACTGTTCGCAAGACATGCACAAGGGCAGGCCTTGGACAATGAACCTTTCATTACGACAGGGTAATCAAGACCTCTTGACTTATATAGCCTCATTCAACAGACTTATAGTGGAAACTCAATGGCCCGAGTATAAAAGAATAACGCATTTCTACAGAGGCCTGCGTGGAGAGCTCAAGGATGTGTTAGCTCAAGTTGTGAATCCTCCACAAGAATGCTCAGACTATATTGACTTAGTTGTCCAATTGGACCACAGACTACAGAACAGGAAGGCAGATCGTTCCAAATTTGATACCCAAGTGTTTTCTAAACCACAAACCTCTACTAGGGGAGCTGACACGGTGGAACCCATGCAAATAGGGGGCATAAAAGGACCTTTAACCCAGAAAGAGCGGGAAAGAAGAAGGCAGCTGCAATTATGCCTCTATTGCGGAAACTCAGGACACTTTCTTCGGGAGTGTCCAGTGAAACCAGCTAAGAAGGCTGTAGGAGCCGCGGATACCTGTACCACAAATTCTGAGCAGGGAAACGACCTAGCCCGACAAGAGTAGAGGTCCTCTTGCCGAGCGTTAAGATCTGTCCCGTGACCTCGCATTTCGTGGTACCTATGGTCCTCATTAGTCCTGAACGTCCTGATCGTTTGCGTGCAATTGAAGCTTACATCGACAGTGGAGCAATCGGTAATTATGTGGACCGTGAAATTATATGAAGGATGAATCTACCCCTTGTCCCTAAGGCTGTAAAAGACGTCATTACTACTGTGGATGGCACGGAGATAGCCTCCGGACCAGTAACGCATGCCACCCAAGAAGTGACGCTAGTGAGTCAAGATGGACACCGGGAGAGAATCGTGTTTGATGTGATCAAGGCTCCTCAGTTCCAGATCATTCTGGGAATCTCTTGGTTAGAGAAGCACAATCCTCAGATCGATTGGCGAGCAAAGACGGTTCAGTTTCCAGAATGTTTTACCACTTGTTATCCTAGGCCTGATGTTTCACTGGCGGGAATCTCTTCTGAGGAGGTTCCCAAATTACCTCTAGAATACCAGGAATTCCAAGACGTCTTCCGGAAGGATCAAGCTAACACCCTGCCTCCTCATGGGTCTTACGACTGTCAAATAGATTTGATACCCGGAACAACTCCTCCTTGCAGCAGGATTTATGCCCTCACCGAGCCAGAGAATCTTCACCTCAGACAATATTTGGACCAATACCTAGCTAACGGGTTTATACGTCCTTCAAAATCTCCAGCTTCATCGGCTTTGTTCTTCGTTCCGAAAAAGGAAGGAGACCTTAGGACTTGCATAGATTATCGCGCCCTGAATCAAATCACCGTTAAAAACAGATACCCGTTACCTTTGATCCCTGAACTACTGGACCAAGTCAAAGACGCATGTATATATACAAAGTTGGATCTCAGAGGAGCCTACCACTTGGTACGGATAAAAGAGGGCGATGAATGGAAAACGGCCTTCCGCACCAAGTACGGGCTATTCGAATATCAAGTGATGCCCTTTGGACTTTGTAACGCTCCTGCCGCTTTCCAATATTTTATGAACAATGTCCTTAGAGAACTCATAGACGTGTGTGTTGTTGTCTACATTGATGACATCCTTGTCTATTCATCATCCGAAGAGGAACACCAGAGACACGTTAAAAAGGTTCTCGAGAGATTACGTCAACATAATCTTTTTGCTAAGCTTGAAAAATGCGTTTTCAACGTAACTGAAGTCGAGTTCCTGGGATTCATATTGTCACCTAACGGAGTCCATATGGATTCAAAGCAAGTCGATGCAATCAAGTGGCCATCACCAACCTCGGTAAAAGGAGTTCAAAGCATGTTAGGCTTCGCTAACTTTTACCGCAGATTTATTCCTGAATTTTCTCGGATAGTCCAGCCCATCACCGCTCTGTTAAAAAAGAACAAACGTTTTGAGTGGTCTTCTGAAGCAGAACAAGCTTTTCAGGACTTAAAAGCTAAATCCATTTCTGCACCTGTTCTAAAACATCTTCGCCCAGAACTCCCCTACATCATGGAAACAGATGCTTCTAGTCTTGCTATGGGGGCAGCTTTATCACAAAGAGATCCGGTCACACACCAGTTACACCCTGTAGCCTTTTCATCCCGCAAGTTTTCGGCTCCCGAGATCAACTATTCAATTACAGACAAGGAACTTTTAGCTATCAGATCGGCCTTTAAAGCATGGCGGCATTATCTTTTAGGAGCCAGACATACAGTCACCGTAATGACTGATCACCGCAATTTACAATATCTAAAGACGGCCAAAGCTCAGTCTTCCAGACAGCTTCGCTGGGCTCTGTTTCTGGCTGAATTTGACTTTATAATTACTTATCGACCAGGCAGTAAGAACGGAAAAGCAGATGCCCTCTCCCGGATGGGAGTAGGTGAACATTTGACCAATCCAGAACCAATACCCATAATCCCAGAACAAAGGATTTTGGGTTTGGTCAGCACTCAATCTTTTGCAGACATCAAGACCACGGTTAAATCACTCCTAACTCCGGCCGATTTGCAGGACTGGCAATTAAAGGGAAAAGAATTCTCAGTGGATCAAGACCAACCATATTTCCGAGGACGATTGCACTTGCCCTGTGAGAAAATACAAAAACAAGTAATCTCCTGTTATCACGACTCTCTAATGGAGGGTCACCCTGGCATTACCAAAACCATGGAAAAGACATTTCTGGTGGCCATCATGGAAAAAGGATATTAGAGACTTTGTAATCTCCTGCGGTGTGTGTGCCCAGAATAAAAGTCAGAAGCAGAAACCAGCCGGCCTATTACAGCCACTAGACATCCCTCCCTGTCCATGGCATACCTTGTCCATGGATTTTATCATGGACTTACCTCCATGCTCGGGGTATACTACCATTTTAGTAGTCGTGGATCTATTCTCCAAGATGGCTCACTTCATTCCCCTGAAGGGTCTACCTTCAGCCTCAGTATTGGCTCGAGAATTCTTGGAAAACATTGTTCGCTTACACGGTTTTCCCTCGGTTTTAGTCTCCGATAGGGGAAGTCAATTCATCTCCCACTTCTGGCGCAGTTGCTGTCGTCTAGCCCAAATTGATGTAAGACTTTCGACCAGTCACCATCCCCAAACTGACGGACAAATCAGACACTAGAACAATATCTACGTTGCATGCTCCAACAAACTGAAAACCCCTGGAAGGATATTCTTTGGATCGTTGAATATGCTTACAACAATTCGACTCATTCTGGAACCAGGAAGACTCCTTTTTTCCTATTATACGGACACCATCCTAGAACCTCCAACCTGGATCCTCCCCAAGATTTTGAAGCACCTGCTGTGGTTCACTTGCACTCAGAAATCACCCGAGCTTTTAAGGAAGCCACTGCCCATCTGCAAAGAGCTAAAGCTCAATTCAAAAAAGGAGCAGATTGACACCGTAAAGAGGCTCCTCACTATGCTGTAGGAGATCAGGTCTGGTTATCCACTAAGCACCTACCTCTAAAAGGACCCCGCACCTTCATCCCGAGATACCTTAGACCCTATCTCATATCTGCCATAATTAATCCGGTGGCTGTCAAATTGGAATTACCTACGCATATGAAAATACATCCAGTATTCCATGTCTCCTTATTAAAACCAGTACAACCAGAAACCCGATTGACTGAACTTCCAGAACCGGTTTTAGTAGATGGAGAACTTGAATTCGAAGTGAAGAACATCCTAGACTCCAAAATCTCCAAATCTAAGTTACATTATCTGGTTGATTGGAAAGGATACGGCCCCCAGGAGAGGTCTTGGGAACCCTCAGAATATGTCCACGCACCTCATCTGGTCAAGAAATTCCATCTGAATCACCCCAACAAGCCAAAACCCCCGGAGAAGACACGCTTAGGAGGGGCCTTGAGGGGGGTGCTGTCATCACTGTTTCCAAGGAGCCAGGACCAGCCCAACGTCCTTGGAAGCAGGCCCCTAACCCTAATCCTAGGCACCAGCCGGTCCCTACTGGGACCTTTTGGACCCTGTCCTGGCGCCGGTGGCACCAGGCTCATCAAAACCATCGGTCCCGGCACTGGAAGCGCCAGGCTCATAATTGGTGTGAGTGCTTGGGTGGACTTACCTGCAGCAGACCATGCTGCTTACTTACCAGCCACTTAGAAGCCCTCTGTGAACAGGAACTACTTTCTTACCTGGGTTGGGCAGCTCCACTCCCTGGATACAGCACTGGAACTCTTCTGGAAACTGGAACTCTTTTCTTACCTAGCCGGGGCCGTGGAAGAAGACGCCTCATCACTCCAAGGCTATTTAAACCACACCCGATAGATGAAGCGTGCTTCGCGTTATTCTGCATCTGCAGCAGAACGCTCACCGAGTCTGTTCCAGCCCTTCCTCTTTCGATCCTGAACCTGCAAGAATTATACTTACCATTCCTGTATCCAGTCAACATCAGCACCTGCAAAAGACAAGAAACAACAGGTTAGCAAGACAAACTCTGCACACAGTGCTTTCTCACCTGATCCCTCCGCAGCGGCCGTGTCTTCACGCTGCACCTTCGCCTGCAAAGACAAAAGCATTGTTATACTTACCGGCACGCCGTGAATTCCGGATTTCTTCATTCTGCATCGCCACCTGAGAAGACAAAGTATAGTTAAAACTTACTAGCATTCCGCTGACTCCGGCGCTGCAAACCAACATCTGAAAGACAAAAGAAAAAGACATTAAGCAGGTATTTACTCACGCCCATCACGCTCGTCGCAATGAAACGCCTGCGAATACTCCGGCGTCTCTTTAACACGAACTAAGCTGCAAGAAAAGAGACAAAGCGCTTGCCATACTTACGAATTTCCAGGCGCTTCACTCCATCTTCCATCCCGAGAGTCCTGCAATACATAAGGGAAAAGCATTATACAGAGTCTTCAATATTAACGTGCCACGCATTTAAAGACTATAAAGACAAAAGGTGTCCAGAAACTCACCGCTCGTGCAGATAACGACGGTAACCATCCTCTGAATTCAAGAGGCCAATGTTTCACCAGTGAAGGAACTGGCAACGATACCCTGCACCAGACCCAGATGGAGAGCCCAGCATTCACCTATCTAAGGTGAGCACGTTGACCTGGGGGGCTCTACAGAAAAGCTGGGAAGAGAGAGAGAGGGACATTCAACAACCCAGGCCATTAACCCCCATATTCTTTCACCTGCAGAAACCTCACTCTTCGAGTTCGAAACACAGTGCGAAGAGGTTTGACCCCAGAAACCAATCGAGTCCTGCACATCACTTTTCGAGTCACAGACACCTTCCTGCCGAGACCCGCGCCTCCGTGGGAATCAGGTGAGCGTTACAGCATTTACCAAGGACAAAGCACACTGCAGCATACTTCTCAGGATGGACAATATATCTGCAGTAAGATATATCAACAAAATGGGAGGTACCAGGTCCAAGATGTTAGCCGAATTAGCGAAAGATTTCTGGCACGACTGCCTACAGAGACAGATCACAGTGAAGGCAGAATATCTCCCAGGGGCCCTTAATTCAGTGGCGGGCTGGAACTCCTGACACCTAGTGGATTACAGCGATTGGAAACTACACAGGGACATATTCGAGAGATTGGAAGTGAAATGGGGTCCCCTGCACACAGACCTGTTCGCCTCGAGACTGAACACTCATCGGGCGAACTACTTCAGCTGGAGGCTAGACCCGGAAGCCCTAGGCACCGACGCATTCATGCATCATTGGGGGTTGCAGAAGCACTATGCTTTTCCCCCCTTCGCGATGCTGGCGAGGGTACTAGCAAAAGTGCGCAGATACAAGGCGGAAATAGTGATAGTGACGCCAGAGTGGAAGTCGCAAGCTTGGTTTCCAGTTCTGATGGAACTTTCTACGGATTTTCCACAGAAGATTGCATACAGACCAGGCTTGCTGGTCGATCCAGCAGGAGTTCCACATCCTCTGATAGAGAATCAATCCTTGTCACTGATAGCGTGCAGAATTTCAGGCATAGATGGCGATTGCCAGGCCTTTCAGAAGACGCTACAAGGCTTATCAATCTATCATGGGCCCCATCTACGATCAGGAGCTATAATTCCGCATGGCAAGCCTGGGACCTATGGTGCAGGAGGAGGAGTATATCTCCCATTTCAGCACCTGTAGTGCAAGTAGTGAATTTCCTAGCCAGCCTCCCTTCAGCAGGTAGGGCTTTCAGGACCCTAGGGGTATATAGGCCAGCAATCTCCGCGGGGCACGAGTTAGTGGACGGGGCACCAATAGGGGAACACCCGGCGGTGTCCCGATTGCTGAAAGGTGTGAAGATGAGCAAACCTCTTGGATCCAAGTACTCATCATCACTGTGGGATGTCCAAAAAATCATACATCTGTTCGAGCAATGGCCTAGTAACAACTTTCTATCAGGAAAGCAACTTTCAGGCAAATTAGCTATACTCCTTTGCTTAGTGTCTTGTAGAAGAGTTTCAGACTTTTAAAGCACTCGAGATAGACAGAAAGATGTATTACCCAGAAGGGATAGCCTTTACCATAGCGCAGCGTACAAAGACCAATTCTAAAGTGATCTCATACCCATATTGGCCAAATAATGAGAAATTGTGTGTGGCAAATTGCATAAAGTGTTATGAAGCAGCGACAGCAGCGGTTAGGCCGCAAGGAGTGAAACAATTGCTTATAGCCCGTATAAAACCATACAAAGCAGTCACATCAGCTACTATAGCTAGATGGGTGAAGGAAATAATGGAATTGGCAGGTAGAGACACGTCTAAATTGGGGCTCATTCTACCAGGGGAGCGATGGCTTCACAGGCTTTTGCAGTAGGAGTTCCACTGCAAGAGATCATGAAAGCAGCAGACTGGTCGAGCGACTCAGTCTTTAAGACTTTTTATTTCAAACCAGTATCCAATATAGCAGCTGCTGTGGTAGAAAGCTTTGAACAAGCATAATGCTCACCTCCGGTCTTGTCATAGAATAAAGATTGCCCATGCGACTGGCGCAGGAAGTCTTGATTCTATTAAAGACACGGAGGCAAGCATCATCCCACCCTATGGAATACAGCGATGGGTGTTATGTTATGATCTGTAATGGTTTCAAAGTTGTTTACGTAAAGACTTGGTTATGATATGTGACGAACTGTATTCCCCTTCCCTAACATGCGCATTTCTCTTTTTGCGTAGGAGAGGATCAAAAGAGTAACAGAGATTAGTGTATGGAAGGCAGCAGTCCTGCAAATTTAGAGCACAGCAAAGCTATCGAGGATAGAAAAGACAATTTCTGTTTGGAGTTACGATAATTCAGTTGGATTTTAGACTTTGTTCAGTTAATCGGTGCGCTGCAAAAGAAGAGGAAGGGACCCAGGGAAACGGGGACTTATAGCAGGAAGGATTGCCGGATTGGACAGTGAAAGAGAAGCTGTGGGACTACCAGGCAGAGAAGCTTCATGGGAAATGTAGTTTTGTCATGTTAAGAAGATGTTTTCATTTTTTCTTTTCTGTTTATACGAGTTATAAAACAATAAAATAAAGTGTTCTACATGAAAACTAAGAGATTTAAAAAGCTGTGGTTAGCAGTAATTAAAGAAGATAAAGCATAATGCTCGCCTCCGTGTCTTTAATAGAATCGAGACTTCCTGAGCTAGTCGCATGGGCAATCTTTATTGTCTGTTGGAGGCTTCAGTGGGCGTCCTCCCATTTTTGCCATATTTTCTGCGTCTTGGCTGGGCATCCTCTGGCCGAGTATAACCTGTGTTCCATTGCTATACATATATCGACGTCCGTCACCCATTGTTCATAGCTCGGTGTCAGGTCTGACCCCCATTTTTGGCCAATATTTCGTTTAATCAGAGCGGTTGAGGTAGAGAACAGCAGCTTTTCGTATCTTGACAACTCAATTTCATCGTCCATTCCCAGTAGTAAAAGCTTAGGGTCCATAGGGATCGTCTTACCCATGACTCTAGATAGTTCATTGCAGCATGCACCCCAAAATTGTTGAATGCGTGCACAGTCCCACAAAATATGGAAGAAAGAACCCTCTTCTGTTTTACATCGCAAACAAGTTGGATCATTTATCTTTCCCCATTTGTAGAGGGCAACCCTAGGGTAGTATATTCTGTGCAATATCTTTAATTGAATTAGTCTAAGCCTTGATGATATGGCTACTTCCCTTGGGAACATCAGTGCCGTGACCCATTCCTCCGGTAATATTGCACCCACATCTGCCTCCCATTTGGCTTCTAACGCTAGCATTTCTGTCGTACCAAAGGAAGTTATGGCGCTATACAGGGTCGGTGTCACTTTGTGAGTGATTGGATCGGGGAAGAGGTTTCTCTCTTTTGGGGTGTATTCCGGTAGGGAGGCCTTGTAGTGCGTGCTGTAGTTGGATATAGTGATACTGTTCAGTTTGGGGGAGTGCGAGGTGGGCCGCCAGTTCCGTGAATGGAATTATACTGCCTTCTCTCACAATGTCACCCACTGTGCATGTTCCATGTTGAGCCCAGGTCGGCCGTTTCGGAAGCGTGTATACCCCCGGGAGGTTTCTGTTATTCCAGACTGGTTGGGCTTGTGATAGCTTATTTTCCCACCCACAAACCTGTGTACCTCTGCCCAGATTTGCGTTGTGTGCGCGCATGTTGGAGGTAAGTATTCAGGCTCTCTTCCCTTAGAGATATTGCATGATCGGCCTCTCGGGAGTGCCGTCTTCTAGTGATTTGTTGTGTGGTGCAGCTGTGTCCCCGTGCAATTGGTTATTCACTATTGTCAGTTGGCTGGCCCACTAGTACGTCCTATTCCGCCTTCCCAAACAGATCTTTGAAGTGTGGCGAGTGCTATGCGTGGGTGGCCGTTATTCCACAGCAGTTTTCGGAGTACTTGGTCTATCTTTCTGAATATATTTGGGGGAATATATAGCGGGGCGTTCTGTAGCACATATAATAATCGGGGCAGGGACATCATTTTGAAGAGCGCTGCTCTACCAAGTAGCGTCAACGGAAGGGACGACCAGTGTCGGGTGTCCTCTATAAGCCTTGTCATCACCGGTTGCAAATTGCTGGTGGTATAATCATTCAGGTTATTTGTTATTAGTATACCAAGATATTTAAACTGTTCCCTCACTACCTGGTAGGGGCATCGGGATGGTATTGCTCCCTCTACCTTCGTCAGTGGGAACACAGTGGATTTTGCCCAATTAACCCGTAGTCCGCTGAAAGCACCATACGTCTGCAGTACGGTAGTCACTATGGGGCAGGATCTTACTGGATCATACAGGTATATCAGCAAATCATCCGCATACAGGGACACTTTGTCCTCCCAGTTTTCTGACCAACGGAAGCCTTGCCATGTTTCATTATTTCTCAATATTATCGCGAGTGGTTCGATTGCTATTGCAAAAATCATAGCAGACAATGGGCATCCCTGTCTGGTTCCCTTTCCTATCTCAAAGGGTCTTGATACGTGGCCGTTTACTTTTGTGACTGCTAACGGTGATTTATAGAGTAGCTCATAAATTGGGGTCCAAATCCCATTCTATACATTATTTCCCAGATCGCTTTTCGAAGTCCACCGCCAATAGGGCTAGTGGGCCCCGAATAGTGCCCGCATTCCCTATTGCTGTATGCAGCCGATGTATGTTCATATGGGTGGATCTCTGCGGCATAAATCCACACTGATCCGGATGAATTAGAGATGGGACGATTTGTTGAAGTCGGTTGGCTAACGTTTTGGCTAGGATTTTGGTTTCAGTATTGCTAAGGGAGATAGGTCTGTAAGAACAGCATCTATCTGGGGGCTTATCCGCTTTGGGTATTACTACTATTGTGGCCAGTCTCAGGTCCAACGGAAGGGATCCCTCACTTCGGCAGGTTTTGTACATTTTAAGTAAATGTGGGGTGATTACGTTGGACCCTATTTTTTTCCACATCTCTACCGGGAAGCCATTGGGTCCCGGGGTTTTTCCGGACTGGAGATCCGCCATGGCTGCGGACAACTCTTCCTCCGAGATATCAGTCTCTAGTAGGGCACTTTGGTCGGGTGTTAGTGCTGGGAGGGTAATTCCTGATAGGGCTGTGGCATCAATGGGGGTAGTTGGTGCTTTATAAAGCTCCTTGTAGTAGGATGCGAACCCTTCCGCTATGTCCCCATCTGCCTTTATCAGTATGTCGTCCTGTGTCTTTATTGCTCTGACGTACCTGAGCCCCTCATCTCGTTTCTCTAGCCATGCCAGTAATTTACCCCCTTTGTCCCCGGTCTCATACACTCTGGCACGTATTGCTGCGTGCGCCTGTTTTGCGTTATCCAGAGCAACATTGTGCAGCTGTTTCTGTGCTAGCTGTAAAGCACAATTTGTTTCTGGTTTGCTTTGGGATAGGTGGTCTACCTCTGCCCTTTGCACTCGTATCTCAGCTTCTCGGAGTGCTTCCGTCTGCTTTTATTTTGTGGGCTGCGATCCAGGAGATGAGTTCTCCTCTTAGGACTGGTTTATATGCCTCCCATACGGTTATCGTACTTCCCACGGACATTGCATTTAATTCGAAGTACGATTGTGTAAAATTTTGGGCCTTTTCTATTAGTTCGGGGAAGCCCAGATAATAACTATTTAGTCTCCAAGTGGGCGGAGGGAACGGTCTGTCAGTGCAGAGTTCTAATATGAGATGAGAGTGGTCTGATATGCCTCTGGGTAGAAGCTGTGTATCGTTAGCTAAGTGTAGTTCTGAGGCTGGGAGGAAGAAATAGTCCAGCCGTGACACAGAGGCATGTACCCCCGAGAGGAACGAGTATTCTCTCGTATTGGGGTGGAGATGTCTCCACACATCTTTTAGTCCCAGTGCATCCACAAAAGTAGCGAGTTTAGTCCGAGTGGAGGGATTTCTTGCACGAATATGCGTGCGGTCGAGTTCCGGATTCATGACATCGTTGAAGTCTCCCCCCACTATCACCAAGTTCGAGGGCTCTGCTGTGATTATGGGAGTTATGTCTTCAATTAGGGCGGTAAGTAGTGTTGGTGGTGCATAGATGGCTAGCATGGATACGGTGCATTCCCAGAGAGTCCCAGTCATGTGCACATATCTACCCCCTGGGTCCTGTGTGACAGTGAGTAGATCAAGTGGCAGGCGTTTGTGTATTAGGATTAGTACACCACGGGCCCCCATAGAGAAGCCCGTGTGTAATGCTGTTCGATAATTGGACCGTCTGAAGAGGTTGCAGTTAGTTCCTGCTAGGTGTGTTTCTGTTAAGAATGCTACATCTGGTGTGTGTCGATTAAAATGCTGCAATACAAGGCGTCTCTTAGTGCTATTACCCAGACCATTCACGTTCCATGTCATCAGTTTGATGGATTTCATATTATTTTTATTAATGGACTCCATCATGTCGGTTGGGAGTTGGCTGTCGCCGAGTGTGATACATGTGTCCTACAACATTTAATTTAGTACCCCCGGAGGGAGCAAGACCCTGATCCGCAGCGTGTATAAACATTTGAGCCCGATTGAGACCACGGGCCAACCAGAAACAATGAACTGTATAAACAATTTCTGGTATAAATTCAAACTTCCTTGTTCCCTCCCCATACTCCGCCCCAACATGAAGTACCTGTCGCCCGAATATCAACCCGAGCTCAACTAGTGTCCGGTCAGATTGCCCTTAACAATTCTTACTGTTTCTATCGCTTTTACAACTGTTACCACGAAAAACTATGGGGGGGCGTGTGTTCGTTCGAAACAGCCGCCGTATAACTTCAACTATGTCAGTTACCTTGATGCCTGGTACACATCCGAGGTTGGTTTCACACCAAGTCGGGACCGCTGTCTAGATGGTTGCTGTTGTTTCGATCGTTATCTTAACCCTCCCCCACGGCTAGCGGTAGGTTGTCATCCCGGACCGGAAGTTGGTCAGGGGGGGTTCCCTGGCTGGTGGGTTGGCAAGGTGCACATTTCTGTTTCTTCGGTTCAGTCTCCAGTCGCCTTCTATGTGTAATTCCGCCCATTTCCAGGCCTCCTTCGGGTCGGTGAAATGGACCGTTGTCCCTTTGTGGAAGATTTTCAGTTGGGCCGGGAAGTTTAGCCCATATTTAATGTTCAAAGAGCGCAGCTGTTTTCTGATTTGCTCAAATGATTCTCTTGCCTTCTGAACTTCTCTCGTATAATCTGGGAAGAATGCAATCTTGGAGCTGTTATGCGTTATCGTGCCTTTGGTACGTGCCATATGCAGTAGTGCGTCCCGGTCTCTATAGTTTAAAAACTTTGCTACCACTGTCTGTGGCGGGGATCCAGGCGGCGGAGGACCGGTGGGGACTCGGTGGGCCTTTTCTATCGAGGTCAAGGAGCCATTGCTCGAGAAACAATTCCATGCAGTCTCCTTCGGCCTTTTCGGGCAGGCCTAGGATCCGCACATTATTCCGCCTTGATCTGCCTTCTCCTTCATCCACTCTTGCTTCTAGTACCTTTAGGTGGGCTGTGGTTCTATTCAATTGTTGCTCCAGGTTCCTGAGACCATCTTCTGTCCCGATATGCGCTGTTCAGCTTCCCCAGTACGGGACGTTAGCTTTTGGAGATCATTGCGTAGTAAAGAAACGTCCACACTTATACCATCCATTTTCCATGGAGGCACATGAATCAGCGATTGCTGCCATAATGTCTTTCAGAGATATCGCTTCTCTTTCTTGTGAGAGGGTATTTTCCGGGCCAGGAGAGTCCTGCTCCGGTAGTTGGTCTGTCGGCTGGGAGATGGTAGCAAACGCATATTGGTCCATCCTGCTCTGTGCCGTTGGTTTCCGTGGTTTGTCTTTCCCCATCCTATGGCGGTGGGCGGCTGCGTGGGACGCAGGAGTTTGTGCAATGTGTGTTAACGGGTTTGCGGTGAGTCTCGGTTCTTTGTCCACGAAGGCGGGCAGAGAAACCGTTGCATCTGCTTAGGAGGTTGTCTGTAAGCCACCCACTGACAGGGTGTAGTGCTGATCTCCACGGCCTGCAAGCGTAAGGTATGTCTTCTTTTCTTCGGTGGTGTCAGACCGCTGGGGCTCGGATCTAGGCCAGTTTGTTATAGGTATATGTTTGTCAATAGGTAGTGTTACGCCAGGATTTCTCCTATGCCTCTTTGTGCAGGAGTTATTTTTACAGTAAGGCCTGAGTCTGCCTACGAATCGGGTACTTCTCCCACTGTAGCGATCGCCGGGTTGCTTCCCGCCCTGCCCGTAAGGTGTGCGTGCTGGCCTCGGGTGGTATGTCTTGTGGGGTGGCACAGTATCACCTGTCTAGCTGACCAGGTCGAGTATTGCTTCTTTTGCTTGTGCGTTGCTGCGGGTCCGGTCCGCACCGGGGCGCGACCCTGCCTCCACACAGCGTTGTCTGTTGGGTACCGCTGTCCCCCCGCAGTCTGTGATGCAGTGGATTAAAGGGGGGGCACGACCCCTAGATCGCAGGACCGGGCGGGGACGCAACCGGAGCCACAGTCCGCCCCACCAATCGCTCCAGCAACCAGCGAACCAATGGCCGGTCTCCTACCTCCTTGCTGCGATCAGCCCCAGGCACTCCTCAGGTCCCCTGGGCCCCAAGACCACCGTTGGTTTCCCCCAAGCGCCTGCAGGTATTTGGAAGTGCCCGGAATCGGGTGATTCGACTCCTCCGAGGCGTAACGCACCTGTTGGTGTTCCCGCCTCAGTGATGTCTCGGGCGATGTGTTTCGACGTTGCTCCTTCCAAGGTTGGCCACAGCCGAGCGCGGGTCGTTGAGCTCAGCGCCACCCCTCCTCGCCTTGCGGCGGGTGGCTGCAGGTCACTGTGTGGTCCAGTTCGATCTCCGAGGGCACACGGCGGACATTTTGTTTGCTGCAATCATTCCATCCCGTAGCTCCCAACCCTCCCTCAGTGTTTCGGCCCCACACAATTGCGTTTTCCCTTATCAGAGGGTGCACGGCCCTCGAATCACAGGCTTGGAGCGGTAGGGAGCACCGCTGAGTTCGTATGGCGGTCGGAACCGCAGAAGCACCATCAACCAGCGGCCCGACTGCCTCTCTCCTACTGCTTGATGCGCTCAGTCCCAGGCGCACCTCAGGCCCTCCCAGACCACCGCTGGTTTCCCCAAGGGCCCGCAGGCATCCGCAAGCGCCCGGGCTCGGGTGACTCGGTGCCTCCGAGGCGCGATGCACCCGTTGCTGCTCTTGCTCCTGCGGCGTCTTAGGGAGTGTATTGCAGCGCTGTTTCTCCTGTGGGAGTCCCCAGCCGGGCGCGGGACGTCAGGCTCAGCGCCACCCCTCCTCACCTCACAACGGGTGGCTGCAGATCACTGTGTGGTCCGGTCGGCGCTCCGAGGGCGCACGGCGGCCATCTTGGTTGCAGCACTCGTTCCAAAAGAGCACTTTCGAATGGATTGTCCTCCCACATATTCCTTATCGTTGATATTTCCGATATCCAGGTTGCTGCCTCGCAAAAACATTTCAGCAGAGGGCGCTGTGCTTCTATGTGTGGTCGAGTCGATGTCCCTTGGATGCCTCGTCGCGATGTCGATGCCACCGCAGGTATAAGTAGCACGTGCAGCACCCGTTGGCTTCAGTTCCGTTTTTCTGCGCTTCACAGCTTAGGTTATGCAACGCCTAGTTCCTGACAGAACTTCTTTGAGTTTTCTTCGAAAATGTATCTTCATCACTTCGAGTTTTCGACGCGATATGGGTTCCTCATCAGCGTCGTCCACTCCTCGATCCGGCTTCAAAAAAGTGCTGTGACTGCAAAGCAAAGCTGTCCGGGACGGACCCGCACAGGATCTGCCTGTGGTGTTTAGGCTCGAATCATCCATGTTTGGAGTGCGAGGACTGCCTTTCGATGACGGCCAAAGCCTTGAGAGACCGTAGATGGAGGTTGGCAACAAGTAAGCCTCAAAAATCCCCCTTTACTCAGTCTAAATGTAAAACATCAGACCAGTAGAGATCAACTTCTCCTTGTCGAAAGAGGTCTAAACGTTCCCGTTCGAGAAGTGGTTCGCACCACTACTCGACTTCTAGGCATGGAAAAAAGAGGCGCCATAGGTTGCTGTCCACCTCGTCATCGAAGTCTAGTACCCTAGCTCAGTGGGAGGAGTTTAGACTCTGTATGCTAAAGGTGTTTGAGATCGCGGCCTTGCCCCACTCAACACCTAGAGGCTATGCTCCAGTCGAAAGACCTAGGAAGCACAAGAGCTGTGCTTCCGACCCGGCCGCTGACTCTAGATAGCGATCTCATCCCTCGAGTCGAGAGAAAGTCTCCTCAAAGCCTAAAAACCCAACATCATCTACGTAGAAGGAAACCTCTATCACAGGTCTGAAAAGTGCGTCTTTAGTGCTGATACCGACGGATAAGCCATCGACGCCTCGAGTGTCGACCTCCTCAGCGCCACATGTGTCAATCCTTTCGACACAATCAGAGAAACCATCGACGCTATCATCGAAGCCATCAACGTTCTCGTCGAAACTATCGAAGACATCGACAATTTTGACGTTTTCGGCTCCTGTTATGACTACCATAATGCCTACTTCAATGGAAAAGACCTATATACCTCTGCCAAGAGCAGAATACTTAAACTCACTCTCTTCAATTTATGAAGCCGCAAAGGAGTCCTCTGAGGAAGAAAGACCCTTTGGGTTGCAATATTGGATACCATCAGTGCCTGATGAACTTATATCTGAGGATTCTCGCATGCAGAATTTGCAGCAATGTCTTGATGAAGCGAGTGGTATTGATACCTCTCCTGAGATTGATTTTAGAAAGGCAGACCCTGGAAGCCATGCTGAAGTAACATACAGACAGCTAATGACAAGGGTCATGGAATATATGGGATGGTCGAGACCCACGCCTGTTTTTGAACAGGACGATCTCTCAGATATATTAGACAAAGGGCCACAAGAGGACCCAATTGTCCCTTTCCACCAAACTTTGCAAAGGAGAGTGACTTCAAATTGGGAAACACCTGAGTTTATCCCGGCTGTAAATAAAAAAATCTAACAGCCAAGTATAGAACCTCTAGTTCTGATCCTTTGTACCTCTCAAAGCACCCTACACCAGAATGTCTGGTATTGCAAACAACCACTTCCTCAGACAAAATGCCTATCCCACGTTCACGCAGAATAGGGATGATAAACGTTATGACGTCACGGCCAAGAAGGTTTTCTCGGCCGGCAGTATGACTTTAAAATCTGCTAATCCTACGTGTACTCTAGCGAGACCATATCCCAGAGGGGGAGGAACAAGACGGTTTCCTTAACTTTGTCAAGAATAGGAAAGACGATATGTGCGAATCCCTCCAGACTGGTCTCGACTCTGACAGCATCAGCAGAGCCATGGTGGCTAGTACAGTGATCTGCAGATTTGCTTGGTTGCGAAAGTCAGGATTTGCTCCAGATGTATAATCCAGGCTTCTCAACATGCCCTTTGACGGCGCACTTTTATTTGGAAATAAAGCTGATGCTAGTTTGGAGAAGCTGAAAACTTCCAAGGCGGTGGCCAAATCCCTTGGCGCTGCAATAAGGCAATCTCCAAATCGCCTCACAGGTGCGCTCTGGAGGGCAGGTCTTTTCGCTGCTATTCCACATTCAGAAGGGTCAGCTCAACGAGGAAATAAAAGCTTCCCCCGTGGTGGATGGGGGTGAAGTACTAAGACTGCAACAGCAGCGTCTGCCTTACCTTCAGCCACTGCATCAGCCGCTCCAAAACCTGAGGTCTTCATACCCAAGACTGCAGTAGGAGGCAGGTTGTCACAGCATCTGACAGAATGGCAGGCTATTACTTCAGATGCTTGGGCATTGGAAACAGTTGCCCAAGGTTACTTCTTACCTTTCCTGCAAAAACCCCATTCATCCACCGGGGAGCAACTCTTTGAAAGTTCCAGACCCGCTCCTTATGCAGGAGATGTTAACCCTTATATAGAGAAATGTGCGATAGAACCAGTACCTGTAGCGGAGAGGAACAAGGGTTAGTACTCTCCATATTTTCTAATCCCCAAGAAGGACGGAGTATTGAGCCCCATCTTGGATATAAGAGACTTCAACAAGTTCCTCAGGAAGGACAAGTTCAAAATGGTAACCCTTTCTAAGATCCTTCTGGCCCTCCAGCTTCAGGATTGGATGGTATCATTGGACCTCCAGTATGCTTACTTCCATATGCCAATCCATCACAAGCGCAGACAGTACCTGAGGCTCGCCGTTGGCGGTTCTCATTATCAGTTTTGGGTCCTGCCATTTGGGCTGACCTCTGCCTGAGGGTTTTCACCAAGCTAATGGCGGTTGTGGCAGCGAGTCTCAGGAGAGGGGGGATTTACGTCTTCCCCTACATGGATGATTGGCTGATCAGGGCCAGTTCCCCAGAGCAGGCCCTGGAACATGTCGGCTACACCTGTCACTCCCTTCACAGGCTGGGCTTCTCCCTCAACTTGAAGAAGTCCCACATGATACCATCACAAAGACTCCAGTTCATCAGAGCAGTCCTAGGTGCATCCCTGTGAAAAGCCTCACTCCAGAGGTGAGGGTTCAAGACACCCTGCAGATTGTGATGAAATTCCAGAATGCCCAACATCTACTGGCCTTCGCTTTTCTGAGGTTGCTCAGTCTCATGGCATCCTGCATTTTTCTGGTGCCAGAGGTTCGCTTGAGAATGAGACCTCCCCAGTGGGCTCTCAGGACCCAGTGGTCACAGTTCTCAGGAAGGATGTCGGAGCTCCTACATATCTCAAACAGTCTCACTGGATCTTCAGTGGTGGGCCTGTAGGAAGAACATCCTGAAAGGAGAACCTTTTTGGCAACCATGGCTGGAGATATTAGTACTGACAGACTCCTCACTCATGGGGTGGGGAGCCCATAGCAACGATTTGACCATCAGTGGTCGTTGATCTCCATCGGAGTCCAAACTGCATATCAACATTTAAGAGCTGAGGGTAATCAGCCTAGCGCTGAATGCCTCCCTGACATCTGTATGGGGAAAGAATGTCCTGATAATGACAAACACAGTGGCCATGTACTATCTACAAAAGAGGAGGTGTAAGGTCACTATCACTGTGTAGAGAGACAATGCAGCTGTGGTTTTGGGCAATACAAAAAGGAATCTGTCAGCAGTTCACCTAGCCGGAAAGAAGAACACGGCAGACGCTCTGAGCAGGCAGAGCACAGTCTCCCACGAGTGGGAACTAGCTCAGGAAGTCCTTCAAGAGATAGTCACCTTTTGGGGAACCCCTCAATTGGATCTGTTCGGGACCAGTGCCAGCAGGAAGTGCAAAATGTACTTCTCAAAGGAATTTCCCCAAGAGGAGCTCTAGGAGATGAGTTTGTGGTGGACTAGGAATTTCCACTTCTGTACGTGTTTCCTGCAGTCCCCGTGATTCCTCACATAATCGGGAGGTTTCGAAGGTTCAAGAAAACCATTATCCGAATTGCTCTGGACTAGACCAGGAGAACGTGGTACCCGGACCTTCTGGACATGTCCATCTGCCCTCCGATTCGTCTTCCACAAAGAGAGTACCTTCTCCTGCGAGAGGAGGGTCTGGGTTCTCCATCCGGATACCTGGACTCTCAGCCTTCACGCATGGTTTCTGAGAGGCTGAGATACAAGTATTGGGACCTCCCGGACGACGTAATGGCAGTTTTGCTTTCGGCCAGAAGGCCAGCAACCAAATCATTATACCGCTGCTGCTGGAATAAATTCTGCAATGTATGTAATACACCATTGGTTCTATCTTTTCTATTACATCTGGCAAATCTGGGGCTCCAGATTGGTACCATTAAGGGGTACCCGGCAGCACTTTTTATTTTTAAGCACACTTCAAAGGAAGTCTTCTACTTTACTTTAAGATTCCTCTAGTACTACAATTCTTAAAGGGATTAACTAATGTTTACCCTCCGACCCCGTTCGAAGTCCAACTATTGGATCTCAACTTGGTGTTAAACTACTTAATGGGAGCTCCTTTTGCGCCTCTACATTCTTGTCCATTGAGACTTTGAACTCAAACTGTATTCTTAGTGGCAATTACGTCAGCCCTAAGGTTGAGTGAGCTACAGGCTTTATCCTGCAAGCATCCTCATACTGTCTTTCATAAAGACAGAGTGGTACTAAAAGTGAAGCCTACTTTTCTTCCCAAAATTGTTTGAGTTTCATATTACTCAGAAGATAACATTACCATCTTTTTATCATCCGGGAAAAGAGGAAGAACGACTTCAGACTTCATCCTAGACGTGCACTGAGCTTTTACATCTCCAGATTGGCAAAACTGGGGCAGAATGACCAGTTATTCGTGGGCTATTCAGGTCACAAATTGGGACTTGCAAGCAAGCTATCTCCAGATGGATTAAATGATCTATATCGGAATGTTAGTCTTGCAGGCAAAGACCCCCCCAGAACATCTAAGCGCTCATTCGACCAGGGGTGTTGCAACTTCATCTGCGTTGCAGAGTGGAGTTCCGATCAAGGTTATATGTGCAGCTGCCACATGTTCCGTCTGTGCACACCTTTACTAAATACTACAGTTTAGACTCCTCCAGGAGCCAAGATTCTGCTTTTGGAAAAGCAGTATTGCACTCTGTGCATAAATGACAACATTCATTTTTACTCCCTCCTCCAAATTATGTAAACTGCTTTGGGAGTGTATCAAAAGATGAGGAATATGTTGGAGGACACAAACCATTCGAAGAACAAGTTACTTACCCATGGTAATGTTCTTTCGACTGGATGTTCCTCCCATGTATTCCTTATCGCCCCTCCTATCCTACCCCGCACTAAAACCTCTCTTGCGGTAATACTCCACTTGTCAAAACAGAACGGAGGCCAACGGGTGCTGCATTTGCTACTTATACCTGCGGTGAGGTCCACGTCGAGACGGAGGCCTCTGAGGGACAAAGACTCAACGGCGCATCGACGCACAGCGCCCTCAGCTGAAATTGTATTTCCGAGGCAGCAAGCTGGATAGTGGAAATATCATATATCAGGAATACGTGGGAGGAACAACCATTCGAAAGAACGTTACCATGGGTAAGTAACTTGTTCTTCTAAAACAATTGTGAAGGCTAGCCATTGTACAGATGCTCACCTTAGTTAACTTTCAGTTCTATGCATTCCATCAATAAGTTGCTTTGCATAGATGATACTAAATAATCAGCACATCAATTCTCCTGTTTCTCGTCTCTGATCTTAAACAACAATACAAATACCTTGATTTGATTGTTTGACCAGCTTGGAATGAACATGATGTATACATAGTGTGCTGTCCCTTTTGATACAAACATTTAGTGTTTGTGCAATATATCTTTGTGTGTTTGCAGGTTTTGCCTACTGAATAACAGTTGTAGAGTTACTATTAAATATATAACTTAAGGAAATAGAATTTCAAAATTGTGTCTTTGTTTAATTGATTTTTTTTGTCTTTCAGAGAAAAGCATTCTCAAGCCCTTAAAGTATTCATCACAACAGATTTGTGTGGGCAGAAGTATTTATGCTTTCTGGTTGAGTCCCAGCACCAGCTGCGGTAAGCAAACCTTATTTTCTTGAAGGATTGATTAAATATTGACCCCATTGTATTGGTAGGTATTAAGTTTTACTTGTGTAGAGTGTCCTATTCCAAGGAAGCTGTGGTTTAAGAGACGTGTTGCAGAGATGTGTATCCGATTCTTGAA
The DNA here is from genome assembly GCF_040938575.1 of Ambystoma mexicanum. NCBI lineage: Eukaryota > Metazoa > Chordata > Amphibia > Caudata > Ambystomatidae > Ambystoma > Ambystoma mexicanum. The sequence continues at coordinate 1,189,136,574 of NC_090927.1, forward strand.
AATCATTAGTTTAAATTCGGGAATACCTTTGTCTTCCATAGTCGAAGTTTGACAAAATGCCCTCCATTGATATAGCTGATGGGAATAACTGTTAATCAAAGCTAAATAAGTACATATTGCTGTAGTGTCTACCATACTCTTAGTACCTTTTATTCCACTCTAGTGAGTTGTTATCCACAGGAAGGACTGGAGCACTTTACGCAGCTAGGTTGTTAGCACTATTAAACCTGTGCACAGAACCTCCACCCCACCCACCCTTACATGCCTCCCACCGCCCATCTTTTTTTTTTCATGGTGATACTGACAGAAGGGGCCATATGGTAGAAATGGACTATGGATGAGTATTACAGTAGTTAATTTGGTGGGACCATGCACAGACTGCATTCTCATTAATAGCAGAAAACTTTAAAGCCCGCTGAAAAGAAAGAGGATGTATGTAATTGACCAAAATGAACGATAACCTAGTCCGCCAAAGATGTTATGCAGTACTTGCCTTCCAAAATGAATGACCGCCATTGAACTGGCATCCAAGTAGTAAAGTTTGCAAAAAACACGTGGTGATGCCCACATTTCTGCCTTTAAGTTGTATTCCTTTGATAAGCCACAGAAGCAATTTTGTCACTGACCCAGATGTGCATACCTCCTGTAAGGCAGAAAGTGTCCCATATAGAATAACATCTAAAAAAGGAGCAAACTGTCCACTTGGGTAGGGTCAGCAATGCAAGGTGGACCGATTTTTAGATTGTTCAAAACATGCCATTTTATTAAAGTATAAATGATATATTATTTTTTATTTGATTTAATTACATTGCAACTTTTACAAACCTTAAATGAAACATAAAATTCGATATTCCCTTTATCATCATGAATATTTCATATTAAATGACTTGGTATCCCTACTCTGCTGAGGATTTCCTTGCCTAACACAGGATGTCTGGCCTTCACACTTAAACATCAAATGCACGAAGAAAATATATGCCAATCCAAATGACATCAACAATCATTCAGTTTCTTGATAACCTCTCAATAACTAGAGTTCCCTTCCACAAGATTCAAAGTGAATTCATCTCCAATGTCCAACAAAAAGAAACAAGGACATCCATGCAGGTAATATAGTCTCGGGTCAGTCCTTGATGTTTCAATGTTAAGGTGAAGTTTTGTTAACCAAAGTTCCAACTGTAGCAAATTAATGGTTGCATCACTGAATGCACACTTCAGCATAAATCCAACCTGCTAGGGAATAAAGCAAATAAATATTTTGCAAGGAGAACAATGTTTTATATAATATAATGCCAGCAAAGAACTCTGCTGCCCGAGAGAGCTCTGCCAAAAATGACAGGCAGCACATTAAATGGGCCAAACGCATCCTCAGTGATGTGTACATATACAGTGGTAATTCACATAGCTGGTTGGTGCGGGCATATAACGAGGCCTCCTTCGTATGGGATGCCAGGCGCCAATTGCCTGCCTCTTCCCAGTCGATCTTGGAGCACGTGGGTCAGCTGGGCTCATCCTCGCAGTGAAGGATAAGGCTGCAGGTTAAAACTAATCTAAGCAACAGGAGCCAATTAATCATTATTCATGGCAGGCACCTGAACATCATTTGAAAGGGGTGCACATAAGAAAGGAGAAAAACGTATAATGGAGAATCCCATATTGTTAAGGTAGCCACACATGCACACAGTGGCCTGTTTTGTCAGTATTACCTGGGCCGTAACTTTGTGCCCAAATATATTAAGGCATACCCGACCTCAATGACATTTTGCCATTATTTATTAATGAAGTTCAATAAAAGAGGTTCTTGAGACACAAGGAGCTTGCCTGGTTTAATCGCAATGGCAGGAATTGTCGCCTGTGTGGTGGTTATGTTAGTGAGTCACTGTATCACATAATGTTGGTCTGTGAAAGCCTTCGAAGGCTTCGAAGGCTACGGACCAACCTTTTTAAATCAAGATGAAGGTAATAGCACAATGTTATGGGAAATGTTCATAGACGGTAACAATTGCAATCCTATTTATTCTATGGTCTCTTATTACCTGCGAGTTGTTGACATTTTTAATGGTTTGAATTTAGCATTTTAGTAACTTACTGTATATTAACTGTAGATTTACATCTAATGTTCTGATGAATTTATGACAACACTTTTAAAGGGCTGAATCTAGCATCTTAACTGTATGATATATCAACTGTAGAATTATGTGTAATGATTGATGATATGAGGATGATGGTAATGTCTTATGTGGAATTATGTGTATTTGCTATGTCTGTGTAATTGTTGTATATACAAAGCTGAAAGGCTATTTGGCATATTAAATAAATATATAGGTATGTTGACCCCCATATTCAGGGCTTCGTTAATACCGCAGTTCCCGCACCCAAGTCTCTCCCCCCGGGGATTTAATCTACGGTCTACCTTCCCTGGTGCCTCATGATAAGAGATGCCTCTTGCTATTGGAAAGATATACAATCTCGCAGGCTTTTAGATCTGTGGTGGGTAATCTGAAATGGTCAGGGTCAGAGAGGTGGTCGGGTTGAGGGAGTGTGGCTGGCTCTGGCCTGGCGGGGTGGGGGGGGGGTGGTCACGGGCGCAATGGCAGTTTAGTGGAGATGGATGGACATGGCGCTGGGGCCTGGTACTGTCTCGCGCTCTTCAAAGGGCGCATTCTTGGAACTGATACTAGATATTTGCAACATTGAGAGGACGGAGAAAAGATGAACTTTCGTGGGTACAAGGTTCATGCGGAGCTGGCCTGGTGTGCTGATGATTTGGCACATCTGTGTGAAGTTGAGATGCGAGCACCACAGCCCACAGAGTGGCTGTTCTAGGCCTAGTAAGAAGTGGTCTCAGGGCCTAATACAAAATGGACTCACGGACCTGGGGCATGGCTAGTGGTATTCATTTAATTATATGCGCTATAAGGCTTTTATACGAGCTCTGATGGTGGGGGCTGCTCCCACCTTATCTTTGTATGGAGTTTGTATAATTGGCCATGACTAGGTGGGTGGGATAGGATAATTTTCTTCCCAACACTCACCTTTTCTCCTTGGTGAAATAAGGACTTTCTACAGTACCAATGTTATTATCAGCCACAATACTTTGTATTTTTGTATTTTATTTATTTGTAGAGCGCGCCAAGCCCTGAGGCATCTGGGCGCTTTTCTTGTAGGAGTATACAATAAAGTGTTACAGTAGATAGTTACAATAAATTACATATGTACATGAAAGTGTAGTTACAAGACATGGTTATGTACTATTCACGAGGTATAACAAGGTGAATTAACAGACAATCATTAAGTGAGAGCGCATATCTAATTCTCTTGTGTGGAGAGCCATGTTTTAGCCTTTTTTCTAAAGATATGAAAGGATGGTTCAGATCTTAACCTTAAGGGAAGGGAGTTCCACTTCTTGGCTGCTAGAGTAGAGAAACTGCTGCCTCCTGCCTTCTGGAATTTGAATCTTGGTATCTTAAGACAGTATGGTTGTGCAGATGTGGCGGGGCGCTCTGATGAGTTGTGAGTGAAGTTGTTAGTCAAGTAGCTAGGGGCTTGGTTTGCTAGGCACTTGCGAGTTAGGGATATAGTTTTGAAGGCAATTCTTTGATTGACCGATAGCCAGTTCAGGTTACGTCTATGTTGGGAAATGTGTTGTGTGCTAGGAATGCTTAGCGCCGATCTAATGGCGTTCTGTATTAACTACATCTATGTTCTGCTGATTGGTTCTCAAGTATAGCGCATTGCAGTAATCAAGTTTTGATAGCACTTGAGCTCTGGGTAATGTTATAGAGTTGGGTGTCGTGAGCAGTGGCCTACAAGCTGTGATTAATTTGCAGGAGAGGCTGTGGATGAAGCTAATGCATTGATTTGTCTAGCTAGCTTCAGTGTTGAGTCAATATAAATGCCTAAAGTTTTCTCTTCTTTTGAGACATTGATATTGTTACCATCAATGTTAAAGGAATTAAATTGTTCATCAAGATGGAGTTTGGATTGGGAGCCTACGAGGAGTAGTTCCGTCTTGTCGTCATTTAGACAAAGACCGTGCTTAGCCATCCAAGCCTGGCTAGTAGTGTATGTCATTTAGTGCATTAGTGTCGGTAGTATAGTCTTCAGTCAGTGGGATGAGTATTTGGGTGTTGCCAGCACAACTCTGTTATCCAAGAAAACTTGCCATAGTTAGAAGAAATACAACTTCTATAATTGTTGGTCACACACAGTTCTTGGTTAAGTTATGTCACTATTTACAAAATTGGGATTCACAGTAGTTATCTTTGTCACTAATTTACCATGAGGATATTCTCCTTCGTCTTGTAGTACTCCACTTCATTCCTACTAAAGTTGTGCATCTGCTGACAACCAGATATACCACCACAGCTTTACATACTTTGTGATGCCACCACAGCTTTAGTTGGGACCCACATCCTTTCTTGCTGAAGGCGTCTCCGGTCTGTCCACTTGATTTAAGAGCCCCTCGCGCTACTGAGACCCACAGCTTTACAACATTTAGAACAGCTCCTGCCTCGGTCTCCGTCACGCTTCTGGTATGGCAATTTCCACAATTAGGCTCACATGGGAAAAGGCAGCCTTCCTGCACGACTTCTGCTGCGCAGCCTCTGCAACTCGGAGTTTGGGGGAACAGGATCTGCTACATCCACATTCCGACGTGACTTTGGTTTTCCCATAACACTGTGTGTTCATTCTGCTATTACTGCACGCACTCCAGTGAGTTCCAGCTCCTTACTCTCCCAATTGCCTGCACCTGAGGGGGCCTTTTAGTCCTCTCCGGTTCCTTCAGTTGTGGGCTGTTGTGCTTAATTGCCTGATTATTACCAAAGCATGACTCTTCAGCCCTCTTACTCATCCCATTACTCATGGGATTATGGGACTTGTAGTCCCCAACAAAAAAGTTAGTTCTTTTAAATAACTTCTGGGTTTTAAGGGTATATTTATTTCCCTTAGTCATGTAAGGATGAACCATTGGAATTCAGTTTGTTACAGAGGAAGACTGTTTACTTAAGGCAATATTTCTGATTTCCTTTTCATTAGACCTCTGGGAGTAAAGTGTTTTTCCTGAAATACTTTGAACGGTCTTTCTGTTTGTAATGCTTGCTCTGGTTTTATGGGTCTTGTACCCAGAGCCACAGATCTTGTATGTGGTTCAGATGCATTATGACAATATCCTCTTAGGAAGATTGTTTGGGGGGGGGGGGGGGAGCAGCCTTGGATCTTCACCAAGGTAATGACGGCACAATCACATTAGAATAAATGCTCTCCCCTTATATTTCCATACCCAGAGAGTAAGGGTTTCATCTATACCTGGTAACCTCTGATTATAGCTTAGAGATCCAGTCCTTCCTCTTAATATTTATGGCACTGCTTATTGATTGGAGGTTTTTCTTCAACATCTTATCTATAAAAGTAAAATAAACAGTCTCTTTTTTTTTTGGTTTGTGCTGATTCTCTATTGCTTGCTAACATTTTTAATATTAACACTTTTACTACTTCATTTGCAGAGTCTGTAATGTCTTTTTCGACTTGCTTGAACCTTTTTGTGTTTTCTATTTACATATTCTTTTTCTGTAAATGCATGCTGCGTGTTCCACAAATTCCTAATTCCTGCTGCACTCTGCCACTATGCTTCGTTTTAAATATGAATTTCAATTGGTACACCGACCCGCTTCCTAATCGTTTTAATCTTCTAGGAAACTGTGCATGTGTGGTTCAACTCGGCATTATGATGTGCACGAAGCTGATGGCAATGGGTGCTTTCCTCCAGCCCCCCTCGCTACGCTTCCGCTTCTCTGGAGTCTCACGCTTTGCTTCTCGACTGGTCTGTGCACCTTCAAGGAACGGTTCACATGACCACACCGTTCTCACTGCCTTCTGCGCTTGCCCAGGCCTTTCACACTGCTCCTTAATTCAGTTCATGCAGCATTCAACTTTCCACTGATCCTTTTCACACTGGGACAGTGTGTGCACGCGCTTTTAAAGAAAATAGGCCTATCATCTTGTCATTTAAAGTTCAACCTGCTCCTCGAGTTACTGGGGGTCTCACACAATTATGTACAATTCTCTAACCGCTGTTATTGTAATAACTGGTCTTCACTTCTTTAAAACCATTCTTAATAATAAGTTAATTATTTCTTAGTGTACTGATCTCTTTGTCATGTTGAACTTCCAATTAACTTTGTGGATGTGATGACTTGATATCTTGATTGGTTCTGTCATTTTCCCACTTTCTGAAGGTCGTACATAAAAAAAAGACCCATTTTTGTTTTCAGTCGATTTTTGTGTGGCCCTCAGAAAACGGCAAAAGGACATGCCAGTGTATTACATTTTTTTTTTATTTGGGGGTTTCACCCCCCAGCCCAACCCATTATCTACTCCTGCCCGTACCCATCCCCACCCGCTCCCCCCTGATTACACCAAAATTGGGATTTCGCCTCAGATTCCCACTCTCAGACCCTCCCCACCCAAGACTCCCCCAAACCAAAACACAGACACACAACACACACACACACACTTACCCGTTCTCCTCCTGCTCTGCCTCTTTTTCCTGGTGAGCCTGTCGGCCTGTGTGCGCACTCATGTGCGGCAGGGGCGTGACCTATTTAGAAAGACCATGCGGTCATAGAGCAGTCTTTCGAAATTTTATTTTTTTCTTTCAATCGGATAAATAAAAGATGATTTGACCTAGAACGTCTTGATTGACTATCGATCACAGGCATTCTCTTAAATGGGCCGGATTTCTCAGCCCCAGGAACTTTGACCTGCCTGCTTGAGTAATTTGGATGAAAGGCAGTTTAGAAACCAATCTGAAGGTTCTACACTACCTCACCCTGGTGCTCCTGACCAATCAGTTTAGAGTTCTTTCCCCTCATCCTGGAAAGCGATCAGTCCTCTTTCCTGAATACGCTTTAAATAAGGAAAATAAATAAGGTCTACTCCAACACTCATTCACTCCTCCATGAAAACCTTCTGTAATCTTTAAACAAAAAGCATCCACCTACCTTGTGGACCACCTGAACCTTCCTCATAACTCTTTCCTGTAGTGGATCTGACTACAGGAGGGAGGGGGCAAGTGTAAAAGGAGAAAGTGAGAGACTGGACTATCTAGAGAGAGAGGAGTAGAAGGGCATAGTAGTCCAGGCGAATGCCCAGGGTGATAGGAAGGTGCACTATCCAACAGGGGTCTCTGATAGCTGTTGCCCAGATTGTTCCCAGAGGAAACTAGATGGAGGAAGCATGTGCCTTCCAGCCATCTATTGACCGAAGCTAGGTTACCGATCACTAGTGCCAGACCTGAGTGGATGGAAGCATGGGTTAGGGTGGGATTGGCCAGTGCTAGGTTAGAGAGGGATGGCCACTAGGCCTATTGCTAAATTGACAATGCAAACCCTTGAACCTCATCTGGAAGTTGGTGTGTTCTTGAGACCATCTGTGACACCTTCCAATTAATTGGTAATACGTTAAGGCACAATTGGGGTTTGGGCTAGATCACCACATTAGGGTTGCATTCATAATACAGAAAGTAGGGACGGTCAAAACATACAGGGATTGAAATCAAGATTAGAGGAGCATGAGCTAAAACAAGTCCTAGGTAGCTGGCATCTGTGACAAGCCGCTAGCCCTGTGGAATGAGGTGCTAATACATAGCATACCACAAATTCACCTTCAAGCTGAGATTCAACATACATGGTTATGTCCCTTTTTATATATGATCCAATATACTTTAACTTTATTGAATAGGTTTCCTGATGCATTGTGAGGTATTATTTATCTCTGGGTGTTAAGGATTTCTGTTTTTGCATAGGTCAGTATGTTGAGAACTCCAGGGTCAGGAAGTAACTCTGGTTCCTCTTTCTCACAATGCACGCAAGCCACTGTTTGTTTGGGAACTGTGGTAGATCAGAATCGGGAGGCGCACAGGGTTGCATTTTGGCTGAATTCTTCGTTAGAATAAAACACAAGGCTTAAGCTGTCCCTAAGCCTACGATTCTGTGCCCTATTCTATAACGGATAACCTAAAAGAGTGCTCGTGAAGATGTCTTGCAAAACAAGAAAAGTCTCTGTCCAGAATGCTGTGCTAACCTGAGGTCAGTCCCTACCACTACAAAAGGAAATCATAAATTTAACAAAGGTATAATTAGTGCCCTTGTCCTAACAGAATAATGGTGGCTGGTTTCTGACCCCCAACCCTGGTGTCCCTATTTAAAAGGGACTCCTGGCCCAGATGCACAGTTCAATCAAGTACACTGAATGTCTCTTCAAACATTCTCTTCTAGGGTCTGTTGCCAGTCTGTGATTTATTTCCCTTTCCTCTGCTCTACCAGGGTTTTAGCTCTGTTGCTCATCTTCTTTCCCCTGGCACATATCCCCACTCTGGTGTTCTCCTTTTGTTCCCCACCAAGGAAACCCCTGATGCTCCCCCTCATCCCCCCCACTCGCCCCGCCTTGGGCTTGTGTGCCTCAACCTGACCTGGGGTTGCATGCATCTCGCCCCGCATTGGGAGGCGAGGGGGGGTTGCGTGACTCTCGCTCCGCATCAGGGGTCCTGCATCGCGTCCCTCTTGCCCCACATCGGGGGTGGGGGAGTTAGTGTGCCTCGCCCTGCATCTGGGGGTTGCGTGCCTCTCGCCACGCATCGGGGGGGTAGGGTGGCGCGTGCCTCTCGCCCTGCATCGGGGGGGGGGGGGAGTCACGTGCCTCTCGCCCCACATCGAGAGGTGTCATGTTCCTCTCACCCCATCTTGGGATCTTGTTGGGCCTGGCCACCCTGCTCCTGGTTCCCAGGAGCAACTGCATACCTCTGGCTTCCAGGCAGTGCTTCTCAGTAGAGTCGACAAACGCCGCTTCTTCAGGGACTATCCACTGTTCTCTCATTCCAGGCGAGAACAGTGAATACATGGGGTCGGAAACCATACCAGCCTTTGGCACAGGAGGTTTGAAATTATCATACAGTTTAAACCCCATAGGGCCAACAAAGATGAGGATCTTGAGGTAAGTGAGGGTAACTTGTGCTCCTTTCTAGGGATTTCCTGTCCTCTAAGGCGGTAACCCCCCAGTGGGATCCTGTCTACCCTATTCCCTTAGGGGTGTAACGCTAAGCTTACTTCCCTAGTCCCAAAGGGGTAGTCCCCTCTCCCACCCCCCCCCCGTTTGGGATTGCGTGTTCCCTGTGTGTGGACAAATTCCCTGTATTTGTCATACAACTTTCACTATAGGTTCCAGAATGCAATGTGTTTTTCTGTTTCTAATTTTTTATTTACTACTGTTGTGCACTTGGGGACTTTCACTCCATGTTTCATGATGCATCACATATTTTCTTTGCTTTTGATGTTCTAAGGCACTGTGAACGCTATCCCATATCTTTCAGTTTTCTGCATGTCACTTTTTATTGCTTTCAGGTTTATTTATGCTAGGACCCATTCACCACAATTTATAGGCTTCTGCACTCTCCTGGAGTTATTTTCCAGTGATCAGGAGCGCTCCCGTTTTTATTGGTCTACTTGTTTTCCTTCAGCTTGCTTTACACGTATCTGTGTTTTCCCTGTAGTCCGTTTTTGCCGAAAACCTATTTCCCGGCTCCAGCTGGGAACACTTTGTTGTGAACACCTGAAGAATACTGTGGATCCCTCACTGAAACCCAGCCTAAAGTCTTCTCAGGTGGCCATGGGTAGGCAGACTCTTCTGGATCCCAACCCTGGGTGTGGTATACTGCAGGAGGAACATCTGGGTAGAGACGAGGCCCAGGGTTATGAGGAGATTCCGGGGGAATCGGACCGTTTTATTCCTCTAACAGGGAGACTCTTGCCACTGTGCCAGAAGAAGTTATGGCTTATTGTCATTTTAATGTCTCACCATCCTATTATATTTAAGGTGGTAAACCCTAAAATTGTAACACAAAACCATATCGTACCAAAAGAGAATCTTTTTGGTTCCTAAAATGAAGTGCCCATCTCAATTCCAAGGGCGCACGTATGGCGTAAATGTTGTCTTCTCTAAACAATCTACCTAGAGTAAAGATAAAACCTACAGCCCCTCTGTTAAAATTCCTAAGGGAATTAAATCTACCTTAAAAATACTAAAGAAATGGAAAAACCTATCTTTGTAGCAGTGGGGCAACTAGGCCTAGCAGCCTTTTGTAAGAGTCAGGCAATTGAAACTAATGGCTCACACCTGACCCAAATTGCCAAACATGTGAGGCATAAAAGGCTGCAGGAGGAGAGAAGAAGGGAGCAAGAGTTAGAAGGCTGGCAGTAGTATTAGTTAGTAGAAGAGCACAAGGCTGGCAGTGTTGCACTCAACTGGTATCCACAGGGACGCCACCCAACCGGGTTACTCGCTGGTATGCTTCTCAGCTTTGCCCTGATGTGGTCTGCGGGGAAGGTTCTGCCTGAAAATACAGGAGGACTGTGTTCAAGACTGACCGACTGGGGTAAGTATCCTCCCTCCACACCCGTATGATTTCAGTCCCTCTGGAGCCCTCTCCTCACCTTGTGGTAGAAATAGGCGTGCTCTCCGTTCTGCCTTCTTTGCAGGGGCGCGTTGTCTTTCATGGGCGAGTGCGGTCCAGTTACTTCACGGACGCCGTTTGATATTGTTCAGGTAGGTCTTATTGCTGTTCTTTAGTTTTGTTGCTATCCTGCATGCCTTTCTTTGTTTAAAATGTCTTTTTTCTCCCTTAGGTATGCGGAGCTTCAGCACGGCGAACTGGCTTGGTTGAGCCCCGCTGATAAATGATGGCGCAGTAAGAGCGCTATGATGCGGTAAGTAAGCGCTATGCGCAGCGCTGCAAAGTCTTGCCTTTGCTAACCTGTGTTTTCCTTCCTTGTAGGTCGCGGTGTTCTTCAGCGCGAGTGGAATGTCTGGAGTGGTGCCAGCCGAGAGGCGACCAGCCAGGTAAGCCTTTTGAGCAGTTCGTAATTTGTAAATGTCTCTACTTCTTTCTTTAATGTTGCCTCTATCTTCCTCTTTCAGGTCGTTCTGTCCGGGAGGCGTGCAGATTCGAGGAACTGTTCTTCGTAGCTGCAAGTAGCTAAAGATGAAGACTGCAGGTAAGATGCTGCGACTAATGATGTTCCTTTTGTCTCCTTGCAAGTTCTGCTTCTCTGAGGTTCGAGGGAATAGCTGGACACGGTGAGCGTCACGTTGCAAGCTGCAAAGTAACGCGAAGCGTGTTGTCTTGCTCGGGTGTGGTTTAAATAGCCCCAACAAAATAGTCCAGGTAAAGTAGTCCCTAGGCAACCACACCCAAAACACTAGACCGCATAGCTTGGTTCTTATGAATGCCTCTGTTGGCTGACAATACTATAAAGTAGTTCCCAAGCACATTGTTTTTCATGGTGTATGAGCCTGGCGCCATAGGCGCCAGGACTGGCCCCATGAGGGCTTTTGAAGAGGATGCCAGGCTCTAGAGGCCCGAGTCCTGACTCCACCTGGCTAATAGGTTTGCCATGGCGGGGCGGGGGGGGTTTGGGCGAGGGTCGTGACAGGCAGTTCACGAAGTGTGATCACAGAAGGACGCCGGAACGTGCAGACAGCAGATTGCACCTAGTTCTGAGAGGGTCCGGTGGTCTAAAAACCTGCATTGAGGAAGACATGCTGAGAGTGGAGTTTTCCCCCCTGTGCGCAGAGTGGCTGTGATTGCAGAGCTGTAATCGTGCTGAAGCCAAAGGTTTGTAGCAGAAGACACACCGATTGACTGTGGAGTGAAGCAGACTCCCCCTTGCCATGGCCAGACTAGCAACACCCGTGCTGCAGAAAGGTGTGGGTTCCAAGTGTGCCTGAAGCAGTAGAAGTCTGTAAAGTGAAGCAGCCCGCAACTGCAGTGTTCTTGGAGCCGGTGAGTGTAGCTCGGCGTTCAGGTTCACTCAGCAAGCCTTGCCGGTAACTGTTACCAGCTCTAAAGTAACTTGCATTGTTTTAAAAGCGAGTGTAAACGGTTAATTGTTTTGAAAACCCTTTCTAATAATGGAAATGTAGCATGCGCACTAATAGTGAAAACCATAGTGTTTGCGTAAGAAGAAAAGCACATTATTTCCATTGGTGAACAATTTACTGTTGCCAGAATGGTTGCGTGTCCCTAATTAAAAAGGGAACGCATGCTAAAAGCACACTCCGAAAAACGAATGTTGACTTTCATAATAGTTACAAGTGACTACAGCATCAAAGGAAGTTTGCGTGTGGCCAATGGGGTTTCCCGAAAGTAGTTTGAAATCGTCTCTGCGATACCCTTCAAGGTTAATAATCTTGGAAAGAAGATATGCAGGATTACCATTGGTGCTATTTTTTGGCTGGAATTGGATCTTTTCAACTGAAAGCTGAAGAATTGTTAACAGTGAATTTTTAGTTGAGCTTTTGTTTCGACTTGGAACTTACAAGAACTGATTTAAGACTTTTTTTTTTTTCTTTGAACATTTGGGCAGTTGGGCAAGGGATTTACCCAGGACTGGTGAAGGTCATCCAACTATTGTTCAGTTATCATTTATCACTTCATTTTACTTTATTATTTGCCTTGAATGTTTTGTTTAGTGTGAGTGCCAGTTTGTCTGTTAGGAGTTATTCCCTTAGCCCTTAAACTAAGTAGGGAATTCCCCGATAGAGTAGGACAAGAAAGGTTTTATTTGTAAACTTTTTCTTTAATAAAGTGTCTAATCTTGAGAAAAAGCCAATCAGTCGCCCGCCTCGCATTACTGACCCCTCACAACACTCAGACCCTGTCCCATCTCTGATGCCGGGGACACCCCTGCAACCCTCTCCTCCACCTCCAGACACTCTCCGTCCCTTACTTACCTCACCCAACTCCCTCTTCTCATGTGGTGACAGCACCTCCCCCTCTTTGCCCATACTAACCTCCACCCCAATCTCACCCATGTCCTCCACCCCACTACCTTCTCTGCCCACCACTCTCACTGCTGCCTCTGTATCTCCGAGGCATGTGTGATTTCACGGGTTGGGCTAATCCTGACAGGCCGCCATTCAGGGAAGGGAGCCTGTCCGGATTTAGCATTCGGCAAAAGCAGGCTTATCGTTTTACGCTTGTGGTTCTGCTTCTCACTTGAAGTTACTTCCAAGTATCATCCATCCTACTCAACCTTTATTGTATGTCGGGGCTTCCTTCTACCCAGGATTTCTGCTTCGCAGATTAAACTCGCTCTGTCAGAGATCCAGGTGCTGTCAAAAGTTGGAGCCAACAGGCTTTGCCTTAGTTCTCTCTGCCTCTACGTTAGCAGACCATGAAACCTCTGATCTGCTGCTCACTGGATACAGCATAAGCACGTTGACCTTCCACTCCATCAGGTTCTCTCCTTTATGATGTTGCCCTTTTTGCATCTCTCTCAGACCTGCCCATATGACTTTATACATGTCCTGTCTATTTCCATTTTGGCAGGTAAGGAGGTAACGGCACTGAAGTTTTTTTTATACAAATACCTAAACACTCAGTTATATCACATAAGCCTATCAGCATGACACTAACTGGCCTGTCAAGTCAAAAGTAGCTCCGGGTAGCCGTTTGCATCAAGCTAACCACTCTTTTCTGCCATAACCAGGAACTAAACAAGCTCTCAGCCCCCAACTATTTCAAAATCTATCTAATATGAGTAACAAAAAGAAATTCAGTTTGAATGTAGAGAAGTGTTGGACTGTTGATGTCTTTGTTTATTCCCACCACTGTGGTAATTTGATATTGAAATACTGATTCAACATTAAGCATCTCTGCTTGCAGTTTGTTATTAGGGGGCCGAGAAGCCACTTAACAGTGCTTTAACCGTTAAAATAAGAATTCACATTCTTTTGTTGTGACTGAACTACTGTCTTTTTTGGTAGAATATAGATATGTTGGTATTTATTGAGGTACAGCATGCTTGCCTTCGGATCCCAGCACACAAGTCTTCTGATTGCCATCCAGTTCTCTCCTCTGATTGGTCACTTCACTGGCATCTGGGAAAAGAAAGAACCTCTCCTTCTGGTAAGGCAGTTTTGGCGCAACCCTCTGGGGGCTGTACAACCACTAACCGTATGGTGGACTAAAAGCACCCAGCCAAAAAGAATGCCAAACCACCCTTAATGGGAGAGTGAATTATCGATCAAGCTGAGCTCCCAGGAAGTGGTAGTTGGCTGATATACATGTACAATTACTCTCCACATTTATCCATTCAAAATACCCCACTCAGAAATATATACATTTGCTATGTCACAGATGTAAACCTTCATCGTTTCAAATAAGTAGCTGCACATAATAGAGCAGGAAATTGCACAGTTTACTGTAAATACCAGTGAAGGTCTTTGAGGACTCTATTCAAACCTATACGTAAATGTCAGTCTACGATATAACACTTGGCCCACAACATATGGTGATGGAGGATGAGGGGTGAAGAACAATGAAACCTGACATTCAAACTAACTGTTAAAAAATACCAGGTGGCTGCAAAACATATAGTGGGTTGTCCAACAAAGCACAACCCACTCTTGTCATATTTTATAGGGCCACTAACTAGCGGTACACACGTGACACATATAGATAAGGGACGGAAGAAAAGGGAACCAGAAATGTTAACAGACCAGAAAATAGTCAGTTAGGGAAATAATAATAATAACATCATTTTGCAGTAATCCTGGCCCTGCAGGGCACAGCATATGAAAAGTATAAATGCACACATCACCACAGTACTAGATGGTGGAAAACATTTCTGAAACAGCCAGAGGACTCCAAAAACTCAAACATTTTAGGCAGTTACAATTCACTCCAGGGAAACTATTGTTATGTATTAATGGACAGTGTAAGTATATACATGTACACACAAACATTTACAGGAGTGGAGAGCATTACTTTAAAAGTACATCATAAATCCCACGTCCGTGCTAAAAATCCAAGTCTCATTGTGGAACTCCCTGAACCCTTACTAAGAACAAATCTCCAGGGGCAATTGGGTACCCCCAAAGTCAATTTAGCAGAGTTCCAAGTTGTGTAGAAAGTTCCATAGGAAAAAGGTCATCAGCAGGGCAGCTGAGTATATGGGGAAAATTGATGCAAGTCTCAGTTCTACCCCGCTGGTACGGATTCAGAGGCAAACCACCCCATAGGGGACCAGAGAAGACCCAAATGAAGAGATTGCAATGTCTTTTGAAGAACCAAAAGGAATCAGCAAAGCGGGAAGATGCACTTTCCCCAATGTTAACCAATGGGGAAAAGTGGTAAAGACTGTCTTCTGAAACGTGTTTACCCCAGACCAGACAGACCCCAGAGGAATGGGACGACAATGATGCAAGTAGCCTGGGATGGACTTCTAGCAGCAGAAAACCCTCACTGGAGATGTGGCTTGGCAACTGTATCCAGCCGGTATGGCTAGACGAGGGCCTAAAAATGCAGCAATGGTGGAAAATCCTCAAGCAGCGATGTAAACCTGCTTCTTTCAAAAATCCAGTGAGAAGAGCGCATCGAGTGACCAGGTTTCTCCTTTCGGACCACTACTCGGAGTGGCAGAAGGCAACCCGTCAATCGCAAAAAGTGATGAGGGACAAATCAGTCGGGTGACCAACCACTCTGGTTGGCCCTTGGGACTGCCAGTCAGCCCAGACCCAGACAGGATGAGAGGAATAGCCCAGGGACCAATATGGAGGCTGCCATGGGGACCCACAAAGAGCCAGGACCTGTAGAACAGTAATTTTAAGCATACCTTGTGGTTCTCTAGAACAAACGAAACCCCAAAATGGCTGAGAGTAGGTGTCGGGTCCCAGTTGTTGAATCCTGCAGAAGCGCGTGTCCCGCGTCCCTTTCAGGTTTCCCATCTACAACAGATTTTATTTCATAAATTGCATTCAAGGCAACCGGGAGGGTAAGGGGACTTGAATAAAATATTTTAAAACAGTTACAGCTGTATTCTCTGCTCTTGATTCCCGTTTGCTCTGGTTCAGGCTGGAATCTGAAACGCATGCATAATATGGATAATTCTTACCTATATCTCACCTCCCTTAAGCTTCTTTTTAAACCCCCAACTTGCTTCTTACCTATGGGTCTCTGCTAATTGCCTAGAGAACATGGAGTCTTGGAGAGTACTTCACACTGCTGGAGTTTGACTATGGCTCAGGATTGCTCTCTCGTCTTTTCACTCCAGCACTCCGCTAATAAAGTAATTTAACAGTTTAACAAATGCAGAAGTTCACTTTAGATCTTGATCCTCTGTTTATTTACGCCACGGCGCTAATTGTGGCTCACGCACAAATATTGTTTCTGTATACACTGAGCCAGTGAACACATACTCTATTCCAATTGAACTCTCTCCCCATAATATTTCAGTAAGCGGCGGCTGCCTGGTATGCACTTCCAGTTTATGGAACCGAGGGGTACTTTTTGGTTGTGCAGCAGCCTTTCCTCTAGTATTAGGAAGGTTTCTTTTTGCTACTTTCCTCTCATAGATTTGAATGGGACAGCCTTTCCTTTTGCTGGTAAGTTAAGCCTTCTGCTTTACTTCCCTTGCTTTGTGCTCATATTTATGGGGAAACTGATCAGTCCATAGGATGAACATTGCTGGGAGATTGTCTCCCTTAGTGGGCACACACCTTGAAGTCGGGTTAAGATACTTTGTATCCTTCACTTTCTTTTGTAACTTTGTATTAACAAATACAGTGCATTTAGGATGGGCTGGTGGCAGCAGATATTTTCCTACCTTTTTTGATATTTTACTAGTGCACATTTGCATTTCACTACTTAATGCCATAAAGAGTACCATATACACAAACATCGCTGTCCCCTGAGATTTTTGCCTGCCCTTTGGCACATTGTTCTTTAGCAGTCTATCCTCTCGGGTCTGGAATGGCCATGTATGGAAATCCCTTTCCCGGGTAAAGCTTTTGCTTTCCTGTGAAAAGTAGCGGTCTTTGTGTGGGGCTGGATGTGGGAGCTGCGACTTTATGGTCCCAGTCCACATCCGTGCCCCCTGAGTATCTATTGCTGGGCAGAATGTTGGGCCATTGCCTGTCCAAGATTGGACAGCCTCTGCCAGTTTTGTGCTGATCCTTACCAGTGGTGGGCCTGGTGGGGAATGAAGTCCAAATCCTGGAAAAAAGGACGGCTCCTGCAGTCATTCAACAGTTTATTGGAGCCAAGAGCCCTACGTAGAAGTAATCTTCTTGTGATAGATTGTGCTAAATTGGAGGGAGCTGGCAGATGTGCTTAATGTTTTTGCTCCGATCCTATGGAACAAGTTGCTTTTTCACTTATACCGGAGACCTCTTTGCAGGCTTTTAAGAAAGCTCTGAAAGCCTTTTTTTTTTTAATTTACTTGTCAGTTTATTGGTTTTTATGCTGGACTCTGTTGCTGGTTTTATGTGGTTGTTTTCTAATTCTTATTATTGCATCCATATTTTCTGTTTTAATCTAGATTTGTGTCTTTTTATATCCTTTGTTCTGTTTTTACCATGCTGTGTATGTTTGTCATAATTTTTGTCCAGTTTGCCTATGGGCCTGACGCGCTATAGAAATGTATAAACATTCAAAGAAGTGCAGCCTGCTGAAAACCTGAGAACTACGTTTGCAACCAGCATTGCTCCTCTATGATCTTAAGGCTTTGAGGGTGCTTCGACCCCTGGACAGGTGGAAACTAACAGTCTCAACTCCTGCTTGAAGATCCATACCAGCTGAGCCTTTGGAAGTGTCCCTTGATCAGCCGGTGCATCCTTGGAACTTGGAGGCTCTTCAACTTGTGCTACAAGTTAAGTGCTCCTGAGTTTTCAGCCTTCAAATCCCAAAAGAAAGCAGTGCAGGGCTTGCTCCTTTGTTCCCCTACCGAAAATCGCCTGTTGCCGTCTGACCATGGAGACATCCGTTGTATCAATCTTCTTCACTCCCTGGAGGTTTCCTGAGCTAGCCTGCTCCGCAGAAGTCTTCCTTTTGTGGCAAAGGTGACCAGTTGGCTAGTGCCCGGAAGCATATTACCAGTACTGTGACTGACAAACTCCTGCACCCTAAAATAACATCTGCCTCCACGACCCCTGGGCCTCCCTCGCCTGGACCCAGCAAAGAAGTACTTGGCTTCATCGGGTTATGGAGCCTCTTAAGTGGTCTCTGGAGAAATCTGAGTAAAGGGTCCAGGGGGGACAGGGGCTTTATGTTACATTCCTGTTTTGGTCCCCCCTGCCTTCCATAGGGTTACATGGGCGTAGTCCTGGCCCTATCTCTCCTTGCCTGACTGAGATGGATGGTGGTCTACTCAAGGAGCCTTCTCTAGTGTGGTGGGACAGAGGTATACTTACTTGAACTTTTCCTAACTTTTGAAACCCTAAATCCCAACCACTAGCATTTCTCAATCCAGTAGTAAATCTACATGATCAGTATAGCTTGTGGAACTGGTGACTCGGGCTCTAGGGCTCTTTCCATGTCAGGGCAGGACTTAACAAGTGTTGGGGATCGAATTCTAGGGGTGCTATTAAGTAGTTTGCCTATAGTTTAAGTGGCTACTTACCGGTGTTTTAACTGGGTTTTAAATCCACTGTCTTTCTACCTTTTCACTGACTTTACCACATACAGTTATTGAAAGTATTGCTGATAACTCTTAACTGTTACTTAATTGTCTTTAGAGATGTCCTCCTTACCCTGATCCCCCTCTACCCCCTCAATCGCCAAGAGTGGTCGTATATATGTATTTAATCAATGTTTTTGACAATACTTACTTGAAGGTTTCATTGCTTAGTGTGTATTTTAAAGGCCTAAATATTCTTTGTATATTGTTGTACCACTCTGTGTAACTGGAACTATTGTAGTCCTCATATTGTCTCGCTGCATCGCTAGACCACTCGCACCCATCCTGAGTCTAAGCCTTGCCGCTCTGCTATCCAACTTGATTGGGGTTGGCTCGACTTCAGTGTCTTTCCTGTTCACCAAAATATGTTGGCCTCACAAAATCCACCCACAGAGTTCATCTTAACAAGGAGGAACATTTCTGAGCCGCTAACCTCACACTCTTGTTGATGGCACGCAATTGAATGAACTCTATCGACTTCCACGAGAAATCTGTCTGCAGATCCTCTTCCAAGAAAAGTATGTTACACTGAAGCAGATGAGCTCTGTAATACTAATGGTTCTTAAGACTATTGTTTTGTTTGGCTTTAAATTACTCTCAACTGTTGTAGAAAAAAAGGACTGATCCCTTTGTAACACAAAAAGAAATTCCCACCATGCATTCTGCAACTTGTCCTAGGTAGATGTTCACTTAAATCTCTTTTATTCCTACTATTTTCAGTCCGAGGTGCCCACTGAGAAATCTGGATTGGCTTTCTCCTGAATCGTAAGATGAAAGGCGGTTAAGAACGTCCACCAAGGTTGCAGATACCCTCAGTGGAGGGTTGATTCAGTAATCAGGCTTTGGGTTCTCCCCCACCATGTTGGAATGGACCAAGATTATTATCCTATTGAAAAGTAGTTAAGGCGAGGAGAAAACAAAAAGGCAACACTACTAATACAACACTCCACACATTCAACATCATCATCCCATAACTATTATGCAGCATGGTGCCATAAAAAGTATACACAAATACAGACATTATTTCATAAAATGTACATTCAGACAATGTGATCCTTAAAATATGTATAAATAATCGCAATAAAATAGCTGAGATACACGTAACCAACATTTCTACAAAGCAGGATGTCCACAGTCAGACCTCAAATTGATCGAGGGAGAGAATTCCTGCAGCCCCCGCATCAAGACTTCCCACTATTAAGCACTATTGCCACCTAAGAGATTTAAGGCATCAGAACACTTGATCAGTTATATCCTGACTTGCACGTTTGCCTGACAAACCAGGCATGATGGATATATTTAGCTACTCTATATATTAATTCTACATGTTCACTACTTCTGCAAAGTTCCAGAGCATCAAGGGTGGTACGTATTTCTGCTAATCTTAGGAAAGGTTTAAGATGAAAGGATCTCAGACCCTGTGTCTGGGAACAAAGGAACAGAAAATGGGTATCTGTCTCCTCAGAAATGCTACAAAGGGGGCAAATGCATGAGCTCCCCTTCCCCCACAGCTTAATGAAGTTTGCCAGCTTAAGTGTGCCAACCTTAAAGTTAATAAACAAGGGATGAGCAAAAGGTGAGTAAAAGGTGAGGTGACCTAATCCAAGATATCTTTCAAACCCAACTGTCTGTCTGATCCTCAAATAACTAAAAGCCGGTTTCAAGTTAATAAAGGCTTCCACCATGTTCTTTCTATAATAGTCTGTGCGTCATTTACTTTTAATTCTAGACAACATGGTTTTATTAATCTGTGAGGGGCACAACCACAAGTCCTACTCCTTCAGATGAAGACCTCCCCCAGTGCCAAGACCTTTTTTGGTGATTTCGGTATTTCACCATTAAAAGCCTTCTAGCATGTTCTCCTTCATTAACCCCTTCATTAACCCCTTAAGTGCCAAGGACAAGCTATCTCGTCCTTGGCACTGGGGAGGTAATCCCAAGGAAGAGATACCTCGTCCTTGGCACTTAAGGGCTTAAGGGTCTCCTCGAAACGGTGGCGGTGTCGGAGCAAAGGTCCTCCGCAAGCTGGTTAGCCCACTGGTTGGCCCAGGGACACTTCTGAGAAGGCTTAATTGCAGGGTTTGAAGGTGCTGAGAATAGTTCGTCCCACTATTCCAATGGGTCAAAGTGTCTTCGCAGACCTTCAAGTTTGATCAGATGCAGAGGGGTCCAGCGGGACAACAGCGTGCTCAGGGTGCCAAACCTTCCAGCAGTTCACCAGCGGTTCCTCGACTCTGCTTCTTAGTATCAGGATACTTGGAGCCTATCCTAGGTTCAGTGAGAACGCGAGATCGACCTGGTGTGGGTGTTTGGGGCCCCCTCTTATTCAGAATCTCCTTTGCACCAAAACGGATCCAATGGGAGATCTGCCCGCATACAGGCACACCAGACGTGGACCAATCACAGGCTACGGTGGTTCCAGTCATTCGCAGCACACCAAATTCTCTGGCACTCAGGATTTTTATTGGAACTAGACCGTCAAGCACACACAGCAGGCATGCAGAAGCCCAAGAAAGC
This sequence comes from Ambystoma mexicanum, assembly GCF_040938575.1. Classification (NCBI taxonomy): domain Eukaryota; kingdom Metazoa; phylum Chordata; class Amphibia; order Caudata; family Ambystomatidae; genus Ambystoma; species Ambystoma mexicanum. Next base: position 1,189,157,606 of record NC_090927.1, read on the forward strand.
TTGGCCTTTTGCGGGAGAATGCATGCCCAAGTAAGGACTGACCCGGGTCAGCTTGACCCGGGTAAGGCAAAAGGGCAAGATTGCCAAAGGACAGGACAAAGAACCTCACGGCAGGTCCGTTTTGGTGCCAGGCCACCTTCCTGTGCGGTAAACACGGTTTGCATGGCAACATAGGGTTACAAATATGCAAAAAGGTAATTTGCCACCAGCCCTGTCCAAGGCACATCTGCACATCTATAAAAAAAAATCCTGTGAGGGAGTCTAAGGCCTTTGGAAAGAAAGGAAGACACAAGCACACTGTACTGTAAGGTACATTGTGCACTTGTAACATGTTGCAGAAAAGTTGCAATATTGGAAAGGACTAAGGGAAACAAAGTCTCCCAGTACAGGCTGTCTTTAAGGGCATGTCAGTTTCCCCATAAAGTGAGCAAAAGCCAAGTGGAGTGCAGCTGAAGGCTGTGTTTCACTGGCAGTGTCAGACTATGGTGTTAAAACAGCAGCAAAAAGTTGGGGGATGCACAACTGGGGTGAAAATTACACATACATCGGAATCTTTCCTAACTGGTGGCAATTCTATCGCACCACTGTGACTCTACTGCTGCAAGTGCGATTTGTCTGTTTTCCCATACATGCCAGGTGCAGTGACACATCAATCTTGTGACATTTCATATGTGGAGGGCTGTGATTCAGCTAGTAGTAGTGTTTGTGGAATACCAGGGTCATGATTGTTGTTATGATGGTGTGTGGGGTCTGGGCTGCTGCGAAATCAGCCGGCGCGCCTGGTGGTGGGTGTTTCTGTGTTTGGATTGGGAATTGGAAGATTTGTTGTTGTCAGAATAATGCGGCAAATGGCCAGGTTTTGACTACCTTTTTTGAAAGAAAGGTAATTTTCAGTTTGGCGGATGTGCAGAGGAAGAGTGCTCTAGATGGTGGGAGCTAGTATAGAGAAAGCAGAGCAGCCAACTCTGATGGAGTGGTAAGGGGGAATAGCGTGGAGAGCTGAGCCCGATCGGAGGTTGGTAGTGGATGATTTTGTTTTGATGGAACTCTGGTCCTGATTATGCAGGGCTGGCTGTGTGATACACAGGGCTTTGAAGGTTGCTCTTAGGCTAACAGGGAGTCAGTACAATATTCTGAGACCGGGGTTGATGTGTTCTCTGGGTGAGAGGGCAAGGATCATTCTGGGTGCTGCATTTTGGATTCATTGTAGTTTCCTGAGCTGGTGTGCCCGGACACTGAGAAAGCGAAAGTTGGTGCAGTCTAGATGGAAGATGATGGTCAGTATTGCAGAGACTCTTTGGGGATAGGAAAGGTAGGTGAAGATTTTTTTTTTTAGGAGTCTTAAGTAGACCTGGTGGGTTCTGGATACAGCGTTTGTTTGGAGAGAGCGAGTTCTGCGTCCATGGTGCATCGAAGATTTTAACGGAACTGGAGGCGGCAGGTGGGTCTCTTAGGGCAGTTGGCCACGGTAAAGGTTGTGGGATCAGAGCAGTATGGCAGCATATTAGGATTTCTGATTTGCCTGGGTTGAGGATTAGGTGGTTGGTCGTCATCCATAGGCTAATATCCAAGAGGCGAGGTCAGGAGGTGGTGAGGCTGGAGTCTTGGGGTTTCTGAAGATGACATGGGCGTCGCCTACATAGTTGTAGCAGGTAAGGTTTTGTGAGTGTATGAGACCAAGCAGTGGCCTTTTGGTAGAGGTTGAATAGGTGGGGTGAAAGGGAGGCTCCTTGTAGCACCCCGTTTGTGACAGGGCAAGGGGTGCAGGAGAAAGGAGGGTGGAGAATGATTTGCGAGCGTTTGGAAATAAGAGGTGATCCAATTAAGGATGGAATCTTTGATGCATAGGGTGAGGATCCTTTTCTTGAGTATTGTGTGATTTATGCTATCAAAGGCTGCAGATAAATCCAGGAGGAGGCATCACACCCTTCTGAATAAGAATTTTTTAGGTCGTCCCATATAGATACCAGAGAGGATTATGTTCCGCAGAGATGTCGGTACCCCGATTGGGCTGAGCCGAGGAGTCTATTGGCTTGTGAAGTTGTTTATATGCTGCGCGGCCAATTAGTTTAGCAATTAAGTGGGTGTTGGGGATTGAGTGGTAGCTATTTGGGGAGGTGGATCGAGGCTGGATTTTTTGAGTAGCCGTTGGACATGAGAGGTTTTGAATTCTTCTGCAAAGGTGCCAAATGAGGGATTTATGATGAAGCTGGTCGGGAGGGCAAGGAGAGTTTAGGTTTGAGAGAGGGCCCGATGTAGATGGCGGGATCAGAGCTAATTTAGAGCTGATGGTACAATGTCTCAAAGTGCAACATTATGAAAGTGGTTGGAGAGGGCTGCTGTGGAGTAGCCAAGCTAACAAATGGCGGCTTCTTCTGTTTGGTGCAAGCTATGCGGGCCATTATTTCCGAGCCACTGTACTCGTAAACTGTAAAATGTGGCCTGGCGTGCAGAGGAGTTGTTCCTGAGTATTGGTGTTTTTTTGGATCCAGTGCTCACCAGATCGCACCTTTATCTCCAGGCAGCTGTAACGCTGCAGATAGGGGGCATGCAGCAGCGACCAGAGCTGTCTCAGGAGGGTGGCTGTGGTGTAGAGCGGACCTGGAGTGCGGACATTCAGCTTTTTCACAGGTTTGGAGGCTTGCTGTGACTAGTTCGGATCAGCACAGTCGCAATAAGAGGATCAGTGACCTCCCGCTCCTCTGTGTGGCTCTGACTAATCACATCGGCTCCGAGTAGTGGATCAGAGATTTTCTCCATTATACCAGTGGAGTGTATAATTGTAATACAGACCCTGTAGACATGCACTCCTTGCACTGGCCTGGGTCATGCGCCTGGAGCCCCCAGCATCCCCCTGCAGGGTGCATGCAGGCTTTGAGCGCCGACATACACCAGCAGCGTGTGAAGAGGAGACCTGAGCGTAGGCCTGCTTTGCATTACTGTGACCCCCAGGTGAACAGGGGGGAGAGACACAGGGGGGCTTATCTGGGCCCGACATAATTTGAGACCGCGGGGGCGGGTGCGATGTAAACTCTGTGCACTCATTACACCAACTGGATCCTGAGGCACTATATATATATATATATTTTATGTGGGTGTGTGGATTGCCTTTCTGTCTGCTTGATTGCCTTATACTAATGTCAGCATACTCTGTGTGTACAGTTAAGCCCTGTGAAAGGCTGATCGTAGCTGTTGGGGTCTGTCGCGAGGCAGTGGTGCGGTTTTGTGTAGTCCATCCCAGGATCAATGTGATAAAGCGCTGGGCATGACAAAAGGCGCTGGTGGGAAAGAAAATGCAGAAGTATGGACTGCTTCACGAGCGCTACCCTGAGGGCTACGGACATGGCTGCTTCCACTACATCTGCAACAGTGAACCCCAAGCCCCAGCAGTGATTGAACCACTGAGCATGCAACAAATACTGAATAAGATGCAAAAAGGTTTCTGCTCTGTCAACTACAAACTTGATGACATCACTTATGATGTCACGTCTATACACAGTTGGAGAAGGAGACACAAAGAATAAGACTGAAAGCAGAATAAGCACAGCAGAAGATATCATGTCCTTGCAAGCTGCAGTGACATCCATGACGACGAAGGACTTGAAGTCGGTGAAATCTAAATGCAATGACTTGTAGTCGAGATCCTGCAGGAACAATTTGGGCATTATGGGAATACTAGACAATGCACTTTGAGGCAACATGGAAATAGCGGTGGAGGACTTGCTTAAGAAGCGCCTGTACAACCTGGGGCTATTGCCACACTTAACAGTGGAACGCACCCACTTGGCGCTCGCAGTCAAACCCAAGCCCAGAGACTACCCGCGCCCCATTATTGCTCACATCATGAACTACAGAGATCGGGATTGGATACAAAGATGGGCCAGAGAATTGACAGAAATCCGCTTTGAGTCACACACTATTCAAATCTATCCGGATTTCACCACGGCAGTGCAACAGGAGCGACGCCTGTTTTCCGGCATCAAGAAATTACTAAGCGAATGGAATACGCTGTGTTTCCGGCATGACTTAAATTTCAGTATAATAACAAAGTGTACTTTTTCTCTGTCCCGTCTGAAGCTGCATCCTTGCAGAGTTGTCCAACTTCACGCCTCGAGGGCTGGATTCATGCTGGGTCTACAGGATACCCCTTATTAATATTAATGATACATTTGCATACAATGATTCTAAATGTATGCACATTTTTCCTCATGAATATTCATAAGCAATATCTTGAAAACCTGTCTGGATTCAGTCCCTCAAGGCCTGGTGTTGGACAACCCTAGAGAGACCCATCCTGATGTGCGATTCCCCGTTCTAAGGGTTCAACTTTTGCTTGAATTCTGATTGGTTTATGTCACACTGTGGTTATGCGATATGTGTTCATTGTAACGTCCATATAGATGGGCTCGGCTTCTAAGCTGTATCCTGCCATATATTGCAAGTTGGCCACTCATTCTGAGCAGTAACAGATGTCCCCCTTGCAAGTGCAAATGTTCAGGTTGGGGTTTATTGGGATTGTGGGGGCAGCCACTGCCACAGTTCGGGAACAATGAGGGTTGTATGGTGGGGCGGGAAGATATAGCATTTGGTCATTCAAAAATACACTTGGTGATGCATAAGGTAGAACATGGTTTACATGTGTGTTTCTGCATACTGTGGTACAGCATGTTGTGCACTTATGGTTGACCGGGAGGGAATGATGCATGAAGTTAGTTTGCTCTGTTGGAATGTCAGGGGATTGGGTAATTTGGTTAAGGCCAGGAAGATCGTAGCATGCGCTAATACTAAGGGTGCTCACATTTTCTTCCTACAAGAAACACATGCGCTTGATCGTCAGGTGCTCCGCTTAGCGTTGAGCTGGGGGCCCCAGCAATACTACACATCTTACTCCACGAATGCAAGAGGAGCGCTCATATTGATACACTTCTCACTGCGGTTCATGTATCTACAAACCAGTGTGGACAGAGGGCAGGTACATAATGGTGTATGGGATCCTGCATAAGAAAGAAATTCTCCTGCTCAATGATTATAACCCTAACATAGAGGACCCAGGCTTTTATAGAAGGGTTTTTGCTCTGTGTGCTTCATACCCAATGACATAGATTGTGTATGGTGGCAACTTGAATACTGTATTAAACACAGCTCTGGATCGCACCAGCACCTCAACTCGATTGTGGACTAGGGCGGTGGTGAAAATATTACATGACGATCACTAGCTCTCCTGGATGTATGGCAGACGTTGCATGACACGGTCAGAGAGCATATGTTATACTTCTGCACAATATTTACTCCCGAATTGACGTGTGGCTGATATCTGCTTTGCTACTTAACAATGTGCTCAACACTGCTTCGTACCCTATCTGATCAATCCCCAGTACTTTTGACGATGCAGTTATTGCTTCTCGCCCGCCTTAGCGGTTCAAACCAGCTGCACTCTTGGGTACTGCTTCCACCTTTAACTTGCACGAACCAGTAACCTCCGTTTTTTATTTTTTTTCCAAAACAATTTGGGGTCGGTTTCATCAGTGGCAACTATCTAGCAGGCATTCAAGGTGTATGTTAGAGGTGTGGCAATGTCTGCAGAATCTAGGGTCCTTAAATGCTTGAAGGGATTTGGCTGGCAAGAAAGCCAAGCTAAAGGCTCTGCAACAGAGGTGAGTGGTTTCAGTCTCCGGACCTGCACCTCTAGGTTAAAACTGCACTGTAGATGCCTACAGAGACATGGCACAGAGGGGATTGAAGTTCATGGACATGACGATGCTAGCCAGGAAATACGGTGAAGCTGATAGTCTGGGTCGAACATTAGCGCGCCTGATTAAATCTGTTTGGCAGTGCACACATACCTTATATCAGAAAGGCTGATGGGTCGACAGCTCACACTGATGCAGACGCCAATAAAAATGTCTGGCTTTTATCTGGCTTTTATCTGTCCCTCTATCAGCCGAAGGGGAGCGCTACTCTGAGCGAAACTGAGCAGTATTTGAGTGTGATACCGACTATCCTGCTCTCCGGTGAGGCACGTGACTCGCTTGAGGTACCTCTCACATTCAAGAAGATTCGCACAGCTATATTAGACTTGCCTAACTGAAAAGGCCCTGGCTCACATGGGTTGGGAGTGGAATTTTATAAAGAATATTTAGACATACTGTCCCCACACTTGTTGCACTTATGGGAGGAAGCTCTAATGAAAGGGGTGCTATCTGAAACTGTGCTGGAAGCCATTATACTCTTGCTCAAGCTTGATAAGGCGGCTGAGGACTGGATCCTACAGGCCAATGTCTCTCATAAAAATAGATGCTAACATCTTTGACAAGGTGCTGGCAATGAGATTCTTCCTCCTCTTAATGCCATTCATTGTCCATCCTGATCAATCAGGGTTTATACCTGGCTGCTCTACAACATTAAACCTCAGACAGCTCTATAATATCGTGGCTCGGGCACCTCCTTAATTGCAGGCTGTAGCTGTCTCTTTGGACATGCAATAAGTGTTTGATACTGTATCGTGGTCATTCCTGTTTCAGTTGTTGTCCAACTATGATATGGCATTTATAACGCGCCTGTGCACAAGTGCTTTAACTATGGGGCTGGGCCTAGATTCATCTCCTGGGATAGTCTGCTTTATGCATATCCCTTCGCCCAGGTTCACGTGAATGATGCTGCATTTGGGGAAGTAGTGGGGACTGTGTAAGGGTGCTCTCTGTCCCTTTTACTGTTTGCGTTAGTTGTTGAGCCACTTGCTAATAAGGTACGTGCCGAGCATTGTAACAAAGGTATACCGATAGGCAGGAAGGTGGAGCTCCTATCATTATACGTGGACGATATCTTACTATATATACAGGATCCCTACATCAATCTTACAAAAGTAATTGACACAGTAATGGAGTTTGGCAAATACTTAGGCCTGCATCTAAATTATCAGAAATATTCCTGCTGGACGATTGCACACCAGAACCGGCCCACAGGTTGGGGTTGAAATGGGCGGCACAATCTATAAGATATCTGGGTATTATGATAGCTCGAACACCAGCAGTGACTAAGGAATTGAACTATGGGGTATATATGAGGGACACGAATGCCAAAGTTCTAAGATGGAGTAATATACCAATGTTAATGGGAGGGCGGCTGTCCCTAATTAAGATGATGATAGTACCCAAACTGCTATGTATATTATGCAACATGCCACTGTAGCCAGGCCACACACTGTTCCAAGAACTCATAGCAACATGCACTCTTACATTTGGGCTGGGTATTCTGTTTTGGTCTGAAGTGGACACATTTGATCAGGCCGTATGAGGGTGGCGGTTTTAACGCCCCATTCTTTGAATTGTACTACATAGCAGTGCAGGTGCACTACGCAACCTATTGGCCGTGGACGACACTGCACGTCCTCATGTCCGTCTTGAGCAGACGCCGTTCGGCCCAGCCCACTATTCTCTTTGGAAGGGTGGGAGATATCAGGCAGCGCACCCATTGGACCCAGTAGGGGTGACTTGGAAGAATGGAGCAGCGCTCTAGTTACTGACCCCTCATAAGCACAAGCGCCAGCGCCATTGGTGTTGGGGAAACCTTTGGGCTTGACACTGACAAAGAAGCTTAGGTACTCGATACCGGATCCTTCCTGCGCATTTCAAGGTGCTAGCATTTCAGCGCCACAGCCTTGATTGACACCGACAGCCATGCTATTGGCGCGGAAGGACAAGCCATCGGCACCGTCGCTCGGCGAGAAATCTTATAAAGCTGAGGAGGCAGGCCTATTTGAGGTCTTCAGGCTTTTCACCTAATGTCCAAAGCAAGTTACTGGACATGCCCTTTGATGGCAAATTCCTTTTCGGTCAGAAGGCCGATAAATCCTTCCAGAAATTTAAGGAATCGAAGATCACTGCAAGATCACTTGGCCTGGCTGTGCAGCCGGCCAAACCTGCCTTCAGCTTTGCCTCTAGGGCCAGAGGCTACAGGCGATAAGGACCTTTTGGCAGGAAGTGCAGCCTCCACCAGCCAGTCAAGAGCAGAAATGATTCTCGCGCTCTGGAAGGGGCAGGGGCTTCCAAAGGCCAACAAGCAGCGACCGAGGCAGGGCCGACTCTGTCTCCTAAGATGCCTTATGGGAGAGGAAATCAACTTACCGGTTGGTGGACGGTTGGCAAAGCATTGGCCCCAGTGGTAGTAGATTACCTCCAGTGTCTGGGCCCTACAGCTCGTTCGGTGGGGTTATTGTCTGCACTTCTTAAGAAAACAACCAGACAGACCCCCCACCACCACCTCCAATCCAAGAGCTCCAGGAAGAACTGCGAGCCCTGTTGAAGGGTGCTGTGGAAGAGGTGCCTCCTGAGCACAGAGGATCGGGTTGGTATTCCCGGTACTTCCTGGTGCCCAAAAAGGGAAGAGGTCTCCGTCTCATTCTGGACCTCAAGGTCTTGAACAAGTGCCTGAGGGACAAATTCAGGAGGGTGACGTTGAGAGGAATTCTCCACGCTCTCGAACTTCAGGACTGGCTGGTGTCAATAGATCTGCAGAATGCTTATTTCCATGTGCCGATACATCACATCGAAAGCACAGGAAGCTCCTGAGGTTTCTCATAGGGGACAAGCACTATCAGTTCAAGGTGCTTCCCTTTAGGCTGACCTCTGCTCCAAGGGTCTTCACCAAGCTCATGGCGGTAGTCGTGGCTCACCTCAGGAGATCTGGGGTCAAGATCATTACAGTGGCTCCTAAGGGGTCAGTGGTCACATCATCTCAGCTTTCTCTGATCCCCTTAAGGCATCCAGACAAGTGGTCAACAACCTCATCTGGTGGGCAGACCACTTCTGGCCTCCTTGACTTCAGGCCCTAGTTTTCATGGATGCATCTCTGAAGGGTTGGGGCGCTCACTGCGAGGACTTGCAGGTGAACGTCCTTTGGTCAGCAATGGAAGCCAGATGGCAGGCACATCAACAGGCTGGAGTTGCGAGCCAGCAGGTTAGCTCTGAGGGTGTTCGCTCCATCTCTGAATCTGATGGACAACACAGTGGCCATGCACTATCTGAACAAGCAGGGTGGCGTGCACTCCCTCCCCCTCTGCAGAGTAGTGCTGCAGCTGTGGTTTTGGCTGTTGGAAAACCAGATCTCATTCTTGGCAATTAATCTGGGGGGGACTGAGAACAGTTTGGCAGATGCTCTGAGCAGGCAGAGCACAGTCTCACATGAGTGGGAAGTGTGCCAGGAAGTCCTAGAGGTCATCTATCGCTGGGATACCCCAACGGTTGATCTGTTTGCCACAAAGTCCAACTGGAAGTGCAAACAGTTTTGTGTGCGGGAATTCCCAGTGAAGGGCATGCTAGGGGACGTGTTTCCGGTGGATTGGTACTTCCCTCTCCACTACGCCTTCCCTCCGATTCTTGTCATCCCTTGGGTTCTCAGGAGGCTCAAGAGGTTTCGAGCAAGCATGATCCTGATTGCCCCGGACTAGGCGAGGACGTGGTACTCAAACCTTCTGATTCTAACCATCTCCCCACCACTCCGGTTGCCTCAGTGGCCGGATCTCCTAATCCAGTCGGTAGGCCGGGTGTTTCATCCGAGTCTGGAGTCCCTCAACTACATGCGTGGCTCTTGAGAGGATGGGATTTGATGACTGGGTCCTCTCTGAGCTGCTTGAGTTGTTGCTAGCTGCACGCAGACCATCTACAAGAACTTTGTACGTGTGCAGGTGGAGATGATTTGAGGCATGGTGCAGGGAACGCAAGATTTAACCTATTTCTTGCCACACCACTACAGTGATGAGTTCCTTCTATCGCTGGCAATCAGTAGACCTTCAGTTCACTTCAGTCAAAGGATATTTGGCGTCCTTGTCTGTGTTTAAGAGGTCCCCAGATCAAATGTCTTTTTCGATCCCGGTGATGCCACAATTCCTGAAGTGCCTTGTAAATAAGTTTCCACCAGCTCCCTTTGTTTTGACATTTCTGATGGCAGCTTCTTTCGAACCTATGCACACTTGTTTTTTGCGCCTACTCTTTGAAGACTGCTTTCTTAGTGGCGATAACGCCTGCTAGACGGGTTAGTGAATTGCAAGCCTTGTGCTGCAAACTGCCGTCTCCGCATTTTATTTTCCCAGGAAAAAGTCTTACTCAAAGTAAGACCTGGATTTCTACCAAAAGTAGTGTCCGAGTTCCATCTGTCGCAGTCCATAGACCTTCCAACCTTCTACCTGCCACTGCACCCTTCTAAGGAAGAGGATTGTTTCCACCGGCTGGATCCCAAAAAGGCCTCAAGTTTCCATGTTGCAAAGACGTTTGAATTCTAGAAAACTGATTAACTCTTCATAGCTTTCTCTTCAGCCTGTAAAGGTTTGGCCGTAATGAAACAAACATTATCCTGCTGGATCTCTTTCTGCATAGCAGAATGTTCCAAGTCTGCAGGCAGGGAGTTGCCGTCTGGCTTCCGGGCACACTCTACTAAAGGGGTCTCTGCATCAACTGCCCTCAAAGGTGGGTTCTAGTTGGGGAGATATGTCGTGCGGCAACCTGGTCTTCACTTCATACTCTCAATAGACCCTAGAGTCTAGATGTTGCCCGCGTAGCTGATGTGCGATTTGGCAGGGCGGTGCAACAAAATCTGCTAGTATTACTTCCTGCCTGCCTCTTTAGCCCTACTGCTATGGGAGTCTATCAGATAAGGAATCTGCAGGAGAAAGGCAATCCATCTTTCTCTGGATTCTTCTCCCGCAGATTCCTCATCTCCCCTCCTGTCTGTCCCCGCTAAGAAAGTTGATGGTTGGTGCACATCTCTTATTGGGTTGAGACTTGGTGATGGTCCTTAAATTACCATTTTCTGTCTTTAATGCCGCATGTTTCCTCAAAAAAATAAAACAAACAAAGATATTTTCTGACGCTACAGGTTGTGGGGTTTTTCACAAGGTTATTTCTTCCTTTGAAAGTTTGTTTCAACCTCTTACGGGCTGTTATTCTGTTTTCCTATGCAGCGTGGTGAGCTTGGGGTGCAAAAAAGGGCGAAACTGAGGTGTGGGGTGTAGTGACTGAGTATATATGACGCTTAACATCATGTCCGGAGCTGTCATGGTCATGAAGTCAGGGGCACAGGTATGCAAGGGTCGCATGCACAGGAGACCTGGGTGGACACTGTCTTGGCGCCTTTGGCACCAGGCTCATGAACAAAAGTAAACGAGAACATCCATTTAACACCAAAAAGCTTTTATTATGGACATAGCACTTCAGATGCATTAACCTTGAACATTCCATCCATTAAGCAGCCCCAAGTGTATTCTTGGGTGTGGCTGCTAATGGATTGCCTTTGCACGTGCTCACACTCTAGGAGTGGCAGGGTGTGGCTGGTAAGCCATTTAGCTATTTAAGCAGCGTAACTCTTACCGTCGCCTGAGGTCAGACTTCCCTTTGAAGATCCTGCTTCCTGGACATCCTGCTTCCTGCCAGCATACTTACCAAGTGGGGGAAGCTGTTCTTACCTGTACATCTCTTCGGCGAACCAAGTATTCATCTTTACACTTTCTGGAACGCTGAAATCTTCATCTTGGCACCACAGCACAACACGCTCCATCGTCTCTCCTCCTTCCTCTCCCGCCTCCAGTAGGCTCCGTCTACTCCTCCTTGTACACCTCCGCAGGGTGTACCTCTGATCTGTACCTCTCCCCGGAAGTCCTTCAAGGTTGGCAACCTTCTCCATATTGCCACACTCAACTCTCGCTCAGCTGTCAAACACTCTGCTGACATCTGCCGCCTCCGGGAAGAACTTGACATCAATGGCCTCGGTCTCAGCGAGACATGGTTCATGGCCAGCTCTGTCATGAGCTTTGACACTCTCCTCCCTGTCGGCTACAAGATCCTCTCTCCACCCTGTCCGGAGGGGGTGTAGCCCTGATCTTTCCTGAGTGGATTCCTGCCTCTGTCATTCCTATGCAGACCTACTCCTCTTTTGAATGCCGATCGGCCACTTGATCAGATCACCTCCTTCCTCTCCGAGTGGGTGGACCTCGCCTCTTCCCACCTGTCCGCAACCACTCAACTCCTCCTTCTTGGTGACCTCAATATTCACCTGGATGCTCCCTGTTCCTCCTCCTGGACTCTTTTGTGACCTCTGCAATGCTCTCTCTATTTTCCCATCTGGCCCGACTCACTCTGCAGGGCACACACTGGATGTTCTTCTCTCCTCTGACCTCCCCCTCTCCATCCCTCTGACCACTCCTCCCTCCTGGAGTGATCATTACCTCCTTTCCTCCCATCTCTCCCTCTTTACCCCTCAGGCAAAGCCAATTCCATCTCTACCACCTACCTTCTCGGTCATCTGACCCATGAAACGTGTCAGTTGAGGCTTTCGCCAACCCCCCCAGATCCCTCCCCGCCTCCAATGGCTGACTCTCATCCTGACACAGCCCTCTCCGTGATCTTCAATCTCTGACACTCTGGATGTTCTTTCCCCTGACATGATAATCTGCTAAAAGCCCAAAGCTAAGTGCAACTCTTGCTACAACTCCGACCTAGCTACCCTTATACGCGAGTGTAGGGGGCCTGAGAGGAAATGGCAGGCTTCTTGTACATCCTCTGCAAACTGGCCTGCCGCCTGCTCCAAAGGCAATACCGTCTCCTTGTCCGAACTAAGAAGAGACCCTACATCCAAGCACGTGCCTCTACGGCATCTAACAACTCGGCCAAGCTCTTTAAAATCTGTGAGGAGCTGGCCAACCCTGCTGCAGTCTCTACCTCTCCTGTCGCCTCCCAGGCCCTTTGCACGGCCCTTGCATTTCATTTCATCTCAACAAGCCAGGACATCCTGCCGACTCTCTTCCTCTAATTCTCTTCCCCCCCTTCTCTATCTGCTAACTCTGTCCCTCATGCAGCCACACCCGCCTCCCACTTTCCCTTCCTTTCCTCTGTTCTCCCCTGACCAGGTTTCTAGACAAGTCCTATCTATGCACTTTCTTGTTCACCCTCTTCTCGAGAAACCCACAGCCGATCCATCTAACTATCGCCTAATCTCCATCACTCCTTTCCTGGGCCAACACCGGGAAAAGCTGGCCATCTCCCAGCTTAATCTTCACACCAATTCTGTTGGTTGTCTCCATGACCATCAGTCTGGCTGCCAGAAGTACGGAAACTGCTCTCCTGAAAATCTGTGAATACCTGCTCTCCAACCTTGTCGTTAACATCCCTTCTGTCCTCATCCTACTCGATCTCTCTTCCGCCTTCGACACGGTCAACCATACCATCCTGCTCAACTGTCTCCGTGATAACCTGGGTATCACCGATCAGGCCCTGGCCTGGTTGACCTCTTTTCTCTCTGATCGACCCTCCGAGGTCCATCTATGGTCATTCCTTTCATCTATCTCACTCTACCTGTGGCGTTCCTCAGGCGTCTAACCACTCTCCCTGCCTTTTTAACCAATACCTGGCACCCCTTGCCCAATGCACTGCCACTCTCTGCTCCAACTTTCAGTGCTATGCTCGTTTTTCAGGATTCCCTTTGTCACCTCCTCTCCTTCTCTCATCTCTGAATGTCTGCTATCCAGGAGTGGTGTGCCGCCAATGATCTTGGCCTTAATGCCAGTAAGGCAGAGATTCTCCTCATTGGCACACCTGCACCCTCCTTTCCTGTCACTCTCTGGCTGGCCTCCCTTGGCCTTCTTCCTGCTCCCACCTGTGAGGCTAAGAATCTCATGGTCATCTTCGACTCCACACTGTCATTTTCTCCTCACATCTCTGATGTCTCTAAAAAGTCAAACTAACAACTGCACCTCCTCAGAGGTATTCTTCTTCTCCTCTCTTTCCCCCAGAAGCTCACTGTCTCTAGAGGTCTGGTTCTCTCTAGCCTGGACTACTGCAACAGCCTCTTTCTAAATCTGCATGCTTCTACTCTCTGGCCTCTGCAACTCATCCAGAACAGGACTGCAGGACCTCAAGCCCTGGGATCGTATCTTTCCAGCCCTGAAATATCTTCATTGGCTCCCAGTGACTTGAAGTTTTAAATTCAAGACCCTTTGCATCCAAAATACCTTCAACACTCCCTCTGTAAATACCTTCCCACTTGAGGTCTTTGCTCCTCCACCTCCCTCAGGGTCGGTCGTTTCTCCAAGCAACGAGTTGGGGGTAGACCTCTTTCCTCGGCTGCGGCCTCCCTCTTGAACAGCCTCACTGCCACTCAGAATCTTGAGGAGAACCATCTCTGGTTCCGGAAGCACCTCAAGACCTTACTCTTTGCTTCTGCCTTTGCTCTTTTACTCCCCTGCTGATCTGTCTGCTTTTACACTGTGCACATGGTTACCCTCTGATTGTGGGCCCAAGTCCCTGCCATACACCCGCACTGCCTCCGGGTAACCCTTGCACTTGGGTCTGTATCTGTAACCCTACAGTCCCCTTACTTGCACTTCAGTCACCCCTAGACTGTGCTTTAAACCTAGCACTTGCCGTCTTGCTGGTTGCAGTATCATTTGTTGTTTTTTATCCCTTGCTCAGCACTTTCCACTTCTCCCCTCTCCCTTGCACTTGCATGTTCTCAATGTCACTGGGCATAGTAAGATCTTTGTTTTGTCCTCCCTTGTTCCCTTCCGTTGCCTCGTCGCGCTCTGAAACACTTGTGTATGAGCGCGATACAAATAATATATATCTTACTCATGCTTGTGATGTTTTATTAATACCAATTGCCAATACATTTTGCTTTGTTTTCATACAAATATGCCCTGTTCAGTCTTGTGAGGGCTGATTTGTTTTGTGGGATACCGATGTTTGAGGATTTTGAGAGCTTTAATGGAAGGGATGTACCACTTTTGTTGTGGGGTTGATCGTTGAGGAGCAATGGGTTGGTGTAGGGGGAGGTAATCATAGCTTCGGAGAGCCAATGGTCTAAGAGGTTGATGGAGGAGTGCCCTTCCTTGCGAGAGAGATCCGGTAATTTATGAAGTCGTGAATTGGCCAGGTCTGTGTTGATGATTATTTTATTCCAGAGTGGGAGGGTGGCTGGGGTGGTTAAGGGATGTTTGCTGGAAGTGGTGAAGGTATAGCGTGGTGATCAGGCCAGATGAGGGGGCGAGGCCGGAGTGGGGGAAACTTGACCAGATGTTTAGAATAGTGAGTCTAGGGTGTGTCCAGCAATGTGGATCGGTGGGAAATCAGTTGTTGGTCCTGGGGTTGGCAGGAACATGAAACCAGATGTTGAAGTCTCCTCACAAAGTGAGCGCAGGGTGCTGGATCAGCATGGATTAGAGAGAGTCTCAGAGAGAGTCGAAGAAATGTTGGTCATAACTAGGCGGCCTATATTGGGGAAGGAAGCTGTGGGTGATAGAAGGGCTGAGGTGGAACTTAGCGAGAATAGATTTGCATTTCGTGTCACAAGATAGATTCTCAGTAGATCTTACCAAAAGGTGTTTGTGGAGGATGGCTAGATCCCCTCTCTGCTGGGCCTATTATGTCAGAGCATGGAGTAGACGGGACGGGAAGGTCTTCATCTGTGAAACAAGTTTCACTGATGAATAGGAAGTCTTGGTTTTCAGCGTCAACGAGGTCAAAGATGTGTTTATTTTTGGCGAATGATCTGGCGTTGCTGAGTACACAGTATAGTGTAATTCTGCTATATAGTCGCCATGAGGAGGAGGAGGAGTAGTAGTAGTAGCGGGTTGGTCGAGGTGGAGAGGGGAGCAGAGATGTCGGAGTGCACTGTGGGGAGTTCATAATGAGGGGTGTTTAGGGAGTATTGAACTGGGAAGTTGTTTTTGGAGGGGAGGTGAAAAGGGCTCAAACAGGGTTCGGGGTGGGTGGAGAAGGCTGCAGAGAGTAGGAAGGGGGAACAGGAGGTGCCCTGTGCAGGATCAGGGGAGAGCAATGTGTTGGTGGTGGTCTGCGATGAATAAGGCCTGTGATAAAAATGTATTGCTCAAGTGAAATGAAAACCAGTTGGCACATTTTCCTTTTTCTCGAGCAGAACGCAGGGGCAGTGCATGCCCAAACGGCTAGAGAAGCAACCATAGTCAGTCTCTTCCCCCACTTAATCCCTATTCCACTTGTGATGCTTGTAAAGCTTGCAGTGCTAAGGTAACAGATCTAGCAAAAGCAAGACCCAGTTTCGAACGTCATCAGTCACTCCAAGAGAAAATAAAGTGCTAAATCTCGTCAACGCTTACCAAAATCCTTGTAAGACCTGCAGAGCCAAAAGCTTGAACAGAGCTGTAAAATCTTCCACCAGTTACACATAGATATATCGAGCGGTTAAAGGCAGAAAGCAGGTAACAAAAAAATCTCTGGGAGTCTCCTAGAGCGCCAACACCTGCAGTGCTCATCGGAAGCAACCCGCCGTTCACAGCCAGGGCATCGCCATTTCTGCTGCACGGAGGGATATGTAGGCAGCAGAGGACTGGATAACCAGGTGCAATTGCAGCGCTCGACGCCGGAGGCAGCCCACCCTTTACAGCCCATACATTCATTCATGCTACTCTGAAATACCTAACAATATAAAATCCTACAAAACCTCCTAGAGCCCTCACATTTAAAGCAAGCTCCCACCATATGCAGGACCATCGCCTGAGCTGAAGCACCCTGATGACACAAGGACCTGACTGTAAGCCCTAAAAAAGGTCTACCTGAGCGACTATCAAAAAGTTAAATTAGGCTTCCAAAGCAGTAAAATGGCTTGCAGCCCTGCTGAAGCGAAAACGAAATTACAGGTGCCACCAGTCTAGTACCTAAAACTGATGTAGGGTGGTATAATCGCCCTATGGCACATACTGGGGTGCTTAGGATGCGCCCCATGGGACTGGAAGCATTATGTAGAAGTGCCTCTGGAAATAAGTCTCATCTAAAAATAACAAGGTAGAAAAAGTAAAAGTTAAGGGCACCTAATGGTGGTCTTAGAATCCCCAGATAGGAATTTTTTCTTAACACTCTTCAAAGAAACGTACCTCTTTCGTCCTTCATGTCTCTAAAACAAGCTTCCTTGTCACCTTTTCCAGATGAACATTAATCATGCGACCTTGCGTTCACTCCGGAAAATCCAGAGGTTAACTAATCAAACAGTGTTGCAGAAGCCAAGTAGATCCTCTCCAACACCCGCCGGTAATGCAGTCATTCTCGTAGCTTAATCCCCTCTGATAATCCTCGAGGTGCTTCATCCTTCTCCTACGTGTCTTATTCTACATGATCAGCGGCGACATCACTGCTCACAGCTCCTTCAGTTTTCCTGTTCTGGAGAACCTATCTGTGCCAGCCTTGTTGTTTGGGAGAATTCTCTCTTTAGGCTGAATTTCCTAACCTAGTGAGTCCCCCAGCAGCTTTGCTGGATTTCTGGAGTTTTTTTTTCTTCCTCCTGCCAAGAGTGAGACTCTTTTCCTCCCACTCTTGGACATGATTTATGGTATTCCTTTGACTGATAATGTGTTTTATGGGCTATGGGGTCCTTTACTCCATAGGGTCTCATGCGTTTTTCCTATGTGTATTACACAGCACCCTCCGTGCAGTAACACAGGGGTGTCATAATGACACCCCACCATAGACTCCATACCCTGGGACTGACTACTGTCTCCCAGGGCATGTAAAGTCACCATTGGCTTTACTAGTCCCAAATTATTAACAGAAACCAGTACAAACCATCATATTATGGACGTACTGGTCGGGGCAATTCGATTTCCCCGGGGTCTGTTAGTCAAGGGGGCACGTCTCTATCCCCCCTGATCGAGTTTTGGCTGGTGGCAGTGGAAACTACTTTTTATATTCGACTGCGAATATTTTCCTATGGGATTTTCCCATTGTTCGAGTCTACCAGCTTTCATTATTGAATTCTCATAGCCTCGAACATACCATCGGTTTATTTAATTAATATTAATTCTCCGGTTGGTATTTTTTGCCAAGACTCGATTCTAAAATGGCGTTTGTGTTCTCTTCTGTGACTCCAACCCAAGTCGAGCACTTTGTTCCACTTTTTGGCAGGCTTCTCCACAGAAGCCTCCAAAAGTGGTGCCACTCTGTCTGGGTACCACAGGGGGTGTGGGAGGGGGTTTAGGCACCCTGGACTGAGTTACCGTGGTAACTCAAGTCGCACTCTTGTGTGATTGGCCCAAGTGGTGAGCCGGCCGCTTAGCATGTTTGAGTGACAGCTAGGCTGAGTGAATGGGGGTTTTCTGCAAAAAGCAGGGCTTTGGGGACTCGAACTTCAGAAGTCGCCACAGGACCTGAGAATCCAACGAGGGAGAAGCTGAGCCAACCTACCACGACGACACCACTGGTGGAGCCCTGCGGAACCGACTCACCACTTCCCGACGACAGAGAAGATCTCCCGGCTGGAGAGGCTTCTTCCCCTGACTGGTGGGCACAACCAGTTTACCTTTCTTTCTTCGCACCCCAGCCCGGTTTGTGGTCGAACTGCCCGTGCCAAGCACCCCAGTGGCCGGATAGCCACTCACCACTGAACCGCGAATCAACGGACCGCTCCTTGTACCTGAGAAACTCTGCGGCTGGTTTCTTCCCTGGCAGTGCAATGGGCCCCTGTCTTCCTCCACGACGAGATCCTCTCTTCCCCCGGACGAAGCACCGACTTGCACCCGCTGCCAGGAACAACTGCCCTCGCTGGAGCGTTCTGACCACTTTAAGGTACCGTGTCCGCCAGTCCTCCCTTTCTAAAGATTGCAACAAGGTAATAATAACTCCTTAACTCCTTAACCTTCTGGACTGGGCTGGCCGCCTTGACCCTCTAACTGGTCCCTTTTCTTTGATCCAACTTCTTTTTGAACCATTACAAGACTTTTGTGCACTGCAACCGTGTGACCTTGGACACATTTCGTTTGGACCCTCTTAAAGCGGATATGGCCTACTAACTCTGAATTCACGGTTCTCCAGCATGGGGTCTGGCATGGATTCACATGCTCATGAATATTCCCCGTCGTCAGGCTGGGAATCCTCGGTAAAGAAAAAACCAGTATCAGTTTCGTTTCTGATCTGTCTTTCGTAGTAATAACCAATCACTGGTCTCTGCGTCATACTGACCACAGCCAATGACTGCCCTCTACCTAAGCACCGCCTCTGGCAGCCATCTTCAGATTTTTACCGCACGTTCATGTGTTGGGATCCTCGTGCTATTGCTCTCGAGCGTTAGTGCTATTTTTCGCGCTTTTTCACAAAAAACTTCGATTCTTTCGGTCAAAAGAGCCTCAAGCTCCACCGATCCTACATCCGATCAACGGGGACCCGTGTCGGATTCATCTGTGCCCCTCAAGGGTGAAGATTTCGTCGAGCTACGCTTCGGAGGACTCCAGAAGCTTCTCAGGCCCGGTCTCGGAGATGGCCCAGGAGAAGGGAAGCTCGACGCCCGGAAAGCTGTTCAGGGTCTGCCCTGGATGCCAGCTGCAGAACGTCTTCAAGGAGGACGAACACTCTTTCTGCCTTTACTGCCTTCATGAGGACAAGACGCACGTGGAGAAGGACTGTGCGTTTTGCGGCAACATGTCGGAACGGACCATGAAAGACCGCCATCAACGTCTCGCCAACTGGCTGGAGGGTAAGAGCCCGTCTGGCGAGAAGAAGAAGAAATCCGAGCGGTCTTCTAAGACCTTTGAGGGCGCCCCGGCGACGGGGGCCCAACATAAGGCCAAGCACCGCAAGTCCGCTGGCACCGGGAGCGCCGAACGGTCGGGCTCTATGGGCGCCAGGCAGGGCGCACCCTCCCCGGCACCATCAACCACGAGCCAACGCTCTGGGTCGGGTAAGAGGAAGGCCGAGCACCCGGCGAAGCTCCTGGAGAGGCCCCGGTCGAGCTCTAAGGCAGAGGAGGAGCGTGGCAGTGCCCCCTCCCTCAAGGATAAGGCGGTGAGCGCACCTAAGGTGGTGAAGGCCTTGATCCATCCGACCAAGCCCTCTATCGAAACGGTCGCGGCGGCCCTGGCTCAGCCTGTGGTGGCTACACCAGCGGTGGCGACCTCAGGGCCCAGAATCTCCCTGCCTCCGCGGAGGGAGTCTTCCTTTGTGCCCATCGATAGGACCCCCGTGAAACCCTCCGTGGGGAAGAAGAAGGGGGGGCAGGGCGTCGTCGTAGATTCGGCCTCAACCTCAGAAGAGGAGCTGATCGAGGTCTTAAGCCACGGCCTAGGCGTGGAAGAAGGCCAGCCCGTCGGAATGGACCCCGACGCAGGTGACGACGACGACATCGTCGAGGATACCGACGGGGCCCCTGCTCGCCCGTCGGATTCCCCTCTGCCAGCGCCGCAAGACAACTCGGCGGCCATTTTGTTGGCCATACAGTCCTTATGCTCCGAGATAAGGACGAGGCTACCGTTACCGACGGAGGAACCTCTCCCGTCGGGGGATCCAGAACCGGGACCTTCTGGTGTTCCCCCCACCAAGAAAAGAAGGATCCATCCACCACCTCCTTTTCAACCGTCGCGCCCCGTCCAGCCCTCCTCCCCGTCCACCCGAGGGGATGATACGGGGACTGACACGGCAGCGACGGGTACGGACGACGAGGCATACGACGAGGATTTTCCGTCGTCGCCTCCCACCAGGGCTTCTCCGCCCGACGAGATCGGATCTTTCCACTCCATGATCTCCAGGGCTTCCAAGCTTTTCCAACTCTGCCCTGAGGAGAAGAAAAAGGAAGGCTTCCTTTATCAGCGGCGCGAGGCCAAGAGGAAGACGGTCCTCGCAGTGCCTCTGTTGGACGACATTTGGGATGAGGGCCTTTCCCTCCTCAAGAACCCTTCCACGACGCCAGCTAGAAGAGACCGGTACGAGAAAAAGTACCGGGTCCCGGACACGGCCCCCCTATGCCTCCGGGCGCAGCCTACCCCGGACTCCGTCGTCTCCGCGGCAGCCAGGAAGAAAGCGGGGGAGGGTGCGGCCTCCACATCAACTTCCCCGCCGGACGGCGAGGGAAAGAAATTGGATGCTATGGGACGTAGAGTCATCTCGTCGGCAGCGACGACGATTAAAGCGGCCAACGCCTTGGCTATCGTGGCCCGGTACGACAGGGAGCTCTGGTACAAGATAGCTCCCCTGCTGGATTTTCTGCCGGACGACAAGAGGGCGGAGGCCCTTGAGATCCTGCAGGAAGGTGAGGTGGCGTCGGACCACGCCATCACCGTGGCGACGGACATCGCCGACACTGGGTTCCGCCAGCTGGGCAACGGCGTTTGCCTTCGACGTCGTGGATGGCTCAAAGCTACAGACTTTCGGCAGGACGTCCAGACCAGAGTCCTGGACATGCCCTTCGACGGGAACAACCTGTTTGGGAAGACAGTGGACGATTCCCTTCAGGCCATCAAGGCGGATACTGAGACGGCCAGGGCCCTTGGAGTCCTGCAGCAACGACGAACGCCCTTTCGGAGCGGCGGAGGCAAGGGCGCCTCCAAAGGTTCCGGCGGCGGTTTCGCTTCCTACCGTCAAGCGGCCCGCTCGTCGTCGCAAGAGGCCTACAGAGGACGAGGCAAGTCTAGCGGACCCCGCCGTCGTCGCCAAGGAGGTCAAGGCGGCAAGGCCGCGTCCAAGCAGGATTGAACTGGCCGTGGGGTCGGGCCCCCACCGAAGCACCCCGGTGGGAGGCCGGCTGGCGGGCTTCGTCAGCGTGTGGGAGTCCATCTCCACCGACCGTTGGGTGCTGGACGCCCTGGCCCGGGGCCACGCGCTCGAGTTTCAAAGAAGGTGCCCGCGCGTCCCCCCCGTGGCCAGGAAAGAACTTCAAGTCCCTCAACTTCTCCTGGAGGTAAAGGCGATGCTCAGAAAGGGCGCCATCGAACTCGTCCCAAAGAGGCTTCGGGGCTCCGGAGTCTACTCGCGATACTTCCTCGTGAAGAAGAAGACGGGAGGACGGCGCCCCATCCTAGACCTGCGACGTCTGAACAAGTTCATCAAGGCGCAGAAGTTCCGGATGGTCACCCTCCAGCACGTCCTGGGTCAGCTGGAGGAAGGAGACTTCCTATCGTCGTTGGATTTGGAGGATGCCTACTTCCACATTCCCGGACTACGGTCGGCACCCAGGGTATTCACCAAGTGCCTCGCACCGGTGGCGGCGCAGCTGTGCCGCGAGGGGATTCACGTCTACCCCTACCTGGACGACTGGCTCATCCGCGCCAAGACGAGGGAGCTCGCCGTGGTCCACACGGCAAGGACCGTCCAACTCCTCACGGACCTGGGATTCTCCGTGAACTACGCCAAATCCCACCTGGTGCCCGCGCAAGTCGCACTGTTTCTGGGAGCGAGGCTCGACACAGTGTCCCTTCTGGCCTCCCCGTCGGAGGAGAGGACCAGGACCATCTTGGGCAAGGTGCAACGGATGTTGGTGGCCGACGCGGCCAAGGTGAGGTCCATCAAGTCCCTCCTCGGGATGATGTCTTCCTGCATCTACCTCATTCCCATGTGCAGGCTCCGGATGCGCCCGTTGCAAGAATTCCTGGATGCGCGCTGGATCCAGACGACGGGCAGCTTCGAGGAAAGGATCAAGCTCGACGAGAGTTTCCGACGAGCGATACGGTGGTGGGGCACCCGCGCGCATCTGACGGCGGGCATGGACTTCCAGACCCCAGCCCACCAGGAGACTGTGACCACGGATGCCTCCCTGGAAGGGTGGGGAGCGCACACCGAAAATCTGCACGCAAGGGGACTCTGGCTCCCGACGGAGAAGTCCCTGCATATCAACGTCCTGGAGCTACGTGCAGTGTTTTGGGCCCTCAGGTCCTTCCTTCCGTCCCTCAAGGGCAAGGTGGTGAGGATCTTCACCGACAACACCACCACCATGTTTTACATCAGGAAACAGGGCGGAACCAGGTCCCCAGCGCTGTCCAAGGAGGCGCAGGACCTGTGGCATTGGGCCGTCGCCCAAGGGATTTTTCTGGTACCGTTTCATCTGGCAGGGATAAAAAACACCATCGCCGACTCACTCAGCAGGGAGCTGCGCTCGTGCCACGAGTGGGAACTACGGCAGGATCTGGTGGATCGCCTCTTCCGACGGTGGGGCACACCCCAGATCGACCTGTTCGCGTCGGCAACGAACACCAAGTGCCGGAGGTTCGCCAGCAGGTTTCCCCAGACGAGGAGCATGGGCGATTCTTTCTCGTTCCCCTGGGAGGGCCTGTTCCTCTACGCGTTCCCTCCCTTGCCTCTGCTAATCCGGCTCGTCAACCAGCTCAAGAGGTCACGGTGCAGGATGATCCTCGTCGCACCTGCGTGGCCGAGGCAGATATGGTTCCCGGACCTTCTGGACTTGTCAGCGTCCCCGCCGATCAAGCTGCCGGCGGACGCGGATCTACTCTCCAGGGAAGGAGGCGCCATCCTCCACCACGACCCGAAGTCGCTGAACTTGCAGGCCTGGCTCCTGCAGCGCTAGAGTTTGGAGGATACGACATACCGGCCGATTGCAGAGAGGTTCTTGCAAAGGCCAGGGCGTCCTCGACTCTTAAATGCTACGGACACAAATGGAAGAGGTTCTCTGTCTGGTGCCACGCACAGGAGATTAACCCTCTACGGATTACGGCTCCCCAAGTACTGCCGTACCTGCTGACGCTGGCCAAAGCTGGTCTGGCACACGTGTCCATCAAGATTCATCTTGCTGCGATCTCCCGATACACCAGAACCACGGGGCGGACGTCCTTGTGGTCTAATCGTCTGGTGAAAGAGTTCATGAAGGGACTGTTCAGATCGTTCCCGCCGGTGAAGGCTCCGGCCCCGGCGTGGGAGCTCAACGTGGTGCTGACCAAGCTCATGGGACCTCCGTTCGAGCCTCTGCACTCGGCCCCGTTGAAGTTTCTATCGTGGAAAACAGCTTTTCTTGTGGCCATCACCTCCGCACGACGAGTGGGAGAGATCCAGGCCCTTTCCTGCAAGGCCCCGTACTTGACTTTCCACGACACGAGGGTAGTGCTCAGGACGCACCCCTCCTTCATGCCCAAGGTGCCGTCGGACTTCCATCTCAACGAACCCTTGGTGTTGCCTGTATTCTTCCCGTCGCCTTCGTCGCCGGCTGAGAGGACTTTGCACTCGCTGGATGTGGCTAGAGCGCTGAAGTTCTACGTAGACCGCACGAAGTGTTTTCGGAAGACATCACAACTCTTTGTGAACTTTGGACCTGTCAATCAGGGGAAGGCTCTCTCGAAGGCTTCCATTTCCAGATGGCTCTCCGGCTGTATCATGTACTGTCATCGGTTGGCAAACCGACCGCTGCCTGGCCGTCCGAGAGCCCATTCCACCAGAGCGATCGCAGCTACCACAGCGTTCCTATCTGGTGTGCCCCTGCTGGACATATGCAGGGCTGCTACGTGGAGGTCGACGCACACCTTCACGAAATTCTACTGCGTCGACCGGGATTCCAGGGAGGAGTCCAGGGTCGGCCAAGCAGTGCTGCGCAACCTGTTCGCCTGAGGTGAGCCTGGTGAGGAGGTAAGATGCTTAATGTTGAGCCTTTGCCACCTCCCGTGGTTGTGCATGTGTGTACTGCTATGTATTCTTTATTCATGAGCATGTGAATCCATGCCAGACCCCATGCTGGAGAAGGAACAAGTTACTTACCTGTAACTGTTGTTCTCCAGCATGGGTCTGGCATGGATTCACATGCGAACCCTCCCGCCTACCCCTCTGCGGCTCTTCACTTGGTCATACTGCCACTTCACGTGCTTCCAAATCTGAAGATGGCTGCCAGAGGCGGTGCTTAGGTAGAGGGCAGTCATTGGCTGTGGTCAGTATGACGCAGAGACCAGTGATTGGTTATTACTACGAAAGACAGATCAGAAACGAAACTGATACTGGTTTTTTCTTTACCGAGGATTCCCAGCCTGACGACGGGGAATATTCATGAGCATGTGAATCCATGCCAGACCCATGCTGGAGAACAACAGTTACAGGTAAGTAACTTGTTCCTTTTACTCTGCCTTCCTCTCTTGCTATGTTCTTGTAAAAGTGTTGGGATCTGTTTCAATTTGTTCTCTGCTTTTTTCTCCCTTTTTAAAAACGAACTATTCGAGTGCCATCTACGTTAAGCGCTCACCGCTGTCTGAAAATAAGTGGGGCTTTACTTAAGACTTGTCTAATATTCTTTTAAGGGAGTGTATATCTTTTAGTGACCATGTTTTTGAATTGCTTACTATTAGTGCCTGTGTGTTTTTCTAGATGTGGTTTTAAATAATTATATCTTTTACACCAAGCCCTGGTCAGTGTTTACTTGTTCTATTGTGTGCTCTTGACCTATTGTGAATACTCTGTATACTGCCTAACTCTTCTTGAGGGAAGTCTGACTGCTCAGCCACAACTACCAAGTGAATATGTGTGATACAGACTGCTACCAAGTGGGTTTACTGCCAAACACCTGTAGTCCTAAATCTTTTGCAGTGGTCCCAGTGGGAACTGCACAGGTTTCTGCCTAACACTTGTCATGTCCACAGCAGTAAGCTGCTGCTCTAGTTTTATGACAACCTCATTTAATTTTTCTAAGAGGTAATTGTTGCGATTTTACCCATCCCCACGACCGCATCGGGAAATCCAATCTGGAATGGTCTACCTTTAGGGATAAACATGTCAGACTTCTTACTCTCCCAGTCGGGAACTTCTTATTTGCCATCATTTAATACCTTGCACTCCAATAGACCTAACGCCACTTGCTTTTCCACAGATAACCTATGGCTAAAATCACTTCTCCGCAATAGGGCAAAGCAGACAGATGACGTGTTACACAAGGGCCAGTCCTTTCGATGTATGTTTCACATGCATCTGTCCAGCCCCAAGGACTCCAACAGCAGAACAGGACTCTGCGATCAATTGAAAACTCTGAACAGCACCCCAATGGCCACCTCTTAAAATCTCAAGCCAAGATGTTACCTGCCTTTTATTTCTCTAGCTGCACTGTTCTGTTGTACCACTTGAGCGAACAGACCCTCAAATGCTCCCCTGAACTGTATATGAGGAAAGGGCGGCAGTGCCATGACTACAGTAGACAAAATTGTGAGGAGGATACTGGCTGAACCAGGGAGAGGCTGTTGTCAGGGCAGTATAGCTTTGGATCTGCTTCTAAGCCACCAGGTCAGGTGCTCCACCAGTTTCCAAATCCAGCCAGCAAGTTTCAAGGTCACAGCTTTTGTGCAACCGCAGCTGGTAGGAATAGTATACAGTGAGCCAGGGTGCACAACAAGGGAGCAACCATTTTCTTCCATGGCTAAGCAACACCTGTGAATTGCTGACTTTTCTTTCCTCTTCATTTTCTATCAGGGCACCTCTGACCGCCTCGCGTTCCATGTTACCAATGGGGCACAATAAAATATCTGGAAAGCAAAAATGCATCTCTGGATTTCTTCAACCCTATTTCAAATGTTGGATACATTGCTCCCAGGACATTTTGCTGTATATTCAGTCCCAATTCCACCAGACCAATTTGGCATCATCCACAATGCATGGAGCGTACAAGAGTGATTAGTAGGCTCTTATAAGTGTGGTTTTGAAAAGGGAATTTGTAGTCTTACATGGGCATTGCACTAGTTTAGTCCCATCTCTCTCAAAGTTGTGATTGAGCAGCCTGGTTCCACTCTTAGGGAAGTGGACTGTTAAGGACCTACCATTTCTGGGGTTCTGCAGTCTCATTTTATGAGAACTCTCTTTCGGCTTCTTCACGCTTCAGTTTTGGGGTTTTGGATTTATTTTGATGGTCACTGCGGCTTCTTCCCTTTTTACCTTAGTTAAGGTTAATGTATTGGGTTGACCATATGGTGCCCAGTCCCACAGGTGCCGTAGGGTGATTTTGTCACCCTACAGTTGTTTTAGGGGGTGCGGGGGGAGTCTGGTGGCAGCTAATATTATATTTTGGCTTCACCCGGCGTGCAAGCCGATTTACGGACTTAGTAGCCCAATGTACCTTTACGGTACCCATTTGGGTACTAATTCGTTTTACTTGTAGCCATTTTCTCTTAGAGGCTTTTTTTTAACTTGTTTACAAAAACCTCGAGGCTTGCTTTAAAATGGCAGTTCTGACCATGTGGGCTCTTTGTGAGCCCAAGATGGCAGCCTCCACAGTGGTTTGGCCCTGGGCATTTTACTAAACTTCTTGTGGGGAGCGGGTCTGCGTGTTTTCCGTTTCTTTGAGGCCAAAATGATTGGCTGGCTGCTGAAACCTTTATTTAAAATCTCCTAATGAGATAAATAGGCAGACAGAAGCTTCTGTGGATGACGGGATATATAGGGGAAACTCTGTTGCTGATTTATTTGAAGATGAGCAGGTCTGCTTACCTGGTAGAGTATTTTAAGCTGTTTCCCATTGTTGCTGCATTTTTAGGTTCTGGCGACCTGATACATTGGTCCGGGGTAAGCTCTGGTATGGGTTTTTGGCTGCTGGGTACCCCTTCCTGTTCGTCGTCCTCTCTGGCGGCCAGGGCCTCCATACCTGGCAGTTTTGTGTGCTGTTTTACTGAATTCTTACCACTGATTCCCACCAGAGTGTGCCACGTTGATTTCGGAAGCAGCTGTTGCCTCGCAAGTGTTTATACGCAGACAACCCACCAAATCTGCTTGTCTGTGCCGTCTCTGGTCAATACAGTTCACTACTTAAATTCAGTTTAAGAAGTTTATAAAAACATTGTCTTTTTGTATAACTGTCTGTATTTGGTATTTATTTTTCTTTAATGGCTCGTATGCGCCTTTTGTAAAATGTATGAATTGGTACAAGATTAAGTAATGATGACATAAACAGGACGCAAGAGAAGAAAAGAAGAGAACCAAGAAGATGAAATGGCATAATGGTCCAATAAACAGTAAAAATGAAAGTCAAGTAACATAATGTACTGTTACAAGACTAAACCAGCCATCCTCCCCAACCAAAAAAACGTTGGCGGGAGGCAAAGGTTAAAAATGGGCCAACATCACCACGCAACAAACAGTCAAATCAAACCAAACACATGGAGCAACCTCTGGCTATAGGTCAGAACAAGCAAAGTGTTACCAGTGTCTGGGTGAGCTGCAGATAGAGCATCTTTCTGACTGCTGATGGCTTCCCCACCAGGGGAGGACCAGACCAAGTTTATTTATTTTTATTTGTTGAAAATGTGTATGGCCCCTACACAGCAGAAAGTCTTTCCAGGTGCCTTAAGACTAAGGGGGAAGGGAACAGAGGAGGAAAGAAAACAAACGGTCCTTCTAGTCCTTGTGACATTCGTATCGTGCAAGTGCAGAAAATCCCAAGTCCAGGGATGCGTCAAGGGGGCGGGGGTTGGGCTAGGGGAATGTAGAGGGTTAGGGCTGGGTAAGTGCTTTGGGGGGGCTGTGGGCAAGTGCTAGGTGAGGCCAAGAGGACAAGTGCTATGGAGGATGAGTCGTCTGATCGGGTAAGGGTGCCTAAAGGCAAGTGCTGGGTGCTGAGGCCGACTGCTTTGGGGGGGGTAGGGGAGGCGGCTGGCCCCTGTATGACTCAGAAGGGACCAGGCAGCCTGTCTAATCAGCAGGGGGAATTGGGCAAGGAAGGGGGAGAGAGGAGGAGAAGAAGAAGGTCTTGAGAAGCTTCCAGAACTTAAGGCCGTTCTAGAGAGAGACTTCTGCCGAAGAAAGAGATCTGCTGCCCACTCTCTGCTTGGAGAAACGTCTGACTTGCAGAGAGTCAGTTGGTGGACCGAAGAACTCTAGCAGGGTGGTATTTAATGAGAGAAAGTTGAATGGAGTGTGGTCCCAGGCCCCAGAAAGCCTTATGGATGATGCATTGGATCTTAATTTTGATCCTTGCAGTCACCAGGACCCAGTGGAGAGCATTTATGGCTGGAGAGAAGTGGTCCCTGGCCTTGAGACCTAGGATATGTCTGTTTTAACAACCAGAGACATTTTGAAAGGAGGTTTGCATTGATGGAGCCAAGAAGCCCTGTTGAAGTGGATCTTCTAGTGAGGGAGTCTTGGTGAAGGACTGTAGGCAAAGCCCCAAAACCTAGGAGAACGTGACCAGCAACTTAATGGACAGCTGAATACCCCAGGAACGTGGACAAAACCGGGAGCCCCAGAGTTGCAGAGGTTGGGTCCAGTGTCTGTATTTAGTTTGTTTTCAGTGCAGTTTCCTGTAGCAAGGCTGCATTGCAAAGTTCCTGGAAATGGTTGGGCAGGGCTTACTGATTTGATGAAGATGGAAGACCTCCACAAGATACCCCACAAATTAGTTTATTTTTAAAAATGTTTTTATTATGTTTAATACATAAAAAAACATTTCACATATACCTGTACATAAAAAGAAAAACAGAACATACAAGACGAGAAGAATGAAAGTATCAAAACACATCATCACATAACACATAAGAAGGCCCTTGTCGCCCAGTACATACGTGTCTAGCAACTACCCAAAATATTGGACACAAATTTCAAAACCGCAATAGTCTGTATATTTCCAACTTAAGATGCACAGCCAAAAGCTCAAGCAAATTTAAAGTGCAATTTCAAGAACTTGCGTCTCCAACTTCTGTTGGGAAACTTACTTCGATATGGAAAATCTTGATACAGGGATTTTTCAATAAGAGACCAATGAATAAATAATGTGTAAATCCTTGCACGCTCTAGTGTATCCATCCAGTCCATGGACCATAATCTTTTCTTGACTGCAGTAGGGTTGGAAACTAGGTGTTCGTTTTTTTTTTAACAATCTCTAGTTTATCTATGTTTTTATGACACTTGGAAATCAAGTCAGATAAGGTCTGCAAGATTGATTTAATATAGCCTCATTGAGATTGCCAAAGTGAGCACGAAGGAGGGTTCACTATCTTGCTAAGTAGCAAGTGTTTGCCAGTCTGAGTGCCTGGACAGAGTGCAAACCCTATTCCAACCAGATTGTGGCTATACCAACACCAGAAGGAAGATTAAGAGTGTCTCCAGATCTTACCCTCTACTTTGACCAGTCAGTTTGTCTTGGCTCCAAGGGTTGGAAGAAGAATTATTTTGCCTTTTGGATAATTTTAGCTGGATAGTTTCCACATGTCTGGTCAATGTTTTCAGTTTTGACGAAAATAAAACTGGAGAGGTTTTGAGATCTCTTAGAATCTTTACAGAGTGGGGGTGCCTTATCAGACCTTGGCTATTTCCCACTGGCTGCTAGGTCAGCAGCGCAGAAGCACAAAGGTGACCCTGCAAAATAGGGTGGACAGTTGATGGCATAGCTGCAGGACAAGATGCAAGAGTGTAAGACTAAAAAATGCTATGCTGTGGAAACAAAATATAAGACACACACAGACAGAGAGAGATCACAAGACGCAGAAATCGTAATGAACAGAATGCATGTTTATTTATGCATGGCAGAATGTAATCTTGCAATGAGAACCAATCTAGTAATGAAAGCACCCAAAATGGGCCTCTAACAAAAAGAGCTCACCAGCCCCTCCCCCCTCCAGCAGTCTACTCTAGCTCTCCTCTGAGAGCTCACTCTCCTACTAACTCCCCAAACCTCTACTGAACCCATCCGCTGAACCTACTGTACAGAGCAGAAATCCAGTTTTATACATAGTGGGATCTGCGTGCATTTTGCATTGACATGCCCAGAAAGCATTCTATTGCAACCGGCATTCTATGGCTACGTGCGTGTATACATAATTTCAACCTAGCATAATTGTGTACTGCACTGGGACACATTGACATGTTCTTCTATATTCTATTCTAAGAGCAGCAAGCATATCGCTAACATTCCTGTCATTTCACAACGGGACAGTCTCATGCTATCTTTCTCCACAGCCAGCCAGCCAAGGCTGTATCTCTGCTCGAGATTAGCTGACAGTCTGCCAATAGTCAAGTTGTTGTGAAACATCTACACACGCTGTGTTCAGAGTCAACTCATTTCCCTCTCCGTGCTCAGAAAAAGCCAGATTCATGATGGACAAAACCCAATAGCGCTTCGGGAACACTACAATGTGCGCTCTACAAAATAACAAGCTAAAGATATCTGCATAGATTTTCTGCATGGCTCTCAGCAAATATCTATCTATAATCAAAACAAACTATAGTGCTAAACATAGTTTATACTGAATGAATGGATTAGCCCACGCAAACTTAAGCATAGAAAAATGCAGATTAACAAGTTTCCCTTGAGCAGCAGCTGCATAGGGCTGTGCCACAGTGTCCTGCTATTTAGCAGTCACAGTTGAACAGCAAATATACAATTTGGCCACCAACAAGCAGCAGGATCTTGCTACTGTTGCTATGGATTAGACTGTGCAGTGGCTTCCAGGAGAGGCGAGTAGGGTTGCAGAACAAGAGGATCCATCTGTTCCCACTGGTTCAAGCAGAGGAATAATCTGAAGCAGGATTCCATTGGACAAAGTGAGAGTTGCGCTGCTATGAGGAAACTAGTCTGCAGCACAGCTAATCACGAGGAACCTTGGGAAGATCTCAACCTCTCCAGTTATTTGCACAAAGTACCAGGCAGGATCTGGTGAATTGCTTGGGGGGGGGCAGGGGTTCCCATAGATGTGTGAACACATGTACATGTATGTACACGTGCATACACACATCCTTCAACTACCATCTATGATCCATTGAAGGTGTTATTGCCAACCCATTCAGTGAAGGGAAGCCAGCTTGATGTCCACCCAGGAACATGGTTATTCCCAGTGCCTTTTCTCTATGGCGAACTCCACAATGTAATGCCAGAAAACTGTGCCCTGGACCTAACCGTAGAACGAACAGTGATCCACTGAGGATTGTTCCTGGGAACATGGTGTTAGGCAGAATCCTGTGCAGTTCCCTTAGGGAACACTGCAAGAAGATTAAGACTACAGGAGTAAGCAGTAAACCCAATTGGTAGCAGTCTGCACCACCCAGATTTACCTGGTAGCTGTGGCCGAGCAGTCAGACTTCTCTCAAGATGAGTAGGGTAGTATACAGAGGATACACAATAGGGCTAAAAACACAGTAGAGCAAGCAAACACTGACCAGAGCTTGGTATCAAAAGTATATAATTATTTATTGTATTGCTTAGCGTATTTCCTAACACACTTTAGGAAATACACTAAGCACTCTAAATCAAAGCAAGTTCAAACAGTCAGATAACGTATACACACCACCCTTAATAATTAGGCAAGTCTAGGTCAAAACACCACTATTTGTAAAAACAGATGTGAGCGTGTAACTTAGATGGCACTCCAATAATTAGGTTAAAGGGAGAGAAAAAGGCAGGTCATGAAAATAAAACAGTTCCCAACCCTTTTCTAAGACCACAGCAAGTTAGTGAAGGCAGAGTCTACTGTAGAGCCAATGTTCATAGGCCAGGCCCACTTTAAATGGAGCAATGCGAAATGTGCCCAAGATCACACAGTTTAAAAAGCTCTCCAGTCTTTGCAGAAATGTTCAAAGGAGGTTGGTTTGATGCGAAAGGTAAAGTTAGAAGGTCTGGGGCAAACCCAGTTGGAAACCCAAGGATTTAAGGGTCACCTTTAGCAATCCGCAGAAAGGGTGGCCAGGCGGAACACAGTACCTTAAAGAGTGAGGAAGCTCCAGCGGTGGCGGTTGTTCCTGGCAGTGGGTGCAGTTCGTGGTTTCTACCAGGGGAAGAGAAGATTTTATCGAGGAGTAAACTTGGAGTCGTTGCACTGCCCAGGGAAGAGACCAGCCGCGGAGTTTGTCGGTTAAAAGGTGCGTTCCTTTTATTCGCGGTCACAGTGGTGAAGCTTGGCTATCTGGCCGCCGGGGTGCTTGGCACGGGCGATTCGACCAAGGGACGTCCTGGAAGGCGAATGGCGAACTGGTTGTCCCCACTAGCCCAAAGGGAGAAGACTCTTACAGCAGACGATCTTATCTTGTCGTCGGGGAAAGTGGTGAGGTTGTTGCAGCAGGGCTCCACCGGTGGTGTCGTCGTTGTAGATGGCTCACCTTCTCCCCTCTTCTGATTTCTTAGGTCCTGTGGCGACTTCTGAAGTTCCAGTCCCAAAAGCCCTGCTTTTATGCAGCAAAACCCCCCTTCAACAGGCTAGCTGTCACTCATACATGCTAAGTGGTGAGCCGTACGGCTCACCACTGGGCCAATCACAGCTGAGTGTGACTTGAGTTGCTAAGGCAACGCAGTCCAGGGTGCCAATTCCCCCACCCACACATCCTATGGAACCCAGACAGAGTGGCACCAGTTGGAGGGCTTCTGTGGAGAAGCCCACCAAAAAAGTAGAACAAAGGGCCCGACCTTGGTTGGAGTTACAGAGACAGACACAAACGCCATTTTGGAAAAGAGTTCTGGCGAAAAAACCCAACCAGTGATTTTATATTAAATAAATAAACCTGCAGTATCTTTAACATTGCACCAAAAAGTGGTGCGTTTAAAATCAATGGGAAAATCCCATAGGAAATATTCTGGTGGAATATTTTGCGTGGTAACCACTGCCACCAGCCAGAAACTCCACAAGGGGGGGACTGGACAGTGCCCCCTTGAAAACGGACCCAGGGGCAATCTAATTAACCCCTTCCAGTACTTCCAAATATGATGGTTTGTACTGGTTCTGTTCACAATTTTGGACTAGTAAAGTCAATGGTGACTTTACATGCCCTGGGAGACAGTAGTCAGTCCCAGGGTATGGAGTCTGTTTGGGGGTCACTATGACACCCCTGTGTTATTGCACTGAGGGTGCTGTGTAACACATACACTAAAACAGATGATACCCTATGGAGTAAAATACCCCATAGCCCATATGCACACAATAAGTCAAAGACATACCTCAAATCATGCCTAAGAGTGGGAGGAAAAGAGTCTCACTCTTAGCAGGAGAAAAGAACAAACCCCAAAAATCTAGCAAAGCTGCTGGGGGACTCACTAGGTTTGGGAAATTAGCCTTATAAGAGAATTCTCCCTAACACATGGCTTTTGTGATCCAGAGCAGGTTAACTTGCCCCCATAAAGATAAGTTGCATATGGCTTACAGAGCAAACTATTCAGCATCCCAACTATCACTCAAGCTGTGCCTGTTGAGCAATTTTACGGAATGCCACAGAACCACTCAGCTTGAGGCAAAGATTTCCAGGATGGTGCTGCACGTCACAGATGCTTATGAAACCTTGTGGCTTTTAATAACGTCTAAGTGTTACCTTATCCAATCATTTAACTTGACTAATACCACAGTAGAGACCCTTAAACCACAGAGCGAGAACCAGTGCCATTTAGGGATACATGAATCTAATGGAGGCAACCAGAGTCGACCTTAGAACAAACTCCCCAGCCAGCAAGACAACAAAGGGGTCAAGGAAGCTTCACTCTTTGCTTTGACCCCAAGGAAGGAGGGTGTTTCTGAATGCTCGTTTGACACAGTGGCAGGCTGGTGAAGACAAGTTCAATAACGCTTCCTTGACACAAGTTGAAACAGCTAGCATAGCAGAGATTAAGAGCACCACTGCCTGGCAGGAAGCAGACCAGGGAGGCTGGAAAGAAACACTACTTGGAAGAAGGCAGCAGCAGAGAAACCGGAGGCGAAAACTACTGCATGGCAGGAGATAGGACTGGAGAGGCCGTTAAAGAAAGTTGCTGACTGAAAGAAGGCGCAGCAAGTCTTGACGGCTTGAAGAAAGCAATTGAAGGTTGACTTTCGGTAAAAGGCCTAAAGCAAAAGGCTTGCTAACTTGATCCCTGTATTCTGGGGAACTGGAAAATCATTTGCGCAAGCGACCCTAAGTGTAGATGAGAAGAGTAAATAAGAGGCCTGTTGGAGGAGGTAACATTGTCTTCCTGACAACAACCCAGATTGAGGAGAGGAAAAACAAAATTACATGACTGGGTAAAGGCCTGGAGAAGTTGTTTGAGGTGAACAGCCAAGGAATGCCAAATGAAGCAATGTTAACTTACAAGGAGCCATGTGAGGAGCCCTAGAGTAAAATGCCAGATAAATAGACCTTAAAAGGCTTATGGCCTTAATGGAAAGCAATAAGACTAGAGTAGAAGCTGCGCTAAGTAACCCACGGAGTGGCTTTTTCAGAGAATAGCTTTGTGTTAGTCTAGGGAGCGACAGATATTTTTTACTGCCCATTCCTTTAAAGGCTCTTGAGTTCAGTATAGGGGAGCCTTGAGATACCAGACTTTAAGAATTGGAATTGGGCTACCTGTTCAGACTTTTTTTTAGGAAAGGGTGTCCCATAAAAGGCAAGAACTGCAAGAGTAGGATTAAGATGTTTTAAACAAGTTGACTTGAGAAACCCCTTATTTCTAGTTGTGTATAGATCTCGTAGGCATTAAATTAACCCTTTCCTGTGAAGAATATGACCAGTCTTTAGCAAAACCCTGACATGTGGTTTGTCTTGTCCATCATTTCTCGATCCTCTTACACATGTCTTTGAGACCCTCCTCCAACCTTAACTTTATTGCATTCTACCACAAAATCCTTTA
Source organism: Ambystoma mexicanum (assembly GCF_040938575.1). Taxonomy (NCBI): domain Eukaryota; kingdom Metazoa; phylum Chordata; class Amphibia; order Caudata; family Ambystomatidae; genus Ambystoma; species Ambystoma mexicanum. Next base: position 1,189,192,859 of record NC_090927.1, read on the forward strand.
GCATTGAGTGATATTAAGGGGCCACGTCAAAGGACTTTAATATTGAGAGTCACGCTTTTTCTGAGAGCGAATGGCTACCAATGCCTTAAAAAGGGCTACACTGTGAAGCAATCAAAATATAAAGCATCCTGTTAAGCAACAAAATGTCTGGAAACTCACCAAGGGACAAAATGGGTACATTGCAAGTTTTCTGGGCTAGTTATCCATATGAGGTACTAAGGCTGCACATTCAAAGTTAGTTACAGCTTTCAATTAAGCTTTGAAAAAAGTGTTATTGGCAAAAATAGGTTCAGGATTCCAGAAAGCCAGCATAAAGACTGGGAGAAACTACCAAAGTTGCCAAGGGAACCTAAAAAGGATTTCAGATCTAACACTACTGCATTGTTCCTACTTCAGGACCATTTGCAGCACACATGTTTTTCTAACTTTTTGGTTAATTCTAATTCCTGTCGTGGGCTGCCATCTGGGCCTAATTATACTGAGGTCTGTCCCCCGTTCCTTCCCAACCAAATCCACCAAGGCCTCATAATTGCCCTTCATAGTTGTGTACTTGTGTTGATAAGATTGCAGCGCTCAGATGCCTAAGGGTATGTAGCGATATATAAATGCAAATTATTATTATTAATGTGCTTAGGTGACACATCTGTAAATGTTAATTTTTGTACTGAAGTGTTTTTCTTTCATTAGACTTGTCAAGTTTGAAGAAAGTAATGATAAGTCACTGCTCATCTTCGGCTCTGTCACCAACATTCCAGCAAAAGACGCAGCACCCATTCAGGTAACTTACAGTAATACTTGTTCATAAAAGGACAGTAAATAGGTTGTTTTTCTTTTGTTTGAAATTTGAATATTGACACTAGTTGGTGCTCTTTGAATAGTAGAATAGGTAACTAAATATAAACCATATTTGGCTTTTTTATTTTTATAGAGCGTTGATACAGTTCTGGTTTTAGAGTGCAGTGGGAGCTTGGTCCTGTATACCGGAGTTGTTCGGGTAAGTACAGATTTTTCAATGAGTTATGTTCTAATATTTGCTCGCTTTTATCATCTTCAGATAGTTGTCATTGCTCGGTATAATGTCTGGTCACTTACCCTTCTTGAAAACGCATTCCTTGTCCAGGGTCACTTAAGAGATTCATAATTGAAAGAAAATGGGGTGGCTAGGATAGTGTGAACATGTTTTGGAGTTTGTTCAAGGAATTCATAAGGTGGGGGCTACTCTTGACTGAGGATGCGTTACTTATATTGAAAACTAAGGGACTGCTAGTGTGATGGGGACATACATGCTTATTGGGCATATTTATCTAGCATCTAATAGACGCCTTAGAATAATTAACTTTCTGCTAGCACCTGTCACAGTAGTTCTCACTCCTAGAGAAGCTACCCTCTTGCCACAGTTCAAGTAGGATAAGAAAACTGTAGCGCCTACCTACCATTATATGCTTTTCCATGCTTTTGGCAAGTTTACTAGCATAGTGTGATTGCACCCTGATCTCTCTAGATACGTGAAACGGCATAAGATAGGTCCATAAATGCCTATTCTTCACACATTCTGTCATAATGTTACAACAATCCATATTTGTTATGTAAAGTGGTCTTGTATGTGACCACCTTCCATTTTGGTGGCCTTAGTCCTGTTGAGGGGGTGGGGGGTAAGATAAATGTGTTGTGAGGAGAGGGAGGGGCAGGATGTGGAACCTCAAGTGCTCATGAGTGCAGACCATAACCTCTGTTCTGTAAGTTTCTAGTTGAGCTTTGATGATGGCACTTGGGTATGTGTATGCAGAGTGTAGCCCCAGATGTAGGTATCCTGCTCAATTTGCTATTGATAAGATTTGCCCTAAGAGTGAGAATGGTTCGAGGACTGCTAGAACGTCTCTCAGAAAAGCTGGTGATAGCGTAGTAGTGTTAGGATGGTATTATTGTGTGCAGGAGTGGAACTACTAGTTGTTGGTTACCTCCTGCATTTGAGTAGCTGCTCAATGTGTGTAGTATAAGGTGGAAAGTAGAATTGGGAACATGTTAATAATGGGCTCAAACAATCAAGCCACATGCAAGGCTTCCCATAGTTTAGCAAGGTATACATTGTGAAGCATTACAAAGGGATAAGAGTGCACAATATGACTACCTCCCAGGCCACCACAGAACAGGTACCATTTTTACTTTTTCACCTTGCAACTGTCAAAGTATTTATCTCTGTGTCATGCTTTCTCTTTTGCACTCGCACACACATTGAACACTTTATGCAACAAGGATTGGTGAGTAGCAACAAGAGGTGGTGGCTCACTGGGGATTCCAGTCATTACTCCAATTGAAGTGCTAAGGGTTCTGAGAGACATGCAAAGTTTGGTTGAGAGAAAGATGCTGGAGATGGGAACACTGCCTCTCCTCTCACCTTCCATAGCCTATTGGTTAGTATGTTGTAGGCAAATAACAGGACAAATAAGGATCACCCTACCGCCCTCAGTCACTGTGTGTTTAGGTAGCTTGATATCGGTATCGGAATGTTATCGACAACCTGCAGGAATTTCTGGAGGGGGAGTTGTTAAGGCAGTCTTTGCACAACCCTCTGTTCTGGGATCGACAACCACTGACCTTAATGGGGCACTAACACACCTGACATGAGGAAGCCAAACCTCTCTTAAAGTTAAGTAACATGCACAGAGCGACAGGGCTGAACTCTCAGGAAAGCTAGCAAGCAGTATGGCACAGGTAAATTTAGTCCGCACACCAGTCTACAGAAAAATGTTACACATGTAGAACTTTGAGGCCAAATAAGCACTTACAGTATGAAGTGTTAGTTTGCTATAAAAACAGTCAATCTCTGAGATGACTCTCCTTGCCCAACTGCTTATATGTGGGGGCCACTGTCTCAGATGGGCAGCCAACATAAATTAAGAGGATACAGGTGAATAAGGAAACCACACAATCGAGCAAAGCAGGTAAAACCCATATGGCATAAAAACACAAAATGGCCCTGCACAGTTGAGTAAAGCCTTAAAGACACTACCCACTGTGCATCTATGCACCTTGTCACCTATTCTGTGGAGGGAGGGAAGCTTCTCTTACATGGCCAGGGAAAGGCAGAAGCTACCTTATTCTGACCCTGGGTGTGGCTATCTGTGGGAGGTCAACATAGGCGAGGACAAACTCCAGAGGCAGAAAAAAACGGAATCCGAAAAAATCTTCAGATGTTCTTCTTAATGACACCCATGTGCCTTAATTTACACCCTGGTATACAAAGGGAGAGCTGACCTGCCCACACGGGTTATTACACACACTATTAATTTACGTGTGATTACTTTACTTCAGACGAAGCTCATGAATAATTAGCCATCAACGGCAATAAATGTAGAACCCAAGAAAGTACTCTGGATATACCACTAAGTCTATATCTCCGGCTACCCCATTAAAAAGCAATGTCACCAATCTGTAGCAGGAAAACAATGATTCTGATGGACTACTGTTATGACTTGTTAGCCATTTTTAATTTAAATTTTTTGACGAAAAAATCATTTTTTCAAGGAAGGTACTGCACAGATTGTGCTCGCAAACAATCAGCAAATGGTGTACAATATACATTTTCACCAGACAATGGTGTATATACATACAGATTCAACAAAAGAACAATTTTGAACGGAATCCATTTCAAACATATATTTCTAAATGTACAATTTATGCAAAGCATACAACATAACTTAAAATAAAATACTAAATACCCACACAACTAGAGATGGAACACTAGTTCTGTACACCTGCAAAGTGGGGCAGACTTATTCCGCCATGGTTGTGTGAGGTATAGAAAAGCAAATTAATTCGCCACCCACAGGAGTCTAGTTGCTTGCGAGCTGGTTTGTAAAACAAGTGTAAAGTCTTGTGGTCCGGAAACCAGACTGTTTCTAATCTGAAACCAGTTCCAAAGATGAGTCTTTTTGGTGACTCAGGAGATCAATGGAGTGCTGTGGGTGTGTAGAGACCAATCCTAGGTCAACGTCGGTAGATGTATACCTGTAGGTTTAGAGGTGGGCCGCAATAGAATTACGTGTCCAAAAGACGTTTTGTCCGGCAGTTAAGGCTACCTTCATCTGGACCTACGGGTTTCGCTCTTGAGAAGGGATGCTCCTGTTGTCAATGGGAAGAGGTAATACCCCGAAAGTAACGTGCAGGGGCCCTCAGGGGAGCTAGTGCCAAGGTTCACAGGGTCCCCACCACGGAGTCCAAGAAAGGGTGGACCCAGTACGTCAGATTGAAAAGGACTTCAAGCTTGTGGCCGCTGTCATTTTAGTGGGAGAGCGGGAGCGCGAGAAGGAAGGTAGGAGTCCCGAGGAGAATCGAATTACTCCAAGTAAGGCACCAATATGATGCTGATACCTCAGTCTGCTAGTAGCCCAATGGATGGTGCAGAGGAATGAAGCAGGCCATGTCTCAGTGAGCCGGTCCGTGTCGCGAGTTGTGCTTTACCCCCCCACCCTTTTCTTTTACTAATGAGATGAGGAAGCAGGATGGAATAATGAGGATGACCCGAAGCGGTAAGCAAACTCTGCATTCTAGTCTTTGGAAACCGCTAACTAATGCTGGGAAGTTTAAAACACACGCAGCTGAACAGAATCTGTGAAATGCAGAGACTGCAGCAGAATGCAGCTTGTGCGCATGTTGTTTGGAACGCCACAGGTGAGCACACTGTGGAAAACGGCACGGAGGATTAATCACAGTTTGCAGATCCGTGCCAAGAGAAGCTCACCGCTTTATTGCTATAGAAAGCTGGAACTGCCAGAAGCAAAGGAAGATAAAGCGGGAGCAAAATGGTTAATGGGATGCACCCACCAATCGGTGAACCGAAGGAGAAGACGACAGAAAGACGCGAGGAACTCCAGAGTTGCCTGATAAGCCCTGAGACAGCGAGTGGGTGTACCGGAAAGCTTGAGAGCAAGTGTTGCATATTATTAGCAGAGCAAGAAAGCCCGATTTAAGTAATTGGCGGAACTGATACAAATACAGTTTTAAGAAAGGGTCAGTGAGCCAAATCTTGGAAAGAGAGATTGATAAAAAATACGACCAGTGTTTAGAAAGTGTCGGTGACCCAATATTTGAAAAGAGAAGTATATGCCAGCAAGAACTTTGCTGAGAAAGGGTCAGTGACCCAATAATGTAAAAGCATTATTTCTTGGATGAAAGAGAGTGAACAGAGAATGGAAAAGCCCTGGCAGGATAGTAAGCCAGGCAAACAGTGAGTCTAGGTCTTGCACCCATAAAAGAATATAAAGCCTTGGCAGGAGAGTAAACCAGGCACTGTGCGAGTCTGGGACCAGCACCTAAGAAACAGAATTGTGATATCCTGGCAGGAGAGCAAACCAGGAGTAAGAAGAGAAGTAAACCTGGAACAGTAAGAACAAATACAAAAAGGTAAGACCATACCCCTTTTAATAATCGGTAATGAAGTCTCAATACCCTGACAGAGTATACCAGTGGTAAAAGGAGGAACAGTGAGAGGAGGAACAGTTAACAGAAAAACGAAGAACCACACCCCTTTAAGGATAATTCAGATAAACTGAAGATGGAAGAGATTTTGTGTTTTAAAAGAAACTGAAGAGAAGGCTTAGTCACCCTGGAATATATTGGATGGTAAAAACAGAAGGAAAAAAGGGGCAGAGTTATTTTCCTTAAAACTGTGGACTTTTAAGTGGAAATGCTCAAGGGAGACGTTGTCCCCCCTTGAAACTGAAGTGATTGAAATATTGTATAAAGAAAGATACAAGGGGAGAGCCCTTTGAAAAAGTAGAACCTTATTTTACCTTTTTCTGGAAAGATATTGAAGGACCAGAAGAAACCTAGGGCAAGGGAGGAGCCCTTCCTCTCATGGAACTTTAATTCCTTTTTGTTTGTTTTCGGCACCTTACAACTTTGTTTGGAATGCTGAACGAAAGGTGTAAGTGCATAGCTTACAGAAATCCCCTTGTACACAAGTTAAGCATATACGGGTCAGTTTAGGGTTTTAAGACACAGGACAGAGCACCCTCTGTTTAACATCCTGACACAGGCTTTAATTAGTTTTGTTGATACAGGGAAACCCCTCATAAGACATAGGAGCAGGTAGGATTTCCCCAACCCCTTATTATTTTGACAATAAAGGTCCTATTTCCTACTGCAACTTGTTACTGTGTCTGAGTCTTACCCTTGATCAATTACACCACACAGTTACATGACCTTAAAATACTTTGAAAATAAGTGGTAAGTCCTAAAATCTAGTTCTTGGACCAGAGCAAAAGGAATACCTTGTGGGCATGGAAAAAAATGCCCAGGGATAGTAGAGTACCCTGAAGGAGAGTTTCTGGACAGGCAGAAGGTTCCATAGATAAGTCAATGGGCTGGAGGCCTTGAGGGGATGCTGGCAAGATGGCGGCCTGTTAGCAGAGCTCCATACCCCACCTTTCACAAAACACTGGTGTAGCGGACAGGCTGGCTCTAGATAAGCTTCTACGGGTAATTTGTGAAGCGCAGTGGTAAGGGCAACCGAGAGTGCTTTTTCGGGCCTCAAAACGGTCTCCCAAGAGCCAAGCCGAGCAGCCCTTCAGCACCTTAGAGAGCTGGTGGGCTGCCGCGGTGATTCAGGTCTGCCGAGGGAGGAGACTAGGGAGGAGCCTTGGGCATTAGTGAACTGATACTGGACATTTTCTGGTGTTCAGGTGGAGCACAAGGATTCAGCTCTACCCGACGAGCTCCTGTGGTATTCTGGTTTATCCTGGTAGTCGCCGCACTCTGACCCTGTGAGAGCATATGGACGGAGGAGCGAGCGGCGTAGCAGTGAAGAACAGTGAGTGAGTGAGTGATCCTACCCCGAAACTCTAGCAGGATTCCAATTTGGGTGTGTTTTACCACAACTGAAAATTACCACGACTGAAAGGTTAGCGACGGAAACGACCGCATGAGAAACGTACGTAATACAAAATTGTTTGTTCATTTCCCATTCGGTCATTCAATGTAAAACCACCCCAAATCTATAGAAACCCTAACCATCTCCCACCCTCCTACCCCCCCTTCTTACCTTTCCTTCTGTCTCGCTGGTTCCTGCAACGCCAGTTCCCTTTCACTACTGTGATCGTGAACCGGCACCGCTGGGTCTTTTTTTTTTGTTTTTTGGGTCGGAACAGCTTTGGGGTTGTCCCCTGCAACCCCCCCCACTCACTATACTGCCTAGTAAAGTGAGCGGTGTGTTGCGGGGGACACCCCAGCAGGTTTTCATTTATTTATTTATTTATTTTTGGGTTGGGGTGAGCTGCAGGGTTGTCCCCCGCTCACTATACTCTATATTATAGTGAGCTGTGTGTTGTGAGGGATACCCCGGAGCTGTTCCAATAAAAATAAACGACTTACACCACCAAATAGATACTACAAAATGTCTTACAAACATTTAGTCAGTAGGACATTTAGTAGTATCTATTTTAGGTAATTTGGTGGTGTAGGTCATTTGGATTCGGTCATCTTGAGTGAATCCGGGATTCCACCCAGCACAGCTACCGAACTGCGAGATTTGGCAGCAGTGATTGGAGGCAAACCTCGACAAACAGCCCGAGGTGAGCAAACAAGTACGTTCAAGTTGTGCACTATGGCCGCGCTGATGGGCCACAGGGGCTGAATGACGTGATGAGAAGGACATGAGGGGAACTTGAAATCAAGCCGGAGTGAGGCCAAGAAGTGTAAGCCTCTATAGTGGAGCTCTGATATCCATAAGAGACGAGGCGCTGGGGAGACTGCAGGGTATGGAGTGATTTAAGAAAGCCCTGCTGCCCATTGTACATTCATATGTGAACGCTGGAAGTGTAAGAGGAAGAAAGTGGATTAGGAGCTGAATCAGCTGCAGGCAGTCGCTACATTTTTACAGATACCAGGCACATACTTCGATGGATTGATCATAAGAAGAGCAATTGCGAAAACCCCCATTTGCTGAGGTTGGAGCCACAAAGGGCGATATCCAGTCGATTATTGGAGGAAATCAGGGGGTGACGGCAGATATCAGAGCCAAGGTGTCGGAACTGACAGGCAAGGTGTTGGTTATGGAGAGGCTGGTAGGTCTGTAAACAAACCTGCCAGAGGTGGAGAGGCAAGGTTGATGACACTGAGAATAGGGAAAGGCATAATAATCTGAGGATTTTTGGTATACATTAGAAGGATGGATAGGCAGCTGAGAGTCTCAAAAGGTCAGTTCAGAATATGCTCTCATTGGTCCTCATGGAAAAGTACAGGCCTCAGTGTAATTGATGGAGCCCACAGAGCAGGCGGAGGCCGAAGGAGTTTACACTCTGTCCTGGTCAGGTTTCATTACTATTCTGCGAAGGGCCAGATTCTGGAAAAGGCTAGTAGTGTTTTTTTTTTTTTTTCGACTAAGGTGAGTCTAAGGTGACAAAATACCAGGATCTTTCCTCATGTACCAAGTGATCACCCCTCACTCAATGGTTGAGGGACACAGAGGTGCACGGTGTAGGTGGGATATCTGTTTTGCTCTTTTTGCTTTTTTTTTTTTTAATGGGAAGGAATGAAATACCAGCTGGTAACGGAGGACGACATTCAAAGGGTGGTGGAGAAACTGATTAGAGGAGGTGAGGAGACATGGGATCCCTCAGGGGGCTGGCAAAAAGAAAGCATTAGAGGCATTGGAAACATCGACCACCATAACATTCAAGGAGCAATGAGGTTTAGGAAGCTAAAAACGCCCGCACCGAGGAATAAGAACACCTGACTTGTAGGGAATATGGTGGCCCAAAGTTATTTTGTCTAAAGTGTAGGCGGAGGCTAGAGAAGGGTGTTTGGAAAAGGAGTCCTTGTAGAGGGATAGCAGGGGGTTTGTGCCAAGGTGAAAATCCGGGGTGAAAGGGGAGATTTAGCAGTCTGCAAATAGTTCTACAGTTGATGATGTAGATGTCAGGGATTCACAGAGGGTCTCTGGTAAAGCAACAGTGGTAGTCTTATGTTGTAGAAGTTATAGTTATCTGATATAGTTGTGAAGGGGGGAATTCCTGTTGGTTCAGACCTCTAGAATGGGTGGGAGTGGGAGGGGCCAAACACCTGATGGCAATGGTGGGTGGGCTGGGTGTACTCGCAACCAAGTGACATTTGGAATTCTTGAAGAGCGATTTAACAGTTTCTTTAAGTACTTTTTGTCTTGCGTCTGCCGCTATCCTTGTATTTTTGTTGGGATACGTCAAACAAAACAAACAGTTCCTCAGCACCCACCACCCCCTCCCGCCGTTTCCTAATGAATATCACAGAATGTATGAGTCTTTGTAGTTTCACCTAGTCCAACAGCTGCTCAAACATCTGGAGAGAGCACCAGTTCATATACCATAGGCAAGGGTTAAGTCCACACAGTATTACACATGCAGGTGGGCCGAATGCTTCCCGGTCGGGATGGCAGGATTGGACCTTCCTGCCGTTTAAACCCCTTCATAGCAGACCCATTGCATACCGACTTTACATTACGCACCATAACATATTAACTCCATTCCATCAATGCCCTATGCTGCTCAGTGTTCCCCCATAGCATAATTTCACAGCCCCTCGAGAGAGGGTTACTACGCAATACCCCTTTACTGACTAGCAGCTAAACCCTGTGTCCTGTACTTTCCGTTCCTGAACTGGTATTAAACATCTCATGGTGAGCATATTCCAGGACTCTACATCCATGCTTGCCTCTCTTAAGCCTTTGCGCCTTGCACTATGCCAAACGACTGTCTCTGCAATAGCCCACCTCTTCGGGTCAGCTCACCATGCATGATTATTAGGGCCTGCTGCAGCATTTCAGGCCATGGCTATCCAGTACTTTGTGAATATGCAAATCAAGTATTTAATTTTCATCAAATGTGTAGTATGCTTATCTCTACCACCTCTTCCTTTCCGCTGGGGAAACATACCTAGTAAGCAGGCCTCTGGCAGCCCGTCATGCATCTCGATTCCCCCTGTGGCTAATTAATCCGCAATGGAGGTCCCGAATATTTTAATATTGGGGCAGATCCATAACATGTGTAGCAATCCTGCCCCTTTCTCACATCTACGGCAGCGCTGTCTGCCAGCACCTGGAATCAAGGATAATCTGTACAATCCTGTACATGCAATGCTTTGGGTACAACTGCGCTAGTTTAAATCTGGCGTTCACGAAACCGGTCGTGTAAAGGAGCACCCTCGTCCATTCTGTGTCTGAGAACAATCTGCCTAGGCCCCCTTCCCAGCCCCCTCGCACTCTGTGTTGCATTCTCCCGCCGTCCCAGCAGTAATTCATAGTCTGGAAATCACATGGCCCCCCTCCGTCATATCATAAATAACCTTGAAGGTGATGTGGTTTTCAATCCCATTTCGCACCTCTGCCCATTTTCCTGCTATCTTCTAGACTAAGTGCAAGTGCAACAGGAATTGCCCCCTCAGAAATCCCTCCCATCTCAGGTCAGCGTCCCGAAGTCCGCCAATCGTCCCACCTGCATTAGATGTCCCACTGTGACCACCTCTTTATCCTCCCAATGCATCCTAATAGCCTTCAGAAACTATTGGCTTCCCCCACCATAGCTACTAGGGGTGTGTGATGGGAGTAAGGACTGTCATGACCCATGAGTTTCCATGACCTCTTCCATGTCTTCCTACCGAGTGTCAACAAATGTGGGTCCCGTGGTGAACTTCTCCCATTTACCCAGAGTATTTCTTTGAGATAAATGGGCTCCACGCAGGGTTGTAACAGCTGAGTATCTAGCGAGGCTTCATCCGCCAACCACTCCACAACAAACTGCAGTTGTCCCGAAATATAATATAGCTCCAGGTCAGGCACCCTAATTCCTCAGTGGGAATTATCTTTCTGCAACGTACGCAATGCAATCCTCTTCCTTTCTCCACTCCAGAGGAAGTCCCTGATGGTACTGTTCACCTTCTGGGAGAACCGCCTAGGTATATCATATTGATGTTCACTAAGTGGTATAGTACACACGCAAGCGCCACCATCTTAATCAAGGCCGCTCTGCCATCATTGACAGCAGCAACTTCTTCCAGAACTGTATTGTTCTGCCAAGACCATCCATTGCTTCTTGTATATTTCTCTCGTGCTCAACCCTAGGATCATGCCAGATATTTACACCCAGGTATCTAAACGTTTGCAGTGTCCATTTCAGCCCTAGAGTCGGGAGTTGTCCTACTTCTCGACCATGCAGATTACCCAACGGGAACAAACTAGACTTTTCTTTATTGATCTGTATTGCAGAGAGTTGGTTATACCCATCTAACACACTGGGAAGGTTATCCTCGGGTTCTCTTAGGTAATGCAACATGTCGTCTGCATAAAGCAATATGACCTCGTTTGTAGCCTTCACAGGGATGCCTGCGTTAGCATATTCCACCTTCAGGAACCCTGCCCGAGGTTCCAAGGCCAAGATAATCTGTGTGGGAGACAAGGGGCATCCCTGCCTGGTACCCTTCAGTTCCCAACTCTCAGAAATACGCTTCCCCGTTCATATCCTAGCTTTTCGGTGCCGTATAGATCCGCTGTACCCACCATAGGAATCCCAGTCCTACTGCATAGAGCCAATCCCACCGGACAGAATCGAACAATTTTATTCCATCAAGGGAAGCCACTGCATAACTCTCGTCCACCAAATTAGTGCACTATATAAGGTGATGTAATCTCCTCGGATACCAGGATGTATTTCCTCCTGGGACGTAACCTGTCTGATCTTGATGTATTAACGTACCTATTACCTTCTCGAGACAGTTAGCAAGGACATCAGTAAGGATTTTAAGTCTACATTTATCATAGAGAGGTCTGTAAGAGCTGCACTGGGGAAGGAGATTTCCCAGGCCTCAGAACTGGTATGATGACATTCTCGTAAACTATCAGCACACCCCTCTCAAAGGCTTCCTCAAACAGTTCTAACAGACTGAGCATCAACACCTCAAAGTATTCTTTGCAGAACTCTCCCGGCAGTCCATCCGCTCAGTGTTTTACCCAGCGGGAATCATGCATGTATTCTACCGTAAGCGTGGCATCAAGTATCTCCGTCCTCTGAGTCGAAGCATGGCAACCATCGTGAAAGAGGTAGCACAGGTGTTATGATGGTGATAGGAGGAGGTAAGATTTGAGACACGTGCGGAAGGAGGAATAGGAGGAGATGGAACGGATGGGGAGAGGGAGATGGTTCCAGTGGAAAGGGACAAGAAGTTGAAAACGATCTGAGGTGGGATGGGGCACAGGGGAGGAAAGGAAAGGAGAGGTGAGAAGGAAGAGAGCAGCATAACAAAGTGGACGAGGGGGAGTATGGAAAGTGAGGAGAGGGGAACGGTAAAGAGGGGCGAGACCATAGAGGGATTGAAAGAAAAGCCAGAGGAAGTTGAATTTGAGATGGGAGTGAAAGGAGAGCCAGTTTCGAGAGGCGAGAGAAGAGATGTGATTGTGGGGAGAGAGAAAACAGAGCAAGCGTATAGCGGAGTGGTAGATGGGTTTAAGAGGGGATAGATGAGTGGAGGGGAGACTGAAGAAAAGAGAGGAGCAGTAGAAGTCTAGAGAAGATGAGGGAGGAAATGATGAGTTTAGTTGCATGGGATGTAAGAAAGGGACGGACTTTGCGAATGTTATGGAGGTGGAAGCAGCAAGAGCAGGCAGTGAGGGAGATGTGGTGGGAGAGGTTGGAGTCGATGTGAAGGCAAAGATTGCGGGCTTGGGGATAAATTTGGAGTTGGGAAGAGGAAAAGAGAATGTGAGGAGGAGGGGACGGGGGGCGAGAAGTGTTAGGTGGGAAGAAAAGGACTTCAGTTTTATCGGCATCTAGTAAAGAAGTGGGAGGACATCCAAGATTTGACAGCGGAAAGACAAGAAGAGAGCTTGAGAAGGATGTCAGGGGAGAGGGAAGAAAAGGAAAGTAAGAGCGGAGTATCGGCTGCATAGAAATGGTGAGATCTACCAAAGGAGGAGATGATCAGAGCTAGGAAGGAAGTGTAGAGTGAGAAGAGAAAGGGGCCAAGGACAGAACCCTGGGGGACGCCGTGGTTGAGAGGATAGGTAGGGGAGGTGCTGCCTCCCCAGGAGACTGAAAAGGTGCGGTTGGAAAGGTAGGAGACGAGGTTTTGAAGAGTAGAGGATGATCGACAGTGTCAAAGGCAGCTGAGAGATTGAGAAGAATGAGGATGGAGGAGTGTTTAGAGTAGCGGGCAGATGGGAGTGAGTTGAAGACACAGGTGAGCGCAGTTTCGGTAGAGTGGAGAGGGCGGAAGCCAGATTGAGCAGGGGGAGTAGAGAGTGGGTAGTAATGAAGGAGAGTTGAGAGTAAACAATACGTTCAAGGAGTTTAGAAAGAAAAGGGAAATGGGGTGACAGTTGGAGACAAGGTGGGGATTGGCAGATGGCTTTTTCAGGATAGGTATGCGAGTAGCATGCTTGAAGGAAGAAGGAAAGGTAGAAGTGGTAAGACAAGAGTTGAAAAAGGAGGTGAGGTAGGGAATGAGGGGGGTAGATTTTAGGAATGAGGGAGGTGGGAATGGAGTCAGAGGGAGAGGCAGTGGGATGAGTTTTAGATAAGGGGGGGGACACTTCATATTGGGTGACAATAGTAAAGGAGGACATGGTAAAGGGTGGGGGAGAAGGAGGAAGTGAAGGGGGAGAATAGGAAGGAGAGTCGAATGTCTTGGCTAAGGTTGAGAACTTTGTTAGAGAAGAAGGTGGCAAAATCAGTGGCAGAGAGGAGAGGCAATGGAGTGATCAGTGGTAGGGGGAGAGAGAAGGCGAGTTAGGGTTTGGAAAATACGTCGAGAGTGGGAGGATTGGGAGTGGAGTACGTCAGAAAAGTAGGTTCGTTTGGCAGAGTGAAGACAGCAGTCACAGAGGGTATGATGGGAGTAGTAGGAAGATTGGTTAGAAGGGGAGGGGTGTTTCAACCAGCGTCGTTCAAGACGTCTGAGGAGGCGACGCATGGAGAAGAAGAGAGCCATGGTTGGACAGGTTTGTGGGAAGGGCGAAAAGGAGAGAGAGAGGGTGGAGAAGATCAAGAGTAGAAGTGGGTAAGTAGAAGATGTGTCATTGGCTGTGAGAGAGGAGAAATGGGGGAGGGGGAAGGGAAGAGGAGCTGGAAGCAAGGAAGAAAGAGGAATTAAAGTTGCGTAGATCACGTTGGTAAAAGGGGGCGGAGGATGGGGGAGGGAGGAGGGGAGCGAGGGGGAGAGAGGGAGACAGAGTAAGGAGTGGTCGGAGAGATAATTGGGTAGGGAGGAAATGGAAGAAGCAGTAAATGAGGTGAAAATGAGATTGAGAGTGGAGCCAGAAAGGTGGGTGGGTGGGGAAGGAAGAGGAGTAAGAAGGTAAGAGTCAAGAATAGATAGGAGAGGGGAAATAGGTGTGTTGGATGAAAGGTGGAGGTTAAAGTCGGCCAGTACGATTAAAGGGATAGGACTAGGGGAGATGATGCTGAGGAGGTGATCAATGTCCTCGTAGAAGGAACCAAGGGGACCAGGAGGACGGTAAATAATAAGGAATGAAATGGCATGCGGGGAGTTAAAGATTTTGTACATGAACTCAAGAGGGTAGGAGAGGAGAGGGACAGGGAGAAGGAAGACAGTTGGGGCGAATGCCACCACCTCGGCCTGAGGGTCGAGGAACATGGGCGAAAGAGGAGGAAGAAGTGAGGGATGCTGGAACAGTATTGTGAGGGGATCCATGTTTTGGTGATACAGAGGAAGTGAAGGTTGAGGCGTAAGAATAGGTCAAGGACAGCAGTGGTTTTGTTGCAGATTGATCTGGCGTTCCAAAGGGCAATGTCGATGGAGTTGGGTTGGGTGCAAGCTAGTTGCGTGCAAATGAGGTTGTGACATCTGGTTGATGTGGTGAGTAGGGTGGGAGTGAGGGGTGAAGGAGAGTGAAAGGAGGAGATGGCCATGATGACGAGACAGAGTAATGAGGGGGTGGGTAGAGGAACGGGGGGTGGGGGAGGGAGAGGGGAGGGATGGATAGGAGGTGTGAAGCATAACAGAGCACCAGCCAATGAGAGTGCTTTAATAAGGAAGGCGAGGCAGTGTAATAGTGAAAGACCAACAGTAGCGGGGGGAGAGGGATACACAGATGAAGGTAGTGAGGTCAGGTGGATGGAGGTGGGTGCTCGGGTGTAGGCAGTGACTGCTGTGTAAATGAAGATCAGGTAGTTCGGTGGAGAGGGTGATTAAATACGGATGGTAAGGCAACAGTTGCGGAGCCCACAACAGTGGAAGTCCAACAGTTGCGGAGCGAGAAGGATCCTCAGTTGATAGAGAAGTCAGGTGGATGGAGGTAGTTGCTCTGATGCAGGAAGTGACTGCTGCGAAATGAGATCCGAGGTAGTTTGGTAGTGACAGTCTAATAGTGGTATGATGGAGGTAGAGAGCAGTGAAGTGGCTGCAATTGGGTGGCGGGAGGGAGCTGAGGGAGGGAGGCCGGAGTTAAGAATGGGAAGCAGAGATAGCGGCCTGCAGTGCGGTAGGGTTCGAGCAGGGGGGGCACAGGGGAAAGAGGGTAGATGGCACAGCACTGGATTAGGCTGTTGGGGTTGAGTAAGGGAGACCGGTAAGGGGGGGGGGCAGTAGCCAAGGCAGACAGGAATGGTTGCGCGGTGATGTGGTCAGAATGACACCTTTTTGAAAGCGTTTATTTATATATTTAATTTCTTTTTAGAGGTAACATCCTGGGCTGTGGCCAGCACCATGTGTCTCTTTATTTCTGGAGCGGCTGGCTTTCTTTTTCAGGCTTCTTTGAAAAAACGGGGGGTTCCACAAGTGTAACACTTTGAGCAGTGATCCTGAATAAGAAAGAATAGGAATCACAAATAATTTGTTTCTGGAATTCTATACAATAACTGCTAGCCTCATTAAATATTTATTTCAGACACAGTTCAGGGGGTGAGTCACTGATTTAGTCTGTTCTCAAACACCTCAACTCAGCCCTTTATCCTTCTGAGGTTGATTAAATAAGTACCAACACAGGCTGGTTGATATTGTATGTATATTTTTTCTATATAAAGCGCTTAAGCGTAATTGCTATATAATAATACATCATTAGGCGTCTGCTTGCATTCATAGTAATTTGGTAATATGGGCCTATTCACACTGATATTAATGATACATATGGTGATCCATTCTTGTATGAAGTGCATATCACATAATGATATCATAACCATATTCTTCGTAATGTACTTGGGAACAATGCCATGTGAAGCCACTTCCTGTTTCGCACGGGGTGAAAGGTCGTGTCCCTGTGATGTGTCTCTGGGCTGGTGGTGGGCAAATTACATCACTACCTGTGATGTCATCAGATCAGAGGTCAAAAGTCGTGTGATGTCACTTCCGCTACCCCTGGCATTTTGGTGAAATGACGTCCCTGATTTCGATGTAACATAAGATACTGCCACAGGGACTATTGCTTCATGGTTCTTCCACCCATGGTTAGATATTAGTAAATTGGGGAAATCTTAAGAGCAGCGGCGCATATGGATTCTATCTTGCACTAATCTTGCATTTTTTTCTGCATCCTGCACCTCCCAAATTAGTCTTCCTAATTTAATTGGAACAGGCTCCTATCTTGCTTTTGACTCTGATAAGTCTACATTCTGATTTGGGAGTATACTAATTAAAGGAGATGGGTTTAGTTGTGGCTCGTCAACAGGACGATTACTAGACTTTGAGGTTCCCTTAAGGGTTCTCTCATTGCTGAGACCCTGCCACACAACTGCATTGTGGTCCTGTAAACCAGGAGATATTCTTCATTTGGTCCTTAACCGCGAGATCCAGCTAGAGACTTTAGCACAGATGCCAATTTCACCTTCTCTGGTCCTTTCCGATCTTGGTGCAGCCTGAAAAAAAGGTGGGGCCGATACTAGTGTTTCCCTCTAGCGGGATACAAATCTAGAAAAAAAACACCTCTGGCAGACACATGTTTTTCGTGACTGACCAGCCATCTATCATCATTCTGACTCAGTCATACTCTGTTCAGAAAAGTTCTATCTGCATAAGCATTACTGTGCTCTATGGTTTACAGTACAAAAAATAAATGTTTTTATTATATAAGAAATATTTAAAAACTCGATAGGACCAAAAGACAGTTTCAAGTCCACTCTCGTTGGGCTTCTTTTCACAGAAATGGGTGATGGGGTTAGTAAAAGTGACTCCGAAAACAGCTTAAAACAGAAATATTACACTTAACGAATTTGCTTTTCTCATTACACAGACACTGGTCTGGACTTGTCACCTCAATGCCTTTCCTCTGTCCCATAACAATATTCATACCCTTCTACAATATTGGTCATGTGTTCCGTTTCAGACCTGCATATCTTTTCTTTAATGCACTGTGTATTAAACAAAACTGTCAACAGATGTGTGTTTCGTCCTCTTGTTGGGGCGAGGAGGGGGGTCTATCTTCCCCACCCCTCAAACTAGGGCTTCATCAGGACGGACATCGTTTGACTCCCCATGACGAAATTGAAAGGTATATATGGCCCGGGTGGACCCTTATCTTCTCACGTATCTGCCCATGGGACTCTTGGTAGCTTTGCCTGTTCCATGCAGCAGATGCTGTTCTACCTAACCATAGAGCATGGTAATGTTTATGCAGGTAGAACTTTTCTGAACGGAGTGTGGCTGAGTGAGAATGATAGATGGCTGCTCCGAGTCTCGAAAAACATGTCTCCCACAGGTGTTCTTTTTTTCTATATTGGTTCAGTATAGAAAAGAAACTCTATTCCCTTGTTGCATATTGGTGAAGTATTAACACCAGGCGAATGTTACATTAGTGTTTTCACTACAGCATCTCATTTATCAGTGGTCAAAATAAAGAACAAAGACAAA
This sequence comes from Ambystoma mexicanum, assembly GCF_040938575.1. NCBI lineage: Eukaryota > Metazoa > Chordata > Amphibia > Caudata > Ambystomatidae > Ambystoma > Ambystoma mexicanum. The sequence continues at coordinate 1,189,210,682 of NC_090927.1, forward strand.
TGGGCAAGTGTTTCATGTCCCTGGGCTATCAATGCGATGTGAAGTGGGAACAGACCCACAGGATTTGTTTACTCATTATGACACAACATCCTTTCATTGATTCTTTTTTCCGAAGTTTTTTTAACAAATATTGCTTAACGAAAAAACTCATTGAAAAATATAGGTGGGGTGGCGGGGTCAGGAATAGTGATAGAACAATAGATGAATGGGGGGCTTCGGGAGGGAGCTCCCCCAAAATCAATTTCAATGAGGTTTTTTCGTTAAATATTTGTTAAACCATTGAAATAACTGTCGAAATGACATAGAACCCTCATTGTATGGCCAGATGTTTTTAACTACTTCTCCCATGATCCTTCTTTACCCAGGCTGGCTAGGGATCATGGGAGTTGAATTCCAAACATCTGGAGTGGGGCACATAATTAGTAACCATGGATCATACTGTTTAGCAACAAAGAACTTCATAACAATTCGACACATCTTGCAGTGTTTCCTCTGTTTACTTGGAAGCATACAAGTCAGATGCACACACTTGGCCAACAAGAATGGCACCAAGTAGATCACTACCTGACAATTTCCTAATACAAACTATTCCCGAACAGCAATGATTATCACCAAACAATGACTGGCGGCACCTATACCAGTGCATGCCTTTGCTAAACGACACCTGAATCTACATGAAAACCCACACCGGTGTAAAAATGTGCATTCCAAATAGCCAACACATTACGATGTGCACTGTACACATATTGGTACAATAACATTAATTCTTTTTTTTTAAACCTGTTGCCGGGGTCTGCTTTATGTACACAGATATTTCTGAGATTAATAGTGTGGCAAATTATTATTCAGTGTGTTCTGCTTACCAATAACATTTATCCTGGTGTCAATGTGATGGTTTCATTCATTTTAAGCCATTGTGTAATCCTAGAAAAATAATTTGGATAGAAGTGTCCATATAAATTAAACTAAATATAAAAATGTTGATTGTTCTGTTTCCCAGTCAAATTGTTACACCTCAGAGATGCAATTTCTTTGTGTTTTTATAAATAGGTGGGGAAGGTTTTCATTCCAGGATTGCCTGCTCCCTCTTTTTCCTTGTCCAACATGATGCCCCGTCCCAGCACACCCATGGAGAGCATAAGCACCCCTTCAAAACCACTGACAAAGCTCTTGGGACCCTTGAATGAGGTAAGAAGGGATTAGCGTTCACGTAACTCAATTACAGCAACAATTAAGGTATGCTTTAAAATACCCTGCTTCAGCTAGTAGGCAACAGATGTGTTGCTGCAACTTTGTACCAAGTTTGAAGAGTGCCTGTCTTCTAAATTAAAGTCTGCTACATTGCATTGCCTGCCTACACCCACCAACTCGATGAATAATACATGTGTGCCTTGGAAACGCCCAGGCCAAGCACATCTACTTATGGCTCATCATTGTACATGCAATGTCTGTTGCCTGGGAATGCTCCCCAGTCTGGTTAAGACATTTGATTTCTCCCTGCTCTGGTTTTCAGCTGACCATTCTTGCCTTCTAGCTATCAATCGGTTATTCTGCATATACAGAAAACTCTAATTTAGTGTGCCCCATACTGTGTGTGTAAGCAATTTAGCAGCAATCTGGAGAACCAGTGGTCCTTGCAATGTGTGCCCTGTTGTCTGAAGTACATGCAAGAAAAGATTGATGCACACGGGCTCATTGGGCGTACTCTCCTTTTGCAATGAACTCTGAGGTAAACAACCCTGCACTGCTATTCATTTGGAAATGATCACTTTTGTTTGGATGAGCAAAGAGATTAACCAAATTAAAAATCAAATCTTTCACAATCTTGTTCTACTGCTGCTTGTATTTTGATAGTTTTGGTGAAGGAGAGACTTTGAGAAACAGCTCTTTCAGATTGTCCACAGATGCAATAAGAGAATTCATTTAAATGCGTCTTTCCCGCTCGCTTCCATGGAAGTGTAATTGGTGTAGGTGCTTGTCCCCCCACCCCCTCCTGAGCTGCCATACATGGAAAATCACTCTACACCTTTTAGGAGCATTGAAGCAACTCCCCTATTTATAAGAGAAGAAATGCTAAATTTTCTAGACTCCGACACGCCCTGCTCATTCTACTGGACCTACCAGCAATGTATAACCGATTTAAATTCCACCCTCGTACAGATTTTCTTAACTTCTATTGGGGATTCAGACCAAGGCTTTGAGCTGGCATGACACGTTCCACTTATTTCAAGTGGGAGTGGAGCTTGGACAATGGAGATTAGATCATCCCCTCTTTACAGAGGAATCCTCTAGAGCTGCATTCTGTACCCAGTTGTTGGTTAGAACCTGTATTAAATCTCTAGCATCTCGCCTAATTTCCAGCTCTATGATTAAGATTCCAATTTGCCTTAAATTGCGAAGGGAATGAAACTGCTTATGAGAGACTTTTCAAATGTCTTCAGGTAATTTGGGAATGCTCATTGAGGAATTAATGATTAATGTTAATCTTTGTCTAAATGCCAACCAAACAGAAATCTTCCTCTTTGTAACCCCTTCATCTTTGATTGTACCTTTCAAATGGCAAATTCTTTGGGTATCTCTCCCGTTCTGTCAAATACGCTAAAGTTCTTGTTATGCTTGATTTGGATATGTAATTGCCCCAGCAAATAAATGACCTAACTCAGAAAGCTAATTTACCTCTCTGTATGCTGAATAAGATCATGGAATATGTAGAAATGGCCCAAAAGATAGAACTGACAAAAGCTCTACCTAAGACCTGAGCTGTTAGTTGTGTATATGATGGAAGAAATCAGGTTCTCATTCAAAACTAAGCAAGCAGAATGACCGTGGGCCCAAATATATTTATTCAATCTCACTAGGTCTAAAAGCCCCCAAAATTGGCTCTAGGAGGAATATAGAATTCATATTACTGTATACATGGGGCATGGATTCCTAGCAGAGTTTCTAAAGATCTGCCGACTTGGTAGAAGACTCCAGGAGAGACTAAACTGTTCCCTACCAATTTCAAGGGACTGTGGCATGAAGAAAGAGCTTTTACATTTGTTGCTCCCAAGAATTGACATGATCTCCCAACTGACTGAAGACATGGAAAATAGCAAGTTAAGAGAAATCAAAGTCTTTTCAGTTAAAAAAATAAATAAATAAAAACAACCTCAGATGGACAAGTTGGGACAAATCAGACCAAATAGGATCTCACCACATCCCAATGTTTAGGACTATGTGAAGTCACATTTCTTTTCCTTATTTATGGAGACATGGAGACATGGGGACTTTGGGGCCTAGGGAGAGTCACTCCGTGATGTGACCCCTGGCACAGTACATGAGAGAGAGAAGCTGTTATCCCAATCCTTAGACTTGTTCTCGAAGTCCTGGGGCTCCCCTTTTTCTTTCACCTCTGCTGGCACTGCTAGGCTCTGCTGGGGTCTTGATACTCAGAGAAAATACTCTGACGGCATACCAGGAGACGGAGTCAGGTTTATCAAGGACATCAGGTTTATTCACGCCAGACTGACACAAACAGCATTGTTGTCGAGTACACAAACTCAGCTCCCTTGCTGAAGACAGAGCTCCTTTTATATGAATTCTGCGAGTGAAACGCAGCCCCAACCTTTTTTTTATGTGCTCTGAGCAAAAGCTTTCTATTTGACATTAATCTCACACTTGGCGATTAGTCATTCTTTGCTTTAACCTTCAATTGAGATACATTTTGGCACTTGCCATTGGATTTCCCGGTCAGGCGACCCTTATTTGGTCATGAAGCTGTGACACGGTGGTTGTCTGAAGTGGCCATATTTTCATCTGTTTTCTACTCTTTCCACACCTGATTGCACCTATCTTGGGAAAATGGCTATACACTTGAAGACATTATGCGTCTTACTACCTCTTTTTCTGTTACTCACCTGGATCCTCTTTTAATGTTGGTCATTATGTGTACACACCCTTGTAGTGTGGAACTTGGTACTTACCTTTTCTATCTCTCCCTAATTAGGCCATGCAGACTTTTCTTGTGCTTCCACAACTTTTATCTGTAACATAAATCAAAATCGTTACAGGCACTCAAATTGTTTTTACTTACCTCGATATATTTTCTTAAATTGTGCACAATTTCTTTATTCGTTAAACTCAATTTTGGGTCAACCAACCCCTCGCCTCATTGCTTTTGGTCACTGATGTCTTTTATTACTTCAAAGCATTCTTTTTTTATCGTTAGCCAAGAGCCTTCACTAGTGCTCTTTGTTTTCAACTTTTAGATGTTTCCTTGTTTTATGCTTCTAGGCTTGTTAATCATTAATTTAACTGTTCCTCTTCAGTTTTCGCTTTTATGCATCGTTTATTTTTTCTCATTTTATTTTCCTGCACTCGTGCCAAAAAGGCCCAAAGTCTACCTACATTTTTTTATCCTTTTTCTAAATGCCTTTATTCATGTTGGATACTTAATTCATCTTTTTCATGTATTCTAGAGCATGACTCATACTCCATTAAACTCTATCTAGTTTATCTGTAATCCTTTTCTTTTTTTCCTGAATCTCTTTATTTGATCCACTACTGTTTTTCATGATTTCTTATTTTTTATTTTTTCACACTTACATCATTTTTTCATTTCTCCGTACTTCACGGTTGTCTCATTTATATGGAGGTCATTTATTCCCTCCTCTTGTTTATAAAATATCTGAAATTAAATGTATCATACATTCTCATCATCCTTCCACTCAGTCACACAACCGTCTATATTACCGCTTTTTGCCATAATAATAATTTTCACGAAAACAATCTCATCGGCATTCTGCCTTTTAGAAATGTGCAAACCAAAGGCGAATTCCTTAAAGGAAACTTCAAAAGCATCACTAAATCCGCACTCGGCGCATTATACTCTACTTTAATTCTGAAAAAGAGGTTACAAAATGACCCAGTACTATTTTTCAAATTCAGAGCCATCTCTGGATCAGAAATATTAGAGATTTATGACGACAAACCATGCCATCTTAACTGAAAAGGTGAGGTCTGTCCCGTTAAATTAGTCAAAGACTGTGTGGAAAGCATTTGCACTATTCCTCATGATGTTCATTAATGCCTTCTTTAACCCTAATCCGGTCTCTTGCAGCTTGTAAAAAACCCCTAGACATCTACCTTAACTCAATCCTCTTCATGTCACATCAGGTTAATACTATAGCCTCTTCCCCTTGGAGAGACTGTGGGGCACTCCGTCATGCGAGATTCACGGAGTGAAAAGGGGGGCAGAGCTACAAGACCACGAAACGGAAGGGAGAACAAAGGTACCAGCCGGAGGCTGCAAAGGAGAGTCAGCCCTGGCAATTCTTATTGGAATTACAGCTGACGCAGGGCCTGCCACAAGGCCCCCATTTAGCCACGGCGTAATACCAAGACTTAAGGATAGTCTCATGGGTGCTCTGGCTAACCTGAGTGTGTGAATGCAATCACACTCTCATGTAGTGAAGCCAAATACATGCCTGGACCACAGTGAGTAAGCATCCAGCTCTGCCCAGAACTCTAAATACTCCATTGGACATTTGTAAGCGGTGTCCCAAACACCCTTCAGCACAAATCGTGTCACCCCCACCTGTCTGTTTTTACTATTCTTTTCCTTGCACTAGCCTGCAATAATGTGCAATGGTCAACTGTATTTCCAACCATGGTTTGGCCTCAATGCCAACCAACTTCTTTAGCAGCTTCTGTACCTGTTCTGGTAGCCCTTGGCGCAGTGTATGATAAAATATTGGCACAAATTTCGTCCAAGATTCATGCGTTCTGAGCACCCAACTTCCCATCTTTTCATCGTTTTCCTGTCTAGCACTGGAGTGATATTTCCCCATCGCCGTCTGCCTGGCAATAATCTTAGCCGGCTTACATAAGGTGGAGGTAACACCCCCCTCTGACCGTGAAATTGTCCTTATCGCCGCTCTGACGCGTTACCAACTCTGATGCTCTGGATCTGGACGCAATTAAATCTGACCATCTTATCCCTGTCTTCAGAGAGACGCCTTTCGGGACCTGGCACATTGTCTCTTCCTTCTTTAAATGTCTCCCTTTCCTCGTCTTGACACTGCTTGTCCCCAACTCACAAAACTTTTCATCGTCCTCCCTTCTTTCCAGAGTCAGTCTGTTTAATAACAGCTCTCTGTGTTGCGCTGCCCAAGGCATTCTCAGTATTTTACAACTGGGTGCTTTTTTCCTTTTCCTTGGGGTATTTTCTCTCACCCCAAAACTACTTCTCCAATGCCCATGCCACTACCGGGCTACTTTGGACTACTGCAATGCCATCCTTGCAGGCATCTCAGAAAAAGATCTCAACAAGCTCCAATAGTATAGAACAATGCTGCATGCAGCTCTCAATTTTACTAAGAGTACACAACTTAAGCCAGGTGACCTGCTCACTGGCTACCTATGAAAGGATCGGGTTACCTTTGAATCTTAACCATTATGCACAAAGGCACGAGACTCACAGTATCAGTATCTCTGACTGATACTGTTAAACAGAGTCCGTTCTACCCGAACAAAGTCACCATGCAACCTAACTGTGAGTTCTATTAATCAAAAGGAGCCAACACAGGAGGTCGAAACTACCCCCACATAGCTTCCACCTATGGGATGCTCTATGGGATGCTCTCCCTAGTGAACTTAAAACAAAAACATCCCTTCTCAATTTTTGTAAAACCCCCATCAATAAATCCTGCTAGTTCTCCTAGCAAAATCTGTAACTATCCCTTTCTGCTGTCCAATTTACTACTATGCCATGTATTTGCTCAATTTCTAATTTATCTAATGTGAGCTGAACATGTAACTGTTCCACTGTAAGCGTAAGCAAAGCTGCTGCATGTAACCACTATGCCCTCCACTTTCTTTGTGACCTGCAAGTCTTTTTTGTAACGGCACCATAGGCCTAAGGGCTGCTGTGTGCTCCAGAACTTCTAAATAAAGGTTTTTCATGCATTTAAGCCTTTCCTCTCTACTAGGAATTGCTTATTCCTAGACAAAACTACAGTAGGCACCAATACTGTATCACTACAATGCCCTTTCTCTGGTCATTCATGGACAACCCCTCAATAAATGATACATTACACAGAATAATGCCTCTAGGCAATACTGACTATTCCCATAAGGAAGTCTTTCATAGGCCAGGAAAGAAGCACACTGGCTATCAGTAAATAAATGCATTCTTTTTTAAACTCATGGCCATCACACAAGGATGCCTTTTTTTCCACGTCCCTTCATACTTCTCAGAATGAATCGCTCTTATTAGTCCATCAACCCCTCCTGGTCAGTCAAATATATGTGCCTACCTTTAAAAATCCACAACTGGGGGGGGGGCATCTTTAGCCATCTGGCTCCTAAAAAAACTGGAATGCCCTCCCACCAGCACTAAAATTTTTAAAAAATCCTACAATGCTTTGCGCACGAAATGCTGGAATCCTCTTTGTTCCATTAAGCCTTGTCCTGATTCAACCATAATAAATAGCCAAGCTTGCTAAATACTGCTTACTAAACTTATTTAGTAATTTTTAATAATGCCATCCATGCATTATTTTTCCACTTTGTTCAATAGATCTATCCCTGTACTTGTGCAACATGAGCCTTCTGGAGTGCTATAATGCCCACCAATGTGTGCCTTTCAATTTTTCTGTTTCATTTTTTCTGTCTCCGCTCTATAGACAGTCTTGTTGTCTCCCACTGGGCCTAAAATCGTTCTTTCTTTGCTATATATCTTCTAGGCATCTTTAAAAATCGGATTCCTTTTTAACACTTCTAACCTCATCAGATCATGCTATGAGGCTGCCCTACTGCGAACTAGTGCATTCTTTTGTTTTCTCAAAAGTATTCCGTATTTTTACGTTGGCAACTTTTTATTCCCATTTGTCTTTATGCCATCTGTGTTTGCAAATTGCTAAGCCTACAAGTCAGCTTACTTACTCATTTTCCGTAGTAAAACCAGTTTGCATATAATGTACTTTATTTTCACCAAAATGCAACATATAAAAACCTCACTGCGCTGAGCACATTCTAGGCTGTGTTCACATAAGCGTTCCTTAAGCCTATTGCAGCCAGAACTCAGTCTGGGCATCCACCCACCTGACTGCAGATATCCAGCTGACTTCTTCAGCATCACACCTATTGCTTAGAGAACAGCTCCCATCCAATAAATACATCAGCTGTGCACATAACCGGAGCACTTATGCATCATGCCACCCCATCCCTCTCAACTGACTTGACCTACGGTCCTCAAGGGTGTTCAACCTATCAGTGCTTTAAAGTAATACCACTGATATGTAAGGCGCTATGTAAATGCCAAGTAACATGACAGAACATATTTTTACTCATTTGAAACCTAAACCTTTCCCTGCTATTTGTCTTTTTACCACACATTTCAAAATAATGTATCTAGTTTACCACCCTGCTAAAAATGACTACCATGAGTCATAATGAAACATAAATGCAGAATTTACCTAACCAAATCTGGCCTTTGCGCTGATCAGAAGTGGGCCTTGCAAACATGGGTTACATCAACTCTCTTCTCTTAAACAGTTGCGCTTGCTTGGTGCGCATAAGAAATTTCTTTTATCAAAAGAATGCTTTCAAACTTTTCAAATGTTTTGGCAAGTGTTTCAAAAATGCGCGACAATGCTCGGGAGAAATCCTTTGCATGCAATCTGTTTTTTAATACATGCTTCCTTGATTACTAAAGCCTGTCTTTTACTGCATTTGTTTGTACACAATAGAGTATGACCTTGCGAAACGCACAATCATTTTGCATTGCTTTCGATCATGGAGCAATCACTGTGTTCACTCTAGCGGGACCGCCTGACCTCGCTTCTGGGCGAAACACATTTTTTTTTTGCTATACTCTTTTGCCAGTCTGACTTCAAAAATTCCCCTTTTAAAATTCAACATACTGTGCGTGTACACATGGATCATTATGCATATTAAGTTAGTTGCAGTCTGCTTAAATATTCTCATTTGCGTGTTTTCAAGCAGCTTTTCTGACTTCATTTTTACATGATTGATTGATTGATATTTTATTTCTATCACGCTCGTACACAAGTGTTTAAGAGCGCGGCAAGGGAGGGGAACAGGGGAGAACAAAACAGCAATCTTACTAGGCCCAGTGACATTGAGAACACGCAAGTGCATGGGAGAGGGGGAGGGGAAAAGTGCATGGGAGGGGGGAGAGGTGGTAAGTGCGAAGCAGAGGAGAAACAGATAAATAACAATAAATAAATAATAAAGGCAACAAACAGTGGTAATGCAGCCAGCAATTTGCAAGTGCTAGGTTTAAGGCAGCAGACAGGGTAGGTCTGATATGTGCAGGAAGAAAAAAAGGGGGGCTGTATGGGTACAGATACAGACCCCAGTGCAAGGGGTGGCCCGGAGGCAGTGCGGGAGGGTGGCAGGATGAGCAGGTACCTGGGCCCAAAAGACAGAGGGTGGTCAGGTGCACGGTGCCAACAGAGAACAGATCAGCAGGGGAGAGGGAGAGCAAAGGCAGAAGAAAAGAGGAAGGTCTTGAGGTGCTTCCGGAACCGGAGATGGTTCACAAGTTTTAGAGTGGCAGGGAGGCTGTTCCAGAGGGAGGCCCCAGCTGAAGACAGAGATCTACCCCCAGCTCGTTTCTTAGAAAAACGACTGACCCTGAGTGAGTTGGAGGTAGAGGAGCGAAGAGCTCGAGAGGGGAGGTATTTGCAATGCAGAGGGTTTTGAATGTAATCCTTGCATCCATTGGGAGCCAGTGGAGAGATTTCAGAGCTGGTGAGATACGATCCCAGGGCTTGAGGCCAAGGACAAGTCTCGCAGTCCTGTTCTGGATTAGTTGCAGAGGGTGGGGAGTAGAGGCAGGTAGGTTTAGAAAGAGGCTGTTACAATAGTCCAAGCTAGAGAGAACCAGAGCTTGAGATACCATGAGCTTCTGGGGGCAGGAGAGGAAAGGCAGAGTACCTCTGAGGAGGTGCAGTCGGAAATGTGACTTTTTAGAGACCTCAGAGATGTTGGCGGAGAAGGAAAGGGTGGAGTCGAAGATGACCCCGAGGTTATTAGCCTCGCAGGTGGGGGTAGAATGAGGGCCAAGGGAGGCCGGCCAGAGAGTGAGGGGAAAGGATGAAAATGTGCGAATGCAGAGGATCTCCTTCTTGCTGGCATTCAAAGATCATTGGCGGCACACCATTCTTGAATGGCAGTTACGCAATCAGAGATGAGAGAGGGAGAGGAGGTGGCAGAGGGCAGCTTGAAAATGAGTTGAGTGTCGTCAGCGTAGCTCTGGAAATTTGAGCAGGTAATGGCAATGCAGTGGGCGAGAGTTGCCAGCTATTGGTTGAAAAGCTAGGGCGAGAGGTTAGACCCATGGGGAACACCACAGGTAGAGAGGAAGATAGATGAAAGGAAGGACCCAAGTTGGACCTGGGAGGGTCGATCTGAGAGGAAAGAGGTCAGCCAGGCCAGAGCCTGAGCAGTGATACTCAGGTTTTCACAGAGACGGTTGAGCAGGATGGTATGGTTGACCGTATCGAAGGCAGAAGAGAGATCGAGGAGGATGAGGACAGAGGGAATTGGTGAGCAGATCTTCACGAATGTTTAGGAGAGCAGTTTCCGTGCTTCTGGCAGCTCTGAAGCCAGACTGGTGGTCATGGAGGCAGCCAACAGAATTGGAATGAAGGTGAAGCTTAGAGATGGCCAACTTTTCCAGTAGTTTGCCAAGAAAGGAAGTAATGGAAATTGGACGATAGTTAGCTGGACAAGAAGGATCAGCTGTGGGTTTCTTGAGAAGAGGATGCACAAAGGACTGCTTCAGAGGGGAGGGGAAGAATCCAGGGACAAAAGGAGTGGTTGCAAAAATCAGCAAGGGCCGGAGCGAGGGTGTCAATGTGGTCCTTGATTGTTTTAGAGGAACAGGGATGAACCTGTTTTGATGAGGCTTTCATAGATCGGACTTGTCTAGCAACCTCGTCGGGGGTGAAAAGAGGAAAGGACGAGAAGGATGGAGGGAGGGTGGCTAAAGGAGGGTCAGCAAGCACAGATGAAGAGGAGGAGTGTGGGTGGAGAGGGTGACAGGATGTCCTGGGTTTTTTTTAATGGAGTGAGAGGCAAGGGCATTGCAAAGAGCCTTGGAGGCAGCAGGAAGGGTAGAGACTGCAGCAGGGTTGGCCAGCTCCTTGCAGATTTTAAAGAGTTCGGCCGAGTTGTTAGTATTATCATCGCACAAAGATGGCAGCTAAATAAAAAAAATACTATCTTTTGAACCACGGTACGCAAGCCCCAAACATGACATTCCAAAAAACACAGCTTTGTTTCACTTCGGCGAGACGCCCTTGTCATCGCCTTTCTGAATTGAAACAGAAATCAAACCTAGACTAGCATTCCACCATGCTATGCTTTTACTTTGAGAATCATTCACTCATTTCTTGCCTGATAACCAATTGTCTCGCGCATTTCACAGGCTCACAGTTCATTTCTTAAATCATAAATTACTGTAATTTCAACTCGAGTTTTCTATCGCACACAGTTGAAAAGGCACTCCTGCACAGTGTATTCCTTTCCCCCAGTGCTCTAAGGCACTGACATTTCCTTGACTTTGCCAGTACTGGGAAAGCACAAAATCTGCTGGATTTTTTTTTTTGTTTTTGGAATGGCTACAAGTGCAATTCCATTTATCTCAGAACCGTTTGACTTTTGTTAAAGTGAAATCACCACAAATGTGTGTGCCTTAAGTCATAGCATCTGATCATTTCCATTTTTGTTATGTTTTGGCGTTTTCAAAACTTGGCTGAAAGCCAGGTTTTAATTTAGCTTGAAAATACCATTTTATATTTTCCAATATTTTACAGTGCACACAGACAATATGACACATAAAACGAGCTCAAACAAACATGACATATAACAAAATCAGACAGACGCTGGCTACATGACTCTCCTGCCCCTATCACTTATTCCGACATGGAATGTAAGCCCATCCCTTTCAAAACGTCTAACCGTTTTGGTTTCCTATTGCGGCCTATTTTATTCAGTGCTTTTGAATACAGGCTTCTTCTTGCCGCTATATTAAAGCGTAGGCATCTGGGCGTATCCTTTAGCTCGGGTATCCTTCCCGGTATCTCTTTATCATCCAGTATCCTCCTGGTATCTCTCTATTCCTCGGGTACATATATATACATATATTATCTTTTACTCTAACATTGTTTTTGTTCATATCCCACCTCCCTCCATTTCCTTTTGCTGGGGTTCCCCATGAATGTTTTACAGTTGTTTCTGAAAAGCTGTTAAAACTTTAACTGAAATACTTCTCTGAAAGTGGTCTCCTAATGATTTCTAAAAATGGGCAAAAATGTGTACCCCAATAATGTCTGTTGGGGTACCCAGATATTTTGCATGGGGGTACCCCGATAATTTCTGGGGGGGAACCCCAACATTTTGCATGGGGTACCCCAGTATTTGCCTCCCCTATCCCCAGTTGGCAAGGCCCTCTGTCATGCTATCAGGCCTGCAAGACCCTTAGAGTTTTTGCTCATTTTTGGATTTCTTGGCTTTTTTCAATTTTCCCTGAAAAGTTGCCAAACATATATCCCCTTCTGCCATACTGTTCTCCCTCCCTGTCCCTTCTTTTCTATCGGCTACAGCAGCTGCAGACTGCCCTATCCCCATCTTATTTCCTATCCCCTTTACTCCACTCTTACCTTGGGCAAAACCTTAATCTTGGCTCACCTTAATCTTCTTAATCTTGAATGTCCAGTTTCTTTTGGGTTTGAAGAGATGTATTTAATCATCCTAGCCCTCTTGGACTGGCTCGCCATGTTTTTTCGAAGTCCTCCCCCTGCCCTTTTTCTTTCACCTCTGTTGGCACTGCTAGGCTCTCGATACTCAGAAAAAATACCATGACAACATACCAGGAAACAGTGTCAGGTTTATCGAGGACATCAGGTTTTATTCACGCAAGACTGACACAAACAACATCGTTGTCAAGCATACATACTCGGCTCCCTTGCTGAAGACGAAGCTCCTTTTATATGAATTCTGCGAGTGAAACACAGCCCCAACCTTTTTTTAATGTGCTCTGAGCAAAAGCTTTCTATTTAACATTAATTTCACACTTGGTGATTAGTCATTCTTTGCTTTAACCTTCAATTGAGATACATTTTGGCACCTGCCATTGGATTTCCCGGTCAGGCGACCCTTATTTGGTCATGCAGCTTTTTTTTTGGTTAAAAACTAACACGGCCTCATTAGCTGTCTGGTCCCGGGCTGCTTATCTGATTCCGCATGGCTCTGTGGCCTTGAAACTTTCCAGCTCAGGAGGCTGACTCATGCCACCACTGTCTGCATAGAGCTTCTTCATTTAATGCATTCTAGTTGCTTATTAAAGGCATTGTTTGAATTAAAGGTATTGGCCAGTTACACAAACATCATAGAACAGGCCATGTTGAAAAGACAGACCAATAGGCTCTGTTCAAAGACTGGCAGGGACCAGTCCTTGGGAAGCCTTCAGCGAGAAGCCAGCTTCGGGACCTTAGCCCAGGCTCTGGTGGCAGTTGCAAGGCCTCATGCCCAACTATAGTTTCATGCACACCTTGCGATCCCCTGGTTGGAGGATGTGGGGGATCTCAGAAGAAACCAGATAAGGGTTAAGTATTCCTACATACAAAAACAAAGAATCCCCTTTAAGTCATGGATGAGGCTTTTCCTCGGTACAAACTTTATGCTAAACATAATCTAGAGGATAAATACCAGGACCAAGACAATGACAAGGAAGCACTGTGGGCCATTTAAAAATCCCTGTCACTAAATGGGATTTGAAGAAAAGTCTTTGCTGGATGCCCAGCAGAATGAGAGTTGGCGATTACTTTTAGGATGCCAGATCTTTAGATGTAAACCCTTTCACTGAAATGTTGGCCCTCGTTTCACACAGTTTATTTAGTATGTCCCCTTTTTAAGTTGTATCCAGTCAGTGTGTATGAGTGTGGTAGCCACCCATGACCACTGTCATGGCACAGGCAAGTGTGGTGTTCTCTCACCAATGATCTCGATCCTCTAGCCTGTTCCAGGTCCTTCCCTGCAGCAAGTGTGTTCCTGTGTATGTTCTCTAACCAGGAATGTACTGTGATTGTTTCCATGACTAATTCAACCCACCCTTATTGCAATGCTCTGGCACCGACCCCAAGCACTACTCTTTTGCGCTTCAAAGCAGCTTAGTTGCAAAATTCAGTGTTCGGAAACTATAATTAAATAATTGAAGGAAATCTGCTTCACTTGCATTTTTGTATTTTGTCTGTTGTAGCTTTACAGTGAACATCAAAACGGCATGGAGCTGCTCAGGACATGTGTTGGTTAATAGTATTCAAACAGTACATAGGTGTAATGACAGGCCTCTTCACCGGAAATGGTGCTTTGTAAATAATACTTTTTTTCCGTCTTCGGTAAAACACAGTAGGTCTGTTTATCTCTTCTCTTTAGAAACTACTTCCATATTTGTTCAGTCTCTGAGGACATGTCACATTGCCAGAAAAATCATAAGGAAAAGCAAACGTGGACAAATGGGTGTTAGCTCCCTGAAGCCAGAGAAGGCATGTTCCCAGAGCTAGTGTTTTTCTCAAGGCTGGGCGAAGTCATTGTGACGTAAAGCCCTTTCGGCAGCTCTAACAGCAGTATATAAATCTGATTTGGGGGTGTTTTGATGGATATTCAGAATCTGCCCTGTTGGCTGATTCGGAGAGGCCATGTTATTCTGTTGAAAAGGTAAATACACTCTCTAGCCAAACTCTATCTTTTTAGTGTAACCGAGCAGCACGGCTGAGATAGTTGTAAAGGGTTCTGTTAAGCACACACAGAGCACTGTTAATACAAGTTTGGCAAAATGCAGTAATATGTAAAGAAATATTCTGATTTCTGCTGCTTTCCCTCCTATAGACCTCAATGGGGCACCCTAACTGTTGTTGTTATTTTCAATCGTTCCTGACTTTTGGAGCTAAGTGGAGCCTTTTTTCTCCACTTACTTTGCTAAGCTCACCTTTTTTGGGCCACTACTCAGTCCCCATGGTTATCAGTGCAAGAGAACTCTGTTCTCCATAGTAAAATTCCCCTGTTTGTTTTTATCTGCACACATCACCATCTGTGAAGGTGTGGTAGAGTGAACTATGTCTAACTTTGTTTTTGGTAAGTTTGTGGTTACTTGCATGTGTCTAAGATCAGTTTCTGACCGCGAATACATTTATAGTGTTCTCTTTTTATAGTCTTGTGCGCTTAATGCCAAGTACAGTATCATATTCTCTAAAATGGCCATGCTATGACATTTTCGCCTGTAGTTTGGCCATCTTGTAGTTTGACTACCTTCCTGCCCTGTAGTGGCCAGATTTTCCATATGTGGTAAGCCTTTTGCGAGAAAAGCCCCTGCTTTTGCTGGCCAAGTGGCGGTATTTGTGTGGCAGGATGTGGGAGCTGGTTATGTCTCGACCCAGCCCACACTTATTTTTTATTAATTCGATAATTTATAAAGTGCACTAAACCCGCAGGCATCGAGCCACTGTGTGCACAGGTTTCAACAACATAATAGGCAATATATATCGTTCATTATCAAGTGCCAGTTTCATTACGAACAAAATACCGCAAGCGGATAGAATAGCCAATCAACAAATAGTAGTTTAATTTTTTTAGATGCATTCATGCCAGAGTGTGCTTGTTGCTGGGCAGAGTCAGTGGTCCGAGTCTGTCCATGATTGGATATCCCCAGCCAAGTTTGAAGGATACAAATACTTTACATTGGTGAGCTGGGCGCAACTCGGTTGGATAAAGGATAAGATTGGGGGGGGGGTGGGCTCCTGCATCCATTCTTCACATGAAGTTTGAAGCAAGACCCCTAGGAAGGAGAGCAGCCTGCAGAAGATCTGGAAAATTGTTTTTGGGAAATACCATTAGCTCTTTCCGCACCTGCCTGGTAAAGCTGTCTCTGAAGACCATCAGAAGATCCAGCCGCTGAAAGCGCTCTGATCAATCCCAGGACCATCCTGTGGGTTAGCCAGATGTCATCCTAGGCTACTTTGCTGCAACTTGTCGCAGTCCTGAGTTGAGGCTTGAGACTCCACAGATCCTCTGCTAATTGAACAAAAGGCATTTCCCTGAATTTGCAGCTCTCCACCATGAAGAGGGGTCTTGCTTGACCAGTTTCTTTGTTTCCACACAAGGGGTGTCGTCAGCCTTTCTTTTAAAGTGGCCATCGGTGTTTGCTGCCTGGAAGTCCACTGAGGTTACCTGAGTGGTGGTTCAGTAGTTGGTGTGTCCTGAGTGTTCATCTGTCCATTGTCCAAAACCAGTCCAACCGAGCCTGGAACCATGAACTAGCCAGACCCAAAACTCCAATGCCTGAAGTGACCTGTGCACCAGAGGCCACTGGACTTACTCCAAAGGAAGAAAGGCACGAATCAAGAAGCCAACTGATTTCAGGAACTGTTTATGGTGGTCCCTGAGTGAATCACAGCACATGCGTTGAGTAAAAATTCCTGTTTTGCCTCATCAACTCCCATCCCCATAGGGTTGCATAGGCTTGAACAGTTATGTTCTGGCCTGGTATCCTCCCTTTGCTCTCCCCTAAGGTGGTTGAATTGGGGTAGGGTCTATTAAAGATTAGCTCTGGTTTTTACTCTACTTTGGAACATTTACACACCTCCTGTTGGCACAAGCCAACACTTGTTCAGCCTTCCTAAAGAGATTCCTAACCTCCTGAAAATACTTTTATTGGTACCCGTGACACTATGGCACTAGGCCAGTTTCTTTGTGGCTACAGAACTACCTTTTAAGGATATTACCTTTTTATATATAAGGTTGTGTGTGGGGTTTACTAATTCATTTATTTTCAACCTATTCCCAGAGCATTGATTACTTACCTGGCTCTATTTCTTTATTCACTTGCTTTTATAAAACTACAGTATATTAAAACAGTCTTTCCCTAGCTAGAAAAGCGGGCATAGTGCCCTTCAGCCGTATGTCCCAATGGAATTCTCTTTGGAAGGCTCAGTTTATTCATTTTAATTTTAATTTTTGTAACGCGCCACATGCCCGTAGGCATCAGGGTGCACATACAACATTGACAAGATGTACAGACCTAAAATCAGACGGAAGAGAGGTTGTGCCGAAGCTTAGACTGGTTATTCTGGGCTAAGGTTAAAGAGGTAGGTCTTTATGGCCTTTTTGAAAAGAAGGTAGTTCTGTATTTGGCATATAGCTGACGGAAGCGTGTTCCAGAGAGTAGGGGCCTGAGTTCTGAAAAAATTGGCCAATCCTACAGACAGTTTGTAAGTGTTTCAAAGTAATAGAACAATTGTAGAATAGCTATTAACAGCCCCCTCCCATCCCAACCTCATCAGGGGAAGTACAGGGGAGGATCCTTGACCAGAACTCCACTGATCAAAGTCAGGCAAGGGAGAGGTAGGGCAATGACTTTACACCTGTTAGACCCTATAGAGGTCGGTGGGGTGTATGATCATATATGTTTACTCACCCCCTGTCCTCTGATTCAGGGACATCTTTGGCAGCTCCAGAAATCGCTAGACCCCTGTGCTCTGTGTCTTGGATCCATTGAAGGAGGTCAAGCGGTCTTGGTGGCTGAGGTCACTTTTTGTGTCAGGATTTTAGGTCTGGTTAGTCAGTAGTCTGGGCATTGGCAAGACGGCCCCTGGGACTGATCCTCTGGACGACCATGGCATGATGAAGAAAGGACGCCCACATTGTGGACTACCACAGAGCTTTCCCCAGGAAAGGCCTTACCACATGTGGCAAATCAAGCCCTGACAGGGCAGGAAGAAGGCTAAAAGACTAGATTTATTTATTGGTACGTTATGTGGAGCTTTTATAATAGTGTTTCAAAGCGCCACAGGGCAAAGGGAAGGGAGCAAGGGAACAAATAAACAGTGGAAAAGACAATGAATACATAATAAAACAAACAGCGGTCCTACTAGGCCTTGTCACATTTGGAGCATGCAAGTGCAGAGAAAGAGAAGAGGATGTAGGGGGTGGGGATGTAAGTGCTAAAAGGGTCCCTGGAGTGGAGAGTTGGAGGGGGAGAAAGTGGCAGAGGTGCCTGTTGGAGATGCAACAGGTAAGTACATGGGCGGAGACATCGCAAGCCAGAGAGGGAGGTCTAACGCCCATCAGTTAATGCAGGCTGAGACAATCCACCCAACTGGTAGGTGTGGGCCCAGAGGGGATTGCAGGGGGAGTGGATGCTGGTGGCAATTGGGCAGGTGGCCGGGACCCTTGACGGACCAGGCCGCCAATTTCAGCGGCTGTGGGGATGGTTAGCATGGGAGTGAGAGAGGGAAGGAGGAGAAGAGAAAGGTCTTGAGTTGTTTACAGAACTTGAGGTGGTCCTGTTCAAGACTGGCAGAGAGAGGGAGACTGTCCCAGGGGAGGGAGCCAGCCGAGGAGAGGAATCTGCCCCCAGCTCTCTGCTTGGAGAAACGTTTGACCAGCAGAGAGTTGGAGCAAGTAGATTGAAGGGCTCTGAAGAGAGAGTATTTAGTGAGAGAATTGCAGGTAGCGTGGTCCCGTGCCCCGGCAGCCTTATGGGTGAAGCAAAAGGTCTTGAATTGGATCCTTGCACTGGCCGGTAGCCAGTGGAGAGATTTTGGGGTTGGAGAGATATGGTCCCTGGTCTTGAGGCCAAGGATAGGTCTTTCAGCCCTGTTCTGGATTAGTTGAAGAGGGCAGGGGGAAGAAAGAGTTGGGTTGAGAAAGAGGCTCTTGCAATAGTCCAGCCTAGAGATGACCAGAGCTCTAGAGACATTGAGCTTCTGGGGGAAGATGAGGAAAGGGATTGCCTCTAAGGAGGTGAAGTTTAAAGTAGGCCTTCTTGGCAAGGTCCAAGAATTGAGGAATGAAGGAGAGAGAGAGGGGTTGAAGACGACGCCAAGGTTTCTGGCTTCAGTGGAAGGAGAAAAGCCCGTAGAGGGTGGCCAGAGTGCAGTAGGGAAACTGGGAACAGCTGGCATTGACAGATATCATTGAATGTACACCAGAACTGGGTAGTAAACGGGCAGTGCACGATGATTGAGGAGAGAGAAGAGATGGTAGAGGGGAGCTTGAACAAGTCGCCGTAGCACTGGAAATGAGGAGAGAAGGGCGAGATCAGGTGAGCAAGTGGTGCAAGGTAGATATTGAAAAGCAAGGGCGAGAGAATAGAGCCCTGGGAACACTGCATGTTGAGAGATTGGTGGTGAAGGAGCCCAGAAGCACCTCGAAGGGGGCGGTCAGTGAGGAAGGAAGTCAACCAATCTAGTGCCCGGTCTGAGATACCAAAGTTATCCTGGAGCCAATTTGAGGATAGAGTGCTTGACCGTGTCAAAGGCGGAAGAGGGGTCAAGGAGAATGAGACCAGCGGGAGAGTTAGAGTCCAGATTTGCGAGCATCTCTTCACAGGTGTTCAGGAGAGAGGTTTCTGTGCCCCTGGATGCTTGGAATCCAGATCGATGGTCATGTAAACAACCAACGAGCTCAGTGTGTTGGGTCAGTTGGGGGAACACCAACTGCTCCAGGATTTTCCCAAGGAAGGGTGTTGTAGAGATAGGGTGATAGTTGGCCGGACACAAGGGGTCGGCAGATGACTTTTTTAGGAAGGGGTACACAAAGGAGTGCTCGAGAGAGGAAGGGAAAGAGCCAAAGGTTATAGAGTGGTTGCAGAAGTCAGCAATTGCTGGTGCGAGGGAGATGTCCTTAAAAGGTCTGGAAGAACGGGGAGACACCTGTTTGCAAGAGACCTTCATGGAGTGGGTGACTCTAGAGACCTCGCCTGTAGTGATTGGTGAGAAAGGAGAGAGTAGGTGGGAGAGGAAACCAAGGGAGGCCGGGTAACCGGGAGAGGAGTAGAGGAAAGGGAAGAAGAGGGAGCAGTCGGAATATCCTGGGTGTTAGAAGAGAAATTGGTGGCCAGTGCAGTACGTAGGGGCTGAGAAGGAAGAGGGAAAGTGGAGACTGCAGATGGATTGGCCAGTTACTTGCAGATTGTGAAGATTTCAGTCGTGTTCATGGCTACAGAGATATGGGCCTGTAGGTGGGCCCGCTTCGTGGAGCGCACAGAGACGGTCTGGCCTTTAGAGCAGGCGACATGCCAGTTTGTCAGAGGATGAACCTGAGGTCTGCCACTACCATTCAGCTGCTCTGCACTTCCATTTCAGAGCTGCTAGATTGGAGTCGAATCAATTGTTGTGCTTGGAGGTAGGTTTCAGGTGAATCCTCATGACGTGGGCAAGAATGTCAGGAGTGTTAGTAATCGCAAGGTGAAGCTTCGCAAGGACAGGGTCCATAGGAAAGTCAATGGGGTGGGGAGGAGTGTGGGTGAAGGTGGAGGCAAGCACAGCAACTGACACTTGTTTCATCAGTCAGATTGCCGCAAAGGAGGCTGGCAGTCCTGGGGGGGTTGGAGGGATCTCTTGGCCTGCTGACCGAATCCCCAAGTGAGAAGTGAAGTGGGAGTGGTTAGACTAGTAGAGGGGTAGTGAGAGGGTTAGGGAGGGGAAAATCAGCAGGGATGAAGGCATCAAGAGTGTGTCTGGCACGGTGAATAGGGCAGTAAGGGAGAATTGTGAGCGAAAGAGGTAGCGATCGCGTAAGAGTGTGGAGGCAGGGACAGTGGAGTCAAGGTGGATGTTGAAGACAAGTTTTAGAGGAAGAAGTCAGAAGAGAAGAGGTAATGTTGGCCCATTCTGGGAGGAAGAAAGGGACAGGGCCAGGGGGCCAGATAGTGGCAAGGGTGAGAGATTAGCAGAGACACCAAGCTTGTAGATCAGGCTTTCAAAGGAGTAATAGGGCTGAGTGATTATGATGGAGGCAGGTACCTACTCGGGGAAGATCAGGGCTACTCCACCACATTGTTGGTTGGGCTGATACTTGGAGAGGATCTTTTAACAGTCAGGGAGGAGGGAGTCATGAGCAGTCATAGAGCTGGCATTGAAGTACGTCTCAGTGAGAGCGAGGCCATCGAGATCAAAGTCTTCAAGAAGGAGGCAGAAATCAGAAGTGTTTGACAGCAGATCGAGTGTTCGGACCACCTTTTGAAGGAGTTATGAGGAAGGCTATGGGGGGGGTGGTACACCTATCAGAGGTGGTGAAGGAGGGGCAGGGAGAGGAGTAGGAATTTGGTGAGGGCGAGCAGGCGCCAGTTAAAGAGAAGGATTGGGTTGAGGACCCTGGGCCATGAGCGTGCCATTGTGATGGATGTTAATGATACACTTAGAGAATGAGAAGTGCACCAAGAGTACTTCCCATATAGTGCCACTATTAATGGGCGAGGAGGAAAAAGGGGAGATGGTAGAGGTTAGATGGGAGGTTCATAGGTCTGGAGAGGGGACAGAGAAGAGATCATCAGTGAAAGTCTCTCTGGAAGTAGTACTAACATAGGTGTCGGCAATAGGTAGGGCAGGATTAGAGGCCAAGAGATATTTTTAAACTTTTTTTCTTCCAGTTTTCGTGAGCAAGCGGGATAGGTGATGGAGTAACAGTTAGAATCCATGGTAGAGATGGAGTTGTGCTGAGGCTTGGAAGGGATCTTGTAACAGGTCCTCTGTTTAGTCTACCAGTCTTTCTATCGCCAAGGGGCAGACTATTTATCTTCCCATCGAGCTCTTTGCTCGGCTAGAACCTGTTTGATCTCTATTCCCGTGAGTCCGTCTATCAAGAATTGGCGCGTGTGCTTGCCCCGGTGGCGGCTGCTAGGTTCTGTAATACACTCCCTTATGCCTTGAGGCAATTCGAACCATCTGCAGTTCAGGCGCTGTCTGAAAACGCTCCATTTTTAAAGTATAGTGTGTTGTGTAGCTGTGCCTGATATTTAGCGCCAAGATGCCTCCCGGCCTATGAGCGCTCTAAAATCTGTCAATAATGGGGGCGTGGCCAGCTGAGGGCGCCATCGGATGCCTCCTCGGTGAGCTCCGTGCTTCCTTCCCTTCCCGAGACCTCTAAACCCCCTTAAAATATGTACCCGACCCTTTAAAACACCCTGGCGGGCGTCGGGATCCTTGGTGAGCAGAAGCTGCGATTTGGGCGAACATTGAAGCCCGCACTACGGAACAAAATTAAGTTTTAAATTTGGAAGCCCGAAAACAAGATGGCGGACGGGACTGGGTGTCTTTCCTGCGATGCCTGTGACTCCGCTGCAGGCTGTGAATGAGAAAATTCGTGCGGAACGAATCCAGCCGGGCAGGTCCCCAGAGGCGTCCGAACACTGGCCTTTAAGTCGCTTGGATCGGGGGCATGCAACTTTGATACTGGTCCGAGGACTGCTGGCGCAGCGGTGCGCTCACCACCCCGCCTCTATGCTCCTGCGGAGCAGTTTCGTGCCGCCGGACCCAGAGAAGATCTCCCAGTCGGGGAGAGGATGCAGTACTCTGGATGAATTGAGAGGCCGCTCTCCTGAGACTGTGAAGCAGAGAGAGGCGAACGGGCGCTGGCAAGAAAGGTAACGACCAAAGCAGCTGAGCGCTATATGGAGACCCGATTCGCTTGCAGCAATGATTGCCCAAGATGGCGGCTCCCGAAGTCCTCGCCTGGTAAGGAGGACTGCGGGATTCCAGGAGTACAGCACGGCACGACTGCACAGTGGAATCCAGAGTGCCGGTGATCACCTCTTGGAACGTCGGACGACCCAACAACTCGGCGTCTGCGAAGGCAAGTTGGACGACTTGTGGACTCCTTTCCTCCCACAACCTCTCCCCCCCCGGCCCGCCGCAGCGACGAGAGACCACACACCTTGGAGCTTGGCAGGGCTAGATCGAAGCAGCAGCTCCACGTTGAGCGACAGAGACTGGAGGTGAGCAGACCAACTGAGGGTGGAATTGGCTACGGTGTGGGGCGCCCACGCTGAAAGCGGTGCCGTCCCGTCCCCCCCCCCCCCCTACCCGGGGGTCCCTGACAACATCCCGGGCTATGCAAGCGCGTGGCGATTCCCGTTAGAGGCCACTGGAGAGCTCTGAATAACCAATTTGAAAATACTTTTTGTGGTCCCTGTGTCACGCCACCATACCCTGATACGAAAGCTTGGTCTGACCCCAGGGGGAGAGGGGAACACATGAGGAGACGCGAACAGCACCAAATACAGCATAGGAGCGGGCAAAATGGCACGGCATGGGAGGGGGCAAAATGGCTGGCTGTAGGGGAGTCGAGGTCCGTAATAAGCAGAATCTGATGCTGCGAACGGTGTGGGGAACCACAGGACGTACAACACAGTCCGAATATATGAACAGCTGCATCACAATAAAAGTGGGCATTAGTCTGCAATTTGAATTCTTGAGCTAGCTGGGGTCTGGACTGTATGCAGATTTATACGAACAGCAATAATTGCCATACCTGAGTGGATCTGGTTAAATCTACACCCACATCGTGAATGCTGTATGGGACATAGAAGTACACCAGGGCCTTCATAACTCTCAAGGAAGCAAGAAGTTGATTGTCCCCTGAAGGCTCATCATTCGCGACTTCCCGGGCCACAGCTTAAGTGGCAACAAAATACTGCACGTAGCCCAGAATGACCAAACAAATGACAAAAGGTAAAAGTCAAGGCTCTGGTGATATCAAAGCCATGCTGCAGACAGCGTACACCCAGAAACATAATCAACTGCTAGCAATGCCCCAAGTGCACAATCCCCCTCCGGAGGGGGCAAAAGACTCTGAAGATCCACCTATCCGGAAATCGGACCTACTAGAGGTGCTGTTGAACTCAAAAAAGATATAAAAGAAAGCGCAACCAGCCTAGCTAAGTCCATCGCAGACCCCAATAAAGGAGTCCTGGCCGTGGAAAAGAGAGTTGACGAAATAGAAACGGTGATAACTGAACAGGGTCATGATCACGATGTTTTGGCAAGCAGAGTCATGGAATTAGAACAGCAGATGGAGCAAGTGCAGAGCAAGCAAGAAGACGCCGAAAATAGATCCAGGCGAAACAACATACGAATTCGTGGAATTCCGAAATCGATACCGGACTCTGATCTACAGCAATACGTGATTGACCTGTTCCGTCACATCTTGGACACAAAAGAAAATAAAGCAATAGTGCTCGATCGGACACACAGAGTATACTCCACATTTCAACTTAATAGGAACCTGACTCCTGATGTTCTAACCTGGATACATCTGTACACACTGAAGGAGAACATTATGCGGGCAGCCCGTAAAAAAGAACCCATCAGGTTCCGCTCAGTCCCGATTCAGCTGTTTCAGGATCTGGCCCAAGCGGCGCTTGCCAAGAGAAAGAAACTGAGGGTAGTCACTGACTAGTTGAGAACTAAGGGCGTGCGATACCGATGGGGGCACCCAACTTGCCTCCGGTTTGAATTGAAGGGCAAGCAGCATTCTATTTCTAAAGAGGAAGCAATGGCGGACCTCATGCAAGAGGACGAAGGAGGCAATTTCACCGACAACGAGGAGTCCCCATCCCGGAGCGGAGAATCAGAAGGCAGACATGGCATAGGCCAAAGGAATCAGACACTCCCGTCCGCGGGGACGTAACAAAGAACAGAAACCTTCTGAGCCTACCTGAACAACGGCTGAACATTCGCGATGTGGGACCATCCACTTAAAATCTGAGATACGGGAGTCCCTAAAGAGAAGGATGGGCTCTGCAATTGAAAGTGCCTATGCATTGACTTTATTGCCCGAAGTAAGCTCACTTTACGCAAAAAGGAATGAATACAATGAGATAGAGAAGAAAAGGAGGGAGAGGGGGAGGGAACCGGAACCCAAATTTCCCGGGTGAGTAGAACCCGGTGATTTAGTGTGAACATACTATGTTGAGACAGTTATTTGAAAATGTTAGTTTAAAAGTTGGGGGGGAGAATGGGTATTCATACTTTCTATTCTTTGGTGAAGAAGTGAATGACATACATGCTATATCTACAACAGTGTTCAGTTGGATCATAAAGAAAGGGTCTAAGGGCTAATGCATGATAATGGTTGAATTAACACTTGTGTCGCAGAATCTTCAGGAGCTCAACTCCCCAATTAAGCGGAAGTCCATGCTGACCAGGTTGGTTGATATGCACCCCTCGGTGGTATGGCTGCAGGAGACACATCTGCTTCCTGAAGATGAGCTGAGGCTGAGACACAGAGCCTTCCCTATACAATATCTACCCTCTAGTGGAACTAAAAAGCGGGGAGTGGGCATTTTAATAGCAAAAAATGTAAAATTTTAGAAAAGATTTGCTAAAAAAGACCCAGATGGGCATTTCCTGATGTTGGGGGGGGAAACTGATGGGCCAGCTGGTGACTGTGATCTCGATCTATGCCCCCAATATAAAACAAAACCACTTTATACTTGACTTGTTCCCCAAAATAGCACAATGGGGAATAGGACAAATTTTGATCGGAGGTGACTTTAATGGGGTGATGGATGCAACAATGGATAAGACTCTACCGGGTACCCCAAATGATCACACATTTAGACAAGCCCTGGCGAAATTTCTGAGAGAACTGCACCTTTTAGAATCCTGGCGTTTCTTTAACCCACAGAAGAGGGCATATACCCACTACTCGGCAATACACAGGGGTTACTCCCGCATCGATATGATACTCCTCTCCGAAACAGTTGTCCCACAAGTCACAGGCTTAGAAATTGGGGTGCGTTGCCTCTCGGACCATGCCCCGGTACTCCTGAATGTAGAATTGACTTGCTCACAACAACGGTCTCGCAAACCCTGGCGACTGAATGAGGTAATATTGAAGGACTAACTGGTCCGGACCAGTATTGAACAAACCCTGCAGAACTATTTCTGGGAAAATAAGACCCCGGGGATGGATTGGTCAACCATTTCGGATGCCAGCAAGGCGGTAGTAAGGGGGGGGGGAATTCATTGCGCAAACCTCGAATTACATTAAAAGTCGGGAGAGGGTAAGGCACAACATGGAAGCCAAGATACATGAGGCAGAGGTGGTCTACAAGGACAAAGGTTCACAGAAGGCTTGGCGGGATTTGAAAAAAGCCAGAGCGACCTTAGAAACTCACCTAGCAGATGACGCAGCACGCCTTTTGGTACAAACTAAACAATTTTATTACATACACTGGGGCAAAGCGAATTGGTTTCTTGCTGCTAAATTGAGACACCAGACCCTTAGGAATCGAATAACTCAACTTCGTAATGGCCACGGGGAGTTAGTGAGGGGAGAAGGAGATATAGAGGAAGTCCTGATCTCATATTACACCAATAACTTAAAGCAGGAAAACTTAGAGGAGGAGCAGATTGCATTCCTAGACCATATAGACTTACCACAGATTGGTGAGATGGATAGGCAGCAATTGGAAGGCCCCATAACGGTGGAAGAGGTGGGGGACGCTATAAGGACACTGAAAGGGCATAAAACACCAGGCCCAGATGGCCTTAGCAGTGCATATTATAAAACCTTTAGAACCACGCTGATAGGCCCCCTTACCGTACTATTTAATTTTATTAGAGATAAGGGGTATACATCTGGAGATATGAGACCAGCAACCACAGTATTATTGTTGAAACCAGACAGGGACCCATTGGACTGTGCTAGCTACCGTCCGATCTCTTTACTAAATGGAGACGCAAAGATATAATCCATGAAATTGGCCCGGAGACTGGCAATGATATTACCTGAAATAATTCACTCAGATCAAGCTGGGTTTGTGAGGGGGCGGCATACATACGATAATATCCGCAGGGCCATAGATGTAATCGACTGGGGGCGGAGGACAGGCCAGAGATTTTCAGTGGCAGCTCTGGACGCCTCCAGAGCTTTGATAGTCTACACTGGGGCTTCCTACGCCTGACCCTTGAAAAGTTCGGGTGTGGCCCACTCGTTATCCGCATGGTAATGGCCAATTTCACGGACCCATCCACTAGGCTATTGGTTAATGGAAAACTCACAGGGAGCATCCCCATCCAGAGAGGCACGAGACAAGCATGCCCATTATCGCCCCTGGTCTTTGCTATGCCTATGGAACCGTTTGCATGCCAAGTTCGTAGCCATCAAGATATCCAAGGGGTTGAAGTGGGCAATATAGGTCCGTGGAAGGTGGCACTTTACACGGATGACATTCTCTTATTCTTAAAAGATACCGTGAATTCTCTACCAGCAGCCATACACCTACTGAAAAAAATTGCCAATGTCTCTGGGTTCCACATTAACTATCCCAAATCTAAAGCTCTTAACATTACAGAGAGGCCGGAGCAAATCCCGATTTGGGAAAACCTATACCCCCTGAAGTGGGAACACAAGGCAGTTAAATATCTTGGAATTCAACTGACCCCCAAATGATAGGTTATACAGAGCTAATATCCCAGACCTTCTGAAAACATTGGCTAAAGAATTAAAACGTTGGCAATTACAGGAACTGTCCTGGTTGGCACGCATTACAGCAGTTATGACTTTACTTCCTAAATTCTTATATGTAGTCGGCGCTCTTCCAATACGAATCCCAAACCCAGCCATCCAAACACTACAGAAAGAGGTGATGAATTTCATCTGGGGGGGAGGGGGTCAGAGTTCCCAAGAAAGTATTATTTAGGCTGCAGGTCCTGGGGGGATTGGGGGTTCCGGACCTCCGTAGGTACTTGTGGGCAGCATAGATAGCTCATATGCTCCAATGGTCTATGGTGGAGGCACCGAACCAGTGGGTTATACTTGAACATTTGGCAACTAAGATAGCCCTGGGAGGTATCGGCTTCCTCGCCACACGACATAGGGAAAAAGGGGGCCAACTGTTGGAATCCACCAGAACTACCCTGTGGTACTGGGACAGGGTCCTGAGAAACAAGAAGATTAAAGGCGGGGGAGGGCCTCTTACGCCAGTAGCTTACAACCCAGAATTTACCCCTGGAACACATGCTAACTTCTGGGCTAACTGGGGTGGCAGGGAAGGCAGCATGTTCCTAAGAGATCTCTATGCAAATGGGATACCCCTGACATTTGAAGAATACAAAACCAGATTCAATATTCCGGAACAGGAACGATTCCTCTATGTTCAACTCAGACACTGGGTCTCAAATGTGAGGGTGAAGGGACAGCTAGGAACCCTACAGGAGTGGAGTTAACCATACAGGAAGGCCACCCAGATAAGGGAATAACTAGATTATATCGCCTGGTGGGAGAGGGGGACCCAGAAGAGAATCTCACTTATATGCGGAAATGGGAGGCTGATCTGAGAAGATCAATTGACTGGGACACATGGGGCCGAATTTGGCATAGAGCCGCGAAGAGTTCTAAATGCACCTTGATTAAGGAAGCAGCATATAAACTGTCTTCAGTGGTACATGACGCCCACACGCATGCATGCCATTAATCCAGAATACCCGCCTGAATGTTGGAGGAGTTGTGGACAACCTGGGGACCTTATACATATGTGGTGGTCCTGCCCATTAACGGAAACCTACTGGAAAGAGATCCTAAGTCACATTAAAGACATAAACGGCGTAGAGCTCCCTCTTGACCCGCTAGTGGTGCTCTTGGGAGAAGCAGTGGAGGGTTGCTATGCAAACTAAGGGCCGACGGCCACCTTAATTACGCATATGTTAAGTGCAGCCAGAATTACAATCGCCCAGGCATGGAAATCTAAAGATGGGCAAGTGGTGGCCATGTGGTGGATGCGGCTATGGGGGGTGATGGCCATGGAGAAGGTGACTGCTTTGGCCCACGGTTCTTATTCCAAATATCCGAACATTTGGCTACCATTGCATGAATTCACAGATGACAGAGAGCAGATGTACTTCAAGCCCAGATTGCTCCGTGCAATACCTGTTATCTGATTGAATCGAATACTGAACTTAAAAGGATCCATCTGACTGAAATAATAACAGATCAAATCACTTCTTCACCTTAAGTTGGGGAGATAACTTTGGGGTTGAGGTGTTGGGGGGTGGGGAGGAGGGGAAGTTCAACATTTATATTATTCCTTTATTCCTTTCCTCTATATTGTTATCATAAATGAGCACTGGCATTGAAACGTGCTGAAACCCCAAGTAGGGGTAACGAGGAAGCGACATGTAAGAAGTATTACACATATGCTATTGATCGGTTTTTTTAATGTATGCATGTCTATGTGCTCCAAAATTTAAATAAAGTTGGTAAAAAAAAATCTGTTAATAATAATAATAATAATAATAATAATAATAGAATGTGCCTTTGAGGTGCAGGAAAGGGAAAGGTTGGAGAGCCTGCACAACGCACGGGTAAACTCACCAGGTGGCATAACAGCTGAGGGAGGCAGGAGGATGCACAGTTGTAAGCACACCTAAATTTGAATTTGCACGGAAGCACTTAAATGCAACACAAAATGGAAGATTCACATGTCTAGGCATGATGGTCCCAAATTATAAAGAAGGCTTCCGGTTTTATGGTATTTATTTTTTGGCCATTTCTATCTGTATTTATCCATATTTATTTTGTTATTTTTTCTGTATTTATCCACTTTTCTTTTTTGTCATATAAAAAAGATAATTCGCAACCAGTATTTATTTGGCAGGTAATGTAATAAAAAAAATGCATCTGTTAGGCAATCCCTCTTTTTTAAAAATGTTTTTATTTTTTTTGCCAAGAACAGGAGTCAGTAATAACAATGTGTTTGATATAAAATTGTGTTAATATATGCATGTCGCCTACTAACAGTCTCACTGTAAACTGTATAAGTGGTTGTGAAAATCAAATAGGACTAGTTTTCGGTTTGTCTAAAATAAAATAAACACTACACTTGTATGATATCTACATACTTTCTTTTCTGAAGCGCATACATGGGGATGAACGTTCCCAAACTCATTTACAGTAACACATGCTTGAGTGTTACCCATCCCTGCATCAAGCAGCATCAGATAAACATCAAAAAAAGCAAAAATAAGATCTCAAATTCAAACAAGCACGGCTATAGGGTTTGTCAACCAACCTTCCCCTTTTCTTTAAAATACATTTATTAAAGCGCACACGCAGCTATATTGGAAAGAAATGCTAGCTCAATTTTTTCCATAACAAACGGTTGCTCGTGTGACTGCTGCCTTACGATATATGCTGTCAGCAATTTGAAGAACTTCAATGCTATTTTTATACAACTTTTACACTCTCAATGCTGCCAATCTGCAATGCGATTGGCTTGCGATGTAGGAGTGGCATCATAGAGAACCAGACAGTAGTAATGAAGGACATCTCATCTGATCTCCTGAGTGACATCACGACGGCCATTAATGTCTGTTGACAGACAGGTTGTATTCCACGTTAACTTAAGGTGGCAACTGTGATCCCAACCCCCCCCACTCCTAAAAGAGCCATCGCTGAACCCCACACTACTTTCCAACTTTCACCCCATCTCACTCTTACCTTTTTTTTTATGAAGCTCTTAAAGGCTTTTATTTCTCCACTCTTGTCATCCTTTATGGAGACTACTGATCTTTTCGACCCTGCTCCGTCAGGTTTTAGGCCTTGCCTAGGGACTGAGAGTGTTTTGGTGTCGGTTCAGGATAAGGCTAGGCTGGTGATTCGATCCATCAGCGTCTTTTGATACCGTGGACCTTCCTACCCTGCTGGCCCGCCTAGCACAGGTGGGAATTTCTGGTCAGGTTCTTGACTGGTGTACGTCCTTTCTGGCTGACCGAACTCAGATACTGTCACTTCCTCCGTTCCTTTCGGGATCTTGCTCAGTGGGGTGTGGGGGTGCCGCAGGGCTCCACCTTGTCTCCTATCCTTTTTAATATTTACATCTGGCCATTGGTGTGTCTCATACGCTCCTTCGGCATCGGGTGCTATTCTGAAGCCGATGACACTCTGATCCTGATTTGGTTACATCTTGAGCAGGCTGAGATGTCATCGTGCCTGTCTGCCGTAAGAGATTGGATGAACCACATTTGACTTAAACTCGATGGAGACGAGACAGAGGTGCTGGTGGTGGGCTCTCCCCCTGATCCTTCTCTTTGGGTGTCCTCCTTCTGGCCATCTTCCTTGGGTCCTCTTCCTGCTCCGGTTGTGAAAGTGATGAACTTAGGAGTGGTGATCTCTGCTACTCTTTCCATGGATGCTCAAGTTTCGGCAGTTTGTCAGGCCGGCCACTTCGTCTTAAGACACTGAGAAAAGGTGATTCCGTTTTTACCCCAGAATCTCCGGCCGCCGGTGGTAGCTGCCATGATTTTGAGCCACTTGGACTGTTGTAATTCGCTATATCTGGCCCAACCTAGGGGCATTGTCCAGCGGCTGCAGCGCCTACAAAACGTGGCCGCGCATGCAACAACGGGATCCCCTTATGGGGCCCACATTTCTCCAGTTTTGCGCTATTTGCATTAGTTGCCTCTTGATCAACGCATTAGGTTTAAGGCACTATGCTTCGTTCATTGTGCGTTGCACAACCTAGGGGCGGAATATCTCCGGGCCATATTCACCCACTATTTTCCTAATGGGACATTGCCTTCTGCTGGTTTGTTGTGTGTTCCGTCCTTTCGTCGCTCTCGTATTGGAGGCTAGGCTTTTTTTTTGCGGTGGCCGCGGCCCAATTATGGAACAACCTCCCATTGGCATTGAAAAACTTGTCAAATCATCTGCCTTTCATAAGGGCCTTGAAGACTTATCTGTTCTGAAGTTTTTTTCAGTAAGATGGGTTTGCCATCCATTGCTTCTCTCTCTAGCGCCATTATACATTTTGGGTGACTGCGCTCTATACGTTTTCGTAACATAACAAAGACCTCCATTTTTATGAATAAACTAGCCTTAGCACACGGCTTTGCCCGGGATGTCCACTCTCAGATTTATTTTCATATCCACCGAAAACATGAACAAATATTATTTGCCCCAAAGGTAAAACGCGATACAAGATCATTATTTTTTTTTTAAATGTGTTTTTTTACAACAAACGAACCATAACCATCACAACTGACATTTTAGGTACAAGCTTCCTAGCGTACATTTGCGTGTTATTTATTACTGTCTTCCCCCCATCCCACCTTTAACTCGAGCTTCCACCTCAATTCCTTGGATTTCTCTACTATTGGGGTTAATCCCCTTCTTCATTCTCGGATGTGTCATTTTCACTAGAATTGACATGGGAGGGTGTCGACAATGTGGCCATCATTTGTCTCCATGCTAATAGAGGTCCCACTTCATCATCCTCCCCTCTGCCGGCTGCCTCGTACCATGCTACAGTCTCGGCATCTACCCATTTTAGGAGATCATTCCACCATACCTCTAGTTTGGGTCCATGAGCTACTTTCCAGCCAGTGGCTATTCTCCTTTTGGCCAGAATGTAGGCCAGGTCCTTGAGTTTGCAAACATGTTTCAATTTACGTGGTCTGGTAAATCCCCCCCGGCCCCCATCATGCATGCCCATACGGATTCCACATCTAGCTTAATTCACTTTTCAGATAGTTGTAGCTTGATTTCCTCCCAGAATTTTCCCACCTCCGGGCACGCCCAGAACATATGGATCATCCAGGCATCCACCTCCCTGCATTTGGGGCATTTTTGTACGTCTGTACTCCCAAATCTGGCGATCGTTTGGGGGGGTTATGTATGCCCTGTGGGTGACACATAGCTGAATCTGCTGCAGCCTCGCATTCCTAGACACCTTTTTATGATATCTCTGGGCTCTTTGCCACTGCCCGTCTTGCATAGATTCTCCTGCTTCCTCCTCCCAGTCCCGTCTCAATTGGAGCAGCTACTTACCCACTCTAGACATCACCAGTTCATATATCTAGGATATTTCGTGCCCTCCCTCCGAGATATCGTACATCATTTCTGTGGCGGTGTCACATTGTCCTGCTAGTGCTATTTCGGACCACGTTTCCTTCACCCGTTCGATTATTCTAGTGTATGTGATATATTGCCCCGTGTGTACCCCAGTTTCATCCACTATCATTTGGAAGTCCAGTGCCTTTCACTCTCTCCATATATCTTCCAGCGTCGCTATGCCTACCAGCTCCCAGTGTTTGCGGATCCCTTTCCTCAGTTGCTCATCCGCTCCACATAGCGCCACAAGTGGCGCCTGCGGGGAGCATGGGGGTCGGGTTTCTAACAGCTCGGCACTTTTTGCACCATGTCTTCCAGCCCAGATCCAGCAATCTTGATCGCCCAAGCAGCTCTGATTTGGGTAGCCATATCAGTTCTTTTAAGAAATAAGAGTCGGATTCACCTCTCAGCAATCTAGATTCTGCTGTCTCGTCTACCGATAGCCACCTGGCAACATATTGTAGCTGCCCTGCCAAGTGGTATATCTCAAAGTTCGGCAGGTTTATGCCCCCTCTGTCATACGTATTCTGTAATTTCCATAGGGCTACTGTTTCTGGAGTTGTGCCGCAGAAAACCTCTACATAAACGCTGGAGTTTAATAAAAAAAGCTCTTGGGCACCATGTATGGGGTATTGGCGAAGAAGTGTAGTAGCCTAGGCAGAACCACCATCTTGAGCAAGGCCGCCCTTTCCACCATGGCTATGGGGGAGCTTTGCCCAGAAGCCCATGCTATTCTTCATACCTTTCCACTGCCCTCTCCCTGTTATATTTATGCTAGTCTGTGACCGTGTGGTATATATTAATCCCCAGGTATCTGAATGTTCTGGTCTGCCAGGCTATCTGCAAAATTGGTAAATTCTCTTGTGGGACTCCTCTATTCCTCCCCAGGGGGAACATGCATGATATTTTGGGGGTCACCGCTATGCCCGAAAGAGTCACGTAGCGCTCCATCACCTCCAAGATGTATTGTACGTTTTTCTCTGAGTACCGCATGTATAGCAGCATATCATCCGCATACAATGTTATCAAGTGCGGCCCCCTTAGTGTAGACCCCTATTTCCTTGTATTGCTGCCTCAAATAGATCGCTAGTGGTTCTAGTGCGAGGATGTACAGCATCGGGGACCATGGACAGCCCTGTCTCGTGCCTCTAATAAGTTGCCATTTATCTGAAATGATCGCTTCCGTTTTGACCCTGGCCGTTGGGGAGCTATACACCATTTTTTACCCACCGCAGGTACCCAGGTCCCATCCCATATTCTTTCAAGGCCGCCATCATCCAAGGCCACCTTACGGAGTCAAAGGCTTTCACTGCATCCAACGAGACTATTGCTATTTCAGTTGGGTCATCCTCCGCCTGTTCAATGATATGGTCGAGCCTCCTGTGGTTATCGGATATGCTTCTACCTGGGACATATCCGGTTTGATCGGGGTGTATACGTTTGTTTATTACCCCCTTCAGTCTGTTAACCAGCACGGCTGTGAGAATTTTACTGTCTTGGTTCAGCATGGATAGGGGTCTGTATGACCCGCATTCTGTGCTTGGCTTGTCAGGCCTGAGAAGCAGAATAATTACAACCTCCCTCAGAGATTCCGTCAGTCTTCCTTTCTCAAAGGCCTCGTTTAGCATTGCCAATTGCGGGAGGAGCACTTCTTGTCTATGTTTTATAGAATTCACTAGGGAGCCCGTCTGTCCCCGGGGCTTTGCTCATGGGCAAATGCATTACCACTGTCTCTAATTCTTCTATCGTGATTGGGGCATCTAGGTTCTCCCTGTCTTCCTCCATTCAATTTAGGTAGTCATATCTTCTAGCGTCTCTTGAGTCTCCTGCTCTGCAGTCTCCCTTGCGTCTTCATAGAGACGTTTGTAGAATCTAAGGAATCCCTTGTTCACACTCTCCTGGGTGTTCCAGACCTGGCCCGCTTCTCCCGTTATCTCCCTAATTGCTGTTCTTGGTGTCTCATTCTTGTATAGCGATGCGAGCAGCCTCCCCAGTTTGTCTCCCCCTGCATGTTGCTTTTCGATGTATTTTTTGTAATTCAGCTTGCATAGCCTCTCCCAGAGTCCACCACAAGCCTCCTGTAATTGACTCACCTGTTCAGCTTCTTCCTGCGAGGTGCCCTCTCTTTTCATAATTACTTCTAGTTCTCTTTTCCACCTCCCGCAACTCTCGTTCTGTTCCCCCTTGGAGCCCTCTAGATTTAGATGTGGCCGCCCCTCTCACTACCACCTTAAAGGCCTCCCATAGGGTTCCCTCTGACTCTATGCGCCTGTGTTATTTTTGAAGTACCCAATTATCTCCTCCCTTAGATGCTCACGGAATGCAGTGTCCTTCAATGCCTCGTCTCTAAGAATCCAAGTTGGGATCCTGGCTCTAGGGGTCTGATGTTGCCACGTCAGGACCAAAGGGGAGTGGTCCGATAATATTCCCGCCTTATATTCTGAACCCGTCATTTCCCCGACAAGTTCCGCAGTGGCGAACATGTAGTCCAATCTCGTGTACAGGTTGTGTGGGGCGGCAAAGTGTGAGTAATGCCTATCGTTCGGCTGTTGCTGCCTCCATATGTCCTCCAGACCAAAGTCTCTCAGCAGGGCTTGTAGCGTTTTTGCTGCGGGGGTGGGCTTGTCTAGTTTTGCGTCTGACCTGTCCATTTTGGGGTTGAAGTCCCCGCCCCACACAACCGCACTTCCTATGTAGGGACTGATTTTGCTATAAAGTGTCTTAAAATAGGCCACAGTGTCTTGGTTAGGAGCGTATGTGTTTATGATGCACAGTTCTCTGTTCTCTAACAGCCCCCGGGTCACTACCATCCTCCCATCCGGCTCTACCGTGGCCTGTAGCATCGGGAAGGGCACATGTGGCGCCACCCAAATGATTACCCCTCTGGCATATGCTGAGTACGTTGCTCCTATGGTGGTCCCTTTCCATTTTTTCTTTACCACCTCTAGTTTCTGTTTGGTGAGGTGGTTTCTTGCAGTAAGGCTATATCCACTTTTTGCCCTCTCAGGTACATCATTACCTTATTCCTTTTCAGGTAGCTGTTGAGTCCTCTGACATTCCAAGTTATAATTCTAAGGTCTCCCATTATCATCTATATCCGTCCCTCCTCCCTCCCTCCTTGTCCTTCAATCCGAGTGTACTTGGCGTGGATCATGTGCGGAGGCGCATGGGTGTAAGATCGTTCCCCAACAACTACCGCTACAACCCTAACCCTTTGCACTGCAAACCCCCCCCCAACCCTCCCAACTCCACTACAAACTCCCCACCACCCTCCCTCCCCAACCTGAACTGTTGCCCTCCCCCAACTCCCCACCCACCCTCCACCCATCCCGTCCCCCACTGCCCCAACTCCCCAAACCCTTGCTCAGCTCCATCCCTGGATCTCAGGCTACCCCTCATCCAGTCCCTTTCTGTGGCTTAGCCGTTACTCCGGACCCAGAAGGGGGATACTACACTATTAATATCCTAACTAATCTACCTTCTGGGGGTAAAGGTGCGTCTCTTCCGTTCCTGCATTAAACTACAGTTTGTGTTATGTTCCCATGTATCAACATTATATACTTTCTATAACCCAGGCCAACTATTGTCTGTATATATTATAGTTTTAGAGTTTATAGTCTAGTCCCAAGGTCCATATCTATGCCATACTTATCTTCATGGGATCATTATCCTACGGCCCTGCAAAGGTTTCGATTCACTTCTCCGTCTGTCTCTCTCCACCTGGGCTCCCGACCCTGTTGGGCAATTCCTTGCATCTAGCCATGCTGTCACTTCCTCCAGTGAGTCGAAGAAAAAGGCTTTGCTCTTGTGAAGCACTTTCATCCTCGCCGGATACAGCAGCATGTATCTGTAGTCCGCCTCCCGCAGCCTCCTTTTGACCGCCACATAGTTAATTTGCTGTCTCTGCACTAGGAGGGTGTAGTCCGGGTACGCCGCAATGGTTGCTGAGGCTCTGCTTATCGTCCCCCCTTTGTGGAAATGCTCCAAGTCTTTCTTTCTGTCTCTATAGTTCAGTATCCTGGCGATGATTAGCCGCGGGGGGGGGCTCCCGGTGGCGGTTTCCTAGCCAGTGCTCTGTGCGCTCGTTCCACTGCAAACCCCTGGCTGAGTACTCTGCCGGTTATCTCTTGTAGGAACATGTTCTCGACGTAATTTGTCGGGTCCAATCCTTCCTCGCCTTCCGGAAGTCCCACTATGCTACGTTGTTTCCACGTGCGTGCCCTTCTGCTTCTTCAGCTCTGCTTTCACCTCTTTTTCTAGGTTCCCTGTGCGCTCGGCTAGCGCTCGGACATCTTGTCGTAGTAGATTAACATCTACACTTACTGCGTCGATTTTGAATTCCAGTGAGGTCTTTAATTCCAGGATAGCAGCACCCATCTTGCTCTCCCAAGATAATTTCAGTTCCGCTATAGCATCTAGTATCCGTTTGTCATTACAGGCTGTGGTCTCATCCTGTTGTGTATGCTGTCCTTTAGGTCTAGCCCCTTCCACTGCTGTTGGAGATATAGCGAACTCCTCAACGGTTGATTTTTTCCCCTTGACTTTGGGCACCTTAGATGCCATCTTCGCACATGTAACGGCAGCCGTGCCTGGTGCTGCTCTACGATAAATCTCTGTTCTCGGGTTGAAGGCCGTTGGTTCTATTCTCTAGGGCTTCTCCTTGCTGTCACTCTACATCCGTGGACAATGCTATTGTGGCGTTGAGCGAGGCCGCTGTGCCTCAACTGCTGTGTTCGTGGTGTTGGAGGGGTATCCCACCTTGCCAGCCCATCTTCGCCAGGAGTCTTACTGACCCCCCGTTGTCATATTCATCTTGCGGCTGGCGCTATACCTGCACTTCCATTGTGTGGCCACTCTCTTATGGCTGCTGTGGCACTTTAGTCCGATTTCTCTCTGGGCTCCCACCTGACGAGGGCGTGTAGCCGCGTCTCCTCGCTCTGCTAGCATGGTCTCTGGCCTGCCTCACATCCGGATGCTTGCTGGTTCAGCACCGCTTGTTTGCATAGTCTCTCACATGCTGCTTTATGTCAGCACTCTTGTTGTGCACTGACTCGCCTCCGCCTCACAACCATGCCACGTGCGACCCGCCTGCTAATATTCGTTTTTTGTCCTTTTGGGGCCGCTCGGATGCCTCTGAAGTCTCACTGGCTCAGGCCTATAACGTCAGTGCCGTGCCCGCTATTCCATATTCATAGTGTCTGCCAGCTGTCAACAGGTGTATATATTACCTGTAGTCCCACTCGCCCCTTGCTACAGCGAAGTTTCCTTAAAGCCCCAAACTCGGGCTTGGTGCGGGTTTCCCATCCCCCCACTGTCTTCCCGTAACCTTCTCCGGGGCCCTCTCCGTTTGCCTTGACCACATTGCTCTTTTTATTCTTGCGTAGCCGGCGCTATCTACCCCTCATCAGCACCGCTCCCTTTACTATAGCACGGTGCCCAGAACGCTCCAAATCCGCCTTCCTGGGGCATGTTATCTCTTCATGAGTTGCGGTCTGCTGTGCACACTTAGAACAATGTCCATACGCCGGCCTCCTGCATGAGGCTTGCCGGTGTTGTGCGCAGTGGTGCTCTCCCCACCTCGGCGCTTTGATTCACATGGCCCTTAGTTCGCCTCTTCTCTGTGGGCTATCTACCCTGCTCCTCCGTGTAATGCTGTTGACCGGATTGCGGGTTGCTTAATGTGTCCCCCCCCTTGCAGGGGCTCGCGGTATGTCTCTCTATCTTGACTTAGTTACACCTCTCCTGCCATCTCGGGTGCATTTACCGTGACTCAAGGGTCCGCTTCCCGCACGGCCGCTCTGAGCTTCCCGTGCACTATGTATTCACTGCAGACATACGCTGTTGTTTCAGCATGTGTCCAGTGACACAATGTATCTTCTGCTTCTTGTTGTTGTCAGCTACGGCTGACGGCCGCTTTCTCGTTCAGCTCCTCTTCTAAGGCTCTAGCTGCGACTGGCTTCCAGTCTCTCCCCTGGGCTCTGGTACTGATTCCCATCGGAAACGGGGCTCCGTATCATTTCACACAAGCTGCGTAATTGGTGCTTTCCTTTGTTCTTGGTTAGGCGCCATTTTGTTGCGATCGCCCGCAGGAGCGTCCAAACTTATTTGTTTCCGCGTACTGTTCTGCATATATCTATATGGCCTGACCTGCTTCACCGCTGTGTGGTTGGTATATTCATGTTGCTGTAGCTTCAGTTCCGCTACCTGTATCTAACTTCAAACGCCTGTTTGGCCGTCGGATCGCTGTTGGATCAGCAGGAGCACCGGATTGAACATCCTAGTACGTGGCCATGTAGCCACGCCCCCCCAAAAAATGCAATACAAGTTAATTTCACTAATTAAACTCCACAATTTCATATATCTCCGATTTTAATTCTCACATGAATATCACATTTGTATGCTTACTCTGATTATTTGCAGTGTTGTGAGCAGTGGTAGCCATTGACGCTGCTAAAAACGCTGTAAATTGGAGTAGGCATACAAATATGATATTCATGTGAGAATTTAATTTGGAGGTAAATTAAAATTTGGTGTTCAATTAGTTAAATTAACATGTATCGAGATTATTGTAAAAGAAATGAATGAAAAGAAAGACACTTGCTTCTAAAACAAATTAGAAAAAAACAAACGCAAGACAAGTTCATTGTAACGCTTACCTGGACTCCTCGGGAGCGTAATGCCTTCTCAGCCTGTGGACCTGTTACTTGGGCACTTTTAGGATTCCTTTTCTGTATAAACAAATACAACATTAGAACTGCTAGAATAGCTGATTTCTGAAAAGTTCATGTATAACTGTGCTTTTGGTAATCCCTCCCTTCTCACCTGTGTTTATTTTAATTTTTTGTGGAGCTCTCATCCCGTTATTCTACAGGGGCGTGTTGGAATGAAGAAACTTTAACTTGGAAGGCTGATTTGTTCAATAGACTCTTGCCTTTACAATGTCTTTGCTTTTCCAGAATTTGTCTTGAGTAAGTATCTGGAGAAAATACTATAGTCTTTTAGATTTGGAATAGTCCCTTACGTTGGAGAGAGCTCTTTGTAATATTTTCCCTTTTTCTTGCAGGTTCTCGGAATTCGGGGAGTCTAATGGCTGAGGGATGACTGCTACGTTACTCGGGATGAAGAAACGTTCAACTAGCGTAAGTTTGTCTATGCAGAGTAACTGCAGCCTTTTGGGGAAGAGCGCGGCAATAACTGAGCAGTGAAAACTTGAAGAAACTTAAGGTACATAAACTTATTTAAACTTCTTCTTTCTTATTTTCTATTAAGTTTGTTAATTAAATATCTTATTTGTCTGCAGGTTTTCGGAAAGTTGAGGCAAAATACCTTTGGAAGAAGCAGTGGCTGTTGAGGAAACATCTGAATAAAGGTACTGCGACAGTGAATGATGAATGCTACTTGAAGATGCTGTGGCTACGAACGAACACAGCTGACTGAAAAACTACTTCGAAGATAACTGGTTCGGTAAGTCTTTTCAGTAACTATGGAATTCTGTTGGTTTTTCTGTGAAAACTAATGTCTCTGATTTTTCCCTTGCCAGGTTTTGTGAGGAGAGCCGCTGGTAGCATTACCAGCTGTCGGTGGAGAAGACGCAAAGTGAGGACTCTGGCGGATGCAGGGCTTAAGTAGCTCCTCTGCAATAAGGATGGAGCGTGCTGTAAGTTATCAATGGAGCTCGCGGCGGCCATGTTTAGTGTATGAGACCGCTGTTAGCACTATGAGAGACTATGGGAGCATATGGTACAAATGCCATGTTTGCCAGGCTTGTACCCACTTTTGACCTGCTGACTGATGTGATATACCTTGCTTCTCCTGCATGCCTGAATGGGAACTGTGCTCACACACTGGGATCCTGACATTCAGCACGGACAGCATGATGATGAGCACTTTCTACAAATGACCTGTGGATGGCGCGCGGAACGCCACAAAACGTAATGCTGAAAAATCAATTATCTTGGGAACTGGATGACCTATCGAGCGAGAAATAGTTGCATTAATTTAGCAATGAAATGAAGAATATTCCATGCAAAATTCACTGTTCTTAAGGAGTTACAACCCCAAGATCAATC
The DNA here is from genome assembly GCF_040938575.1 of Ambystoma mexicanum. Classification (NCBI taxonomy): domain Eukaryota; kingdom Metazoa; phylum Chordata; class Amphibia; order Caudata; family Ambystomatidae; genus Ambystoma; species Ambystoma mexicanum. The sequence continues at coordinate 1,189,251,436 of NC_090927.1, forward strand.
TCACATACAAACCCACAAACAAACCCGACTTTGTTTTAGATAAATATATATAGATACAGATACAAAGCAGATTGATTTCCGTCTGCGTTTGTGTAAAAATCAGTAAAAAACGGAAAGCTGGAAGCCTTAATTATAATACACACGTATGCTCGTACCACATTATAACCTATATGACATTGTGTAACTCAATAACAGGAAAACACTAATCGCAAAATCCAAATTCAAACCTTACAGTACAGTTCTGTATTTGCAAATAAGTCTTGATTCTGATTGTTGAAAATATCGTTTTGTCTCCCCCTCTTGAGTTGGTCACGAAAATTCTAAGTCCAACAAATTTGGTAGCACTTTGAGAGTCCATTTGATGTTTCTCATGCCAATGAACAGCCAAAGGTATTCTTGGGTCTTGACTCCCCATGGAACTGTGATGTTCCCTTATCCGTATGCGTAATTCTCGTATGGTGCTTCCTATGCAAATGAGATCAACCGCACAAAGTATTGCATATACAATGTTTTTCTGACAACAATTTATGAAATCTCTGACAACAAATGGCTCCTTGATAAGTAAATGAAGACTTTGGTAGCCATATTGGCACATGTTACAGGTCCCACATTTGTAAAGCCCAAATACATTAGAATGAAGCCACTTTAGCTTCTGCTTTTCTAATGGTTTCATATAGGATGGATTTATATTGTTTTAATGGTTGTGGCTCTGGTATACACAAAGGTTGGTACCTCCTTAATATACTTGCATACGTCTGTATCAAGTAATAAGACTCCAATGTTTCCTAAGAAGTTTGAACAGAGGACTCTGGTGGAGTATTGGGTAATAATTCTGCCCTGATGTAAATTTGTATCTGTTCTCAATTTTGGCTTAAGGAGGTCTTTGCTTGCCATTCTCAAACCTTTTTGCTTAGTCTGAGCTAGATTGCCCTCGCCATGCCCCCATTCCTAAAATCTTAGTCAATAACTTGCATTCAGTTCTAATTGCATCACTGGTGTTACAATTCTTAAGAGCACGTACATACTCGCCCATGGGAATATTCTTAATTGCACTTATGCGATGGCACCTGGAGGCTAGCAATACTGAATTAACTTCTGTGTTTTTATTTTTAATTGTAGAATTATTCTTACTATGTTTGACAAAAAGATGTATAGCTCAAAAATTAATTTCTGTAGCATGGGTCGTGCACATAAAACTAATACTGTTGATATTTAGATAATTTACAAAATCCTGAAGCAAATTCTCACTTCCTTGCCAAATAAGAAAAGCATTGTTGATAAATCGTACCATGTGTTAATGTTAGGAATAAACTCATTGTTGGAATAAACATGTACTCCCTCCCCTCCCACCCGCAAAACCATGAACATATTAGCCAAAGAAGGCGCATACATTTTCCCCATTGTTAGTCCCTAGATCTGCCTGAACATCTCTCCATTGAAGACATTGGCTAAGATTAACTGTAATTTCTCCTTGATCATAATTACATGTGCTGTATAGGATGCAGGTCTTTTTTTCATACATAAAATCAATAGTCTTAAGGGCCAAATCATGGGCGTTTGAAGTGTACAATGCCTTAACATCCAGAGTCACAAAGCGTAGCTTGCTATCCCAGAGGTAATTATCCAGTAAGTGTAGTTGATGCATATTGTCTCGCAAATATATTGTAGGATAATGAAGTCAATGTATTTAGATTATTTTTCTGTTGTCCAACTCATCCCAATGACAATATTTAAGGATTCTACTAGGGCGTCACACACCAGATCAGGATTCTTACCACTGGCCTAGGCTGCAGCGCACAATTAAAACACTTTTACTTTATTTGCTAAGAATTTTAATTGAGATGGCAGCCAACCCGTCTCACACCCCCTTTTACAAATACCCCGGGCCACAATGGACCTTGAACCAGGCCGGTGGGTGGTGATACAATATTTGTTTTGAAAATTCAACTGAAATCACACAACTTTAATATTGGGCAGCAATCACCAATGGGGTCATAACACTGTAAAATGATAGAATATACTTAGTTTTGACCTTCTGATATAACATGCTCAAAGCACAATTGAATGGGAGCAATATTACTTTTCGGATAGATAGCACCCCAGTTAAGATTTCCCCTTGCAACGCTCCCTCAAACCCGGATTAACTGAATTTTTTGCGGATAAAAAGGAGTAGCAAGGAGTCGGGTATACTAGGCAGCAAACAATTAAAATCCGACATTCTCCCACGAAATGGGAGGATTTAAAAACCTTCGCAATTGCACAAAATAGCACTCGGAATTATTAAATATTTCTTTTGCATGTGCGGTTGAATAAATAAGGAATCACTGAGTATGACTGGTTCAGAGAAGTCAGAACACTGGTAAACTACAAGGCACTGTACTAGCAACATGCATACGGTTCAGAAAATCAAGTTTGGAAGGAACACACAGTGCAGCAAATCACACGTGGAGAAATTACATTTGCAAATTTTCACGGGTTTAAATGTCAAAACTGCTTTAAAAACGGGTGGAACAGCCAAAATCGGAAATGCAGTTTTTATGCTGAGGGACAAATGCACATCACAGGGATAATATGAAAGTGCACAGGGACCTCTAAAGGAATGACAGTATGAGATTCTCAACGTTGAAGGAAATTCGGTTTTTGAAATAAAAGCAGTTGACAGGGAAAATCGGTTTTGGAAAGAAAATGACAAGTTTTACTAACACTGTATTTTTGTAACTAGATTATCAATAAGAGAAACGCTACCCATGGGAAAGGTCAAGCTGCAGTCTTGGCTCCTCTCACGCCGCACATCCCCTTATGGGGTATTAATTAGTTAATTCCAAATATTACTAAGGATTTATGCAATGGACTATAAAGATGTAGAAGAATAGCGCTAGCACTCGGAGATCACTACAGATTTTCCTAAAACAAGGTACAGAGAGTATTCTGACAGTTTCTTAGGATTTTTGCTGGGGCCGTTATAAAATCTCAATGGGATTGGACCTAAGACAAGTTAACACAGCAAGGGATGCAGTTTGTGGTTTCTGGGGGAAGGGAAATACAACAAGCACTTGAATGGGGTAGCTTGGGCAGTGGTCCGAGTTTCTGTACAGCGGGGTAAGGTCTGGTCACTGTACACTGCGGCGGGCCCTCCTAGAAGGGAACAGCTGGGCCTGGTCTGGTCACTGGACAGTGAGGTGGATCAGCTGGGCAAGCAGGTAGCAGGGGAAGCAGTTAGCGCTGGATAATCACAATGAGGATTCAGCCACCTTTTCCCTTTCTCCCTGAATTCGTTGGATTGTGGTGGTGTTTAGTTCTGTAGGGTGGTTCGGCCTGGATAGGAGGGCGTGGGTCAGCTATCCCTTTCTTAGCAGTGGAATCTGGAATCTTGCATCTTGCAGGGTGAGTCTGAAGTGTCTGGATTTCAGGATGTTGAAGCTGGAAATGAGGAGTCAGTCAGTCAGTCAGTCAGTTAGCCCTTTGTCTCTCTCTGAGACCACCTTATATAAGGCGGATGACATCACAAGATTATACTATGGGGGCAGGCTTTGGCTGGACATGCCTCCGATTGGTCAGGGGTGGCTGTCACCGCCTTCCTGTCAGCTGGTTGGACTTCAGGCACATGACATCAGTCTTATGGTGTAGTGCATATGGCCCTGCCACAGTTAATTTTGCCAAAAATCAGTTATGACATAAATCGCAAATTTATACAGTTGTGGCGCTTTTGCAAATCACATGGGAAAATGACATATTTCACACAGAGCATGGAATTCCAACTACCAAGTTTGCACAGTGTCATTTAGCCCTAATAATCTTTCACAATTTCAGTGGGAACCGTCTTCCCCTAAATATCTACATATAGGTTCACTGAAGCAGATCAATGTGGGTCATATTTACATCCAACTTTCATAACCGGGTCCTTTGTACTTTTACCAGAAATGTCATTTTTCTGGCATTTACATTCACAACCTGTCAGAAAGGTCTACAATATCTTGTTTTAAGAGCGTAAAATGTACATTCGTACTGTCAAAATTTCACATTAAGTTTTCAGGTTACAGAAATAAGTTTTAAGAAGAAATTTCTTTAGAACCAACTGGGCTGGCTTTACCCCCAAAAAGGGGCAGTCTTCCAGCCCTCCAAGCCAAATGTCTTTCTCTGGCCCACTGGCACAAAGGTGGTCATGACGATTTCTGTGAATTTCATCAGTTCGAGTTGCAAGGAGGTGTCACCCGGACTTGGCACCTTTGTGTCCTGGAAATCCTTTGTCCCCGGCTGGAGCAGTGCCACACCGTCTGACGAGGGTGTTGCATCCTCCCCTTGGTCCATTCATAGTTAGAGGGGGAGATTCCTGTCCCAGGAAAGGCAGGACCCTTTGAAGCCAGGGCCTGTCAAATATGTTTCTTGCTGGCCTCACAGCAAATGTATATATGTATTTCCTGAACCAGAAAGCAAGTCTGCTGGAATTAAATATCCTATATATGTTTCAGAACAAACCCCCATCACATTTCTATGCAAGGACAGGATCTTAATTCAATATTTTCACTTTCAAACCGACATTGTCTTGTTTGTTAAAAGCACAATTATACACGTGGTTAATTTTCCTTGAATGTCGCTTTACAAAATGCGGTTTTCTCTCCCATCTGTGTTTTGAGCATTTCCATGGCCCTAGTCATTTCTACCACACAGGAGTCTGTCTACGGCAAGGGTACAATGAAACTGACATAAGCACAGAGAGAGAGGGCTTCTTGTGAAGGGCTTGTCAGTGATATTTTGTTGCAAAAGTAAAGCGTTTTGCGTATGGCTTGTATTGCAGGTCTTTGCTATTTCACTGATCTTGCCTGACAAAGCCCGTCATTCAATGAGGAATGCCCCTTTTTGCTGGAGCCCAACCTGAATGTGGATAAACATAGCAGGGTCTTACTGGAAACACATTGTGTACAGTTGAAAGGATGGACTGGGCATCAGTGTGCAGTCCTCTTTAAATGCAGAACGCTTTCTTTTTCCATGGGAAATTCTGAGCTGGCAGCATAGCAGCGCTGCCTTTGACTTCTTTTCTCTAGTGCCAATGAAGAAATTACTGGCAGCAATTCTCAAGGTGTTCTGTGTTTCATCTTGCCCCATGTGTGGCTGGTAAAACAGCACAGCCATTATTTTTGTAGCTGCATAACGCAGTTTTGATGCCAGGGAAGAGTGCTCAACCGAGCCAACGCAGCCATTCTGCTGGTGACTGCTGAGACGTAGTTTGGGGAGGTAAGGGATTCTGCTTGTCTGGTAGATGTATCCCACACAATTGGTTGTCCCTCTGGGATAGATTCAAAATCCCTATGTACATTTGGCAAGAAATCTGTTGTGAGAAGTTAGGGATGTTCCACTGTCAAATAAGTTATTTGATAATCAGTGAGTAAACAATCCATGACCATTTGGAGATTAATTCTTTTGCCGCCTCACTAATGTTTTTACTGGAATTGACCTCTAGTCGTTCATAATCCGGTGTAACCGAATGTGTCTTTGCCATTGTAATCCCGTCTATCAAGTAGTACAATGTTGCCGCCCTTATCGCTTTGTTTAATGACGATCACAGCGTCCTTTACTCAATGTAGTAAGGCCACTTCTTTCAGCTAACATCACATTTTTTCTACTCGTAGGTAATTTAGTCTTATCCCGTATTCTGTGAATGTCCAAGGTTACTGCCCGTTGAAAGTTATCAAACACATTCTCCGGCCCAAACATTAGCATGAATCTAGACTTTTCTCTCAGTTCAACATCAGTAAAGTGTTGGGGCCTAACCCCAAAGTCCCATCTCTATTTCGTGAACGAGGTGCCTGATATTGGAAGGAAAGTACTAATTGAGTGTTTTGTATGTCCTTGATTGTTAGTTCGCTGTCTGGAAGACTGTGAACTAATTCCAATTCCTTTGGGATCTTGTGATGGAAATTCTTTTTTTATTTCAATTTCCTTGTGAATTTGAATAGCTCAATTTGTGCATCATTCCAATTGATATTGGCTGATGGAGCAAAGGACAAACCTTTATTAAGTACTATCGGAGCGTATGCTTAAAAAAAAAAAGTCTTTTGCGCAAACCAATTATGCTGAAAAGGGCATCTCTCCTACGTATGTAGTTAAGGGCTGCAACTGTGTGCTGGATGTCATGGCAAAGAGTGCCCAGAGAAGACATTGTCTTCGCAAAAAGAGTTGGGATTCAGCGGATGAAGAGGGTTGGGGGAGGGCTGTTGCTGTGGATGTCCCAGTGATCAACCTACTTGGAAGTAGTCACTGTTCAGAAGGATCTTTTAGGGCTGTTTGACGAATTTGCTGGCTCCAGTCAATCTGATAATTCTGCTCAAATGCCATCAGTTGTGAGGGAGGCATTACAATCCCTGCTGAAAAGCCTGAATATCATTACTGAAGCTATTGCACAGTCCTGCTCTGAAAATAAGGAATCTAGTAGAGCTGTAAATTGGCAATATATTAAGGATAAGATCTATGACCTGAATCAGTACAAAAACTCATCTGGAATTTTGCAATTGGGTGGATTCTTTTGATGAGATCACTTCACACGCGCCCACGGATAGGGCGGATAAATAATGTCCATGTGACTTGAGTGAGCTACATTCCAATAGGTTGGATACAGCATGCCAAACTAACATGACTAACATACCAGTGTGGCAACCATTGCAAATTTGATTAACGTATCTCAGTTTGACATGTGCCCTGATGCTGGCTCTGCTGTGCTTGGGGGCAGCGGGAGGGATTCTGGTACCCTCACAGAAAACTAGAATGCTGAGTAAACCCTCACCCAGACTGGCTCTGTCTTCTCATGGTAGGTATGTTCGTATCAAGAAGTTGAGGTTGCCTGTGATAACTGATATCTCTCTAAGAGAGCTTACCATGGATCGTAGGAACATTATCACCAATGTAGATAAGCCAGAGAGGGTGGAAACCAGAGGGCCGCTCATAAATAAGGTCTTGTCTTGATCCAAAAGTGTGTCAAACCTGTTAGAGGACGGGACTCAAGACTTTTGCGAAGGATGCATATTAACCCCTTTTGGCACTGCACTTGTGTGATCACACTAAAGTAAAATCCAACCTCTGGGCTATGTGAGGAGGAGGTTCCTCCTCACGGCCTGGGGCTTCACCTTCCTTCAGTTTCACGTGAGCGTGCGTAACACACGCTGATGTGAACCTGAAAGTGAATTTCACTGCGGCAGCCATTTTTGGCTGTCGCAGGGAAACAGAAGGTGAGTGTCCACCTTCCTCTCCCTCGATCTCCGGCAATATTAAGCCGTTCAGATCGAGGGAGGTGTCGTTGGAAAGGGGAGACTCTTCAAGCATTGCTGGGCGCGGATCACCAGGGATCTGTTTTTGAAGTGTGGGCCACTTAATAAGCAGCCCTCTCCCTCTCCCCCCAATATATGGGGCAGCACGTTTTGCCTACCCTGTGTGCAGATGGGCACGCTAATCTGCACAGAAAAGGAGCACAAAAATGTTTTTTTTAAATGAAATTGTTTTGGGTGGGGGGGGGCACTAAACCACCAGTGATAACATGGAATGAAAAGGGGGTTGCCCTCTCCCCCCTACACCAAATGGATGGAGGCCTCTCATGTAGCCCTCCCTGGGGGCAGATTGCAACTGCAATCTGGCATTCTGCACTTCGGAAGGGGCAAATGTGTTTTTACTGGGGGATGAGGGTCGGTAGACCACCAGGGATGACTTGAAAGGGGGTGGGGGCCATGAACGGAGAGTAGTAGTTATGATTTGTTTTTGCTGGGGTGACCATAGGTAACAAATCTTTTTTGTTTCGTTTACAGCTTTTTCTATGCAAGCAGCGGCAATGTTTTGAGTACTGTTTTATTATTCTTTGGTTAGGGCCCCTTGTCAGTGGGGTGGGTGGGTGGGACTGTGGCTGGATTGTTGGTGGTGTGGGGGCAGGTGTGGGCCACCTGGGGAGGTATTTTGGTGGGCTAGGACACAATTGCAGGGTCAGGCCACAAATTGCCCCCCCAATCCAGCATAACATTGGTGTTTCCCTGGGAGAGGCTGTCTCCCATGTGGGTTGAATGTCTGCAAGCCCATGCTCCACCTCTGGGTGTGCTGCATTACAGTTTTCACCACCGGGAGAAATGGGGATCCCGCCGGGGCTCTCCGGAACTGCCGCTGGACTTGGGGACGGTCGACCCACATGGTAGACAAGACTCCCAAGGCTGGAGGCATCCCCTCAGACCATCCTGGAGTTCTGGATGGCCTGCATTACAGCTTTTCCCTCTGGAAAAGGACAGGGACCCTGCCAAGGCTCCCTGGGACTGCCGCTGTGCTTGGGGGAGGTTGACCCACATGGGAGACGGATGCCCAAGGCCAGGGACATCACCTTCAACCGTCCTGATGGTCTGGCTGGCCTGTGTTACAGCTTGTCCCCACCAGGGAGTCCCGGCAGTGTGCCAATACCTCTCGAAGGGAAAAGCTGTAACGCAGCCCATCCAGAACTCCAGGACAGATGGAGGTGATGTCCCTGGCCTTTGGCAGCTTTCTCCCATGTGGTTTGACCATCCCCAAGCCCAGCAGCAGTTCCAGGGAGCCCCAGCAGAGTCCCCGACCTTTCCCTGAGGGTGAAGCGGTAACATAGGCCAGCCAGAACTCCAGAAAAGTTGGCGGTTATGTCCCTGGCATTGGGCGGCTGTCTCCCATGTGGGTTGACCATCCTCAAGTGCATCGGCAGTCCCAGGGAGCCTCGGCAGTGTCCCTGTCGTTTCCTAGAGGGAGAAGCTGTAACGCAACCCAGCCAGAGCTGCAGGGTGGTAGGGGGGGTCATATCCCTGGCCTCGGACGGCTGACTCCCATGTGGGTTGAACGTCCCCAACCCCAGCGTTGGTTCCCGGGATGCCCGGGACATTCCCTGTCCTTTCCCTGAGGGTGAAGCTGTAACGCAGGCCAGCCAGAATATCTGGATCATGTAGCTGGTCTTGGGCACCCGCCTCCCATGTGGGTTGACCATCCCCAAGTGCAGTGGCAGTCCCAGTGTGCCACGGCAGGGTCCCCCTCACTTCCCAGAGGTAAATTCTGTAACGCTTCCCAGCTGGTGCTTCAGGATGGTCGGCGGTGATGTCCCTGGCCTTGTGCACCCATCTTCCATGTGGGTCGACCATCTCCAAGCCCAGCATGGAGCTCTGGCTGGGCTGCGTTACAGCCTTTCCCTCCGGCGAAGAATAGGACCCTGCTGGAACTGCCGCTGGACTTGGGTACGGTCGACCCACATGGGAGACAGCCACCCAAGGCCGGGGACATCACCCCCGACAAATCCTGGAACTTCAGCTCGACTGTGCTACAGAATTTCCCTCGAAGGAATGGGGACCCTGCCAGGGCTTCTTGGGACAGTTGCTGCACTTGAGGATGGCCACCCCATATGGAAGACAGCCCACCAAGGCCAGGGACATTACCACCGACTTTCCTGGAGATCTGGCTGGCCTGCGTTGCAGCTACCCCCTCCGGGAAGGTAAAGGACCCTGCTGGGGCTCCCTGGAACTGCTGCTGCGGCTTGGGGACGGTCGAACCACGTGGGAGACAGCTGCCCAAAGCCAGGGACATCGCCCCCACCCATCCTGGAGCGTTGGTTGGGCTACCTTACAGAATTTCCCCCTGGAGTTGGAAGGGGACCCTGCCAGGGACTCCCTGGCGCTGCCGCTGTGCTTGGGGAAGGTGCACTCACATGGGAATCGGCTGCCCATGGCCGGGGACATAACCTCCAACCGTCCCGGAGTTCTTGCTGGCCTATGTTACAGCTTTTCCCCACCAGGGAGTCCTGGCAGTGTGCCAATACCTCTCGAAGGGAAACGCTGTAATGCAGCCCAGCCAGAACTCCAGGACGGTTGCAGGTGATGTCCCCGGCCTTGGACATCCGTTTATCATGTGGATGTACCGTCCACAAACGCAGCGGCAGCTCCAGAGAGCCGCGGCAGGATCCCCTTTCCTACCCCAAGGGAAATTCTGTAACACAGCCCAACCAGCGCTCCAGGATGGTCAGGGGTGATGTCTCTGGCCTTGGGCAACTGTCTCCCATGTGGTTTGACCATCCCCAAGCCCAGCAGGGGTTCCAGGGAGCCCCGGCAGGGTCCCCAAACTTTACTGGAGGGAGAGCTGTAACGCAGCCCAGCCAGTGCTCCAGGCTGGGCTTGGAGACAGTCGAACCACATGGGAGATAGGTGCCCAAGGCCAGGGACATCACCCTTGACCTATCTTGAGCTCAGGCTGGGTTGCGTTACACCTTCTCTCTCTGGAAAAGAATGGTGAGCCTGCTGAGACTCCCTGAAACCGCCGCTGGACATGTGGACGGTCAACCCACATGAGGGACAGCAACCCAAGGCCAGGGACGTCACCCGCGACCATCCTGAAGCTCTGGCTAGGCAGCATAACAGAATTTCCCTCGGAGCAGACGGGGGGGCCCTGCCGGGGCTCCCTGGGACTGCAGTTGGACTTGTGGACGGTCGACACTTTTTCTTTTCCACCCAGGTAGGTGCACCCCCATATGTGAGGTACTGTTTTGATCTGAACACCTGTGGGAACATGGGAAGGTAGGACATGTGGTGTTGGTGGCGTGCTTCAGTAGTTTCCAGGTGGGAAATGTCTGAAAATTGAGTTTTTCTTCAGAAATGTGGGACTTTGCCGGGGCTTGTGGGTAATACATTCTGGGGCGATTTCCGCTAGTCAGACCTCTGTGGATTCCCACGGCTGTCTTCTTTTCAGAAATGCATGGGGTTCCCTCTTTTCCTTGGTGGCTGCGACACCCTAGGCCCAAATCTGTAGGTTGTCCACAAGAGCAAATTCCAGCAAAATCTGCTCTGCCGAAAGACTTGGGCTTACCAGTGGTTTAGCCTTTTCTCTTTGCGCCCAGGTAGATGCACCCACACATGTGAGCTAATGTTTTTGTCAGGAACCTGTGGGTACGCGGGAAGGTAGGACATTTGTTGTGTTCAGGCGGTTTTCATAACGTTTTGATACATTTGCTGCTGCACTTTGTCACACAACCCTTTAATTTCCCAAATGTGACCTACATTTAGTCGCTGCTTTCAACACTATAAGCTTTTGTAACCTACACAAGTCACTTACCCTTCAAAAGGTCTGCCTGGGCTCTTTCAAAAAATGTATGCTTGCCTTGCCTCACCACATTTGTTTTCCTCATTTACACATCCTAAGTAAGTCTGTTTAGGCCGTAACCATAAAAGTCCTGTGTACTATGGTTCAGTTTTTGGCTTGTGGTATTGCTTGTTTTGTGAAACTTAACGCATAATTTGTGATTTCCTAACTTGAAGAGTCGGGGGAATGTAGCGGGCATTGCTTTTCTCAAAATTCACAGAAGCCATTGCCTTACCGGGCCAACCATATCCACCACATACCCTTCCCCTGCCCCCTCAAATTAGGTATTGTTTCCCTACAAAGTTGTTGCCTGACCTGTGCAAATCACCCCTCCAAAACTTTGAATTTTGTCTACTTTTGAGAAATCTATGCCTCTGTCTTCCCATTCCGCTTCCCTACGCTCTTCATTCCGTTCACGCAGGTCCTATTGGAAAAAAGGGCAAAATCGCCTACCTCTCACAAAACGGATGGTAACCATATAAAATATATATTTTTTTTTTTTAGTTTCCACTCAGTGTTCTTGAAACCTGGAAAATGGCGAATTCAGCACAGCAAACCATTTGTTCCTAGCTCTTACAAGGAAAAAACCACAGGCTTCTTTGTACATAATTTTATTGGCATTTTCTGAAAAAACCCAACATTTTCTTCCTTTTTGGTAATTTCCTCATCGCCATCCAGCAAACTAGGATTCCTTGGGGGCATTATGACCGCCTACATGTTGGAAGAAAAGGGGCCAAATGTGGGCGAGATATCTCTTATAACAAAAACGTTACAAGGGATTGAATGGCGACATAACGAAATCACCAAAAAAGGCCTTGGCACTGGTGGAAAACCCTTGGCAGTTAAGGGGTTACGGAATGGTGCACCGGGAACAATATAGACTATATTATCATAGGCTGTGGTCAGTGTGTTCTGACATATACAAATGGAATAAAGTGAAAAAGCAGTGTTGCTTTGCTGCCAGCCCAAAATCCACAGTTAAAAAGAAACTTTTTCACCTTTAAAATAGTGCTGCTGACACTATTTTCATCTGCTCTTCCTTAAACTACTGTTATTAATAAGGCCCTGCCATGCCCAGTATATCCCATTGTGCTTCAGCAAAACCAAGCATGATTTCTAATTGACGGGCCCTGTCAAACCAGCTCTGTGAAAAATCAACCCAAGGAACTTCACTTTTTCCTGCACGGGAAACACATTCATTTTCTTAACAAAGTATCAAAGATCAGTAGTTCAAAGGACAGCTATCTGGGACATGTTACTTTCAATGCATCTGTGCTTCAAACCAAACTCTGCCATACAAGAAAAGAACTATGGCTGCAAAACAGTGTGGGAATCTGATGGAGATGCAAAACTGAATTTAAAAAGAAAGGCCAGCTTGCACCACACGTGTAAAATAAATGGGCTTTGCAAACTAAAGGAGAAAAATGCCCATTTTAAAAAGTACAACTGTTGAATGAAAGCCTGGCTTATCTAGCCATGTCAGGGGGTTGGTTGCTGGTGAAAATAAACACATGGGCTATTTTATTCCATAGGCTTGTTTTAATTCAGGGCCAAATATAAGAAAATAAAGGTTTTAAACTGCGTGGGCTGGGTATTGCAAGCTCTCAAAAACAGGTTATTTCAATTGGCAGCTCTAAGGCTTCCCCCAAAGAAAGGGAACCACCATAAACTCTCAGCAGATACTAACACCCCAGTGATAATTACCAGGTTTGACAGAATCTGTTCTGGGCTAACCCCCTGACAATGGAACTCCCAGGAACACCAAGGAAGTGTGAAGTAGGGAAGGGGTAATAAACCTTCAATCAAGCTGGGAAAACCCCACCTAGCTCTGGAGGAAATGACAGTTGGTGGCAAGAGAAAAAAAAAATGGTCCAGTGACGGACAAAGGACTGCCATTTGTTTCCAAAGACTTGTAAAAATTGAAAAAATGTAAAGACTTTTATCTCTGCAGCAAGACTTTGTAAAAATGTCAACATTTCTCAGTTTAAAAGTGATTTTGTGGGTATAATTTGGAACATTGTAGAATTCACAGACACCTTGGGTACATAAATGGCAAAGAATGGGGGATTATAAAAAATTATCCATGATCCCATTGCGAATTTTCATACTTACCTCCATTATGATAATCCACAGACGTGTATAAAGTTAGAGAATTTTGGGCAGAATCTTTCATACTCAAAATTACCGAAAAGTATTAGAAGGGCGAAACTATGTCTCACAGATTTCCGAGTTGGAGTGGAATGTTCTGCATAAAATGTGTAACCTGTTTATGTAAGTTGCGAAGAGGCTTCAACTGTATAAATGTACCATTTGTGGCAAAATCGTTTTTTAGCTGAAGTAACTGTGGAAGGTTTTTGACCATGGTAAAACTCGTATCATAAATCTGACATTCTGCCTTGAAATCCAACCAGTTGAGAGCGAGGCGCGGACTAGCACTTCGGACCAATCCAGTCGGTTAGAGGTGTGCTTAGTTAAGCCTGCCCAGCCATATACTTTGATGATGTCACTATGCATTATAATAAGAGTCCCTGACAAGAATCAAGACAGACACACTTCCTGATTTTTCTCCGCTGGCATTCCTGTTCCATTCATCCTGCTGAGTCCAGATTCCAACTACAAGGCCTAAGCATTGCTGACCCTTCCAGCAACGCCTCAATTCTAAAATCCAAAGAAAGCTGTGGTATTCTTTGGGAAGTATCCTGAAACCACTAATTGCTGCCCACTAACTGCATCCAGTGGTACCTGTGCCATCCAGCGACCAGAATTACCATCCGGTGACCTGACCTTGCCCAGCTGTCTTTTGCCCAGCTGTTCTTTGCCAGGCATGCTGCCGTGTGGCGACCAGAACCTGTTGACGGTCCGAAAATCCCAGACTAAAAGTGGACTGCAACTAGAATACCTACCCCATAGAAATCCATAGTCTATCTTGTCTTGCATTTGTCCTTATCCCACACTCTAAGCCATCCTATCCTTATCCTGCTAACTTGTTAAAACTGTCAGAATTATCCGTGCAACCCTGCCCTTGATTCTAGTGCTAGCGCCATCTCTTTTCATTTTTGTCTGGTGTAAACTTAGTTATATTTCGAGTAATCCAACTCATTTCATATATTTTATTGTTGGGGTTGAGCACTGGGGTGGTAAGCCTAAAGTAGTATTATCTTCGCGCCCTGATACCTTCGGGTCCGGCGCATGTTACAAATAAACAAACAAAGTTGACCTTGCAAATGAACCTTGGTGCTTACTGTGTTCCTCTTCAACAATATAGTCTAGATAATTAATTTCAAGTAACATTTGCCTTTCTTTCAAAACTGAAGTCTTCATTTTGAACGCTTTGTTTTCTGAAAACTGAACCCCATTTCAACCTGAAAATCTCATTCCAAACTGCAGCTACTCTTATTCTTTCACTTCTGTAATATCCCTGTGATGTACCTCTGTTCCCCAGACTAAAAACCGCATCACAATTTGCAATATTTCACCTGTTTTTTTAAAGAAACCGTTTGAGTAAATTTACAAGGAAATTGAAAGGAAACGCAACTTTTACACATGTCATTTGGCTGCAATCCGTTTTGAACTTTCCGCTCGTTTTTCGAATTGTATGCTCTTGGTAATCCATTGTTTGTGATTGTTAGTATCTTTGCATTGTTGCTTTAATGAGGAATTGTATTTGTTTCAAGGTTTTTAACACACATTATTTATTTGTCCATTTCCAATGTCATTTCATAACATTGCAAGGGGTTTAAAATCGAATCTGCATAAAATAAGGAGAAAAGCATCTCAGTTGTGCGCTACATATTAGGCTGAGTCCAAAGTGTGTGTCACCTGATTGAAATCCTTAACAGTTCTAATTATTCAAGAAACTATGAACACAAAACCTTTTAGTATAAATGGTTACATCACTTATACCCAACTTGCCGCACATGGGTCTGCGGGAACAAGTTGGGTATAAGTGATGTAACCATTTACATCACTTAGCCGCCCTCGTAGATAACAACTTTAAAGCGCATTCAACTTTGATAGTGAGTTCAAGCGAATATTGCCAATAGAATTCTTTCTGCACGGCAGGCCAAATATCACATTCTTAATTATATGCATATACTGGAATCCTGCCAAAACCATAATAGATGCCCTTTTCACGCTCCTAGACTCAGTCCTAGAAGATACTTTCTTGCACAATGCCGAGTACATCATTATATTGGGTGGTGACTTCAACTCTGTACGTATGAAGCCTACCAAACCACTTTCTCACACTTGCACTTCTAATATTCGATCTTCCTCACAGTTGAGAGGTAAACTCTGGATTGACTATTTAAATCGGTGACATCTGCACCTCGTGTACTTTAAGAGCGGTCTTCACACCGGGAAATGGCAAAGGGGGTCCTCATCTTCATATATTGATTATTTTTTTGTTTCATCAAAACTGCTATGGTTGGTTGACCCGGTGGTCATTGCAAGCCTGAAACAAGGAGATCACATTTCCATCAACCTAAGGGTCAATCTAATCTCGCAGTTACATCCCAAAAAGCTCACTCTTGCTTTAATTGAGATAGCTAGGCCGCTCACTTCTATTCAGTGGAACCCTAAATTATGTAGATAACTTACATATAGACTGAGCAGGGACTCTTATCGTGTTTTTGACCAAAACCTCTTGAGAATCCATTCCGAACAAAGGGAGAACTGGAATATCTCAGTGATCAAATTCCACCTAAATAAAATTGCAAATGGAGTCATCAAACAGAAGCTACACATTCACCCTTATAATTTGGAAATTACTCAATTAAAACGCAACAAGAATTAGACTAAGAGCACTCATGAAGCAGACCATGTTGGGATCCACGTATAAAGATCTGAAACACCACATATGTCAAAGTTACAAAAATAAAATAAAATTATTGAAACATCAGCACCATCTAGTTGAGAATCAGAAATTATTGCACTTCTTTGTAAAAGGGACAAGTGTTTGGGCAGTACTGAGAGGTGTTTCGATCGTATCGCATAGAAGTTTAACCTTTTCCATTTCCTCCGATTGCTGGAATTCTTACATACTACGAAAATGTCAACTACCAAGTCAATACGATAACTGTAAAGTCTCTAATTCAATATCTGTTGAACGCATCTCATTCTCCTTTTGAAGACGTCCTGTGGGCTATTGGACATCTTAAACATTCTAAAGCAGCAGTACCCGACGGCATAACCATCATGCATATTAAAGGCTGATTCATATGTTTGGGCGTCCATGCTTCAAAGTAAGTTTCACCATAGAAGATGAATGAGGTGGCATCACAGAAAACGATGTGGCAGAGATATAAATGTGGCGTAAAGGCAAAAAGGATTGATGCAGTAACAAACTGGTGCAGTGGCCGTTATGTCTGTAGCAGCAAAGATAGATAATGACTAAGCAAGAGGTAGCATCTAGACAGACCTGACTGTAAAGAAATGGCAATCCTAACACGAAATAAGAGACTAAATGTAAGGCAACATGGCAAGAGACTGAGTGAAATCAACAATCTGGAATAAGGTGGAAGACCGCAACCGAGCAATGATATGATATGATCGTTTATTTATATAGCGCCTATACACAATGTGTTTCAAAGAGCTTCAAGGCAAGGGAGGGAACAAGGGAAAATACAACCACATTCTTACAAGCCATGAACAGTAAGGATGTGAAATTAACTATCGTACTCGGCCTGACGACATTTCAGATAGTGCAAGAGCTAAGACATAGATAAGGAAAGGAGGGGGAGAGTGGGAAGGAAATGGAAACAGACAGGCGACTACCGTACTAGGCCTGACAACATTTCTGGTAGAGCCGGAGAAAAACAAAAGGTGAGGGAGAGGGATGCAGAAAGGGAGGGGAGGAACAAAACAAGCGACTATCCTACTAGGCCTGACAACATTTCAGATAGTACTGGAGGGATGGTGGGGAGGAAAAAAACAGTAATGGGAAGGTGGAGAAACAGACGAGGTTGCTATCATATTAGGTCCAGGGACACTTCTGATAGAGTAAGTGCATAGAAGAAAGTAAGGGGAGGAGATAGGAAAAGGGAGAAGGGAAAGGTGGAGAGAAAAGAGTGTAAGCAGTCAAAAAGAGTGGAGAAGCAAGAGTGGAGAGCGAATACAATTGCAGAGGTCAGTAGTAACACATAATGTTGCAAGCCAGGATACAAGATGAAGATGGGAACAGCATGATTCAGGGCCACCACGAGTACAAGATGCAAAGGAAGTCCAGCATGAGAGTTGAGAAAGAGTGACACACCGTGAATGAAAGAGTGGCAGGTAGGAAGGCACCAGGTGGGCGGGGCTTAGGCCAGGTGACCTAGATCCACTTGCACCTGCTCCCCCTCTGCAAAGGAAAAGAAGCTGGAGGGCTCCTTAAGTAAGGAAACAGAGCAGCAAGCAAGAAGGCACCAGGTGGGCGTGCCATGCTAAGTGGTGAAAAAGAGCGGGAAGCAGGAAGGCACCAGGTGGGCGGGGCTTGCTAAGGAGATGGAGATGTTCTTTGCCCTGTAAATTGGATCTGCAAAGCTGACTACAGCACAAGAAAAACAGACTAAGAACTTCAAAATAGGGTAATGTAAAGAGGGGAAATATGCTGTGTGTATTTTTGGATGCAGGTTCAAGTTAAGGGGGAAGTAAGTTTCACCATCGTTCATGCACACTAGAGGGGCAGTTCTGATGTGTGCATCTCTCCAAGTTAACCTGCTAAACAGAAATATCATGTTTAAACTTCTGCATTTCTTTTAACCTACTTGCGTGCTAATTATTGTTTAGGCCCTCCATTAAACATGCCCACTCCTGAACTTGTTCACATAAGACTTTCGAATCGCACAAGCCAAATCCAACACCAGAGAGCTCTTTACAATACTAAAAGAGGTTGAATCTCCCATCCAAGCTCCTGACTCTTGCCTCAAGGATAAAAACTGGTGCACGGGTATACAAAATGCCCTAGCTAACAAAATCTCCTCTCTCAAGACAAAGATAAACATTAAAAAGGATTCCCTTTTCCCTTCCACTAAACCCAGCATCCCCACCCCTAAAAAGATACACCCAACTCAGACACACCCCCCTGTGCACATTCCCCATTTTAACTTCCAAAGAGTATCCACCAAAGAGGTAGAAAAGGTCATTCTCACCCTCAAACCTCCGAACTGCCATGGGGACCTATGCCCCGCACAATTGATAAAAGATGTGGCTCGTGATCTCGCACCATTTATTACCCAACTAATAAATGCGTCATTCACATCAGGCAGCGTACCTAACAATCTGAAACAATCATGGGTCCTCCCCCCTGCTCAAAAAACTGAATCTAGACCCCTCTACTCTACACTAATTACCGCCCCATCACTACAGTACCATTCCTTCTTAAAATCCTCAACAAAATAGCATACCATCAAATCCAACATTACCTTGAGCACTTCCATCTCTTAGGAGTCAGACAATCGGGTTTCAGGCCTCAACACGGCACCGAAACCGCACTCCTAGATCTTAAGACACAGATAGATGAGCTGAGAGATCAGGGTAAGGTGGCACTACTGTTACTTCTCGATCTCTCGGCTGCCTTCGACCTGGTCGACCATGAGATCCTATGCAACCACCTTCAAAAAGCTGCACACTTCTCTCAAGAGGCAACTGACTGTATCCAATCCTTTCTAAATAACCGCGCGATGAGTCTTTTCCCCACTAGCAGCAGCCGACCCATCACCTGTCGCGTGCCTCAATGATCTTGCGTCTCCCCGACCCTGTATAACATCTTCACGAAGCCCCTCTTTGATGATCTAGATGGTCTGGGTATCACCTACACTAACTATACCGATGATACCCAGATCCTCATCCCGTTGACGGGGGATTATGACAAGGATTTGGCCTTCGTCAACAAAGTGTACCTCATCATCCAGGCATGGATGGCCTCACACGGTCTATGCCTGAATGACTACAAAAAAGAACTCCCCATTCTAGGGTCCTAACATAACCTTAACAAACTAGACCAAAAATACTCCTCCTTCATAATTGACAACAATAAGATCACGGTAGCCAAGGCGGTCAAAACCCTTAGCTTCTACCTAGACTCCACTCTCACCTTCAAAAAACAAGTTAATGCTATGGCATCCGACACATCTTATACATGCAAACTTATCAGAGCAGCCAAATCTTTTCTCTCCCTGTCTAACTGTATCACCCTAGCCAGGGCTCTGATCCTGTCCAAGTTGGACTATTGCAACACACTTTATGTAGGATGCAACAAATATATTAGGAATAAAATTCAGATCCTTCAAAATAAAGCCTTAAGAGCGGCCCTCAGTATCCCAAAGAAAGCCCACATCTCTGAGCCTAGAAGGTCTGTCAACTGGCTTTCTACCAAAGACAAAATATTCCTCATATCGGTTTCCCTGACCCACAAATGCCTCCACCAAGCAGCCCCTCAATACCTCATCACTAGATTCACCAGACCTACTTCCTCTCGCCTCTCTAGAATGGCCAATTCCAATCTCCTCCTAGTGCCCAGGTTTAAACAATCTGTCGGGTGGGAACAGCTTTCCTGTTAAAGCAGCACAGTACTGGAACTCCCTTCCACCTCCTTGCAGGGAGGACCTCAACTACCGCCTATTCAGAATTAACACTATCCACTGGCTCAAGATTCACGACACATAACCTCTTGCTCTCCTGCTGCCCTGATGCTCCACCACTATGATTTTATATATGTACATTTAGGCTGTCAATTGCTCAGTGTAGATACCTTTTCATGAGACAACTGATTTATTGTACATACTATTGCTTATATTGTATATTTCTGTAACCCATGCCTCATCGGCGTGCATTGCTTCTTTTTGATGGGTCCAGCACTGTATCCACGGCTGGACTTCATTCTTTGCATGTAACCAACCTTTGCAATCCTCTTGTTGCCTCTGCGCCTTGCTACCCCTCTAGGGGTTAGGTGCGCAATATAAATAAATAAATAAAATGAATAAATAAAATGAATAACACACACACAAACGGTGTTGACAAGCAACAGCTTGTTCACACAGGTGGTAATGCACTTATTTATCAACACAGATGCATTAAGCTAGAATACAAGTAAGTAAAAACCATATATGCATATATACAATCAAAGTCGTGGCTGTTGGGAAGAACCCCCCCCCCCCCCTTTTCAATTAAGTTATAATTACACTTTTGATTCCAAGATGGCCGAAGGCAGGAGATGTTGCGTTTGAGTCACGCTACTGCCGGGCCGCCAACAAAAAAGCACGTCTAATGAAGATATCCGAGCGGTTTTGCACCGTATTCACTCCTGTGGGCGCAGAGGCGACCTAATACCGGCGAGACCCTCATTGGGGGAGAGAATCACCAGAGAGAAGCGACGGCCCCTCCCCCACTGAGAGAAACCCCTGCCACGCAAACGGAAGAGATCGAGCGGTGACGGACTTGGAGGAGAAGAACACACAGAGGCCTGGGGGATGACCATAAACATCCAACACACACCCTCGGGTGAAAATACAATCGCTCCAACGACCGGGAGCCCTCGCACACCACCTGGAAGGCGCATCCCTGGGAGCAGGCACGGTGGGGGAGAACGGCGCCTCCCCCTCCAACAGAGAATAGAAGCCTTCGCGCGGAACGACGGAGAAGAGCAGGGGCCACGAGGCCCCAACCAGACTCCCACAGGGACACATAACAGGGACACATAACAGGGGGGACTCCACCATATGCAGGAAGCCCCCCGGTTTTCACAGCGGCACCAACAGCCACGGCGTGAGGGGGAGGCGCCAGCCACAGGACCGATATGAGGGAGCATCGGCTGCGGAGACGCGGAGACCCGGAGATAGAGGTGAGGGTGCTGGCATAAGCACTCCTCCTCTCCCCAACCCATGAGGGCCCGGAAGGGCGCGAACAAGCAGTAAGACACCGCTCCAGCAACAGAAACGCTTCCAGGGAGGGGGAACACGACCCCACTTTAGCAACTGCCATCCAACATTTCCTTGGAAGGCACATGAGATGCTGTAATACTACCCCACACCGAGGCAGCCATAAGCATAACACCCTAGGGGCCCCGCTCACAGGCACGCTGTAAGCAGGGGGAAATCTTACCCAATACCACATGGAGCCTTCATAGCTGCCCCACCTCAAGCACCGGGGAGACACCCAGAGACTTTGCAGGACCCCCACCACAAATAAGGGAGGATGTCAAGGGCAAAAGGAAAAGGGGGTGCATCCCAATCCACATCGCAACCTCCTAGACAGGATTCAAATCTGCTACAAATTTGGTCCTCCGATGCACCAGCGATCTCAAAGGACCGGCCAGGTGAAGAACCCACATTGCAAACCCCCCCCACCCAACTGGCCAGAGTACCCTTCCACCGACAAAGGACGAAATGCGGGCCTGGTTTGTGGAGCTTCAGGACAAGTTCATGTCAAGCGTGCAGAAACAATTTATCTCAATGAGGAATGACATGAAGCAGGCAGTCCAAGAGTTAAAAATAGATGTGGCCAGGTTGGAGGAAAGGACAGACACCGTAGAGAGGATCGTGCACAACGTGGAAGAGGAAGCGAAACAGAGCAGCGAAACACAGGAACACCTGGTCCGGTTAACCCACAACCTGGAAATTCAATGCGAAGATCTCAAACCGCTCCCGCAGATCCAATATTCGCATTAAATATATGCCTCAATCAGTGACAGACAAAGACCTAAAGAGTGCGGTGCAAGAAGTTTTTAGGGACATAATAGAGGAGCAAGAAGCTGAGAGCATTGGGATTGACAGAGTCCATAGGGTGGGTCCGAAAAGAACAGGCGCCCCAGGGGAAAGACCAAGGGACGTCCTAGCTGCCCTCTCATATCCACAAAAGGAGCAGATTCTAAGGAAGGCGAGGCAGCTTGACCACATAAGGATGAATGGGGTGGAAATCCAATTATACCAAGATCTGGCCTCAGCAACACTCTTAAAAAGAAGGGAGATGGCCCCACTGGTGAAAGAGTTGGTGGCGAAAGACCATTTGGTCTACTATTCGAGTGGGATGGCAAACAGAGAAGATTGACCATCTGCGAGGAAGGACTTCACATAATGGACCTGCAAGCGGAGGTCGACACAAGAGGCGACCGGACAAGGGCGGATCCACACAAGAGGCTGAGAGGATGGGAAGTAGTGCGGCACCAAAAGAGACGAAATGGCTGGGGGAAAGCAGGACAACCAGCAGGAGAGAAGTAGAAAAACTCAGATTTAAAACAGACAGGTCAGTCTCCTGAATGGAGAAGGCGGGAGAAGAATAGTCCAGAGGAATCTCGGAATACCAGATAATCAGCAGCCCGGCAAGGAACCCGGAAGGGACACTATCCAGGTCTGAGTCATGAGAGGGCAAGGAGCGATAGGCGCAACGCCCTAGCAACCTTAGGTGCCTGGGCCTTCCTCGGGATCAAAGTTGAGTTTCAGTTAATAGTTGGGGGAAGTTGAACAGTTTGGGGGGGGGGGAACGGGGTGGAAGCGACTCCGGAAGAGGGAAGGGATTACAGATAGCGGGAAAGAAGGCAATGGCAAGAGATTAGACGAGATGGGGAAATTCAGAATCTTCTCACTAAATGTAAGGGGGCTGAATTCGCCGATGAAGAGGAAAAAATTGGAGGCACTGGTAAGAAGGGAGAAGGCGGACATTCTGCTCCTCCAGGAGACTCGTATAAAGGCCCAGGATAGAAAGAAGGCACACCTGAGAGGGTACACTATCTGGACGCAAGCGAATGCAGGGGAAAAAAGAGCAGGAGTGATGATCGCAGTAAGGGGGGGAATGGGGGCAACCCTCATAGATACACAGGTGGACAGGGAAGGGAGGTTCCATTTGCAAACCTCACAATAGAGGGATCCCGGCTCACCTTAGCGGCAATATATTCGCCGAACTCAGGGCAGGACAGATTTCTCCGAGACACCCTAGGGAAACTAGAGGGATTGCGAAGGGTGAGATAATACTGGGAGGAGATCTAAACATGGCCTGGCAACCCAAGCTGGATAGGAGCACGTGGGGGAATCATGGTTAGGGGGCCCCGTCCAAACAACTCAAGCAAAAGATTGAAGAAAAGGCATTACACGATGCCTGGAGGGAAAAGAAGGGACGAGCCAGTGGATTCACGTATTACGCGCACGTGCATAACACGATGTCGAGGATTGACTACTTCTGGGTGTTGGTGGGACTGCTGGGGAAGATCCAGGGTATAGAAATGGGCGCTATAGCTCTATCAGATCACGCTCGGCTATGGCTGGACATACAGATTCCAGGTAGAGGAAGGGGCCTCTGGAAATGGAGATTACCATCAGACATTCTTGCGGACCAGGTGCTGGGAGAGACTGTTAGGGACAAAATTAAAGAATATTTCGACTTAAACGACAATGGAGAAGTACCACTGGGGTCAGTTTGGGAAGCCTTCAAGGCAGTATTCCGTGGTCACATAATAGCATTAAAAGCCACCAAAGACCAGCAGAGCTACAAATGGGAGAGAACACTGGAAAAGAAAATAGCGGACATCCAAGGGGAGATGGTAGTCCATCCCACAAGAAGCCTCAAGAAGGCATTCAAACACATCCAGGGACAACTTGATATGCTCTGCAACAAAAAAGCAGAGAAATCCCTACTCTACCTAAAGCAACGATACTATATCAAGGCCAATAAGGCAGACAAATACCTAGCAAGACAGCTCAGAGGAAAGCAAAACTCACAGGCAATCTTAAAGGTTAAGGATGTACACGGAGAGACCCAAACACGCAATAGGGACATAGGGGAGGCCTTCTAGGCCTTCTACCTAGACCTCTACGTGACAGAGCACCCGCACGAAGAAGAACAAGACGGGTTCCTACAATCTCTCTCCATTCCAACAATAACAGAGGAGGACAAATTGATACTGGACTCCAGGATTACGGAAGAAGTCGTCCACAGGGCAATAGCGGACCTCCCGAACGCTAAGGCACCAGGTCCAGATGGCTTTACCGCCCCCTTCTACAAAAAATATGCGGACACTCGTCCCGGTACTGACGAGGCTACTCAACTCATTCAAGGACAGTGGAAACGTAACCCCATCCATGAATGAGGCGAACGTCTTAGTGTTCCATAAAACAGGCAAAGATCCCACTCTCCCAGGCTCATATCGCCCCATAGCCCCGATTAATTTGGACGCAAAAATATATACCAAAGTACTCGCCGCCAGGCTATCACCCCTCCTCCCGACCCTAATCAACACAGATCAATCAGGCTTCATCCCCGGCAGGCAAACACATGATAACGTACGAAGAATAATCCACTTGGTAGAAAAAATAGGCCTCACTCACACACCAGCAGTATTGCTCTCATTAGACGCCGAAAAGGCCTTTGACTGGGTAGAATGGTCCATCCTATTCAAAATGTTGAAACACATGGGATTTGGAGACCAATTTATTAACCTGGTCAAAGCCAACTATAAATCTCCATCGATAAGAATAGCGATAAACGGGGAAGTAACGGACAGGGTCGCGATATCAAGAGGTACGAAACAGGGATGCCCCCTTTCCCCTCTTCTATATGCCATTTTCCTAGAGCCTCTCCTAATTAAATTCAGGGAATCGGTAGGGTAAGGGGGATCGAGATGGCGGGCAGACAACATAAAGTTATTGCATACGCAGACGATATGCTGTTGGCCTTGGAGGACCCAGGGAATTCCCTTGCACAAACCCTAAAAGAATTGGAGGAATTCGGGGGGATATCGGGCCCAAAAATAAACAGGAAAAAGTCAGAAATCATGTTCCTAGCAGGAGACAAAAGGGCTCTGGATAAAGTGGTGGGCTCGCTAGATCTAAAAATAGCAGAAGAGGCTATTAAGTACCTAGCGGTGACACTCACACGTAAGGTTGACCTGATCTATAAGAGCAATTACACACACCTGCTGGATAGAGTGAAGAAGGATCTAGACAGATGGTCCCCGCTTAGGGTCTCATGGTGGGGCAGAATCCTATCAGTAAAAATGAATATTCTTCCACGGGTGCTCTGATTTCCATGCCCTCCCAGTGACTGTTCCAAACTCCTTTTTTAAAAGCACTGTCCAAGGCCATCTCCCTATATTTTTGGAACAGGAAACCCCCTAGGGTTGCCGGAGCCATCCTCACAGCACCAACCAGGGCAGGGGGCCTATCGCTCCCTCATTTCAAGAAATATTATCAAGCAGCACAACTCTGGGTCCTGAGGGAATGGCTGGGGGAAGACCAACGTACCACTAATAACTAATCCAGGCGACAAAAAATTGGTGTCAACACTATATCACTTCAGAAATACGCCAGATGAAGAAATCAAATGGACATACATGAAGAGATGGGAACGCACGCTGGGGGAAGGAATAACCAGACAGCAATGGGAGGAATTATGGGTTGGTATCCCAAAAATCACCCGAGCAGTCCAAACCAGAGAAATGTGGCTTAAAATTACCATTCAATGGCACTACACTCCAGAGAGAATCAAATCGATGTACCCGGAAATGTCGGATCAATGCTGGAGAGGGTGCCCGTAAACTGGCACATGGAAGCATATCTGGTGGGACTGTCAAGGTGTAAAGGGCTTCTGGATGGAAGTGCAAAAAGAAATGACAAAAATATTCCCAGATACAGCCCAAATGGGGGAGCGGGTGTGGCTGTGCGGAATCACAGACCCACAGGCCAAAAGACTCCACGAGGCACAATGGAGAAGTTTCATGGGCTTAGTTATTGCAGCATGGGCTGCGATAGCCCAAAACTGGAAAAAACAAGACCCGCCATTAGTATTCACCTGGCTACAAAAAGTTTGGTCACAAATGACCATGCAAAAGATAACGCACCACCTTCAGGTTCAGAAGAACTCCGTCATGAAGGAATGGGGGCAGTGCTGGAATATTTGAAGTCAGACTACATGGAACAATGGTGCCCGCACAATATTTAAATATCTGACATATATGGCACTTAAACTTTTCTGGAAAGTAAAACCGAATGGGACCCTACTCTTCCGGGGGCTGGGGGGTGGTGAGGGTGGGAGGGAGGGTTTGTGGAATTAATGAGTTGATGTTATGTATAAGAAAACAATAAAAATATGTTTAAAAAAAAGTTTTATAATTACACTTTTGCAATGACCTAAAGTGGGGCGAAGAGAGCTTACATAAATTACCAAGTGCAATTATAAAATGTAAGACAACACTTAATGAATCCAGCCCTAACCAAAGAACAAGTATTCTACGTTGTTCAAAGTGCCTAACTACCTTTTGCTTTTACCTACTTTGGGGGAGTTTTAAATGTTGTTCCAAGTTCTTCCATCAGAAGTAGTGGGCTCAATGTGGAAGTTACTGCTTCAGTCTGTGACATTTTGAGTAGTATCTAAAAAGTAGGAAAGGGATAGCTACCATTCCTTTTCATCTAGGGGTCCCCAGACCGGATGTGTAGCAGGTTCCTCCTCTAAAAAAAAAAAAGCAAGAATGGCTGCAGGGAAGGACTTTACATCCAATGTTAGTGAATGGACATCAGGGGTATTTAAAAGCTGATATGAAAACCTGTCCCTCAACACCCCAATCAGAACAGACGACCCTAGGTAAGTCTAGGAGATTGGGGTAATTGATGTCACCTAAAGCTGCAGCCTTGAGGGGGATAACAAGGTCGGTGTTCTTCATTTGACAACTTTGATAGCAGGGTCTGGTCGTTCCATAGTGCTGATCTTTCAGCATCCTTACGGTTTTGAAGGAAACCAGCTGGACTTCTGCTTCCAATCCCATGACATTGGAGGACCCATAGAACCCCATAAGTCAGCTGAGCTGATGAGGTGGCCAAGCACAGGCCCTACAGGCACAAAGGACCACAGGACTTGTCCCTTCTCTCCAAGGGGAGCTGCACCACGTGAGATTAGGAGGATGAGACCGCTACACAGAGGGTTTTGGTGCAAGTGGGATCGCAATAGGATTGATTTCCCCCTTAGGGGACAAGGAATCCCAGTTGAACAAGGTTGTAACTTCTCCCTTGGCCCCAACGTCCCAAGTGTTTTTTCCCCCAATACGTGGGAATAGATGATATTAATGTAATGGGGCACTTGCACGTGCTTGGTTTGGCTGCTGACACCTCCTTAAAGATGAAGCCCCAGGACCATACAGGCCTAGCAAAGATCAGAACATAGCACTCACAGAAGGTATACAAGAATCCCACACTGCGAAAGCGATTACTAGGAGAAGAAAAGAACCAAGAGTGGCGGGCGTGAAAGGTGAAGTCTTCCACCTGGGAAACAGCTGCCCCTGGGGCAAGAGCCTGGTCCCACCTAACTGAAGTCCTTGATGGAGGACGGAAAACAAACACTTGTTTGAATTAGGCGCCACGGACCCACGAGAAGGGAAGTGGCATCCCAAAAGACTTGACAGACCCTGCGGGCCTAGAGAGAAACAGACTAATATCCAAATAAGTAATACCCCCATAGAAGTTGGAACTACTAGAAACCAGGGAATATATGAATTACTGACAAAGGAAAGACCAGAGGTTTATACCCTGGAAGAGGGCATCCGAAGAGTGAAGAGGAGGAAAAGACCTGAGACGGGTATAGGTGAAAGATGTAGCCTTCCTTAAGGAGGCACATGTCAAGAGGCTAAGCCCTGGACCGGCCAGATAACCAAAACCACAGACAGTGGCTTGAGTCTGAATCTACAGATCCATGTGGGACCATCAAAAGTTCTCACATCTAGGGGACAGAATTGACCCAAAGGAGTGAGCCAAATCTAATATTTGAACAATTAGAGCACATTCCCAAACAAGTTCTATGCGCAGGAAAGAAACTTATGAAGTTGGCTAGAATTGTTACTTTTTTGTTCTGAGACAATGTGAAGAACTTTATGGCTTGAGACAGTGACAGAAAGCAAGGTCTGAGAAAGTCAATAGACACATTTAATCTTTTTGTACAGGAAGTTTGTGATTTATCGGCACTGTGAGAGTTGGGCATTTTCTAGAGACATTTTGTTAGAAGGGGGGGCATGCACCAGCCAGCATAAGCCAGAACACGCTTGTCCTTTAGTGGAGGTAGGGCCAGGTAGATAGCCTAGGTTTTAGACAGAAGACAGAAGCAATTTATGTACAAAGTCTTAATGAGCACCCTTTCTTTTGTTAAGTTATTAGATAAGGAACCTCTCCCATAGCAATATGCCTAGGTGAGGGAATTTCTTTTACTTTAATGAACCTTCAAGTATTTCACAAACCTGTCCATTTGTTGCCGTCCTTTCGCTGATCTACCAATCTACCACAGTGCCTTCTTGGCAGTTGGCAGCAGAGTAGTGATGTCCTGTGTCAATGAAGAGATGGCACTGAGTTTCACTCACTGGGCTGTACAAGATTACGCAGTGGGTGCAGTGCCCGTCTTAAGATGGTGGATGCTATCTACAAGTCCACAACGCTCCAGTCGATGACGGTGGCAATGCAACATTCGAAACTGTTTAGGTCCACAACTTCCAGTGAGTGCAGTTTCATTGATATGTGACCTTCCACGTGGCCTCAAAGTTTCCCCTTGCAGTTATTGCTGGAACAACTGTTGTCCCAGCAGCCTTCTTCGTGTCTTTCTGCAGCCTTTTGTACTTTGGAACTTGATGCCTGTAGTCCACTAAAGGAATGGCTCTAGATCCTCTCCTTGTATACACAATTATGGGCTAGCGTGACCCCAGTCTGTGACCTCCAACTTTGCAACACTGTCTCTTCAGGGCCTGTGAAAGCTGCAGCCTGAAGAACATCTTTGAGGACCGGCACTTCAAGTGCCTTTATTGGCTTCATCACAACTCAAACCGATGCTCCATCTGCCAGTCCTCATTGTTGAAGACGAAGAAGAATCGGCACCTGAGGTTTTTGGCTTGGATGCAGCCTTCGGTAACAGTGATGGCTCATCCAGGACCGGCAGGTCCCATGATTGTACTCCTCTATTAAGAAGAGGTCGAGCTCCTTTGAGGATGCTTCCTCTGCGAAGATCCAAAATAAGGCAAAATCCCATGCTCCATCTGTGTCCTCATGAGCGGTCTCTGTATCTGCGGAACCAAGTACTAGAAAGGGTCCGTCACTTTTCAGTCGACAGCCAACCGGCTGGTAGGTTACCTCCATCCACAAGGAAATCACTGACGGACGCCAACCAAGCACAAATCGATGAAGACCACATCTTCTAAGGACCTGTCACTGGCTTAGTCGGCGGCCACTCTGTTGTTGACAGGGGCCCTGTCGACAACAACCTCCTCCACCAGGACCGTAGCACAGTCGCCGAGCACCCCGTCAACCAAGGCAAAATAAAGTATTTCTGTAGCGGCATCAAGCTGTCATGACCCTTGCCCCTGGCCCTCATTGGCAAGTCAGCCTTCCAGTCAGTCAGGTCAAGGGCCTTAAAACCTCATCCAAGACTCTCTTGGAGTCAGTCCTGGCGCCTTTGGCGCCAGCCTCATAACCATCATGAAGACCAACATTAGAATGGGACTATTTACTTGGGACTATTTAACTTTGGGGGGGGGGTTCAGCCAACATGGAGGCACACACATGGCTCATTTACAAGGAACTGAGCTATGCGGTCTAGTCTTTTGGGTGCGGCAGGCCTGGGACTATTTTACCTGGACTACTTTACCTGAGACTATTTAAACCGCACCCAAACAGTAGAACATGCATAGCGTTATTCTGCTGTGGACAGCGTAACGCTCACTGTGTCCAGTTCTTGGATGCCAGTTTACCTGAAACCAAGGACCTGCAGAGAGAGAAAGAATGCTACGAAGCTTACCTGGAACAGTATCCAGTCTTCAATCCATCGCCGACTTCAGTTCCACTCACCTGAAGGTACAAACTCCATCATCCGGCACTGCATGCATCCTGGAATACCAGAACCTGGAAAGAGGAGAAAGAAAGACTGCATTAGTAAGCATTTACTCACGTTTCCTCTCGAATGAAGAAAGACACCCAATTCTTGCCTGGGTAGTCATCTCCTGGTCAGTATCATCGCTGGAACATTACGTGCTCGGCGAGGAACATCGCAACCTGCAAGGAGAGAAAAGACACAGGTTAGCAATATAAAAGGCGAAAGAGCACCGCGCATCGCGCATTACTCACCGGACAGCATCGCGCACACCGCACTTTCGCCTACCGGGCCATGCTCATCTTCAAACTGCATGACAACACCAAACTACCTTCCCATACCTAAAAGGAAACAAGCAAGACATTATTATTCAAATTAAGAGAAACATAAGAACTGCATATAAAGCCTGTAAAGCGGGGCGTGGCTTGGCGCCGATGGCGAGCGGTAGCTGATCCGCCGAGCTCCGGCCGAGACGCCGTTTCCTGATCCTTTTTCTCCGGCTCGCGTGCGACCCCGACTTCTGAAAAGGAACGAGCGGTTGGGCGAAGCAGCCCTGCACCTGAATAGTTGTTGGGCCCACCAAATTGGACCCCCCTGAGACTCCGGTGGCCCTGAATCGGTTCTCCCCCCCTCCCGTTCTTACTGGATCCAAGATGGCGCCCCGCACAGCATAGCGGTGCCTGCGAGGGGTACCCCCTCCCCCAACGGATTCCAGGGCCCGGCGGGGAGAGGCAGCAGCAAAGGAGAGGCTCCGCTCTTCTAGAGACCACCTCTACGGACCACACCATCACACACGGGGGCAGACCACAGCTCACGGCCCGATATTTGGCCAGGTGAAGGGCCCCACCAGTGATCTCACAAGTGAACTAACTTTTGAGGCCTAAAACACCCGCAACCATCGCCCCAAGATGGCCGCCAAGAACAAGACCAGAGCCGCCACCATGGACTCCTTTGTTTCCACCAGGGCGAAGACCCCCACTCAATCCAAGGCCAGCTCCTCTGAAGTTGCCCAGTCGAGCGAAGAGGTGGCGGCCGATAACCACTCTCAGATACTTGATGCTATAGCCTCGCTAAAGACGCATATAGACTCCAAGATCGACGAATTCAAAGTCGATATTCAACTGATCCGCCAAGACGCTCGCAACTTAACGGAGAGGGTCGCGACCGTTGAACAGTCGGCAGAGGAAGCCTCCACGGCCATCACAGCCATAAAGTCCGAAGTTGTCCTCCTGAAGAGGAAAGTCACCTTTTTGGAGGAAAAGGCGGAGGAGGCCGAAGGTCGGGCCAGACGGAGCAACATCAGGATCCTGGGGGTCCCGGAGGGGAACGAGGGAGTAAATACCACATCCTTCGTCGAAACCCTTCTGCTACAAGAAATAGGGGCCGGCAAATTGACCCAGGGATTCTCTGTCGAAAGGGCCCACAGATCCCTTCAGAGGCGCCCTCCCCCCGGATCGCACCCCAGACCCATAATCGCTAAGATACTGAACTTTCAGGACAGAGAAACTATCTTACGGCGATCCAGGGAGGGGGGCCCCATCGAGCGAGGAGACTCCAAAATCTCCATTTATCCGGACTACACGCAGAAGGTACAAAGAGAGCGGAACTCATTTGTCCCGATAAAAGCCCGGCTCCGACAACTGAACCTAAAATATAGACTACTTTATCCATCGCGCCTAAGGGTTGTCTACAAGGAGAGAGTGGTATTTCTCGAGAACCCAGATGCGGCCAACATGTGGCTTGAGGATAATAACCTGGCGGATGGCAAGGACAACTCACAGACTGAGACCTAACCCCCCAGCGACCCCCATGTAAGAAACATCGCACGTGAGACCGGAATACAGAAGATAATCCAACTACAGTTTTTTCACTTGGAAACGGCCTCGTTCGGCTCTGCCGCCAGGCCCTTGCCCCACCCCCAGCGTAGTATTTACCCGGTCTGGGCACCCGCCTGACCCAGCTCGCGCCCGACTCCCGGATGGGCTCCGACGGCTCGAGAGCGCCTGAGCACCGCGACAATGTTGTAGTTGCTGGGCGCACCAGTTTAAGTTTTGTTGTTAGTTTTATTAGTTGTACAGTCTTCATGCCTCTTTTGCCAACGCAGACCGAGATGGGTCTGGGACATGACACCGATGAACGAGATGCAGTGGTATCCCCCCTGCAGCCCACCCGAACAAGACTAAAGTGGAGTCGGACCCCAGAGTCCCACACCAAATCTGAAACTCGAACCGGATGGCGGCACAGCTTACTGTAATGACCTGGAATGTGCGGGGCATGGGCTCATACCTCAGGCGCAATCGTATACAGTCCTACCTCAGGAGGAAGAAAATCTCCATTGCACTCCTTCAAGAGACTCACCTCACGACGGAGGCCATGTCTAAAATTGCAGACCGATGGGCTGGGACTGTTAGAGGGTCCCCCTACTCTAAATACGCCAGAGGGGTGCTAATATGGATAAGCCCGGACGTCCCCTTCCAGATGGAGGGAAGTGAACAAGATAAAGAAGGGAGATTCACAGCGATTTGGGGCACATTGGAACAAACCCCAGTCTGCTTCATCAACTCTTACTTCCCTCATCACGGGATATCGGCGTACCTCGCCACACTGATAACGAAGCTGACTCGGTACCGGGACCGCACCTTCATATGGGGAGGGGACTTCAACTGTGTTGCTGACACGAGTGCAGACAGATCGCTGCCCCCCCCACGCCCGAGCAGCCTCACATCCGGTGCCTTGAGGGAAACTCTGGAGCAACTCAACTTAGTGGACATCTGGAGGGAACACCATCCGACCGACAGGTCCTACTCCCACTACTCAGCTCCACACGGAGTTCACACAAGAATTGACTATCTGTTCATCAATAAGGAACTTACCCCACACATAGCAACCACAGAATACCTGGGGCGGACGATCTCCGACCACTCCCCACTGACCATGTTATGGCAAATGAGAGGCCCCAGACCCCCGATCCCCATGTGGAGGATGCCGACCGCGGCACTTGCGGACCTCGAGTTCAGGGAAACCCTTGCCGAAAAATTGGAAGAATACTTGGAGAACAACATCGGTTCGGTCCCCTCCTGGGGCACATTATGGGAAGCAATGAAGGTGGTGACCAGAGGCGAAATCATATCGAGAGCCGGCGGAACTCGCAGGCAGTTGCGGAGAACCCTGGAAGCACAGGAAGCTGAGATCTCCCGACTGGAGTCCACATGCGACAACTCTATGGAGACAGAGACCAAGCTGAAGGAAGCCCGCACAGAATGTCAGCAGGCATGGGAAAGACTGGAAAAATTTGATTTCGCCACGCACACCGCCAGATCTCATAAAGAATCGGACAAACCGGGAAGACTACTAGCATGGCTCTGCAAACGGGAACACCCCAAACATCTCCCAGTGGAGATACGGGACGCTAATGGGTCATCCCACTCGACTCAGCTAGGGATCAATGAAGCCTTTGCTAAATTCTACACAGAACTGTATACCCACAAGACCCAGATTCCTGCTGCAGACATCATAGACACACTCGAGGAGATAGAACTTCCCCACATTTCGCTCGAGCAGAGAGAGGAGCTGGAAACCGAGATCACTCTTGAGGACGTTCAAGGGGCAATCAGGTCCCTCTCCAACAACAAAGCCCCTGGCAGTGACGGCCTCCCACCTGAGTTCTATAAAGCGTATGAGTCCATCCTTGCCCCAGTTCTCCACGAGGTCTACCAGGAGGCACACACGGATGGGATTCTCCCCAACACCATGAAGGAAACCATAATAGTCCCCATGCTCAAGCCACACAAATCGCCCACCGACTGTGAGTCCTATCGCCCTCTGGCTATGCTAAACTACGATGCCAAGATCCTCACATCCATATTGGCCCGCAAGCTAGCCAGGGTGGTGGGTTCCATCGTTCACGAAGATCAGAACGGATTCGTTCCTGGGCGCAACACCACTGCTAACCTCCGGAGGTTGCAGCATGTAATGGCCGAAACATATGACAGGGACGAGGACCTGGCGGTGTTGTCGCTCGACGCCATCAAGGCCTTCGACTCCATATACTGGGAGTGGATCAGGGAGGTCCTGAGAAGATTTGGCTTTGGAGGGGGCTTCATCAGGTGGGTTGAGGTCCTCTACAATTCCCCGACGGCGAGAGTAAGAACGGGAAGAGTGGTTTCAGCGGCTTGGGATATACAAAGGGGAACAAGGCAGGGCTGCCCGTTATCACCCATGCTGTACATACTGGGCCTGGAACCGATTGCATTATACTTCAGGCAGCAGCTTTTCGATGCTGGCATTAAGGTGGGCAATGCACACCACATAATATCCTTGTATGCAGACGACGTCCTTCTTTACCTAAGCTCCCCCGAAGTTAACGCGCCAACCGCGTTGGAGATACTGGACAACTATGCGAAGTACTCAGGGATCCGCTTTAGTAGGAATAAGTCCTCTGCCTTCCCCTTGGCGGGCTTACGCAACATTCCGGAAAACAATCTCCCAGAGATAGGAATAAGCTGGCAACTGGTCCAGTTCCGTTATTTGGGGATCAACATAAGCCACACCCCGCTACTCATGCATGAACACAACACCGAGGCCGCCATCACGAGTCTCCGAAGTTCTATAAAGTTTTGGTCCAAGCTCCCATTGGCCATGGTGGGCAGGGCAGCGATTGTCAAGATGATCGTACTCCCCCGATTCCTGTATTTCTTCGTAAACATTTGCCATTACATTAGACCGTCCTTCTTCAAGAAGCTGGAGGCCATCATCAGGGACTTCCTTTGGGGCCCACACAGGCATAAACTGTCGCTGTCCGTCCTCTCTCTCCCACACAAAGAAGGCGGAATAAAGTTACCGGATCTCCAGTTGTACTACCTGGCTGCCCAGCTGAGTCACATAACGAGATGGCTCTCGGATGAGCCTTCAGCAGAGACCGAACTGCTGAGGCAACCCTTGGACAATGTGATCCCCAAGGAGATCCTATGGCACCCTACATGGCAACCCCCGGTCCCCTCCATGGTGATTGACCTGGGAAGAAAGATATGGGCCAGGTCCTGCTACATCAGGCGAATACGACACCCATACTCTCCGGACAATCCCATCCTAGCAGACACCTGTCGAACGGCTGCAGACATCTCTACGGCAAGGAGGTGGGAAGAGGCCGGCATTTACACATGGAGCGACATGTATGAGGAGGGAGAATTCAGGGATTTCGAATCTCTTAAGGCTGCCGATGGAATTCCCCCGGGCCAGTTCCTCTGGTACCATCGCCTCAAACAAACTGCTAAGAAACAATGGACCGGATGGCCGGAGGAGCCCTCCCCTGACCCTCTGCTACAAGAGATGCATGACCTCTCGGACGGCTGGAGACCTGTCTCCAGGCTTTACAGCAGACTATGTGATAAAACCAACCCTAAATGCGAAGATCTGAGGACAAAATGGGAGGCGGACCTTGAGACCCCGATTTCAGATAAAGAATGGGAAAGAGCGCTGATATTTCCCAAAAAAGTATCCAGGAACACCAGGTTTGGCCAGATCCAATTGAACGTTCTCTACAGGACATACATGACCCCACATAGGGTTGCCTCCTTCAATAAGACATCCTCCCCTGCATGCCCCTGGTGCGGGAATGATAAAGCAGATGTGATTCACATGTTCTGGACCTGCACCAAGGCGATGGCACTGTGGTCCAAGGCCAAACAGACCTGCATGGACGCCGGAATGACAAGATACGAATGGACTCCTGGCGAGTGCCTCCTGGGGACCTACCCCAGACCTAGCAAATCCAAGCACGCTGTTAAATTAATGGACATCTCATGTATCC
Organism: Ambystoma mexicanum; assembly: GCF_040938575.1. Classification (NCBI taxonomy): domain Eukaryota; kingdom Metazoa; phylum Chordata; class Amphibia; order Caudata; family Ambystomatidae; genus Ambystoma; species Ambystoma mexicanum. Next base: position 1,189,287,152 of record NC_090927.1, read on the forward strand.
TGGCTAAAAGAACAATAGCGATGGCCTGGAAGACGCCGTCGGGCCCCAGGCAAGAGAGATGGCTCAAAGAACTCGAGAGATGGACAACAGCTGAAACCAGGGCCTGGCAGGAAGGAATCACGAACAGTGGCGAAACCGAAGGTGGCACTTTGGAATCATGGAAGGCCCTCCTCAGAGACATACGCTTCAGCGCTGACTACAAACCCCCCTGAAGTCCCACACCACTGCATTGACACTGCTCGGATGCCGGCATTGGTGGAACCACCCCTGTGTTTGACCCCTCTTGCTTCCTGAAACTTTGGGTCATTGCCCCTAACCCACCCGTCCACTGTAAGTTTGCTACAACATGAAGACTGTTGTTGATTTGTTCGTTCCCCCCCCCTTGTTTCCCCCTCACCGTCTCCTCCCCAGTTCAAACCAATGTTGATTTCTTGTTGTATTGCACGTTTTCTTTTTCTTTTTTCTATCAAAACCAATAAAATACGTTTTAAAAAAAAAAAATAAATAAAGCCTGTAAAGCAGCAAACCTACGGAGTTGCAGCAGGCCTGGATTTCCACAGGGGGGCTTGCACCAGTGAAGTAAATTGATCGCTGCTCGCCCCCCACATCTACGCGCCCCTGCCACGAGGAGCAGGATGCAGAATCCACCTTTTACAATATTAAGACCCATCTTTAACCAGAGGCCTTACCAAGGGACCGGGAGAGGGTTCAATAGTGCAAATCATCCAAGCAGGGCTGGGTGGCGTCCCCGTGGATACCAGGTGAGAGTAACACAAGTTCGTCATGCTCCCATTCTGGATATCCAGGCTCCTGTCCTAGCCTCTTTTCCGAAGTGCTATCACCTTGTGAGAGACATGCCTCTGGTTTTGGATTTCCTGCCCAGGCCCAGAAGGCCCCAAACCATCTTCACCAGTTCTGAGGAGGACCAGCCAGAAGATAATTATTCGGATGAGGAAGAAGACATGAGGAACTTGACCCCATTCTACCTATGCCTCAATGGGGGGGGTCACCGACCCGTACACTTTCCCGTCAGCCATTTTTCCCTGACGGGGGTTAAGCCTGGTTCCTACTACTCCTGCACCAGTTAAACCGGTTCCTGCACCAAGGAACATGTCACTTGATATCCTAACCACCCTGCATGAATTGGTGGCAGAGATGCAGCAGCGGCTGCCCGCTGCCCCTGTGCCTGGTCTAGCTAAGAGTCCTTCAAGGCCTCCTCGGGAATGAAAGACACGCCTCATAAGGCACCTGATACCCCTCTGGCCAGTGATGGGGGCTCTGCTGTCACAGGCTACGGCACCACCAGCACTCACATTGATTAGTTTGATGACTACATTCCTGTGGATGGGAACACTGTATGTTGATGAGCCCTCCAGGGTCTCTGCCTCGGACGAAATTGGTTCCTTTCACTCCATGATATCGAGACCTGCCAAACTCTTCAACCTGGTGCCAGAAGAGAAGGAGGGATTCCTTGTTCAGCTGTTGGAATCCGCTAAAACCGTTGTATCAGTCCCTTAGTTAAATGACAAATGGGAGGATGGCTTGGCAGTCGTGAAGGCTCCAAATACCATGCCTGCAAAGCGTGACCGACTGGAGAAGAAATACTGGTTTCCACATTCCGCTCCCAGGTGCCTCAGGTCTCAGTCTTCGCCAGCAAGAAGTCATCCAACCCCTCTTCATCGACCGTGGTGCCTCCAGACCAGGAAGGCAAGAAGCTCGATGCTGCTGGCAAGCGCATCATTGCTACAGCAGCCTCTATCATCAAGGCCGCCAACACCCTGACCATACTATCAAGGTACGACAAGGAGCTGTGGTACAAGCTGGGGCCCATGCTTGACTTCCTCCCTGGTGACAAAAAGGACAAAGCCATGGCCCTATTCCAGGAAAAAGTAGATTCGGACCAAACAGTCACTTTCGTGCTCGACATAGCAGACTCGGGCATCTGCCAAATAGGGGTCGCTTCGTATAAGGCCACTAATTTCCACACACACGTACCGACCAAGGTCATCGACATGCTGTTCAATGAGGGCAACCTGTTGGGGAAGGTGGTAGATGACACCCTCCAAGCCGTCAAGGCTGACACAGACGGCACGCTTTCTGGGGTACCTGCAGCAGGGATAGTATTTTCATTCCACAAAGGTGAGAGTCTCCAGATCGTTCAAGCGGTACACTGACCCCTATCATCAGCTCTTCTGCTCCACCACCTAGATGGCTTACAGGGGTCAATCCCAGGCCTACAGCAGTGGCACCCAGTGTTGTCCCCACCCCTCCCAGATCTGCAGCTGAGGTGAGTGCATCAACCTTGTTGCTTCTCCATCCGCCCGCATTGGCTGTGTTTATTTTGCATTTGCAACTTTTGATTGCCACGTTGCGGCCTGTGTCATTTTAAATTCCCTGTAGTCAGGCATCAGTAGGTTATTCCTACTACCCACAATGACTGATCTTTTTCCACTTTCCATTACTGGTTGTTCGCCCCATTGCGGCCTGTGAGCATTGTTTTCACATCCCTCCCTCCCAAGCCCCATTGCCTGATTGGCCCACCTTCTGTACTTCAGTGCTCCCTCCAGGGCAGCCTCACTCTCACTACCCATCACAGCCCCTCTGTGGCTAAGGGCCCTGGGGGAAAGGGCAGCTCTCAAGGTTGCAGCTCCAGAGGGTGTTTGCCATTGTTCGCTGTAGGAGCATGCGGTGCAGCCATCAACCAGCAGCTACTGTCAAGGTAAGAAAGGTGCTGGCATCTAACTGTCCTTGCTCTCATTACTTCTAGATAATTCCTGCAGTCTGCTAAACGTCAGTTGTTGCGATCCTGGTGGACTGTAGAATTCAATCCCTGGGGCTTTTTCCCCTCTCTTTCTAGGTTTCTCGAATCTGGGCATTCTTGTCTTGCGTGTACTTCAACTTATGCACCCGTCTTAACTCTTAACTTGCTCTGTCTCTGCTGATCATTAGGTTTTGCCCTACCGAGGTTAGCCGTAAATTGTATATTCTTGTGCCTCTGCAGTGTTTTCTGAGGCTGCTGTGCCTACTCGCTGTTGATTGTTGTTCTCTCTAGGTTTCTCCCTCTAGGTTCCTTCTACTGTTAGTTACTGTTGTGGCCATTGCCGCTCCCCCCCCCCCGATCCCACCCTTCGCAGTCAATCTCTGTTGTCTCCCCTCCCCCTGTCATCTGTCCATTCTGTCTCCTGTGTTCTTTTGGGATGTGTTACCTGCTTGTGCTTCTGGTGTGCTCCCTACTGTGTGAACCCTCCCTTCCAGTGCATCCTGCTTTGCGCAGCCTTGGGCTGCGATTCTTCTCCTCTCTTCTCTCTCACACTCTACTTCTTCCTCCATGCACCCTCTATGGGGCGCTCAATTTCTCCCATCTTCTCAAACTGCTACTCTATTTCCTATCCTATCCCTCTCACTAAGTCTGGAAGGAAAACGTTCAAGAAGGAGATCCTGCTCTCCAACTCAGGCCTACCCATTCCTGATACCCACATCAGTGCATCCTCAGACACTCTCGCCAACATCCTCTTTGTTGTTCCCTCTCCAGACCTATGGACCTCTCACATGCTATCTGTTCTCTCTCCTTTCTCCTCCTCCCCCTTTAATGGCTGCACCCGATGGGAGGTCCTCTTGGCCTCCTTCACTCCTTCTTCGCCATTATTAATATATATCCAAATGGTACCATCATGGTCCAAGGCTCTCGGCCCAATCTCCTTCTTCTTGATGGGCGTCTCCTGCGTCTTATCAACTTCCTCCCTTCCACTGCTACTCCTTCTACCTCCTCTCTGGCTCCTTTTCCTCCTCCCTCCTCCTCTGCCTCCTCTTTGGCACCCCCCTCCACCTCCTTTAGCCACTATCCCACCTCCGTCTACTGCCTCTGCCACTTGGGCCCCTCAGCCACTGGTTGTACCTCACTCCTGTACCTCACCCTGGAAGTCCTCCGATGGCAACCTGCTCCACGTAGCTACTCTCAACTCTTGGTCTGTTGTCAAACACTCCTCTGACAAATGCTACCTCCTCAAAGACCTTGACCTTCATGTCCTCGCTCTCACCGAGACATGGTTGACGGCCAGCTCTGTCACGAGTTTTGACACACTCTTCCCTGAGGGCTACAAGCTCCTCTCCGAGCCCAAAACCAATTGGCACAAAGGTGGAGTGGCGCTGATATTTCCGGAGTGGCCTCCTGCATCTGTCATTCACATGCACACCCATTCCTCCTTTCAGTGCCTGGTCGGCAGGCTCTCTATCTCTCCTTTTATCTCTCTAACTGTGGCCGGCCACCATCTACAGGCCACCTGGCCATGTCACACTTCCTCTCAGAATGGGTGGACCTCTCCTCTGAGATCTCAACATCCACCTGTATGCCTCTGCCCCCCCAAACTCCTCGGCTCTTCGGCAACCTTTGCGACTCTCTCTCTCATTTTCCGTTCTACCCGCTGGACACACCTTGGATGTTCTCATCTCCTCCTTGATCACCCACTTACTACTCCTCTCTTAGACTGACCACTTTCTGCTCTCCTTCCACCTGAAGCTTCCTGTCCCCAGGCAAAACCCGACCTAGCACTGCCACCTTCCTTCTCAATCATTCGGCCCTTGAAGCGAGTGGCAGTTCCCGCCTTTGCCTCCACTCTGCGGGTGACTCCCACTCTGACACAGCCCTCTCCAACCTGAATCTTTCTATCTCCAACGCTCTGGGCATCCTTGCCACTATCATGAGGATCTGTCTGAAACCTGCCGCCAAGAGCAACTCTTGGTATCACTGTTACCTGGTTGCCCTTGAAACGTAAGGCCAGGGTAGCTGAGCGAAAGTAGAGGGCATTGGGCGCATCCTCTAACAAACTGACCTGCCGCCTGCTCCAAAGGCAATACAGACTCTCCGTCTTCTCCAAGAAGAGGGTCCATATTCAAGCCACGTATCCGCGTCCAACACGGCCAAACTGTTAATCTGCAAGGAGCTGTCCGATCCTACTGGAGTCTCCACCTCTCCTGTTCCCTCCCAGGCCCTCTACTTGGCACTGGCTTCTCATTTCATTACTAAATTCAAGGACATCCTGTCCTCAATTTCCTCTTTCTGTCTCCCTCTACCCCTCTCAGGCTCCGTTTGGCCTCCTCTCTGCCTCCTCCCCTTCCTGCCTCCCTCGCCGATAACACCTGATGTTTCTAGACAAGTCTGATCTATGAAAGTGTCTTCCAAGCAGGTGCTCCCCTGCTCTTCCAGAACTATCAAGGACCACATTGTTTCCCTTGTTCCAGCTCAGGCTGATTTCTGTAATCGCTCTTTCACTACTGGATCTTTCCTCTCTCTCCTGAAGCACTCTTATGCAACCCCTCTTAAAAAAGCATTCCGTCGACCCTTCCGGTCTGTCAAACTATCATCTGATCTCCATTACTCCCTTCCTGGGCAAACTCCTGCAGAAGCTGCCTGTCTCCCAGCTAACCCTACACACTGAATCTGTTGGTTGTCGCCATGACCGTCAGTCTGGCTTCAGAGCAGCCAGAGAATTGGAAACTGCTCTCCTGAACACCTGTGAAGATCTGCTCTCTTATCTTGACTCCAGATGTCCTCATCCTCCTTGACCTTTCCTCTGCCTTTGATACAGTTAATCACTCCATCCTGATTAATCGATTCTGCGAGATCCTGGGCATCACAGATCAGGCTCTGGTGTGGTTTAACTCCTTCCTCTTGGACTGACCCTGCCAGGTCCAACTTGGGTTGTTTCTCTCCACCTCTCTCCACTTGTGGTGTCCTCTCTCACCTTGGTTCTTCAATGTCTACCTGGCTTCATTGGCCCACTTGATTTTCACCTTCTCTTCTAACTTCCAGTGTTATGTGGATGACGCACAGCTCTTTCAGGCTTCCCTCGGCCTACTCTCCTTCCTCGCTCATTCCTGCTATCTATCTGCGATTCAGAAATGGTGTGCCACCAACGACCTCTGTCTCAATGTCAGTAAGACTGAGATTCTTTTCATTCTGACCCCTGCTCCCACTTTTCCTTATCACACTCTGGCCGCCCTCCTTGGGCCCTTTATTCTCGCTCTCCGCGGAGGCTAAAAACCTTGGGGTCATCTTTGATTCCACTCTCCTTCTCTCCTCACATCACGGACCTGGCCAAGAAGCCCCTCTTCCAGCTGCACCTCGTCAGAGGTATTCTACCTTTTTCTCACCTTCCTTCAGAATCTCACTGTCTCCAGACCGCTGTTTCTGTCCAGGCTGGACTATTGCAACAGCCCCTTTCTCAATCTGCCTAACTCTTTGCCCCTTCAACTAATCCAGACAGGACTGCAAGACTTATCCTTGGCCTCAAGCCCAGGGACTGCATCTCTCCAGCCCTGATCTCTACACTGGCTCCCGGTGGCTGCAAGGATCAAGTTCAAGAACCATTGCATCGTCCACAAGGCTTTCTGGGGCCGAGGTTCACACTATGTCCAGCTCTCTCTGCCTAAATACCTTCCTTCTGGAGCCCTTAGCACAGCTTCCTTGAACCCTCAAAAGGGTCAGGCGCTTCTCCAAGCAGATAGTGGGGGTAGATCTTTCTCTTCTGCAGGTGCCCTCTGGAACGGCCTCTCTGCCCCTCTCAAACTTTATCCAGACCACTTAAAGGTCCAGAAGTAGCTCGAGGCCTTCTTTTTCTCCTCTACCTTCTCTCTCCCTCTTCCTTGTAACCTTCCTTTCTGCCTGCCCTGATGGGCTGCCGGGTACCCTCAGTCTCACAGGGTTCCAGCCCCCTCCATGCACTCCCTCTGGGCATACCGTCCGCTTGAGGGCAGGCACTAACTCCTACTGCCCCCAGCCCTCACTGCACTTGCTCAGAGTCTCGCTGCCCTTACTGCACTTTCCCCTGCCCTCTTCCCTGCACTTCCTTTTCTCCCTTTCCCCTTGCACTATTGCTGTGGCACTTGCACAACCCGAATGACACAAGCCCTAGTAGGATCGTTTGTCCTGTCTTCTGTTGGATATTTTGTGTAGATTTGGGGCCTGGCGGTATTTTCTTACCGCCGAAAAATAATTTAGCAACAATCACTCCTTGTATTCAGATTGGGCCATGTACAACAATAATACAGTGGACCTGCATTATTTCAGCACACAGACATGCGTGGTTGGTATGCGTGGTTGGTATGCGTGATTAGTGGTATTTTGGTGAGCATAATTCCTTTGTTTTATTTGTGGCCCCAATATCCAGAACCCCTTAATTTTGTTTAGATTTTTCGTGTAATCACTAGAGAGACCTCAGGCTTGCATTTCAGGAACACCACATTTTCATTTTTAGTGTGCCACCATGGGCAATTTCTCGCTGTCTTATCTACGGCAGCGAGCTATCATGTGGTATTTTTCACTAACTTATATACGGTAGTGAATTATGTCCCGGGCCTCCCTTTCTGCCGACTCATAGACCTCCGGCAGACTACAACACACACAGTTAGTTATAATTGCTCATACTGAATGACATTGTGCACACAGCTGCGCCAAATCTTATTTTTAGCTACCTTAAAAATGACAATTGCACTGTCTAAACCATCTCCCCACATCATCATCACTGTATTGATAAATGCACAAATGAAAGAGAAAATAAACACACCACCCGTCTGCTTTCAGATATTTTAGTGTATTATAAAAGTTGCATTTAAACACGATCTCACTCTTTACAGAAATAAATGAAATAGCACAGTAACAGCATTATTTGTGATACACTGAAAAGAGAGTGGCGGAGACAAGAATTCAATTTGCAACATTAAACACGTGGGTAAAGCACAGGAATCTCCTTTCCTACACTGACTGAATATTCTCGTACACACTCAGCCCCCACACCTCAGCGAGATAATTACCAGGCTTATTCAGCATGTAACTTCTTTGGCTGTTCGCCTTCTGGAGGGGTTCACCCAGCAAGGACAAGCATCTGCTGTCACTCAAACTGGGACTTGTTGACTGGAAAAGCCAGTCTCTGCAACGAAGTTGAATCTGCTTTAGGAATCGGGCATCCCCAGCTGTCAACCCCGTCCTTCGAGCTGTGTCCAGATCGTCTGCCCTCTCCCCCTTTTCAAGATTCTACAGCAAAACTTGGTTACCGAATGCTTGTCCAATAAGATTCTATCATGTCATCTCCTCCCTCACTACACAATGGCTTATTTTTTTTTACAGTTGCAACTGTAACAAACTGATTTCCTGCTTATTCGAAGTCTTTGCTTCCTGCAGTTACTGTGGACAGAGCACAGAAAGGCAAAAGAAGAAAAAAAAAACTTGAATGTGTTTTTAAAACTGATTTTCAGAGTAGGCCTCATTTTGCAGTGAAGACACATTCTTTTATTAATGAGCTATAATCATTAGTCTTGTTAGTGAGATTAGTTTGTTAATTTCCAAATGTGTCTCTTGCAACATAGGCATTTCAGGTGAGAAATGGTGTGCATTTTGAAGGTACAGATGTGTGCTTTTAACTGTGAAAAATGTATTTGCATTTTATATGTAAAAATCATTTTGACTGAATAACCTGCCCTTACTTATATGTCCATGTTACACTGGCAACACATAGCTTGAAACAACTGCATCATAGCAATGCACCAAACCCATGCAGTGGCGCTGCATAAAAATGCTCAATAACACATGTCTTGCTGTACCACATTATATCAATGCACCAAACCCATGCAGTGGCGCTGCACTTCAAAAAAAACAAACATGCTATACATTGATCCTGTGCAGTGGTGCTGTACTCTGTGCTCCCAAAACACGCTAAACAATCCTACACTTCCCACTGTCTCCTCGTTCCTTGTCTTGTGGCGCTTAGAAACACTTGTGTACAGGCGCATTATAAAAATCATATCATATCCAGGATGCAGATGCCAGGGATGCTTTCCAGGTCCATCCATACCAGGCTACCGCCTGTCCAACACCTCAGTAGAGGGTTGGGGAGCCCAAACAGGACATTCTCACATCAGCTGACTCTGGCTCCGGGAGGAAAAGGCATTACACATGAACGTCCTGGAACTGTGAGCAGTCCTTTGTGCCCTCTGGTCATTCCAGCCTCAGCTGTAGAGAAATGTCGTGCAGATCTTCACTGACAACACCACCACCACCACCATGTTTCGCATCAGGAAACAGGGCGGGATGCGCTTCCCTGCTCTCTCACTGGAAGCCCAGTCTGTGTGGCACTTGGCCATTCTTCAACACATGTTTCTTATCCCGTTTCTGCTGGCAGGTGTCAAGAACACCATTGTGGACTCTCTCAGCCGGGAGTTGAGGTCCTCCCACGAATGGGAGCTTCAGCAAGCGCAAGTGTTGTTCCTCTTCAGCAAGACAAGAGTGGGTTCCTCCTCAGACAGCTGCCAGTGGCAAGTTGGCCAGCAGATATCCTCCGCCGAGGAGTCTGGTGATGCTTAGTTGTGCCCTTGGGAGGGACTCTTCCTTTATGCCTTCCCACCAATTCCGCTTCTGCCATGTGTGATCAACACAGTAAGGACGGCATGGTATGAAACAGTAAGACAGACACAAGTGTTCACAGTTCAAGCGTGTTTATTGAACTTCTGTTGGGTATGAAAAACACCTATCTAATCCTAATTCTAATGATGGGAGCAAGCTACAACCATCAAATAACGCTGTCCTAGTCGAGTCTGTCAAAATAAAAGGGCCTATACTAATAAACCTATTGCCAATCCTTCTAAATACAAATCGTGTGGAAAACAATGTTCTGCAAAAGAAAAGTGTTCAAGAAATGTTATGCCAGAATATTGAAGCCGTTGGCTTCCCTTCCCTACAATTTCAGCACAGTACAAGGCGGCACACTCTAGCTTAGCACACTGTCTGGCTTCTTTAACACGGGGATGCAGTTCTAAACTTCAACATCTGGGCCTTCTGTGCAAAAGTGTGTGTGCCATTCAAAGCCTCTTATTTCAGAGGTCCTGATGAAACACGGCGAACATTAAAGTTCCCTTCTTCTTAGGATTTCACCTATAGAACTTCTCGTGTGATGTACTGTTCATCCCGGGTCCCCCTCTGCCGAGCTCAGACCCCACTTTAACACAAAACCTTCACTTGGTCTCCCTCCGCCAGGCTCAGACCAAACGTATCTACTTTCCAAACTTTCTTTTCCTCAAAATCGAAGACTTTTGTTTGTGCGCAGGATTTTGCTCGACCCGTCGCAGGACCACTTTGATTCACAATTACTTGCTCTCTTCTTGATAGAATCTTTTTCTCACTTTCACTTTTATGACTTCTCAGATGGATACCTTACAGAGACCTTTGATTGAGCAACCTCACGGTGCTGGACCACTCTGTCAAAGGTATTTTAACTTGTTTTTAGAGTTCAATCACTTATCAGCAGTTCAACTTTACTTGCATCTCTTATCACATGCGTAACAATGTTTGTTCCAGCGCTTGCTATACAATGTTGCTGCTTGCAACGTTGGCTTCAACACAGGCCGGTCTTGTATTGGTCTCCCCAACTCACCAGCTCTGTGGATTTCACTTACGCTGCTTTGTTCTTGGAGCCAAGGACGGTACTACAGCAGCTGTTGATTCTCCCTGCCTTGATTGACGCAGGAGGGCCCCGGGTATCTCCGACACACAATGCAGAATTCTTCAGCCTGGTTTCCTGGTCTTACGATTTATACTCTCAAGGCTTCTGGAAAGTAACAGTTCCTTGTCGAAAAGGTCAATGGAACTTCCATCCTTGCGATCCCCTTCTGTTTTGTCGTCTTTCCTGTCTTGTTCAGCTGCCGTCTTGAATCTGCAGTTGTCTAGTATGCTTTGCCTCGCTTAGTGTGCTTTCGTGCTTCACCTTTTATCTGTGTGGGGAAGCTTAATGGAAGGTGTGTGTGTGTGTGTGTGTGTGATGGTCAGTAATTGCCTGACCTCGCCTGACCATTGTATTGGGACACGTCACTGTCACGTCACGGTATACTGTTCGGGTGTTAGTCTGTTTTTAGTCTGTTTTCTCTCATAGTGGGCTGTCAGTGTGAAGGTGTTCGTGTTGTGAAAGGGGGGTTAGAGTTCCTAAATATCCTACCTGGTATGATGGGCTAAAGGTGTTACAGAGAAGGGGATACCACGTCACACCATCTGGTCTCCCACTCCCCAAAGACCCCTCACCCAGGTGATCCTCCTGCACTGGTCCACCCCCACGGACTGGATCCAAAAGCGATGGCTGTGTCCTGGCCAGCTGGATGACAGAACCCTCGGGGTCTAGTGGGTGAGACACCTTATGGTTTCTCACAACAAGTTCAGATGTTGCCGCTGCAGGATGATCTTCATCCTGCCAGCGTGGCCGAGGCAGACCTGGTACTCGGACCTACTCCATCTGTCGGTGGTTCCGGCCATCCAACTGACAGAGGATCAATCCTGAACCTCATGGCTGGCTCCTGCAGCCTTAACATGGGCACACCACTTGCTGCCCTTGGAATACAACAAGATCCTGGCCAGGGCCCACTCTACTGCAACTTTCTCCAGCCACAAATTGAAGTGCTTCACAGTGTGGTGCCAGGCGCATAAAATTATGTGTCTGCGTGATACTGCTCTGCAGCTCCTTCTGTACCTGCCTTTGCTGGCCAAGGCTGGTCTTGCCCATGCATCTATCAAGGTCCACCTGACTGCCATATCCCTGTACACATGGGCTCCAGGCAAACTCTCCCTGTGGTCGCACAAGCCCGTTAAGGAGTTCCTGAGGGGTCTCTTCAGGACTTTGCCATCAGTGAGTGCTCCTGCCCCGTCTTGGGATCTAAATGTGATCCTGTCTAAACTCATGGGGCTTCCGTTTGAACCAATGCATTGTGCCCCTTTTAGCTTCTGTCATGGAAGACTGCTTTCCTTGTGGCTGTCTGCTCGGCCAGGCGGGTCAGTGAGTTACAAGCCCTCTCCTTTAAGCAGCCGTATTTGTCCTTCCACACTACTAAAGTGGTTCTGCAAACACATCCTACCCTTATGCCGTAGATCCTTAGGACTTTCATCTCAACAAGCCTTTGGTTCTACCACTTTTCTTCGCAAACCCGTCTTTGCCGCTGAAAGGCCATTGCATGGACCGTTGCTCATGCCCTGAAGTTCTATGTGGCACGCACGAAACACCTTCGGAAGGCGTCTCAGCTTTTTGTCCATTTTTTACCTTTGGGACACACGAAGGCCCTGTCTAAGGCTTCCATATCCAGGTGGCTCTCTGGCTGTATCATGCATTGCCATCATTTGGCCAACAGACTGCTTCCAGGCCGGGCTAAGAGCCCACTCCACCTTAGCCATTGCAGTGACTCAAGCGTTTCTCTCTGGTGTTCCCCTGCTTGACATCCTCAGGGCTGCGAAGTGGCGGTAGACCCACGCCTTCATGAAATTATACTGTGCCGACGGGGATTCCAGAGAGGAGTCCCGGGTTGGTCCAGCCATGCTACGCAACCTGTTTGAGGTGAGTCTGTTACAGGATTAAGTGTATTGCTACTGTGAACCTTGCCACATTGCGTGCTTGTGTATATGTACTGCTCTGTAATCATAGTCAAGAACCTGTGAATCCATGCAAGACCCCATGCTGGAGAAGGTGCAAGTTACTTACCTGTTTCTCCTGTTCTCCAGCATGGGTCTTACATGGATTCATATTCAAACCCTCCCTCCTTCCCCTCCCTGGCTCTTCTTGGTTCATACTTCCACTCTGTGTGCTACCAAACCTGAAGAGGCCCACCAGGGGTGGAGCTTAGGAGGACAAGTGTCATTGGCTGGGGGCTAATAGGCTCTAGAGGAGACGAGCAGTTAAGTTCAAAGCTAAACTGCTTTCTTTTTTTACTGAGGATTCCCATCCCGATGACTAGGAATATTCATGCGCATGTGAAGCCATGTAAGACCAATGCTGGAGAACAAGTTACAGGTAAGTAAAGTGTACCTTTCTCTCTCTCGTTCGCTCGCTCCCTTTCGCTTTCTCCCTCGCACCAGCTGCAATGGGATGGAATGTTCCATTGATTCTGCTTCTCGTAGCTGTGTTGCACATAAGGGTCAGAAACTTTGCCAGCCTCTAACAAAGTGTTGCAAGGGTAATGCTGCTCTATCCCCTTCTAGCCAACACACACATTGGACTTTTCACAGGAGAGAGATTGAATGAAATCCCTTTCTGGGGACTCTTTGTTCACCAAGGGGGAGTCACCCCGATTGCAGTCCCGCTTGCCTTGTCCCTTTGGGTGCGTTAAGCTTAGTGGACTCGCCTCACTAGTCCAAATGGGGTGACCTCCCCCCCTCCTTTATTAGAAGGGACGAATACCCTGGATTTGTCACAGTACCCATGCACTGATGGTCTTAAGGACTCACCAGTGTGCCCAAAATTAAATGAGTTCAGCAAAGGAAGTGAGGTTTAAAAATACCTTGCTCCCAAAAATCAGGTCAGAGTCACGAAATGGTCTGTATAGTTGGAGATTCTACTGACGTATAGAGGGAGACTTCCAACATAATTATTTCCTAACACAATTGTTTTTATTTGTGTTGAAGCCTAGATATTCCAGCATTTTCAGGAAAGTAATCTTAAATGGTTTGTGCTTATCTGGACTTAACTGCAATTAGAAAAAGGTTGACTGAGGTTAAATGGTGAGGGTGTTTGGAATTGCTGGTGTATCCTGTTGCTAATTTGGAAAAGAGTGTGTTTGTTGGTAAGATTGTATATCATTCTAACATTTTTACAAAGTTAACTTCAACCAACTGACTTCTTTTGTAGGGAGTATTACTGTCTCCTGTGTCTGAACTGAGGGATTCCTCGAGAATAAACGAATCGCCCTACATAGATGACTGCACATTTCATCAGCCAGGAATATATGTTCATTCTGTGCGAGATCCTGTCCACAACAGGGTGACCATGGTAGGATTTTTATTTCTTTATCGGCAAACTGACATTAGGTGTACACAAGCTGTGTTATGGGTGTTGAAATACTGTTTGAAGTTTTGTTTTATCTTTTCCTCTTAACCATGTCCCTTTCAGACCCAGCATAAACAATTGCAAATTACAATTTACCCTTTTTGGTGTGGTGCATTAACATTCTTAATAGAGCTTTTGGTTGATGATTGAGTATTCTAAGTCATGTTTTGAAATCCGAAACATTTGACTTTTTTGCGTCAACTCGCAAAATGTATTTGAGGCCATTTCAGCGACACTCCATATGTATGCACATGTTCCCTAACATCCCTTGGCCATCTCCCTCGTTTCCCTGTGCGTCTTTGACTATTAGAATTAAATCGTAGTTGCCTCTCTGCGGTGCCATTGATACCAATCTTCAAAATATTCAAGCTTTTTCAGTATTCATAATCAATTAACCTTGTTCTGTGTGCAGGTTCCACGGACTACCCACATTCAGCAAACTGCGGCATCTTGGTTTCCTGTTTTCTTTTTTTTTTTCTTCTAACATATTTGTATTATAGCAGACGCACCGTAACATACAGATTTTACATCATGTAAGTACAGAGTTCACAAAATTTAATCCTCCTCTCCTCTTCCCCATTCTGGTCAAAAGGAAACTAATCTCATAAACTAGAAAATAAAACAAAAGCATTACATAAAAAATAAGACTAAGCAAGAGTTGGGTATGAAAAGTGAAAAAGTGATCCAAACGCCCTCCTCAACAGAATTGTCTGGGTTCTCCTGCTTACTTTGCTTGTTCCAATTTGTTTTCTTGGGGCATCCTGGTCCAATCAGTGTACTGTTTTCTTGGGGCACATTCCTACAATGGTGCAAAAAAGCCTGTCAGTAAAATCGTTTAAAATCCCTCTAGGGCGTTCATGCGATGGCCTGTTACTACTATGTTTCAATAAAATGAACGTATCGTACTGATCTCAGTTAGGAGCGGCCAATCCTCCCAAGTCTGGTTAAAACAATCAATTACTTGTAATACTTCACAGATTTTATGTAATATCTACACAATAGTAAATGGTTAAGTGGTGCGCCATAGATGCCTGCTGTGACAAATCAAGTGATTCAGTCATGTTCCCCAGGAGGTGGGTGTGGAACCCCTTCCTGTGAGGATGGGGAGGTGAGCCCGCTATGCAACCTTCCCCCTAGGGGTGTCGGCAAGCGTTTCTTCACAGGGAGAGAATCCTCTCTTGGGGGCAAGGACTCCCTTTCTAATGAGAAACTCCCATTTCATTATCCTCATAAACCCAATACTGTTCTATCATTTAACAATCGGACTGTTCTTACATATGTTATCGTGATGTAATGCCTGAAAAACAATATCAGCTTGGTACTTTGAAGATTAAGGGCATAGGAGTGATGAATACCAGTCTGTCAATCACTTAGACAAGAAACAAACAGAATTGTGAAGAACACAACTCCAACACAAAGGAAGGACTATGCTGAGAAGCTGGGGAAGCCCCAGCATTGCGTGATAAG